>NC_045724.1:13597680-14252898 GCF_009834535.1 Camelus ferus
CTAACACACAAATTCATACTCAGATAAGACACATGACACAGATGAATAAACAGGAAAAGTTACTTTCACTCTTTATTCTTCTTAATCTCACTTCCCTCCCTGGTGGTAACCACCATCAACAAGGAAACCACCTTTTTCCTGTCACATTGATTCATGTTTCATCTCATTTCCAAAAGGGTTCAATCCTGTTTTCAAAGATATAGACACAGAGAGATAAAATATATTCTAAGTTTTCTAGGAGCCACTGTTACAAAGGGGGAACTATCCAGGTTCATAAGGTAAAAGTAAACCATGTGCTCATTGAAAAGCTCCATTTCTGGTTCTGTGATCAGAGAACAATGCCCTGCTGGGAAAACACGGGAATGCAATGAGCAAGATCCTCATAATCACAATCAGTAGTTTCATGGCTTTTCTTACTACAGCATTCAAGGTCGATGGCATCATGCCATTGGGTCAATTTAATATGGGCCAGTATCAAGCCCTACGGATTAGCACCTCTCTGATAGGCTAAATTTTGGATGACAGGATTTATGACACAACATTAATTTATTGAAAACAGGAATCAGAGAAGGGAGCAAAAGTAAAAGCACTGCAATCTTCATTTTTATAAAAAGTGAGTCAGAGTAATTGTTTTTATTGTAATTTAGGTAATTAGTGAGACTTGTGACATTGATTATGAATTGCTGTATAGTAACCATTAGTAAAATTAAAAACAGGTTCTTCACCCTCTAAAATATTGCGAAAGGCAAGCAAAAACAAAGTTCTGTTTATATTGAATAAAAAAGGACAGCAAGAAAGCCAAAACAAAACCACAAAATAACATGACAGTGGTCATAACAGTTATGACAATTGAAAACTCTTATTAAAAGGCACAGTCTGTGGGCATGTAAATTGGTACAACCACTTTATAGAACTGTTTATCAGTGTCTTGTAAAACTAAAACATGCATATCCCGTAACCCAGCAATTCCACCCCAAGGCACATTCCCAACCAAAGTGCATCTGAGGTTGACTGAAATATACACAGAAGAGTGTTCACAGCAGCACTGTTTGAGATGGTCCTAAACAAGACAGTGCCCAAAAGACCATCAACAAAAAGTGCAAAATTAAATTGTGGTATATTCAGGTGATGGAATATTATTCAGCAGTAAGAATTAGCAAGGAAATAACAACTTCAGTTGTACCTGCCTACATGGGTGAATCTCATTGACACAATGTTGAGCAAAAGAGCCCAGACACAGAAGTGCACACACTGATGAATCCATTTATATAAAATTCAAAACAACATGAAACTAGTCTGTGGTGTTAGAAATGGTTACCCTCGGTGAGGCTAATGACTAGAAGGAGGCAAGAGGAGGGTTTCTGGATGTTCTTGATCAGAAGTCTGGTTCCACATCTTTGTTCACTTTATGAATATTCATTGAGCTACACTTAGAATTTGTGCACTTCTTGAATTTTGTTTTAATAAACAATAAACTTTTTTTCCTCACAGTTCTGGAGTCTGAAAAGTCCAAGATTAATGTGCTGGCGGATTTGATATTTAGTAAGACCTGCTTTCTGGACAGCTGTAATTTTCTTGTAACCTTACATGGTAAAAGCAGGTGGGGAGATTTCTTTGTTCACTTCTTCTACAAGGGCACTGATCCCATTCATGGGGGTTCCATCCTTATAACCTAATCACCTCCCAAAGACCCCACCTCCTAATACACTCACATTGTGCATTACATATCAACATGTGAATTATTTGTATTAAAGTACAGTTGATTTACAATATTATATTACTGAATGTTTAATTTCAATAAACCACATTTTAAAAACAAAATTCAGCAGCTTTCTGTTTATGAGAGAACACAGCTAGCACAAAACAAAAGAAATAAAACATAAAAAATATGAGAAATAGAAAAGATCAGCCATCATTTATTGAGCATTTGTTGTGTGCCAGTGTACTATCCTAAGTGCTTTCCTCATATTATTTTACAGTTGACACTTGAACAACTTGTGCACAAGTTTAAACTGCACAGGTCCATTGATACGTGGATTTTTTTCCATAAATGCATACAATATACATGACTTCTGGTTTACTAAATCCACAGTTCCACATCTGTGGGCATGGAGGACCAGGGCAAAAGAGGTGAACCAAGGGCAGTGTCTGTGCATTTTAGAGGGGCTGCTGAGGTCCCGGGAGGCTGGTCCATACTTCTGACAGCTTCTTTGGGGCTGATGACACAGGGACTGGAATTTAGGGTTTACTAAGAAGGTAGGACCCAAGTAAACCCTCCACTTTGGGTTGGGACCCTGAAGAACTACCTCCTAAGAGAATCAATGAACTGAAATACATAGGCCCTAAAAATGGGGACTAAAAACTTTCTAATCATCTCAGTTCCTCAACAGATTATTGCTAGCATCTCCCCCTACCCCCACTCCAGGCACTAGAAATGTAAATCCTCTCATCATCCAAGTTCACTCAATTATTTCTACAAACAGCTTTGCAAATAAAATGTCTGGCATGTAATAAAATGCATATATATATATATATATATATATATATATATATATATATGGAAAAATTATTCAACCATTAAAAAAAGGAAGTCTTGCCATTTGCGATGACACAGATGGAACTTGAGGGCATTATGCTTAGTAAAATAAATCAGACAAAGACAAAAACTGTATGATCTCACTTATATACACAATCTACTACCAAAGTAGTTTATTTATTTTTTGTTTGATAGGGGAGGTAATTAGGTTTATTTATTTACTTATTTATTTAACGAGGTACCAGGGATTGAACCCAGGATCTCATGCATGCTAAGCGCGTACTCTACCTATGACCTATACCCTTCCCTGCCCTATATGTACAATCTAAGGCAAAAACAAAAGCAAAACACCCTGAACTCATGGATAAAGAGAATAGATTGGTGGTTACGGGGGAGGGGGCAAAATGAGTGAAGGGGGTCAAAAGGTATAAACTTCCAGTTATAAAATAAATAAGTTATGGGGATATAATATACAGCATAGTAACTGTGGTTAATAATACTGTGTTGTATCTTTGAAAGCTGCTAAATGAGTACATCTTAAAAGTTCTCATCACAAGAAAAAAATTGTAACTGTGTGTTGATGGATGTTTAGTAGATTCATTGTGGTGATATTTGACAATATACACAAATACTGAATCATTAGGTTGTGCACTTGAAACTAATACAAAGTTATATGTCAGTTATATCTCAGTTTCTTAAAAGGTGAGCTAGAGAGACAGGAAGTCTTGCTCAGAAAAGGGGATGCCTGGACTTGAAGTGCTGGAGAGGTTGCAGTGATTGACAGTAACTAGGTCTAGAGAATGACCACTGGGGTAAGTGGAGACGCGGAATGGGAGATGACAAGGAGAGTTCAAGGTATGAGAGGCCTGGGTATTGAAGCGACCATCAATGTGTATGCTAAAATCACCAAGAATTAACACGGGAGTGAAGTTGGAGAGACTCACAGTGAGCTAGGAGCTACCATTTCTGAGACATGAATGGGGTACCCTTGGGTCAGAGGATGCAGCACTATGATATTGTGGATGGTGGATGATGTAATCTGATGACAGGAGAATAAAGCTGGATGGATGGAGGGAAGATGAGGGAATGGCCTGGAAGCACCAATGAGGAGAGAGGACACTTCCAGGCCCAGTGGTGCAGGGGGTTGGAAAGAGGACAACAGGGTGAGATCATGTTTTGTTTAGAGCAAGAAGCTGAGGAGAGCGTCCAGAAAGGTGGTAAAGGGTGCACAGGAGTTTGCTAAGGCCCAAGGGCTGGATATAAGGGTTTCAGGAGTTAGGGAGGGAGGGGGCGTGGACAGAATAAAGGAAGTGTGATGCCACGTGAAGATTAGGACGGCAGGAGTGGAGGAGTGACCCGGATGTCCCGGGAATGATTGAGCACAGCTAATTTGTCCTGATTGAAAAGAGATTCTGGGGGGGAGTCTGCCAGTGGTGTTCAATTAGAGGTTGAATTACCTGCTGTTTAGTGTGTTGAGTGTCTTTGTGCTAGTTTTCTTCTCGTGCTTTGGAATTTTTGTTTTGTTTGTTTTGTCTTGCCTTGTCTTGTTTTGGTGTGGTGTCAGTGTGTTGTTGGCTTTGTCGTATCTTTCTGAGCCGCCTCTCCTGTGGCAGGTTTGTTGCTGCCTGCATCAAGACTCCTAGGACCCTCTGGTCTGGAACCAGGTTTTCTCATTCAACAGAGATAAAGGTGGGGGCAGGGTTCGAAGGGGCACCAGGCAGCGTTGACTCAGTTCTGTCTGTACCGCTCTCTGCTGCCTCCTGCCAGTGCAAACGGGCACCGGCCTCCCAGCTCCAGCCAAGGCAGTGGCCCCAGCTTTCTTGGACTCCTTTCACACTTGGGGAGCCCCTCTCTGCCCCAGGGTCACCTGCTGAGCCCAGCTCCCAGCTCCTGGCTCCTGGCCATGAGGACAAAAAGCTACAAGGCAGGCTGGGAAAAGTATGTGCAAGACTACACACTGCCTGGACCAAACTCCAGCTGGATCAGAGATCTGAAGGTAAAAAGAGAAGTTAATTGTTATGAAATAATCAGGGTTGGGGAAGGTTTTTAGAAGAATTTTTTTAAATCAAAAGATAAATGATTCTGTAATGAATTAGGAGCTCTAACAAATCAGTTTTTTTAACTGAGGTATAATTGACATATAACAATATATTAGTGACAGGTGTATAACATAATGATTCAGTATTTGTATATATTGTCAAACGATCACCACAATAAATCTAGTTAATATCCATCACCACACAGAGGTACAAATTTTTTGTCCTATGATAAGAACTTTTAAGTTCTACTCTCTTAGCAGCTTTCAAATATACAACAGAGTATTATTAACCATAGTCACTATGCTGTACATTATATCCCCAGGACTTACTTATTTTATAATTGAAAGTTTGTATCTTTTGACCCCTTTCACCCATTTTGCCCACTCACCACCCCTTGCCGCTGGCAACTACCAATCTGTTTTCTGTGTCTATGAGTTCAGGGTGTTTGGGTTTGTTTTTGTTTTAGATTCCACAAATAAGTGAGATCATATTGTCTTTGTCTTTCTCTGTCTGATTTATTTCACTTAGCACTTAGCCCTCAAGTTCCATCCATGTTGTCACAAATGGCAAGATGTCCTTCTTTTTTCATGGTTGAACAACTTTCCTCTGTGTGTGTGTGTGTGTGTGTATCACAGCTTCTTTGTCCATTCATTCCACTGATGGACCCTGAGGTTGTTTCCACATCTTGGCTATTGTTAATAATGCTGCAATGAACATGGGTGCAGATATCTTTTCAAATTAGTGTTTCCATTTCCTAACAAATCAATTTTTGAATGACCAAAATACCCAATAGAGAAATCAATAAAATATAGACAGTTCACAGAAAAAATACAAATATACACTTTTAAATATATAAAGAATTTAAAAACATCACGGTGGGAAAAAGGCAAATTAAAGCTAAAATAAACACTATTTTCACTTGTCTGCTATCCCACAAGATCAGCTACTTCATCTTTGAAAAGTGCTGACATATCACAAAAGCAGATGGGTCAAAGAAATACTTAACATATTTTTGATGTGTTTAGTGTCCCTATGCATTTAAACATGCCGTTTCTTCTGAACAGAATATCCTTCGACCCCTTGTCATGTAGATTTACATCTAACTCCAACTCATCCTTCAAAACTCAGTTCATTTCACCTTCTCCAGAAAGCCTTCTTTGCCTACCATCACAACCACCCTAGTCTGAATAATCTCTCTCCTGGGTTTCTGTGTAATCTTCTTTTTTTAATTTGGTCATATTCTTGTCTCATTGATTTCAGTCCCTGATCTCCTTGTTTCTTTTCTCAACTACTCTGTGAGAGCACCAAGTCTAATTTAATTTTGCGTTCCCAAGGCCTCGCTCATTGGAAGCACTCAAAGATTCTTTGTTGGATGTATGAATGAAGAACTTGTTACTTCACTGGGAGGGAGATTATACATAGTTGATTTAGTGACACTGGGTTCTGTGTTAAGCACACTCCACTGGGAGGCAGTGTTGTGCAGTGAAAAAGCTCCCAGCTTTGCAGGACAAATGCCGGGGCTCCCATCTCACTTCCACTGCCTTCTACCTGCCTGTTTTCGTGCCATGCAAAATCTTAAGACACCAGCAAAAAGGGAAAGATAAAAAGAATAGTTTTCTTACAAGATTATCAAGAGGATTTAAAATAATTTAAGTAGACCTAGGTAAAGTATTTAGCATATTGTAGGTGTGTTTATCATAAGGGAGGTCTTGATTACTTGCTTATATATTAATAGGCACAATTGCAGGCAAAGATCTAGCTCAGAGAAGTGTTTTTTTGCAATTATGCTGCAGATAACAGTTAAAAACTGTCAGCCCACTTCTCACCTCCCTCGGACAGCTCGGGGTTGCAAGACCAGGGTCAGAGGCTCTCAGGGCTCCATGGGACTGGGGGACTGGGAGTCCCATGGGGACTTAGGCAAGTCAAGGGCTTGAGTGACTATTATTGCCAGGCCCTGGTTCAGCTGCCTGTGCATTAAATAGATTTTTATGCACTGGCCTGGGAAGCCAGCCACCATCAATAATTCTGTTTCTATGGGGAAAGGCTTTCTGTGTTCCAAACAACCAACTTACTAATGAACTCCTGGAACACAACCTATTCGTCTACGGGGACCAGCTAACTGGGTTTACATGGTGGAGGCAGCAGCCTGGGACTGCGCTCTGTTGATCTAATTATTGTGAATTCTCTACAGCGACTAATCGAGCTGGGGGCTCCACAATTGAAGAGGAATTTTCAAAAATTGGAGAGGATTCCACAAAGAACCACAAAGATGATTAAAGGGCTGCAGGAAAATTTAGTCTGGTCTCTATAGTTTTAAGAGGATTATGGACACTATCCATGAGATAATCACTCTCAAATGGAAAAAGTGTTTGATTCTGTACGGTGTCCAGGGCCTTTATCACTTGCAAATTGATGATACATTCATACAGAAGGGAACCTATGTTTGCTAAGCACCTATTTCAGGGTATCAGACACTTTCTGGGCCTTTTACACCCAATATTTAAGTTTATCCTCATGGCCACCCTGCCAGATGGACATCATGATACTCATTTTACAGATGAGGAAACTGAGACTCTGTGAGATTATTTGTCAAAAATTTTATAGCTCAGAATACAGAATATAGATTCCAATCCAGGCCAGATTAAGTTCAAAGCCCCTCTAACCCATTTTCCACATGGCAAGAGGGCTTTTTCTGAAATACAAACCTGATCATGTCTTCCCCTGTTTAAACCATCTTAGGGCTCCACTCTGCTCCTGGGATGGAACTCAGGCTTCTCATCATGGCAGCCAGGACCCCGTGTGCCCTGCCACCTGCAAACCAGCCTTGCCTCCTGCCATCACCCGTCCCCCTCAGCCCTAGTTCTGGATTCAGATATTTTCCTGTTTCTCTGTTCCTCCAGATGCTTCAAGCCTCCACTCCCTCACACACACATCTTCTCTCCCTGCTTCCTTGCCTTTCTTTCTCTATTAACCAACTTCCTTCTCCCGCTGTGGACTTCAGCTTGCATGTGCCTTCCTTTGGAGGCCTTCCTGGGCTCCAAGTGGGGGCTAATCAGCCCTTCACAGCAGATCCCATGCCCCACACAACTGAATTGTAACTGCACGTTGATTTAGCCTTAGGCATCCTCCACCCGATAAACACACACACATACACCCCACTCAGTCACCATTTGTTAAATAAGTGTTGAATGATCGTATCACAAGTTATTTTTACAAGCAAGAATTTAAAATACTGACATTTACAAAATATTTACCTTTTTTAATGAAGAGGATTTGAGGTAATCTTGATCACAACAGCTCTCCTTTGTTTTCTGATACGTTTTTTTTTGAGAAGAAGGAAAAGAATGTAGTTGCCGGGAGCTTACTGGGAGTTGTGCAAAATGTCAGCATGCCCACAGGAGGGTGTCCCACGGTGGACTTCATCCATTGTCTGGGTCATGGCAGAAAAGAGACAGAGACCCTTTCATCCCTTAGCTTCAGGAAGGAACCAGTGAATCCATGACATTCAAGAGAACATGGATGTTTATAAAGTCCTCCAGAGAGACAGCTCCCATCCTATCTGGTGTCAAACAACCCTTGGAGTCAAGAAATTCTTCCTTTTGTTGAACTTTAATAAACCCATTTGTTTTGTGTTCTTGGCAACAGAGAAAAAACAGCCATTATCCTCCATGCAGTGGCTCTTCTGAAGTTTATGTTCATTGCTGATGCTTCTTAAGTGATCCTGGAGCTTTTTCTCTCCAGGTTAAGTAATCCCAGGTCTTTAGCCCTTCTTGGCTGGTCACTGAGTGACTATTTTGCTTTGGCTCTGAACTCCCTCCACATTCTCTGAATCCCATTGAACTATGGAGACCAGAGCCGGTCCAGCTCCCTTACAGTTGTGATCTGTGCAGAGCAGTGTAGCAATTACCTCATGATACAGACATGCTTTTCATTTGCCACAGTTCTCTGCTTGCATTTTTTTCAATCAACAGAACTGCAGGGTTGTGACAATTCCTCCCGGTCAACTGGCTATCCACTAAAGCTATACTTTTAATTTTCCAGCCAACTGCCTTTGAGTGGTTGGCACCTTGCCTTTGAACATGTTCACTTTTCAACTCCAAGTGCGTAACCCTGAATTTTCCCCTGCTGAACTCCATCTGGTCTGCATCCCATTATTCCAGCTTACCAGCATTGCTGTCTAGGACTACTGCAGCCTGCAGAGATCTTTCCCCTTTGGGACACCTTTGTGTTTTTAGTTGCCTGTTTCCCGTGCACATGTTCTATTGATCCGTGCGTGGGTCAGTTTATGCTAAATTATGCTGCTGTAAATAAATCATCTCCAAATCTCAGTGGCTTAAAACAATAGTTTCTGAGGTGTTTTTCTGGTTTTTTAAAATTTATACTATATTTCCTACACTGGTCATCAGAGAGGCTCTGATCATCATAGTGCCTCCATGGTCCAGGTTGGCAGAAGTTCTACCATCTTGTGACACCACCATCTCAGTGTCAGTCTTCAGGGTTCACTGGGCAGCAGCACAGAGCATGGAGAATGGAGAAGTTTCATCATGCTTATTCTATCTAGAAGTGATACACGTTGCTTATGCTAACATTTCTTTGGCTAAAGCAAGTCATATTATTGTGACTCATTCCAAGGGGAACATGTGCTCCGAAGGAGAGAAAAACTGGAGAGAAATCCTGATATTCACCTAAGGTCTCCCACAAGCAGTGAGATCCCAACTTTTCTAAACACAGCAATCTTGTATTTTATTTCTGCATCATCCATCAATTCTTAAAGACCTGTATATTCTGGGCTATTTTAATCCCACAAAAATAGAGGCATTTTTCTTTTCCACGTTCTAGATTATACATCAAGATGTTAGGTTCAAGACCAGATTCTGCAGAAAGCTGCTAACAGAATGTTAAGATGGAGCCACTGATCATGTTTCCTCTCTACAATTGAGAGTGCTATACAAAGTGGCATTGTTAGGAATCCCGTGGCATGAATTTGTGAGAGACAGCACTCCCTCAGTCTACCAGATCCACAGCTCAGCTAGACGTGCATTTATAACTCATCACATTTTATATACAGAGAATGTAAATACTCACTGTCCCTAGAGGTTTGAAAATCTAAATAAGACAAGGACAATAAAATCTAAATGGAGAAGTGAGTGCTGCAGACAGTGGACTGGGAATCTGAGCCTTCCTCAGCCTCCAGGGAGCCCTGGGACCTTGGGAAAGTCACTCCACCCCCTGGACCTCAGGCTCCAGCTCTTTCTTAGAATAGGATGGGACTTGATCTGTGGTGCTCAGCTCTAGCTGATCATCAGAATCCCCTGAGGAGCTTTTTAAAAACAGATTCTCATTCCTCACTAAGCCTTCTAAATCTTCTAGGGTGGGACCTGGAATCTATTCAGAGTTGAGATGAGCTCTAATCTTTAAATGTGGAATACCCCACAGTTCTGTCTTGACCCCTCCTCAGATTTCTCTCATGTCAGTTGCCACTTATATTTCCAGGATTCCATGTCTTCAGTTTGAATGTAGGAAGAATAAAACTGAATTCATCATTTCATTCAGCCCTAAACTGCTCTGAAAATATCTAGATTTCATACAGGAAAATGGTACAATTTTCCATCCAATCAGTGAGGCCAGAAAAGGCTAGATTCATTTTATATTCATCCCCAGTTAATCTCTTATTCTAAATATCCCTCCCCCTTATGCCCAAAGTCACTGCCCTAACTCAGGCCTTCATCATCTGTTGCCTGGACTATTACATTCACCTCCTGGGTTTCCCTGACTTGAATTTCACTGATTCCATCCACTACCCCATCCATAACCCTTAGTTCCAAAGTGACCATTCTAACATAAAATATCTGCTAAAAAATCTTCAGTGATTCTCCTATTGCTAATAGTTTAAAATCTAAATGCTCTTGCATTTAGACCTAGACATTTAAGGTTTTTCAAGATGTTATCCCAGCATTTCAAGGCCATTGGCAGTGGCTCCCCTGCTCACAATATACCCCAAGCAATACTCAGCCACTAGTGGTCCCTCAGCTTCTCCACGTCTTTGCACACGTTGTTCTCCAATAGAAACATTATTCTTATACCCACTGTCAGCTATAGGAAGCCTTCATGGTCTTCTTCTGACAGACTGACAAGATAGCTACTCCTTTGCTTCCCCTGTGCTCTGCTTGTTACCAAATCCAAGTTTGTACTGCTCACCACACAACAAGCCAATACTTGGGAGACAAGTTGTTGGGACAAGGAATATCAGCTTTATTCAGAAAGCCAGCAGACTGAGAAGATGGTAGACTAGTGTCCCAAAGAATCGTCTTACCTGAATTAGAACTCAGGCTTGTCCCCATAGGTCAAGTCATGATGTTCCTGTAAACCCCCAACAAGACAATTGTTACTCTCTGTCCTGAAACTTTTTAATCTCTATATGAATGGAAAAGTGTTGTACCCTCAAAGGTCAGATCCTTGAGAATGGGCTCTCCTGTATATTTTAGGCTATAGGCAACATTCTTAACCTGTAGCAAAAGCTATAGAATACGAAGGTTAAAGTAAAAGAAACAGATCTAATATGTAGTCTGATTTGTTCTTCTCTATTATATGTTCACTCTTCCATTATAACATTTATTTGATTGGGTTATAATGGCTTTTTCTATATCCACTCCTCTGCTGGAATGGAAGCTACTGAGGGCCTGGGGCAATGCCTGGCACAAAGCACAAATATGTCCAGACTGTATGAATGAATGAATGAACGAGTGAATGACCCTGTCAGCCCTAAACATTCTACATGTCTAGGAATGCTTCAGGACAAACATGAAGTCTAATCTGCAGCAAGGTGGGAATGGACAGAGGTCTGATCAGGGAGTGAACAGCCACAATCACGTGCAGGCTGCACAGAAAAACAGCATCCTGACCCCAGCTCTGCCCGGTGACATCCTTACTGCTGAAGGTGTTCTACAAGATCAAATTGGAAGCAAAGTGGCTGGAAAATTAAGATCAACTTGATTGAAAAATCACTAAATAACATGATTTCATAGAGGAACCTTTTAAATGCTTCAAGTGAATTATTTTCACTTCCAGCTGCTTTTCTCTGACCCTCTTCTCAAGTATTGACATGTGCTAAGCCTAAAAAAACTGAAACTATCCTTAGAAAAACTAAAAGATGCAGAATTTCCAAAGTGAAGAAATCTTCCCATTAGCTCTTCCCTGGAGGAAAGCTTCACTGACAGGCTCCTTAGTTCTCCTGCAAAGTCCAGGACTCAAATATGTGACTTCTGTGGTCCAGGCCATCATCACTGTGAAAAATGTCTCTCTTTTAATACATTTCTTGTTTAAACAAACCTTAGAGGACCGTTTGGTGCCAGCTTCTTAGAACTGGCGGTACAATGATTTTTTTTTTTCTTGACTGTTTATGCTGCCCTGCCTGTAGAATTTAACTAAACAAAGAACGTTTAGTGTAAGGTAGCAATGTGGATGAATAGTTTTTTTGTGTCCTTACAAAAAACGGGGGCTCCAAAGAACAAATCAAAAACTCATTAGGAATAATTCTGCCCTACCCAGTGATGGACAGAAATCATGCAGGAGAAAGGGAGGAAATTATAAAAGACCTTATTCTAAAGAGGCAACGGAGTCAAATGTCAGTCAAAGAACTGTTGAACGAAACCCAGACCAGCCAACAGCGCAGCCTTGGGAATGAACCACCACAACCAGCCCTCTGTGTCTCTCCTTCTGTGTCTCAGTCTCTCTCTGTTTCTGTCTCTGTCACACACACGCATACACATCACAAATGGCATTCATTCAGTCAGAACCGTGTCAGGGCAAAGACTCTTTTGGCTTGACACTTAAGCTTTCCAATAGTTACTGGTATGAAATTCTTGGGCAGCAAAGAAGCAGCACTGTTAAGAATATTCTCTGCCATGTATTAGATGCCACTTTAAAAGGTGGCAGGCAAGGTTTTAACACGTGCTGCTTGAGGGTTTTACACAGCCTCTCCTTCCAGACACAGGAGATTAAGAAACCTCTCCCCCAACTTTCGCTCTACGCCCACCTCAATGTCTATCCACAGCAATGAGGAAGAAAAACAAAATTCAAATAAGAAGATTATGCAAATGTTTTTGCAGATCAGCTTCAGTCTGCAGCCTCTGCAAGGGGAAGGGAAATGGATTGGGTCAGGTCAACAGGAGGAAAAAAAATCCTCCTTTAAACTCAACCTTCTTCATGCTTGTTCCTCGGAGACAAGCAGGACTTTGGATGAGGCCGTTGGGCCCTGTCCTGGGTGCCGCCCAGCCACAGCCCCGTCCCACGCCAGGAGCCGGGGCCCGTGTGGGCGCAGCAGTGGCTGATGCTCCTGCTTTCCCTTGCTCCACTCTGCACGTGTCATGTTTGTCAGGATCGCTCACTGCGCTGAAACGTGGTCGTGGGAAACGCTGATGACCACTTTGAACTTCAAGTAGATAAAGAGCAGAATAGTATCCGAGTTGTCAAAATAAAGCGTGTCCTTCTAAGGAGAGGCCCACTTACGACTAGCCTATGCCCTGTCCCCCACAGAGCTGTCCTTTGGCATCCCCCATCCATTTCACTCCCGTCTTCGCCCTCTCACAGCCTCACACCCACCGTCCTGATCGGCTCAGACTGCTGCAGCAAAATACCCCAGACCAGGTGGCTTACAAACAACAGGGATTTGTTTCTCAGAGCCCTGGAGGCTGAGAAGTCCACGATCAAGGTATCGACAAGGCAGGCGTCATTTTGAGGCCCCTCCTCTTGGCTTTCGGTGGCCCCCTTCTCCGTGTGCGCTTGTATGACCTCTTCTTTGTTAGGTGTGTGTGGAGAGGGAGGTGCAGAGGGGAGGAGAGAGACAGAGAGAACCCTCCTTGTTTATAAAAAGGACACTAATCTGTTGGATCACGGCCTGACCCATATAACCTCATTTAACCCTAACTTACCTTCTTATAGGCCCTAACCCTAAATACATGATGTTGGGGCTCAGCTGGTCCGCTCTGTTTCAGGTTACAGCAGCCAGGTGCTTGCTTCTTGCTGAAGGTCTGTGGGTGGCTCCACTCCACGTGTTGCTCACCCTCCATTGACTAGTAGGCTAGTCCAGGCATGTTCCCTTCATGATGGTGGCTGTGGCTCAAAAGCAAAGTAGGAAAATACAAGGTCTCTTAACTACTAGACTTGGCGTGGCACACTGACATTTCTGTTGATACCACTGGCTGAAGCCCCATGGTCAAACCCAAAGTCTAGACATGACAGGGAGGTCCTGACAACAGCACGGATGCAGGAAGGGGTGAAAAACTCAACATACAACATCTCCCTCTTCCCCACTTCTCATAGCTGATGCGTTACACTGGGACTGGTTTTATCATCAGAATCTCCTGAATGTGTCTCATTCTTATCGTCTCCTCCATCATTGCCCTAATCTAAGCTCTCACATTCCACTTGGATGCTGTAATAGCTGCCCAGTTGGTCTCTGCCTACCCAATTTTGCACATAATCCCAAAGTGATCTTTCACATTCACAGGTCTCTGCGTCATTACCTTTGCCTCTTTTTTATTCTGAAGGTAAAAGCAAATGTTTCTTATAACCACCTAAGGTCCAGAGTCATCTGACAGCCACCAGCCCTTCCATCTCATCTTATAACCCACCTCCTTTGCCACTCTGTGTTTTGGTCCCACAGGCTTTCTCTCAGTTCTTCCTGAGTGCCAGGCTCCCTGCAACTTTAGGGCCTTTAAAATACTGTTTCTTTGCCTGGAACCCTGCCCTCTCTCCACACTCCTAATTCGAATTCTTATCCTTCACAGCTCAACTTGGACATCTCTTCTTCAAGAAAGGCTTCCTTGATGCCCCAGACCAGATCGGCTTTGTTTTAGAAAGTCTCACATCATCATATACCCTTACTTCAAGTCACTTTTTGCATTTTGTCACGATGCATGTATTTGTGAGATTAGTCAATGTCTCATCTCCCCAGCCCCAGGGGTAAACTCCAGGGAAGGAGGCACCATTTTGAGATTTGCTAATCACTATCTCTCAGCGCCTAGCATAGTGCTTGGGACATGGGAGCCACTCAATGCTTTTTTGTTAAATGAATGAATAAACAAACTGGTCCAAACAATCCAGAAAACAAAGCTAACTCTTTCCATTCTGTTTCTCAAGAACCTGCAGATGTCCACACACTTTGAATTAAGATTTAACATGGGCATTCTATTTTAGGGAAGAATGCAATTCAGGACAAAATATCGTTTCACAGGACAATGAGAAAATCTTTAGCCACAGACTCTTTCTCTCTGTATCCCTTCCTGGACTTAATCCAGGTTCAGTCTAGCAGAAGAGAAAATTGTATGTGTAAGTACTCTCCTACATACATGCTCTTGGCAGTGTGACTTGCACTGCCTCAGGAGATGGGGTCTGTTTCCCCACCCCGTGCATCTGGGCTGGTCTTGTTATTTATTTTGCTAATAGAATGCAGTGGAAATGACACTGAACCAATCATGAACCAGTGTCTCATGAAGCCTTGCATGCGTCTGTTCTTGGACTTCTCCCATGCCACAAGTTCAAGCTCAAGCTAGCCTGCTGGAGGATGAGAGCTTGTGTGGAGCAATGTCAAGTTATCACAGCCAATGCAATTCTAGAACTGCCCCCCGCCAACTGCCAGGCAGAGATCAGTCAAAATTGCCTCAGATCAGAACTGCTCAGCCAACCAACCTATACATTCCTGAGCTAAGTAAATGCCTGTTGTTTAAGTTTGGCATGATTTGTTACATGGCAATAACTAATGGAGATAACATTTAAGGCAATATTACTAGGCTTCTCAAATTTATCCCCCACCCCCTTCACTCCTGCTCCAATAGCACAGAACTTTGAGATAGGCAGATCTAGTTTTAAGTCTTCTTGGAAACATGGAATAGTCAGATGACTTGGACAAGTTAATAGTGCTAAGGCTCAGATTTATTATCTATAAAATAGGGCCAGTAATAATTGTGGCAGAAAAGGGACCTAGTTGGCCCCCAGTTTATCTCCTTTCCTCCATGTTTTAGATCTCCCAATCTTTATCTGGGCACATGGCCACCCACGGTGTGTTTACGTGACTAAGTTCTGGCCAATGAGCTCTAAGTGAAATGTCATGTCGTAGGAATCTTCCTAAGGGAACCAGTACGCTTCTTTTGCCCCTCTTTTCCTTCAGCCCTTTCCTCTCTGTTGGCCTTGCAGCTAGGGACCACTTATCAGGGAGAAAGAGTTTGGGTCCCCAAGGACTTTGTGGAGCAGAACTGTGAAACCAGACCTAGACTGCCTACCTCTGGACTTTTATGGGAGAGAAATAAAATTCTCCCTTGTTTAAGATGTTGCTATTTTAGGTTTCTGTTACTCGCAGTTGAACCTAGTCTTAGCTAATATAAATACCTTCCTTGCTGGTTTGTTGTGAGTTAGGTGATAAGTACCTGACATCATGCCTCGTACAGATAACATAAGTGCCTGACATCATACTTAGTATACAGTAAGTGACAGTAAATGAATGTAGCACATATTATTTTTTGATTTATAATAATGGTAGAGGAAATAGCAATATACATCCCCAGCCAATGTTGAGATAAAACTGGCAATACTGTTGAAGTCAGCTAAAGTTATGGCTGTAGTCACAACATTTACATAATAGTATAGATCTATGACATGTGTTTGTTGATAATATTATCTTAAAGAGTTTCCTTCTTAACTCACTCCTCACTAAATTAAAGTTTTATCTTAATGAAATTTGGGAAACAGATCTACATTAGCAGTGTTAGTGCAGCATTTGCTTGGCCATAAATTTTAACTCACTCATGTAGTAATCCCCTCAAAATATGGCAAAACAGGAGATTTTTTAACTTTTTTTCTCATAAATATTTCAAAATTATATTAAGAAAATGCAATCTTTAGATGTACTTGAAAAGTAATGTTATATATTAAATTACTACATTCGCTCAGGCAATACAGTTTCTTAACAAAAAATTATACCGCAGCTTTAAAATACTGAAAAACTTTCTTTTAGCTATTGGAAGATGAAATAGTTTTTAGAAAATGATTACCATTGTAACTCTGCCATTAGCTTCTTTGGTATTCCCTACTGTGAAGATTATTAATTTGAGACTTGGAAAGTCAGCAAAAAGGCATGCAAAGCCTCCTCCAGCCCTGAATCAATTTTTTAAGACAAATTTTCCTCAGAAATATGGTGAAACACAGAGAAGTCATTCATTATGAGTTCCTCGAGCAAAAATTCTTTTTAATTATTCGGACATTGGAAAAGGAACTCACAGAGAAATACTGTTCACAGCGGATTCCATAAAGCATTTGACAGTTATGTGTCACTAGCAAAGTGACTATTAGGTCCCAATTTAACTGGAATGGGGCTTCCACCATTAAGGTGCCTTTTAAAGTTAATTAGTTGCAGAAATCGATTATGAAGACTTTTAATAAGTCCTATACTGTGAAGGTCAGTAGAGATTTTTTAAATGGCTATTAGAGGAAGTTGGTCGGAAGAGTCTTAAAAAAAATCCAAACTAATTTAACAGGAGAGTCAAGGTTTTAAGGTTTAAGTAGTCTTGAGATGTCTTAAGGAAGGATGGTAGTCTGACTCATGAGACATACAAGTACATGAGAAGCATAAGTCAAGGCAAGAGGTGGGGCAGTCTGTGGTCCAGGTGCCTATCAGTACGGCCAGTGGGATACTAGTTGGGAACAGTAGAACATAGGGCTGGGAATGCAGATTGTGACGTTACTGTGACGTTACAATGGGCTCTTGCAGCTAATTCATTAATAATTGGTAACCATTAAAGGGTTTTAACAGAAAGGTTAAACAAAAGTCAGTCCTGACTTCACTGGGTGGATTCTACCAAACATTTACAGAAGAGTTAATACCAATTCTTCATGAATTCCTCTGAAAATTTGAAGGACAGAGAGCACTTCTCAACTTGTTCTATGAGTCCAGTATTACCCTGACACTAAACCCAGGCAAAGACAGCACAAGAAAAGAAAATTATAGACCCATATCACTTATAATTATAGATATAAAAACTTCAACAGAGAATTTAAAAACCAAGTCCAGCATCATATAAAAGGATTATCATACATGACCAAGTGGAAGTTATACCAGGAATGCAAGGTTGATTGAACATTTAGAAAAAAAAATCAAGTAATGTCACCATATCAATAGAAAAAAACAATAACCATGTAAACATCTCAGTAAATGCAAAATAAGCATTGGAAAAAAAACAATCCTCATGAGAAAAAAATTCAGCAAACTAGGAAGTGAAGCTAACTTCCTCAACCTGATGAAAGCCATCTAGAAAAACCCATAGCTAATATCATACTTCCTGTTCTTTTCCCTTAAGGTCAGAACAAGATGGGGATGTTTGCTTTCACCAGTTCTGTTCAACATTGTACTAAAAGTTCTATCCAGGGCAGTTAGGCAAGAAAAAGAAATAAAAGTCATCTCAATTAGAAAAGAAGTAAAACTATCTCTAATTGTAGATGACATGATCTTGTATACTGAAAATCGTAAGGAATCCACATTTTAAAAAACCCCATTAAAACCAATTAAAAAGTACAGCAAGGTTGTACGATATAAGATCACTATGCAAAATTAATTATATTTTTAATCAATGAATGATCCAAATATGAAATTAAGAAATTCCACTTATGATAGTATCAAAAAGAATCAAATATGTAAGAATAAATTTAACAAGAGAAGTGCAGAACATATACTTTGAAAACTACAAAATTCATTGAAAGAAGTTAAAGATAATCTAAATAAATGGAAAGACATTGAATGTTGATGGATCAGAAGACTTAATACTGTTAAGATGGCAATACTCACAAATCAACCCACAGATTCAATGCAATTCCTGTCAGAATCTCAAGTGGATTCTTTGTAAAAATTAATAAGCTGATCCTAAAATTCATATGGAAATTTAAAGGCTCAAAAATAGCCAAAACAATCTTGAAAAGAAGAACAAAGTTGGAGTACTCACATTTTCCAATTTCAAAACTTACTATTAAATTACAAATAATCAAGACTATGATACTCATGTAAGGATAAATATACACACACAAACACACATATATATATACATATGTGTGTATATATATATTATCTATCAATCTATATATCTATCTCAATCAAATAGAATGGAGAATCCAACATAAACCCTCACATTTATTGTCAATTGCTTTTTGACAAAGTTGCCAAAACATTGAAACAGAAAGATTAATCTTTTCAACAAGCGTACTGGGACAATTGGATTATCTACATACAAAAGAATGAAGCTGGACCTCTACCTTACACCATACACAAAAATTAACTCAAAATGAATCAATGACCTAAATGTAAGAACTTAACCTATAAACTTACAAGAAAACATAATGGTTTAAGTCTTCTTATATTGGATTTGGCAATGGTTTCTTAGATATGACACCAAAATACAAACAATCAAAGGGAAAAAAAAAGATAAATTGGACTTCCTCAGAATTAGTAACTCTTATACTTCAAAGGACACCAATAGAAAGTGAATAAACAAATCAAAGAATGGGAAAAAATATTTGTAGATCATACATGTGGTAAGGGACCTGCATCTAGGATATATAATACTTTAGTCAATGGCAAACAAATAACCCAATTAAAAAATGGTCAAAATCTGATTCGACATATCTCAAAAGAAGATATACAGATTGCCAATAAACACATGAAAAGATGCTCAACATCACTAGTCATAAGGGAAATGCAAATCAAAACTGCCAGGGATATCTGTACACCCACTAGGTTAGCTATAATAGAAAAAGACAGTAACAAGTGTTGGTGAGAATGTGCAGAAATTGGAACCCCCATGTGAGCTGGTGGGAATGTAAAATACTGCAGCCATTTTGGAAAACAGTGTGGCAATTCCTTAAAGAGTTAAACATAGAGTTATATTATGACTTAGCAATTCCATCCATAAGTTTATGCCCAAGAGAAATGAAAACATACATTCATGCAAAAACTTGTAAATGAGTGTATATATAGCAATAGTCATAATAGTCAAAAGGCAGAAACAATTCAAATGTCCACCAACTGATGAATGGATAAACAAAATGTAGTATCTCTACATCCTACAACACGGATGACCCTTGAGAACAATCTGCTGAGAGCAAGAAGCCAGCCACAAAAGACCACATAGTCTATGATTCCATTTACATGAAATACCCAGAACAGGGAAATCTATAGAGACAGAAAGCAGATTTGCGTGCTCGCTTTGGCAGCACATTGGAACAATACAGAGGAGATTAGCATGGCCCTGGCACAAGGATGATGTGCAAATTTGTGAAGTGTTCCAAATTTTTGGGAGTTAGAGATTTGCAGATACGAGCTGATGTATGTATCGAATAGATAAACAACAAGTTCATGCTGTATACCGCAGAGAACTATATTCGGTATCTTGTAGTAACTTATGGTGAAAAAGAATATGAAAACGATATATGTATGTTAATAAATGACTGAAGCATTATGTTGTACACCAGAAATTGACACAACATTGTAAACTGACTATACTTCAATTAAATATATATGTATATGTGTGTATATACATAAATATATATGTATATATATACACACACACATATATATACCTACATACATACACATACACAAAAGTCAAAAAAAAAAAAAGAAAGAAAGAAAGAAAGATTTGCAGTTGCCTGGGGCTGGATGGAGAGATGGGAGGATTGGGATGTAATATTTAAGGGATACAGGTTTATTTGGGGAATGATAAATATGTTCTAAAATTGTGGTGATGATTGCACAATTCTGTGGACATAGGAAAAACTGTTGAATTGTTTAAAAACAGAAAACAAAAAAAATCAAAAGCCAGTGCTATGTTTGAGGAAGATCACTCTAATGGGAGTGGAGAGAGACAGAAAGCACAGAGACCGATTATGAGGTCATTACCTCTAATCTAGAAGTTTAGAGACAAGATTTCTCAGGTCTTTTCTTCCTTCACTCTCTAGGCCCATTCCCTTCAAACACAATTAGAACACACTGAGTTATCAAATCTACACTTGATAAATTCACAAATACGCTAGAGGATGGGACTCCGGAAGAGAAGATCATAAAGGGAGCTCCCAACTCTCTCGTGGTCAATTTTACTATTTAAGTAACCAAGGGAAAAGACCCATTTCTCAATTGTTTACTTAAAGATCAAGAATTTAAACTTAGATTCTAGGCAAGAGGTATTTAGCTGACATAGAGTCTCCTGCTAAGTAGGGAATGAATTTCTGCTTTGTGCCTGGCACATAATAGCTCTCAATTATATTTTTTAATAAATTAAATGAATGAATTTTAAGAATAAAAATAGATTTTATGATATGTTATATAAACATGGCCATGAAAGACACTGTGAGATGAGAAAATAATGCATAATCTTAAACTGGTGATGGAGAAAAAATTAAGAATGGAGAGAAAAAAATAGGCAATTATTTAACAAGACAGCAAATCTCTAAAATATATCATGACTCAGAGATATAGAAAACAAACTTATGTTTATCAGGGGTGAAGGGAGTGGGAAGGGATAAATTGGGAGTTCAAGATTTTCAGATGCTAACTACTAAATATAAAAACAGCAAGTTTATACTATATAGCACAGGGAGCAATATTCAAAATCTTTTAGTAACCTGAACAAGAATATGAAAAGGAATATATGTATGTATATATATGACCAAAACATTATGCTGTACACCAGAAATTAATATAACATTATAAACTGACTATACTTCAATAAAAGAGAAAAAAAAAGTTACTTTATTTTCATCAAAAAAATAAATTTTACATAGTAATTATATATATATACACACACACACACACAGACACACACACACACACACATATATATATACACAAATGTACATACACATATATGTCATGAGTTTCTTCCATCTCTTCCAGGGAAAAAAATTGGAAAGAAAAAATAATAAATCATAAAGTTATATAAAAGAGTAAGAAAGCACAGGGAATTATATTCAATTTTTTGTAATAACATACAGTGGAAAAGAATCTGAGAGAAAACTATATGTACGTATATGTATAACTGAATTTCTTTGCTGTACACCTGAAACTAACATTGTAAATCAACTGCACTTCAATAAAAAAAAAAATTAAAAAAAAACAAAACTGAAAGAGCTGGAAGGAAAAATAGACCAGATAATAATAATAATAATAATAATAATAATAATAATAATAATAATAATAATAATAATAATAATAATAATAATAATGTACTAAAAAATGAAAAAAAGAATAAGTATATTGTACCTTAAGAATATAAAGAGATAAAAATTAATGTAATGCATCACATCAACAGTCCAAAAAAAAATCATATGATCATATGGATAGATGAATAAAAATCATTTGATCAAATCCAGTACTGATTCGTGATAAAAGCTCTCAGCAAACTAAGAATAGAGGGAAATGTTCTCAACTTGAGAAAGAATAAAAAAGGCAGTTATACAAACCAGAAACCAAAGTATTTTAAGGAGGCAAAGAGGAAAAACAAATTGTTACTCATGCAAAATTTTACTAAGGAAAAAGTGCAATAAAGGAAAAAGAGATTTAGGAAAAGCATAAGGAAATTAAACAGAGGAAAATAAGGAAGTAAAACAAAAATAAGGATCTGTCTTCAGTATCCAAAATTGAAAATAACAGTCAAACAGTCATCAGAAACACCACCCTGGGACTGTCACGTTCTCCCCAACCAGTTCCAGCCAGAAAGATCATCTAGAGAGCTTCTGTTCTTTGTTCTAGGGAGTAATTAGGAAATTGGGAAGAAATAAGCCCAAGATTCAGGGATTACTAACTGCCATCTCACAAGAATGATGATTAAAATATTGTGATTAAGAATCAGGGACCTTCAGCCCCTTTGAGTGCTGATTACAAAGTGATTAGTAGGGATTACTGTGAGATTAACAATGTTTGCAAGGAAGATGATTTGATTCATTCCAGGCATTAGGGACAGAGGTGGCAGATGGTTTAGTTATACCAAGAGAAACTGTAAAGCATACAGAATAAAAGACAGTTGGATTTTTATCCTATTTCATTTGAAAAAGGAAAACATAGCTCTTCATGGGAGACGACACGTTGTTTAAAGTTGCATAGGCTTAGGTCATACCTTTTCAATTTGTCAAGAGTATGAAAATGATGTGATTTGTTTCTGTCTGGGAGGGGAATGGAAAGATCCAGATAACGAAAACATTAAGGCTAGGATGCCCATTTGGTCCTTTATGTATTAATTAAAACCCTTTGATGGGAATTTATGATGTGAACTAACTTGCTTGGTTTACCATTTAGACAGGTGTGGAAGGAAGTAGTTTAGATGTTCAGACTAGTACTTGCATATGCAGATAACATGTTAATGAGTTTATCAGCTGATGAATCTGTAAAAAACATCCCCGAATACGGAAGCCTATGTTTAAAGCAGCTCGTTCTAAAATAAGTTTAAGACCAGCTATTTGCTTGATAGGGCTGACAAATAGGAACAGGTGATGATCTTGGAAGAGGCTGTTGTTTAAAAATGAATCAATTGGGAGTTTAGGAGGGTTTTTCAAGAGTCAAAACAATGAAAAAAATCGAACAGAAAATAGTTATAGTAGATAAGTTAGTGTCTCTCTAGCAGATTTGGAAGTTACTTTACTGTACTGAATGTGTTATTAATCAAAAGTATTTCTCATTGCCTTGAGCCATATGGAAGTGATTTGCCATGTTTTTCTTGCTGTCCATTTGCAAAGTTATGTTTGAGGGAGCTGGCAAAGGGCCTTTAAAAAAACACTATCTTTACAAAGGTACCTTAATGAGCTGATTGAAGATGAGATTCTTTGCATGGCAGCCATGAGTGATGTGGTTGTCTTAACTTGTAAGAAGAGTCTATGTAGGAACAAACTTGACAAAAAATTCTGTGTCAAATAATTCTGCTATTCTGAGACATACAAAGCATGTACGCTAAATACACTGACTAGTTAGAATTATCTATAGAAGAGCCTTTCCAGTCAGTACAGTTTGTAAGCATTCTTTTATAACCTTTTGAAAACCTCTCATATGATGAAGAAACTTACTGATGAACTATTAAAAGGCTACTGAATCCTCTCTTGAAGCAAAAGGATTTTAGGGAAAGAGGCAGGAGGCAAGAGTCAGGATATCTCATTTTCAGGACCAAGTCCACCACTGGTTGTCACTTGCCCTTGCCTGACCTTGTTTTCTTCACCTGTAAAAAGAAAAATACCTAATAGTGGCTAATGTTTATAAAATGCTTGCTATCTATCAGGCTCTGTTAAAGCAGTTTATGTATACTGATTTCATCTCCCAGCAACAACCCGTGGTACGTGGTACGTACCATTGTCATCCCCATTTTACAGTAAACTGAAAGGAGATAATAGATCCTATCAGGTCTCCTATAAGAATGATTAGTAAAATGTAAGGTTGTGAAGGTTTTTTTGGTCTTAATTATATTATTAATTATATGATATCCATACAGGAAAAAAAGTGGAAAAGTGAAAAAAACCTTATGTCACCATACACAAAATTAATAGCAGATGAATTTTAATTCCAAATATAAAAAAATAATACTCCTAGAAAGAAGACAAATGAGAATATTTTCATGAGCTTGAGGTAGGCAATAATTTCTTAAACAGGACATTAATAAGTACTGACCATAAAGATCTGTAAGTTGGACTATATTAAAATAAGATCTGTTCATCAAAAGACATGAAAAGGGTGAAAAGGAAAATGACCAAGTGGGAAAAGATATTTGTAATGCAAATATTCAACCAAAGAATCATATCAATATATATGAAGCCAAGGAAAACTTATAGATATGTGCACCAAGAGTCATACACACAAGAGTTCACAGCAGGACTATTCATAATAGCTCAAAACCCAAAACAATTCAAATATTAGTCAATATACAATGGAGAGATGTATTATGAATGAATACACATACCATGGTATTTTCATACTATGGAATACTATGCAGCAATGAGGATGAACAACCGACTGCTACATGCAACACTATGACATTTTCACAAACATTAATGTTGAATGAAAATCAGATTCAAAAGAGGACATACTTTTGATTACATTTTTACAAAGATCAAAACCAGGCAAAACTACAGTGAAAGAAGTCAGAGTAGTAGTTAGCTCTGGAGTGAGGAATGACTGATTGGTGGGACCAGGCAGCTTTCTATGGTGTTAGTTACGGTCTACTGAACTGAGTGGTGGTTCTGTGGGTATGTTCACTTTACAAAATTTATTTGGCTGAACCTTTCTGTACATGTAATACTTCAATAAAACATTTATTGAAAAAGAAGTTCACTTGTAGGTTCATAGATCTATGAAAATTTATAGGCAGCACAAACAGAAGGATAGGAACATAATTTTTCTTCAAGCAATTCTTCAGGATCCTGTTGAAATGATGACTATGTCTGGGCTTATTACAGGCACTGAAAGAGAAAAAAGGATACATGGGGTTTGAATTTTTTCTTTTTAATTTTAATTAATGATGTAAGATCAGAACCTTTATTTTACTATTATGACAAAGAATAGTGTTTATTGTCAACTTCACTAAGAAAATGTACCCGCCATTACACTTGTTCTACTTTTGAACATTATAATTCTCCCTTTTTAAATTTATTTCCAGCTAAGAGTACTTATTTTCAAATTTCCAATGCTTCCAATTCCCATGTATTCATTGAGCTTTATTTGCATTATCTTTGATTTTTCTTTCCCCTTAACCATCAATTTTCACTGGTTAGTAACAAGGATCAACCTCAAAGTAACTAGTGTAAATTCTCAGGTTACCAGGCTACTGAAAACAACAAGCTATCATTAAGTCTTCTTCCTCTTTTGCCACTTGTGAAAAATAGATAAGTTTAGGGCAGCATCCCAAATACATTTCAAATACACTATCATTGAAACTTGTCGCAAATGGTGGAAAGGAAATGCTGATTCATAATTTGCTGGATCAAAGTCCCTATGACAAAATTCAAAGATTTTATTCTTTTCAACAATCAAGGCAGAAACAGAACAACAGTAAATTGCAGATTTATCAGGAACCCAGGTTTTACATTCTTTGTGTTAGAAATTCCTGGATCCTTAGAAAGTTAACTGTAGAACAAACCCATTTCTGGACTTCAGAGGGCACGTATACAACAAAGAATTGGGCAGTGCATTTCTCCTTTAAAAAAAATTTCTACATCCCAGGTTTCCGAGAGCCTTAGGAGTAAATTGCCTTTGGGCAACTTCAGATCTGGTAAATAAACAACCCAGATTCTTATAAGCACAGATAGCTAGAAGCAAAATTCTTTAGCCTTGGGTTGGAATCTCTCCAGGGAGAAATCAAAGGTTTTGCCTTTCAAAAATTGCCCGTGACCTGAGGCAAAAAAGTTTAGAGCTGGTTTTCATAGATACTTTGACCATAGCTGCAATTATATACCTTCCTACCCTCCCAGGCCTTCCTTATCAAGAGACTTAATGTTAATAAGAAGAGAACAGGTTGAAAGTCTTTGAAGTGGCCACTCACCTTATCAGGAACTAATCTGTGATGTCAACATCTCTAAGATGGAAAAACCAAAACTACCAGGTTTGAGGCCAAATTCTTTGGCCAAGTCTCCTTTTCCTCCCCATGTCATCCAGCTGATGGAAAGAATATCATCACCTGTTGTCACGGATCAAGAAGAAAAGATGTCTGTACCTGCACTCTGCACAGCATTTTGAAGACCAGAGATTATGAATATGTATTTTTCAAATTGGGCTCACATAACATCCTCAAGTCAGTGCAATCAAAAGAATAAGCATTTCATTGACTTCTCAGAGACCATAATTTGTGTCACAAGTTAATGTACTGATGCGCATTAACTGTGATATTAAACACTCTAAGAAATTCGGGTTCTATGCCAAACTTGAAGTCAAAGCACACAGAGGAGAGAGGAGTTCAGGAAGATAAGCCATAGAGACAAAGGACAGAAATCACTCTTCACTCTTCACTCTGCCTCTGCTCTGGGATAGAAGTGAACCACTCTTACCTCAGAGTGGTTTTTGCACACGCCATGTGCCTTCCCCACACCCCATTTTGAAATTAAAAAATGGCATGTGAACTCTCTGTATTCCAAGTGATAGATTTCATTGATTTTAAGACATATTTCTCTCATTGATATATCTCTGAAATTGGAATATATCTTATAATTAGTGGCATCTTACAATTACAACTGTCAGCATTTTAAATTTCTAAGTGGTACCTACAATAATAACATGTCTTACCATTAATTCTGCCTTAGAATAAATCAAGGATGGTATACATAGATGTAACTACATCCTCGAATGCCAGATAATTTTTCCAGGAGCAGTTTCTTAAATATTTCTCTTGACAGAAATTAGATTAAAAGAGATATAAAGATTTGAATCTTGTTTGAATCCTGATTTTAACAAACCTACTGAAAAGGACATTTGAGGGGCAATCAGAAAAATTTGAGCACTTAACTGGATATTAGATGATATTAAGAAATTACTGTTAACTTTCAAAAAGTGTAATAATATTATGATTTAAGAAAAAGGCCCCTTCTGTTTTAGAGATACATAGTGAAATATTATGGATGAAATGATATAATGTCTGGGATTTATTTTAAAATAATCCAAGGAAGGGGTTGAGGCAGTAGAGGGTTGGGGTAAGGAAAACTGACCATAGATGACAACCACTGAAGTAGGGTGATGGGTTCACTATACTCCTCTCTACTTTTCTATATGTTTAAAATTCCCATGATGAAAAAAATTTTTTAATGTCCTAAATTCTGAGTTTTGTTTCAATATATTAATATATAAATATTAATTTAATATATTAATATTTAAGACACTACATATATCCATAAAATTATTTTAAAAATAGATTCCAACTGTATTCAGTGCTCCTCCAAAATATATGTAAATAAATTTCCTCATCAAAATGTTTTTACAACTGACATTTTATTTATTTACTGGATGCTTTGTAGTTCACAGATGCTTGGAAGTATTTAACAGTGTAAAACCCTAAGATAAACAACTTTCTTTCCAGAAAGTATACATTTTTAGAAAAGAAATGCTAATGAAATAGGGACAGTGTTACATTGCAAGAGAGATGGGCAGGTAAAGTCAGGGTGCCTGGGGGTTCTGTTGGGGTCTAGCTTCACCACTAAAAAACTATGAGACCTGGAGCAAAGCAATCAAGTCCCCCCGGCTTCAGCTTTATCTTTTATTAAATTAGGGTAATATTGCAGATACAACTTTCTATATATAAACTAGATAAACAACAAGGTCCTGCTGTACAGCACAGGGAACTATATCCAGTATCTTGTAATAACCTGTAGTGAAAAAGAATATGAAAAAGAATGTATATATAAATGTATAACTGAATCACTGTGCTGTACACCTGAAACTAACACAACCTGGTAAATCAACTATACTTCAATTTTTTTTTTAATTAGGATAATATAAACTGCTTTATCTGCTGCAGAGTGTTTGGAGATACAAATAAATAGTGACTGTAACAGCCCCTTAATGGTTAAAAAAATTTTTAAGGGTGCTCTTTGTAGCAAGGCTTCAATAAAATGTACCATCAGATTACCATCTGAGGCAGTGTCAACACAGCCGTCAGGAGAAAAAAATCAGTCATCTAACTGATTGTCTTGCTATATGACACCAAACAGTTTGGCTGAGTTTCTCGCTGGCTTATCCAAACAAAGCAGATGTTTCAGTCCTATCATTACGGCCCTCAAAAGTCAGCTGTCAGCCACGCGTGAAGTCAGGTACTGGGCTGGGCACCAGGCACGGTGTTGTGCAGCTCTGCAAGGCTCCAGCTGATGCTGGGCTAATGAGGTTAAAGGGAGGGAACAGGTGGGTGGACAGGTTCAGAAGAAAGCTGACCAGGATTCATAGGACCCTGTTTCAGACCTTAACAGATGAGCAGCGTGAACTTGCACAAACAGCAAGCAAGCAAAGCCCCTACATTGCCTGGGTCCTACATATATGTTGGTATAGTTCTAGACAGTTTTAAAATTCAGACTTTCTGAAATATCTGTCCTCAAAGCTTCTTTCACTTGTTCTGTGTTTCCCTCATCCCTGTTGGTAATGCATTTAGTCTATTCATGGCAGGAATTCTTCCCTGGTGTGTGCTGGGGATAACTGTCCAAGGACACATACAGAGATAGTGAGAGGGCTGGAACTGAAAGCTATGGGACGATCAAGCCCAATCATATTTTTAATCTCTTGAAGATGACAGTCATGTCTTTATTATAATGTTTATGTCATTTCTTTGTGAAATCTTCATTGTTTCGGAAACAAATCTAGTCATTCTTTTCACTCTCCCATAGAATTAAAGTAATGTTCCACCAGAAATGAGATGTCTTTCCCCTATTTTCTCTTTCAGCCTCGACAACTTGCTTATACATCTTGTTTATACAACCAATGCTGCCACTACTAAGCAGTGTGATCTTGCATAAGTCACTTTACCTCTCTGAGCAACTGCCTTCCAATCTGTAAAATGAGTTTTGGATCAGCTGCTCTTTTCAGCTCTTTAATTTTCTGAACTTCTGATTCTTTAATGCTTACCAGAATGCTTAGAAAAGAGATGTTTGACTGATAGTATTTTCTTGCCAACTGAGGTTTAACCAACAAATAATTTTTGTTATAATTCTTTTTATTTAAAAATATTTCAACCATGCATTATAATTCTTTTAGTAAATTCAAATGCCAAGTCATAAATGTAACAGTAGTAAGTCAAATCTGATAGAATATTAAAAAATAACATATATCAAATTCATCTGAAATTTATTCCAGGAATGCAAGGATAGTTTGATATTGATAAGCATATTAATATAATTCAGCACCAGCAAGACTAAAGAGAAAGAATATTTAAATATGTTGATTGATGATAAAAAGATATTTGATGAAATTCATTTTTTACTTATTTCTAAATGAGCACTATAAGTAATCTTTATTAATATGGTTTTAAAAAATTATCTTAAAACCATAACCAACTTCATACTTAATAATGAAATTTGCAAAAACTTCCACATAGCCCATGTTCCTTGAAATTCCTAAAACTATTTTAAAAATTTTGTATATATGTGCATTTTTCTTTATTTTTGTTCTAAGATAGTTTTTATCAATTAATTTTTTCCCTTTTTCAGTTTTATTATGTAGAATTATTACAGTTTGACTGTATATGTGCATTTTTTTAGAATTAATTTTTATAAAATTCTCAAAGGGATAGAGCACACAATAAATGCTCCAGAAGCATTCCCATAAATATCAGGAACAAGAAAAGGATTCTTGCTATTACCCTTATTATTTAATAATATTCTGGAACTTCTGGCTAATGCCATAAGACAAGAAACAGAACCAAGATGCATAACTATTAGGAATGAGAAAGATTAGATCATCATTATTCGAGGACAATATGATTGTATAAAGTTCTTTTGATTGCAAGACATAGATGCATGCTCAAGTTATTAATTAGTTATATCAACTGATTATGAAGATACATAGGAAGCCAAGAGGAGAGGAGTCAGCCACACTGAGTGGGATGTTGCTCAGGACAAAGGAATATAATCATATGATGACTGGTATCCTTAGTTCTTTCCCCCTGTGCTCTACCATGAAGGTGACTGATCGCCTATTTCTACTATATTTAACTCATTTACAGAATCTATATGTTTCTTCTTTGTAAGCACACTTGCCCTTTCCATGTTCCTGCTCATCAAACCAAACTGAAGTGTTTATAAATGTGAATCCAGTCCAATTCTCCTTTTATTATGTGGGAAACGTAAAGGAGAAATCCTCATCCTCACTGTTGTTCATGGAAATCCACACTATTGTTCGGGATCCATAAAGCTGAAATGAATTTCTGGGGTGTGCTGTAATACTGAACACAGCTATCTATTAACCAGGTCCATGTATATTCATCCTCTGTCAATACTTCACTGGGAAAAACCAAACTGGTTTGGAAAGGGATAGCAATTCAATTAGATGAAGCCAGAATTCACAGTCAAGCAGCTTGTTCATGAAACTGAAATATGACTGTTCTGTGACTATACCTGACAGAGAACTTCATAGTACCTGAGAGTGACCAGAGGTACCCCTAGGACTTACCTTAGAGTTCACCCAAGGGACAGGGCAAGGCTAACCCTACAGAGTAGGTTTAAATGGGCAGTAGTGGAAAGAAATTGTTGTGTTTTGCTTGCACCCTATGGAATCCTGCTCTTTAAATAGAATGGTTGCAGTAATAACAATAACAACCCTTAACATTTATGGAGGAGTTACTAGGTGCCAGTTCATGTTTAAAGTACATGATACATCCTTGTTCATTGAATCCTCGCAACCACTCTTGGAGATAAACCTATGGATTTTGTAAAACCATTTACAGAAAAGGAAGCTGGGATTTAGAGGAATTAAGTGCCTACCAATCATAACACAGCTAGAAAGTAGTAGATCTGGAATCCATTTGATGTTAGCACACGGAGACAGGAACCCTGGCAGATCACCCCCCGCCATGAGCAACTTGTAAGCACAGTAGCAAGTCAGTTCTCTCATATGAAAAAGGGAATGGTTTCAGGAGGCATGGACTTGCTCCCTAATCTCCAGGATCATCCATGCAAATTTCCTTCAGGTTCCACCAGTGTCCTAATCTACAAAGGCCTCTCTAAACTCATAGGGCCAGTGGGAAGCGTCCCTGAGTAGGTCTCTTTTGGGAAGAGTAGGAGGAAGATTCATGACATACATTTGTGGTTTTACAGCAGTCTTTCTTAAAGGTAACTGGCCTTTCCTTTCGTTAAGAATGCTTTGCATTATTTAATGAACTCAAGTCTGGGACTGGCCTGAGGGCCCAGTACTCCTTGCTCTGTTGAGTTTGAATTGAGTAAAAGATCCTGTTTGTCAGGTTTGGATTTTTTTCTTCTGATACAAACAACCCTTTGCATTACCTGACAATTTTGTTCCTGTGGTTCCCATAATTGACAAGCCTGGGAGATTGCGCTTCTCCCATGGCCACTTGCTATCAATGCTTCACCACTGAGGCTCCCTGGATGACACACCCCACTTGGCTTCTATCTCCCTATAGTTACTATCTGGAACCCCTGGACCCCCACCCCCCACCCCCCTCCCCACCCATCACAGTTCATCTCATCTGCACTTAGTCAGTAAACTGACTTCTGTGTCAAGCACTTGAGGTGAGACATTAGATAATAAATGAAGGTGAACTGGGTGTTAAGAGTTAACTCATGTTCAGCGTTAGAAAGATAATAAAAAACTAGCTGAACAGTCAATGGCTTAAGTTAGGATTCTCAAAATAGCATGTGTCACAATTTTCCCCGTACAAAAACAGTTGTGTCCTAATACCTTGTACCTTTATTACTATATCTGAATGATTTTATATATATATATAAATCATATATAGTTAGAGATATTGATAAACACAAAAAAATACTGATAAATAAAAAGCATATTTTAAAACATGTTATGAAAAATTTGTTACTGGTACATGAAAAGAAAGAGAGAAACAGGATGGGAAGGAATAAATTTGGGAGTTTGAGATTTGTAAATGTTAGCCACTATATATAAAAATAGATTTTTTAAAAAAGAGATAAACAGAAAAGAATTAAGATTTCTGAGATATTTCTAGATATGAATGTGTAGTATAAGATAAGGTGATGGGTCCATTTGGAGGGAAGATAAATGGTGTTGACACACTTGGCTAACCATATGGAAAAAAAGAGAAAAAAGCTTGGATTCCTACCACACTCCTTACTCAAAAACAAAATCCCAATAGCTCAAAGATTTAAAGATGAAAAGTAAGACAATATTAGAAGAAAACACGGATGAATTTTTTCCTTTTCAACCTCAAAGTAAGGACAGGCTTTTTAAACGTGAAAAAAGCCACAGAGAATAAAGTGAATACATTTGCCTACATAAAGCAAACATTTCATGGTGAAAAGCTACTATAAAGTTAAAAACCAAAAACAAACTTAGAAAAAAAAAAATCTTTGCAGCAGAAAGGATAGAAAAAAAAAGACTAATTTTGAAGCATCCTTAAAATAGAGAGACAGAGACAGAAATAAATGAAGAAGGAAGAAGGGAGGGGGAGGGACAGATGTGTCAAGATGTGAAAAATTTGTTCACACAGAACAACATACAGGTTTGTTTAAACATAGGAAAGTATACTCATCTTCACTTGTAACTAGAGAGAAGCAAATTTTAAAAACACTGAGTTATTTTTAAGCCATCAGAGGTATGAGGAGACAGTCACTCTCAGGCAGTGTAAGAAAATAAACTGGTATTGCCTCTACCGGAAATAAGTTGTTAACGTTAAAAAACAGTTTAAATGCAAAACTGTCGTTTGGCCCAGCAACTCTATTTTTAGGCATTTATGTTAAGGCTCCCAAAGACTATATGAAAATGTGTATTTATTACAATATTTTTAGGAACAAAATACTACATGTCTACCAAAAAGGAGCTGATTAAATAAATCATGCTATGTTCATGTGACAGAATACCATGCATCTATTTAAAAGACTGAGTTACAGTATCATGAACTGATACAGAATTGTCTCCACATTTTATTGTTAGGTAAAAAAATACAATTTAGAAAAATGTGTAGACTATGCTCTGATTTGGGCTCATAATAAGAGAGGGCCATTACATACACATGCTTGTTATATGGTTTTTAAGGAAAACTCTCAATATTATTTTGGAATAATATTGTCTAAAGAGAAAAAACACTTTGATCCTTTATGTAGTGGCAGAAGAATTAATCTGCTCATCAATAAATTGTGATTAAGGATGCCCTTGACTCATTATCCCATACCCAGCTCTTATCCTGAAGGTTTTATTTAAAAAAATTTTTTCAGATATGGAGATGCCTCTTTTTTTTTCATTTTTTTAATTGAGTTATAGTGATTTTACAATGCTGTGTCAAATTCCAGTGTAGAGCACAATTTTTCAGTTATACATGTGAACATGCCTCTTCTGATTTCATTTTTCTTATAAAAAATGATAAAAAGAAATAAATATTTTTTGTTTTTGTTACACAGTAAGTTCCAGTTAATCTCAGTTTACTACTTCAGTTTGCTTGAGCAATTAGAAGTACTGTGAGAGGCAGGATAGAATTAATATCAGCAAGGAAACAAAAAATCTCCCAGCACCCTCTGCAATGTAACAAAAAATCTCCCAGGAGCCTCTGAGTCGCCTTTGCTTTCTGCAATTTTCTGTCAAGTGCAGGGAAGAGGATAAAAGGCAGGGGTCACCACTTCAGGATCCTGTGTCAACAGGCCAGGGAGGGGTGTCAGGGAACTGGAGTCAGCAGTGTTGTAGCTGGTGGCTTTGATGACTGAAAAACCCTTTACAGTTTCTGCAAAGAAAGCTTAAGTTAATAGAAGTATGAGAAGCTAGGATAGTCACTTCCCTGAGTGAGTGGTGCCCGTGTCAAATCTGAGCCATTTTCCCGGATTATGTCTCAGACCCTGTTATGACTGGCAAATGGAAATGAGAAGAAACCACTCTCTAGACATATTAATTTGATAGTTTTCATCCCAATACATTTAGCAGCAATCAAAATAAGAGGAAAATATTTAAATTGGTTCTCTCTCAATCTCAATTTTCCATTTGCTTAATAGCTTAAGAAAACTTATAGATATTTAATGAAATTATCTTGGTCTAGGTAGCAGTTCTTTTTTTTTTTTTTAAAGCCTTTTTTTGTTTGTTTTTGAGGGGGTGGTAATTAGGTTTATTTATTTACTTATTTATTTTAATGGAGGTCTGGGGATTGATCCCAGGACCTTGTGCATGCTAAACATGCACTCTACCACTGAGCTATACCCTCCCCCTGACTAAGGTGATGGCTCTTAATTGGGGGTGATTTTGACCCCCAGGGCACATTGGACAATGGCTGGACACATTTTTGGTTGTCACAACCAGGAAGCTGCTTCTGGGCATCTCATAGGTAGAGATGAAGGATGCTGCTAAACATCTTACAGTACACAGTGCAGCCCCCACAACAAAGCATTATCCAGTCTAAAATGTCAGTGGTGACAAAGGTTTCCTTGGTTTCTTTTGTTTTAGTAGGTAAGTGATGTGTCCCTGCTTTAATCCAAGCTCATGACAAAATCCAGCCTTCCTTTGATTTAAGATCATCAACTTATTGTTTATGAACCTAATGCCATTCTAGAAATTATCAACTAGCTTTCAAAGTACATCTTCTTAGTGTTTCCTCTCTCTCTCTTCTCTCTCCCTCACTTTCAGACTAAGTTATAATATTCTTCTGAGATGCTCCCAAAACACTCTGTAAGTCTGCTATCTTCTTTTTTTTCCCTTGTGGTTTTTTTTTTTTTTTTTGAGGGGGTAAGTAATTAGATTTATTTATTTACTTATTATGGAGGTACTAGGGATTGAACCCAGGACCTCGTGCATGCTAAGCCCGTACTTTACCTCTGAGCTATACCCTCCCTGCATCTGCTACCTTCTTTATAACAACTAAAACTTAGTAATCCTTTATGATGTGTCAGGTTTGGGTTAAGAGCTTTATATGCACAGCTCTTTTTCCGCTCCACCACCGCCCTCCAGGAGAGGTGTTATTTTCCTTCTTGACTCACTCAGAGTACACCTGTGCCTACAGGACACTGCCTTACTTATCACACCAGCCTGTGACCCCTCTGATCTTCACATCAGCCTCCCCTCATCCAGTGGGTCTTATTACTCCTTTATCTTCAGAGCTTCTCATGCAGAGGCTGATGGGTAGTAAGATGAGTGACTGATGGCTGAATGAACGGACATGTGGTATTTAGATACATGTCAAATCTGGAATCTTGTCACATCTATAGTCCCACATGTAAATATTCTCTGCCACATAAAGCAGACAATCTATTTCAGTTTTTCTATATACCAAAAAAATAAGGATTGAGAAATACTATCATATCTAGAGACTTCTATAAGTGTATTTCGCTAAAAATGTAGGTTTTCATCCTGACTTTGTGTTTCAGTGTCTTAATTCAATCCCCATGACCTAAGAAAAGCAGCGTTATTCAAGAAGTATTCTATTGGAAACCTTTCCTAGGAACAGTTTATTTGGTTGATCTTTCAAATACTTTGTCACATTTAATAATATCTGAAGTAAGTGTTGAAGCGGTTTTACAGTTTTGGTGCAGGGCGATCTGTTGACTGGTGAAGTCTGTCTGTAGCTTTTTCACAGAGAATGTGTAACCCTATTGCGTCTGCACAGTGAAAGCTATACAGGGAAATCACCGCTTGGCTTGGACTTTCAAACGGACTTTGTCCTTTCCCGTTGTCCCACAACCGTGGAGTGGCTCTCTGGCACATGGGGAAGAGCTCCACGTGTGTGCAGAAGTCACTGAAGGTTCATCCCTTTTTCTTTGGGGAGTGGGGAATGCAGAAGTTTTTGTTGTTTCCTGTTGTTCATTCTTTTTCACTATGAATGCACATTTATTTATTATTTACTTATTTATTTATACACATTGCAAAAATACAAAAACTTCAGAGTGGTTCCATTAAAAAAAAAAAAACTCTAGCTCCTCATTCTTTACTGCCAATCTCTTTCCCCATAAGTAAACATTTTTTTAGTAGCATTTTAATTTGGGGTGAGTAATTAACATTCGTGCTGACATCAAAAACCGACGAAAAGGTGGAGTTTCCCTCCAGGTCCCCCCCTTCCACCACAGCAAGTGCTCACTGTTATTAATCTTGTTTGCCCTTCTGGAATGAACATAGTTTTATAACATTTAGAAAAGAACACTTTCCCTCAGAGTCCATTTAGCTCTAAGCTAAATATTTGCAACATAAAATTCGGTAGAAAATGTATGCACATTTGTTGGCCATTTCCCTCCTTTCTAGATGTAGTTTTAGAATGAAACAGAAGAAAGGCACACAGGCAAGTCAGTCAGCCACAGTCTGACTTAACTAAATACACTTGTGTCCTTCAGAAGGTAGTTAATTGTCTTGATTTTGTTGGCTTATTATGGACAGAGGAGAGGAATCCTGTGTAACTTAGTAAACTTTTTTCTAAAGTACAATTAGGAAAGTGCCTACTATTTTAGATCTGGCACCTGGTTGAAATGAATAAAAGTTGTACGTTGGCTTCAGATCCTGTTGTTACTTATAAACCTGAACCACAAACATTTCTGTGTGATGTAACTGTCCCAGGCAAAGGCCAATAGTTTTCCAGGAAAAGTCCTCAGGACTGCATGTGTTTAAGAAGTGTGTTCTCAGAGCTTTCCCAAGATAAAATTGTACTGTTTCTCCGCATGAGGGTGGACGTTTAAGTCACCCTATTAAATGCGTTGTCCCAAGTCTATCAGAGAGGAGTTTTAATGCTAGTTCCAGTCAGAATATGGGTCTGAGGCTTAACGTGCTGGCCCAAACTTCCGTTTTCAGGCTTTGTTGTTCTTATTATTTTACTTTGCCTCCATTTTCCCTCCATGTTTGTGCAGAAAGGAAAAAGAACTTGTCAGGTAAATACAGCTCTCGAGGAAACTATGGACATGATATGAGCTATACAGATTTTTCTCAAAACAATAATTCCTATTTAATCAGGACCTGAAAATCTCAGGGTACATTAAAGTCTTCTGAAACATTTTCGTCCTATTTTAAATCTCATTAACTTGCTATTTTATCCTCACAGAGCCCATATAATGGAAGGAGAGAGAACAAAGTATCATTACCTGTTTATGCTTGAGAAAGCTGGGGCGACAGAAATAGCTTAAGTGCTCAGGGAATTGCACCGAGTCAGAGATAACATCTAGGAAAGAATTCTGCACCCCTCCCCCCCAGCATTGTCAGCGCTGCTGAGAATGCTCAGTTTGTAGCATTCTTTCCCTGGCCTTTGCCTGAGCAGCTCCCCTGCCTACAATCTCATTTCATTTTGTCAATTGGAAACCAATGCATAGAGAGGATGGGTGTCCCCACCCAAATCACGTGGACCAAACAGGAGCTAAAAACAGCAGGTGAAGTTGCCTGGCCTTGGTCTGCCCCTGGCTCCTTTAACCCCACCTTTGGGGTCACAGCATTAGAAGGTAGAAGTCCCCGTGTCTCCTGGAGTGATGGCTTCTCTCCTGCCCTGGAGCCTATTGCTCCTGCCAGCCAAGCCAGACCCCTGCTTTGCCATCGGTCAAGGGCAGGGTAGAGGTGTCCTGGGCCTGCACTCTGGAAGTAGGCAAAATGCCCAACACAGAATTATCAGGACAATTCAGGGCCAGGTGGTGTATATCTGCAAAACACAAACAAGTCAGGGGGAGGTCGCTGGAGGCCTCAGGAAACTGTCTCAGTTTCCAGTTGACTTTGCTTTTGTGCATAACGTCTAAAAAATCCCCACTGTCCCCATCACTGTGCATCATTGTAGGTCCAGGTGAGGAGGCTGTGTTGCACTGAATCCCTTGGAAGTCTCTCCTCCCCAGGCATCTTTTTTTTTTTTTTTTTTTTTTTTGCCCCAGCCATCTTGAAGCTGAAAACCATTAAAATCAAACCGAGGGAAAGAAAATCCTAGTAGTCTAAGAAACATTCCATCAGAGAGCACATCCCTTGAGCAGTGAATTTTTCATTTTATCTGCTTTTTACTTTAAGGCACGTTTGAGCTCCAGAGGCCTCAACAAGTTACCCATCAGAGGTTTTTCCAGTACATGAGAATTTCTTTAATTGAGAAGGGATGAGGAAGAGGAAAAGTTAGAACAGGAGAGAGGGAACAGATGTACAAAGTTAATCAGAACAAAACTGGATGCCATTTGCTACACACATTAGTCGACTATCGCCTGTAATAAGCACTTAATTTTGTCTGTTATAGAAAACTACCTTTTTATGGAAGTGGCAGTTCTTCTAATTATAGAAAAACTAGAAATTACGTGTAAACAAGAAAAATCACCTAATCACATCACCAGAGATAACCACCGTACAATGTATTGAATTTCTATCATGTTTATTCTTCCAGTGTTTTCTTCTTTATATATGTGTGTGTAATATATATTTATGTAAAACAGAGACCGTGATACACATCATTTGGTAAACTACTTTTATCACTTAACTATATAGCATAAATATATTTTTATGGGAATAAATATTTATCTACAAAATTAGCTTTAATGGCTGCATAACATTTAATTGCATGGGCATCCCTAAATTTATTTAATCAGCATTATTGTACACATAGTTTGTATACAAACTTTTCAATATGGTGAACAGTTCCAGAATAAACAGTCTTATACAATTGTTCTCACACACCCATTTAACTATTTCCTTAATACAAATTCCTGGAAGTAAGGTTTCAGGGTCAAAGAAGAGTACATTTTCAAGCTATTGATTCATTTGGACCATTTAAAAATAGTAAACAAAGAAGACTGGAATACTTTTTCTTTAAAATCAAAAGGAGCAACAAAAATTAGAAGAATGAAGGAAAAAGGATCAGAAAATATACAGTGTTTTAAAAATAATTGTTGCCAGTAATTTTTTAAAAGTCTTTTTAGTTTCAAATCCTGGTGGTTTGTGGGTGAAAGAGAGAAAGAAATGTGGGAGGATTAAGGGATGGACAAAAAAAAAAATCTATAAATAAAACAAGGGAAAGGGAAAAGGAGACACAAAGGGGGAAACCCATACCTCCTACTTCAGTCCTTCGGTCCCCTCCCCTAATTCCTCCTTGGCTTTCAGGCAAAAGTCTGAGTTCCCTGGTGTCTCTAAATGGACTCAGCCCTGAGTGTCCAGGCCCAAAATAACAATCACATGCACATCCATCTCACTGTGACACTCACCAGGATAGAGACCTTCCTTTTACTTAGTCTCAAACTTTGTAGCACAATTTTATAGGCTGAACTTTCTATTTCACTTTTGAAAATGTAGGTGAAGGAAAAATAAAATATTTTCTAAAGTGTATTAGTTATGAGGAGTAAAGTTTCAAAAGTGTGTGATAAACTATGATTGTTTTTAAAAGAACTATTGCTTAGAATTCTAAGAAATTGATCTTCAGAAGATCCCCAGTAAATGAGACCCAAGTGCCTTTTCAATGCTCCAGAATAATCAATATCTTGCATACTAGACTTTTTAAAGTTTGGTTAACTTTTAAGTAACCAATTATCTGTTACTTCCTCTTTAATGTTTTTCACCACAGAGCAACTTAAGGACAGGGTTAGGTTAGCTTAGCTGCTTTCCATCTTTAGGGTGATACCTGTGGTACCCTGGCATTCACAGGACAAATATGTTTTTGGAACTTTCAATTTACACTCTTAACAAATGAAAAAATTCTTAATAAAGAAAAGATAAACTGGATCATGGAAGAAAGGGCATTTGATGAAGGGGTAGGGAGCTGCACAGGGCGCAGCTGGTGAGAAAGAAACCCACCAGCAAGAAAGAACGTTCCAGGCAAAGGACACAGATTAAGCAACTCCAGACAATAATCTCAAAGTAGGTGTGACCCACTTTTGAATAAGAACTCTGTTGAAATAAGGAGAGATGATCCCTATTTCAAGTGGAGCCATTTTGGGGGCTTGTTGTAATCTCTTCAGATTGCTGTGGCATAATTCCATAGACAAACTGGCTTATAAACAACAAAATTTATGTCTTAAGTTCTAGAAAGTGGGAAGTCCAAGATCAAGGCACTGGCCAATTTGGTGTCTAGGATGGGCCATTCCCTGGTTTATAGGTGGCCGTCTTCTCACTGTGTCTTCATATGATGGAAGGGGTGAGGGAGGTCTCTGGGGTCTCTATTATAATGGAACTAGTTCCATTCATGAGGCCTCCACCCTCATGGCCTAATCACCTCCCAAAGGCCACACTTCCAAGTACCATTAACATTAGGGATTAGGTTTCAGTATATGAATTTAAGGGGGAATAGAAATGTTCACTCTATAGCAGTAGCTTTATAACTTTGGGCAAACAGGCATAAACAAATCTCTGGCCAAGGAAAGACTAATTTGATTAGCTTTTTTCTGTTCTTAACACATCACACTCAAATTAGCAATCAATACATTAGCAAATATTATTTTGTTATCAGAAGAGGGTAAGCTTATAGATTCTCCACTGAACAATCTTAAATCTGGTTGAAAAAAGAAAATGAGTACTGGAAGAATTAAAATGCATCGAGGGTAGGGAGGGATAAATCGGCAGCTCAGGATTTGCAGATACTAACCACTGTATGTAAAGTAGATGAACAAGGTCCTACTGAATAGCACAGGGAACTGTATTCAATACCCTGTAATAGCCTATAATGAAAAAGAATATGAAAAGGAATATATATGTATATATCACTATGCTGTACACCGTAAGCTAACACAACATTGTAAATTGACTATACTTCAATTAAAAAAAATTCATTGAAATATTAAACCATAAGCATTAACTGAAAGTTCAGTGGGAGTTCATAGATCATTTCAGAGAAAGGGGAGTGGTCTCGAGTGGGAGGTGGGACCTTATCCATTTCATCAACTCTTGTTAAATAGGCTCAGTACTAGGAAAGACAGGTGCTGGATCACTAAAATATGCCTTTGTCCTTGGATGGCTCATTGCCTAATGGCGAGAGCCTGAAAATTAAATAAATAATTACAGTTCAATGTTATAATACAGATATGAACAAATTACTTAGGGAGCAGAAGGTATTTACAGGAGCACAGAGGAAGACTGACTCAATGACAGAGAAAATGAGAAGAAAGGACATTAGTGTTAAGACTTAAAGAATGAGTTGGGTCTTATTTAGCACTTAGGTTTTGTTTTTTGTTTTGTTTTGTTTTTTGTTTTTTAATGGAGGTACTGAACCCAGGGCCTCATGCCTGCTAAGCATGCACTCTACCACTGAGCTATACCTCCAACCCCTAGGGCTTGGGTTCTAAATGGTGATGTTTAAAGTGAACCCTTAAATCACCCATAAGGAACAGCATCTTCCTACAGAGAATCTAGATATCCAGTATTTGGTAAGCCCAACACAGCCAGATTTTCCTCCGGTTGAGGAACAGATTGTTACTTCTACTTTGAGCACCAGATGAAGAGTTGGCTTGTGTTTATTGGCTCTGTTGTATGAAAAACACTTCTCTTTAAACACTGGGGTGACACCCTCTGTGGTGAGACATAGACAGTAACATATGAGAAGCACAGTGGATCTGAGCAGACTGAGGAAGCAGTAGACTCAAGCCTCCCATCTCATGTTCATTCAGAAACACAAAATCATGAAGTAGAATGGGCGGCAGAACTGTCCTCTTTCTCCCTGTCTCTCTGTAGAGTGAAGAGTTGAATTCTTAAAAATTAAACTCACAGATGATAGAATTGCTCAACTTGTGAAGCAGAGGGAGAATGGTATTGTATACAGATGACAAGATGGGGGAAGACATGGAAATGGGAGAGGATCTTAGCATGTTCAGAGAATATTAAGATGTCCAGGTGGTGAAATTATGGGATAGGGTACCAAGACATGGGCCAACTAAGGTTGTATCATAGAAAACTTCAGATTCCACTGATATTTTAAAATCAGGAGGTGACAGGATGGGCCTTATTTTTGGAGAGACCATTTTTGTATCATGGTACAGATGAGGTCAGCAAATTTTTTTCTGTAAAGGGCCACATCATCAATATCTTAGGCTCTGTGGGTCACATGTCATAAGGCACATGTCTCTGTCACAAGTACATATATCTGCCTTGTAGTCCAAAAGCAGCTGTAGACAGACCATGTGTAAACAAATGGGCATGGTTGTGTGCCAATAAAACTTTATTTACAAAAACAAGCTGTGGGCTGGATTGGGCCTGAGGGGCCAGAGGAATGATATTAGCCCAAACAGAGAACACTTTTTATTGTTTGTGAGTAGTTATGAGGAAAGAGGATAAGGGACATTTATTGAGTGCCGTCTTTGCCTACCATGTGCCAGGCAGTATTTTACATACATTACTTCATTTGTTCCTCAAAACAGTTTTTAAGTAGCTATTATCATCACCATTTTCCAGAAGAAAGCAATTGAGAGTCCAGCTGGGGTCGGTGAGGCAGCCAGTGAGTGACCGCTAAACCCAGGCTCGTGCCATGGGGCTGAAGAGTTCTGGTTTGAATTTTGGCCAGACTTTGCAGAATAGGAAAGCTCTAAACTATGAAATACCACAGAACTCTACAAAGTGGTTTCACTGATTACTTCCTTGGAGGGAAATCACTTTGGGGAGCAGAAAAAAGCATAAAGTTCTAGGTTCAAATCCCAGCTTTGCCACAAATGCAGTGCCTGGAGGCAGCCACGTGAGGAGGCAATGACCATAATTAAGAAGACTGCTATGTAAGTTGAATGAGAGATGTAGAAAACCTGTCTTAGGCTGGGCTCAATAAATGGTGGATAGTATTACTTTACAGTCAATGTCTAAGGATGTCTGGAAGATGGTGGGACCCCACGGAGTCACCCGAGAGACATTCTCTCCATTTGAGTCTTACAAGTACCTCTTAAAGGGTTTCACCATTTTGCTTAAAGGACTTATCTCCTGTTCAGAGTGTGATGACATTTAAACAGGTTTTGAACTGGGCTGAGGCCCATTCCATTTAAAGGCTGGCTTTAGCTCCCCGCTTTGCTCTTGGCAGCCACAGTGGTCCGTGTACTCCGGGGTTTCAAGCACCGTACATACTGGTTTTCCTGCGTTCAACACTTTTCCCCCACAATCTGCAGCTTCTACCCAATTTCCCCCTGCTCATTCTCTGATCTGTCAAATTCAACAATGGATGGGTTTAGAGGATCAGAAAACAGAAGTGGAGGAGAAAGGTATTCTAGAAAGAAATGCCTCCTTGTTTCAAAGGAATTCACTAGCTCTCACGAAAGGCAAAACAGAAACAGCCCAGAGAAAACTGGATTTGCTAAAAAAGCAAAACGAATCACCAATCCCTACTTGCTTCTTCTTTTTTTTTTTTTTTTTTTGCAGGTAGCAGAGCCTCACGGGGTGGTGGCCCTCCTCCACTTTCAGAGCCTACGGACACCACTCTTCCTGTCTGTCTCCTGAGGAGCACGTTCTGGACGTGGACCAGTGCCTTTATCCCAGAAAGGTTAGTCTGTGAACTTCTTGCTTTCTAGTATGTTCTAGGTGATTTTAGAAAACAAGACTACTGCTTTGCAACATACCAGGTAAACAGCAGTTTCCATTTCAAGGGGAAATCATACTTGACCATCTTGCCGCCTTGGTTCCATTATATTAGAAATATATAAGCAGAGATAAACACAGCTTTAGTGGAGTTGGTTGTACATAGGAAAGGAATAACTGGGACTTTTTAGATAAATGGAACTGACAAAGAGCCAGTACTGCACAAAGTAAACACAGCTATAGGAGAGTTATTCGGAATGCTGATAACTGCAATGATAGCTGAATATGTTGATGCAAAGGTCTTTTCCCAAGATTTGAAATAAAATCTCCCCCCGCCCCCCAACACCATTTAGCCATGCTGATAAAAATCACGTTGTCAGAAATGACAGAACTAATCTGTGACTTTTCCCCAAATCAGTTTTGATGTAATACAAAATTAAATGAATAGTTTCCTTTTTCTCTTTTCTTCCCCCTACACAAATTAGAACAAATTGTACTGCTCTCTGTGTCCTGTTATGCAAACTGGCTTGACATAAAATTCAGGATTTTATTTTATTGCAAGATTAGGAGGAGTATTATCAGAGATCCATTTCCCCTCGACATAGATTGGGTTCTTAAAGGATAACTGATGATTTCTTATTGTGAAATAGTGTTCAAAGTGATGACGTCTGGGATGGTTGTTAGATCTAGCCCAGAAGTCTCAGGGCCTCTCATGGTCTGCTTGTTTTGAGTTTATTAACTGGGATTGTAAGAACCAAAGTTTCCCAGTTCATGTTTCTTCTGCTCAGCGATAAATTGGAGAGAGGGGGATGAGTCACACAAGCAATCCTTGTGGTGATTTGTACTCATAGCAATTCACACTTACAGTCCTCTGCCAATTACACTCGCCTTGCAACTCCTGACACTTAAACAGGCAGTTTCTCACATGAACATATGTTTTGTTCCCCTTTTGAGGAAGTGAATCCCAACCTCAAATGCACTAGCAGGCCGTGATTAGTTCTAAACCCTGGGCTTTATGATAGGAAAATTGACTTTAAGAAAACAAGAGAACTATAGAAAACTGACTTTGTTTTCTCTTTTCCAAAATGGCATCAAATCACTGCCCCAGACTTTCCTTCAATGTGCTTGTCAAAAGCTCCTCAAGAAAATCATCCTGAAATCCATCAAACTAATAAACATGTTCCTTCGAGTTGTTTTACTTCAGTATGATATTTGGCAAGAAAATGCGGTCAAAGAGATTGCATCATATTAAATGGATTTTGTGTTTATTGACTACTTGTAACACTACTTAATTGATTTATGTCTGCTTTAGAAAGCTTTATGCTATGAAACATAAAATATATCATTTATAGTTTATTTAGTCCTGCATTTGGTAAAAGCTGGCATAAGGCCCTAGATCAGGAACTTCATCATTCTGTTATAGCACTGTTTCTATGAGAAAAATAGTATTTAATACATTTATTTCCACTTATAGCAAATTTCCTAGGAATATAATCCCCATGTAAAGGCTCCTTGTATTTCCCAAGTGCTACCCACTGTCATGGTCCCACTGCATTAGAATGAGGTATTTCTGTCTTCTTTTGTGACTTTGAGTTAAAATAATAAATGAGAGAAAATAGTAAAAATAAATAAATAAATAAAGGATATCTTACAACCTACAGTCTTCATTCTGGTTTTTAGAACTGGTAGGAGAGGCCTAAGACTTGATAGAAGAAATATTGCAATAGTAATAAGATTTTGAAAACTATCTATGATCAGTCTGTCTAGGTCTATAAGTAAGTCTCAATATAGTTACTACTGCTGTGTGGGTACCAACATCAAGAACCAGATATATATATATCTCCTAAAAAAACAAATAAACAAAAAAAAAACAGACCCCAGTCTCGTGTCACCAAGGTGGCCCATGAAAGGGTTACCTGTGGTGCTGAACCTGTTGCCCCAGCCCATTTGCAGTGCCCTATCCCATCCTGCCAGCCAATTCCATCTCCCCAGGTTTCCCTCCAAAACAAGCTCACAAGTCTTGTTTCTCCTGCTCTCCTAATCCCACTAGGGCCATCTCCTGAACTCCCCCCAGTTCCATGAGCAAGAACCAACAAATAAGTGATATGAGATAATTACTTCAAAGCAATCTATCTGAAGATGCAGGAAAAACTGGGGGCAGAGGCAGTATTCTCTGTTGAAATTCCTTTGAATGATCACATCCAGTGCCACTTCTCTTTTGAAATAGGCCAGGGCAATAACCATGAAATGTTATATTTTTGTTTGCATGCTAAGCACTAACCAACATTGGGCTAATGGCCTTAGTGGGAAAAGACCCTTCCTGAGTCATGTAAAATGGTGGCCGATGTAAACATTGCTTAATTTGCTTTGAAATATGCTTCTGTTAACATGTATTTACAAATGATTTGATCTCAAAATTCAAGCAAAATTAAACAGAGGCATAACTCAAGAGAGTCCGGATGCTGTCTAGGCTCCTTATTCCAAAGTCCCCTCCCGGCCTCTGCCTACCATGTCTGCCAGGCTAAGTCTGCTAACATTCCCGACTGAGGGTAACTCACCAGCCCCAACGTCTGTCTCCTGAATCTTCCTTGACTCAGAGACGTTTGTTTTGTGTTTTGTTTGGGATTGAGGTGAAGTGCTTCCTTCGCTAATGTGTACATTTCATGTAAATAAAGCAGTGTCAATTTAGAAAACTGACAAGTCAAAGTAAGTTATTATTGTGAACAGTGGAAACACTGTTAAAATTAAAAGCAAGATTAGCTGCATGTGATGCAGCCTGTATTGACAGCTGATGGCATCTGTGCATGCACCTAGCAGATTATTCTGCCGGAGCATAACTTCGCTCTGTGGCTTCCTGCTCCCACCCAGCCCACTTTCCCACTTGTTTTCTTTATGGCAACTCACCGTGTGGTATTGGAGACAGACAGACCAGCCCTCAAACCCCAGTAGTGATGCCACCTAGGAGCTGTGGAAGTTTGCGTACTTAACTTTCCTGAACCTCGGTTTTGCCATCTCAAAATGGGATTGATTACACTTCCTTAATAAAGAAGATTCTGATTCTGTATGTAGAGAGCACAATGTCTGGTACATCCCCTTTTCTCAATTCTGCATTAATTTCCATAACAATGTAACAGTCTGGTTATTTGGCACTAAGTTTTGTACTCATAGGTGGAAATCGTATTGTTTTATTGGATTTGGGGAGTAGAGAAAAGCTTCTTGGCTAACTGTCAGTAATCAGTGAAGTTCTGCAGAATTATTTGCTCCATTTTGAGTGTGATTCACCCTTCTTGCTTAATTGTGGGCAGGTTTGAATTCCTTCCTGTGTAGCTTCCTGATACAGCCTATCGTGGTAATACTGCTCGTTGTAAACCTAAAAGAGGCATTCTCCTCTGGGAAGTTATTTCTGTTGTAGCTACATATTAAAAATGCTTTGGTAATGTTAACCACATTGACGCTGAGTCATTGCCAGTTGAATGAATTTATTGTGCCCACAGGACAGTTCCTCATCCTTGTGGCCCCTTCTCCAGGAAGCCCTCCTTGATAGCCTGATCAAAGGTTCTCTTGTCCCTCTTTGTTTTGCTTATATTGCTCTCATATTATGTTTCCATTTCAGCTTTGTTTTAATGTTACCTTTATAACTTTCCCACCAGATTGTAAGATCTTTGTGAATATGAACTATGTTTTATGTTAACGTAAGCAATTGTCCAGTGGAGAAATCTGCCAAAGTTTTGGATCAGCCCTAAACTTCTCTCTGGAACCTTCTCTGAAAAGTTCAACCCAGTCCAAGCCTGCCCAGCCCCCAGTTACTATAACATTTATTCCAGCGAAGCATGGCTTTAGCTATACACTTTCACGTTAGTCTCTAATTATTTTACATGTATTTATATAATCCACAAATAAATTATAAACTTGAGAGCAGGGACTATGAATGAGATAAATGAGGATATCCATGAAAGCTCTAAAAAAGGGTGATCAAATGAAAGAACAGTTGTGTTTTTGCTTTTTCTTAGTGCTTGCCACATAATTGGACACGTGGAAAGAATTCAGCATATACTTGTTATGGGACTAACCACAAGTATTCATAGAAGTTTTTGCATAGGTGGCTAGGCCTTTTGGGTCAACGTCTGTCTTTTTCATTCCTCAATAATGTGGAAGCAAATACTTTTAAGAGCATGGGAAATTACCACAGCATCAGAATATTCAATGATCTGTGAGGTCAACCAAGATGGAAAAGAAAACCAACCCTAATAACACACAGACTAAGTGTGCAAGTCCTGTTCCACGGCGGGCACGTGAGGATGGCACATCTAACCCCAGTCAGGCTGTAAGTCAGCAGGACCCGTGTCTGGGTTGCCTGCAGAAATTATCACCACTTTGGAGAAAACAAATCAGGTAACCGATCCACTGGTGATGCTCTAATACAGCCACCTCCTAATATTATCTAGATTTCTTTAAGTAGGTTGTCTAGGAGACATTATTTGCTGATAGTTGTGCCTCCAAGAAAGGTTTCTACAATAATTTTGCAAGCCCAGGGCCATATGATGGAATAATATAAATCTAGAGAACAAAGGTCCTTTATTAGTCAACCCTGAGTCATTTTTTCAGTGGAAAGATATTTACTGAGCACATACTATGTGCCTGAACAATTTAGGTTCTGGGATACATCAATGCACAAAACAAACAAAATCCCTTCTCTTATGAAGATAGTATGCTGTTAGCTGAAAGAGATAACAATCCATAAATAGAAGTATATGGGGGGGTAAGGGACAAAATGGGGGTGAAGGAGTGGGAGGTACAAATTATTGGGTGTAAGATAAGCTACAAGGATGTATTATATGACAGGGGGAACATAGCCAGTATTTTGTAATAACTGTAGACAGAGTGTAACCTTTAAAAATTGTGTAAAAATATCACCTTTACCATATGCTAAAACCCTATGTATGCATAGGTCAATTTCTGGTTCTGTTATGTTCCATTACTCTATCCTCAAATAACCACACATTACATTTATTCTTACAGAGTAATATTGTATTGTTTTGTCAAGTTCAAAAAGGCAGTTGCAATTTTGATTGAAATTGCTTTAAATTTATAGATTCACTTGGGGTAGAAGTCACATCTTTATGATATTGAGCATTCCTATCCAGGCATATCCAGGATTGGTGGAAATAGATCTCTCCATTTACTTGTATTGTCTGTAATGTCTTTCAAGAAAGCTTTATAAAACTTTATGGGAAAAAAAAAAGTATATCTATGGGGGGATAATAGCTCAGTGGTTGAGTGCATGCTTAGCATGCACAAAGTCCTTGGTTCAATCCCCAGTGCCTCCATTTTTTTAAAAAAATGATAAAAAGATAAAATTTTTTAAAGTATATCTAATATAAATCTAGATAGGGAAACGTCTCATGAAGCAAAATAAAGCAGGTCAAGTAATTGAGAATGACAAAGGGCAGGCAATCTAATTTAGAGAAAAGAGCATGAAGGTCTATCTGAGGAGCTGGCATTGAAGAGACCTGAGATGTAGGACTGTATGAGGCAGGGAGCTCCAGGAAGTAGTTACAATAGCCCTAGAACACAAACTGGCTTCTTGGGAAGCCAGGAAGGCACCCTGGGAAGGCTTGTGTGGCTGGTGAGAGAGGAAGGGTGATACGCAGGGTGTAGATCATGTAGAGTCTTAGAGTTCAGCCTGTATTCTCAATGTTTTGGAAAGCTTCTGGAGGCTTCAGAGCAGAAAAGTAACATGATCCAGGTTACATTTTTAAAAGATCACTCCGGCATTGGGGGCGGGGAGGCAACTGGGCGCGTAATTGATCCTGTGGGAGACAAGGTTGGAAGGACAGAAACCAATCCAGAGACTGTTACTATAGTCCAGGCAAGTGATGACAGGAGCCTTGGTCGGGGTGGAAGTCATAGGAACTATGAGAAGTGGTTTGATTCAGAATACATTTTGAAGATAGTGCTGGAGAACGTGCTAATGGATTGGATGAGGGAAGTGAGAGAAGCAGAGCACTCTGACCTTCCTCATCATTGATAGATAGCAGGAAATAGTCACTAAAATTCAGCCGTGTGGCGTTACGCACACTGAGATATGCCTACACCGATACTAAGGTGAAAGAGTTGAAGTTTGTCAGCTTGCTTTAAAGCAACCAATTAGTGACTGAATTTAACCATCAGTTGCCAAATAAATGTTTGAAATGATTCTGCCATTTCTTTCAACAGTTTTTGCATGTATGTCCCCATGTCTTATTATTTATATACACAACCTACATGGCCAGGGAGAAATCTGTATCTGAAGGGTACCAGGTCAAAAGTCTGAGGTTCCTGTTTTTACAGCCCAGCACTCTAGTCCTTCAGATGAAAGAATTCAACTCTCTAGAGATTTCCAAATATCTAGTTAAGTAGCTGCAATTTCTCATTTTTATCCAAAGATTTGCTGTCATATAAACCATAGCAATCGTGTGAAGGTATCACCCAAGAATAGCAGTGGCGGATCACCTCATTAATGATTGCCCTACTCAGACCTGTTCAGACTCCAGAAAAAGACCTAGGGTATAAAATCGTAAGCTGCAACTGGGTAAGAACACCAAGCATAATGACACTCAAGAAATCTGAAGAAGACGTTCATAAGAGCTAATAATACACATAGACCCAGATGCTAAAACTGAAAATGAGTTTACAATGCCTTGTTAAGGCATGAAGTCATCAGTCCTCAAATGCAGGATGGGTTTATATGTTTTTTGAAAAATCAAAAATTTACATCCACCTTGTTTTTCAATGCAGTTACTTCAGATAAATCAACTTACTCGACAGTCATATTTAATATTTACAATGTTAAAGAACCTTTGCAAATTATTTCACATGGCATACCCATGTGGGGATGTCTAATTTTTTACGGCTGAAGGGCGAAGAACCCGAGGCAAAGCCCCAGCTAATGTCCTGCCTGTAGCAACCGAGCAAGTTGGCGACAGAGCCAGAGAGGACACAGAGGACAAGACGAACAGTGTTGTGTGGGTGAGAGGCAAGACGCAAACTTAGTTCAGTGTTACTCATTGACTCACACATTGAATTATTCAGCTGCATTGCTCTTTTTGGCATGACTTGGATAGAGCCTCTCTCCACACTCTCTCTCTCTTTTTTTTTTCCTATTTCAGCAATGGAAGTAGAAACATGTTTACAGTAATAGACATGCAATAGACATAATCAAAGTAGCACTAATGAAAAGAAAACCAGATAGGATGGAAGATAAAGGACAGCCATATGCTAGAATGTTGAGAAATAGAAAAATACATTCAGGATGGTCATTTCCAAGATAATTATAAATATATATTCAAGTCCATAAAATTTGGCCTGACACAATTGGGGATGACACTGAATTTCACTGAACTTAGATAAATAATGCCATCAGGAATCAAAAAAAAGGCACATGTGAAAATAAAACACTAATACAGAACTCAAAGGAGGACTATGACCCAAGGAACAGAATAATTAGAAAATCATAAAAATATCTTTTAGAGAAATCTTAATGTATTTTAAATGAGACTGTTGTCAGGGATATTGGCATATTAATATGACTTTTAAATATTCAGAGCAATCTGTTGATAAAATTATCAGCCAGAAAGAGCTGTCTTCATTAAAGCAAAAAAGACAAAACAAATCCCTGACTAGGTTACAAATCCTCAACTCCAAGACTTGAATGAAATGACAACTTTATGCTCAGCTCTCGAGGTCAAGAAACAGTCAAATTGGCTAAGCAACGACTAAAAATAAAGACAGCAGACCTTTTTCAAAATGGATTGAAGGTTCCTAAAATATATATATTCTCTGTGCTGTTGATTCATTATGAAAAAGTTACCCATGCACACATGAGCTACACTTTGAAACACTTTTGACCCGAAGCGTGTAATAAGTACTCTCTCTGCTGCCAAAAGGGCCAGTCAGTTCAGAGAGAGTTTGCCTACATAATACCAGACATCTGTGCAAAAGCTGCAAATTTTGATCGTGGATTTTAATGTTTTGTCGACCTGGTGCCAAACATCTGGGTATTTGAAAATATCCAGATAATTGGCTGAGTTTTTTACTTTTCATCCAGATGTTTGGCATCAGAATTAAATACCATCTTACTATGTAAGTGCATTTGTGATGTGAAAGTGCTCACATTATACTCTTAATATAGGAAAAAGAAGGGTTTAAAGTCATGTATATACAATGTGATCTCAGTTTTGAAAACAAAACTTGTAGATATGCACACAGAAAACAACTTGGAATTGTACTGAAATGTTTACAGTGATTATTCGCTCTCTGGGTGGTGGGATTATTGCTCATCTTTATTTTACTTGTAATTTTTAAAACATTTTCTAAAGTTCTTCAGGAAAACATGCATTGCTTTTATAACCAGAAAAGCACTTTAATTGTGTGATTAGGCAGTGTCAGTGAATTTGGAAATGAAAAGAGTTTAATTTATTGCTTGGCATTGTGTCCATCCAATCATAGTCGTGGACCTACTGGTAAATTTAGGCTGGTTTTGGAAAAGCAAGTGAAAAGTAAGTTAGCAAAGATAGAAGAGCTCTGGGAATCTCACGACTACTAAGCACGCATGGCTGGAAACAATGGCCTTCCTGGCTTTTTCTTTCTGAATGGACCAGAATTTTTATTCGGTGCACAACCCCATCTATGTCCACCTGCCCCTGGACGCGCAGGCTTGGAACACCCAGTGCTCTTCTCAGCGATGTCCAGTGCTGGACTGGTGTGTGGAGAGCTGATCCCAGCAACACTCCTCTCAAGGCCACCACCTCCCAGGGCCTTCATACCCTCTGATTCCCAGTCCCCTTTCCTCTCAGGGGTTGACAAACTAAATTTTGCTCTCAACAGCTCCTCCAGGGTTAGACATGTAGAGTGTTAACATTCTCAGTAGATTTAGCCCAAATCCTTCATTTTATAAGTGCAGAGACTGAAGCCCAAGGAAGTTAAAAGCCAAGCCTACGATGGTACATTCAAATCTAGAAACATCTGTTTCCAGCTCAGGGCACTTTTCGCTACATAACACAGTGCTACGATGGCTATTCTAGTCCCTGAACTTCTTCATCTATGAAATAAAATAAATATTTGCATGCAAAGTGCTTCAAGATACTTGAGGCAGAAACAATGTACAAATATCAGGTTATTATTTTGGCACCTTTTCGTATGTTTTTTATAAACTCTGCTATTCCATAATGCTTAGAAAAATTAAATAGACTCTAGATAGACTTTCAAATAAAATCCTAACAAAAATACAAGCTCCTAAAGCATCAGTATTTTAATTATCCTGAATTTTTTAAAGAAACCAAGTGTTCTGGGATGGTCTAAACAGTTCTAAATTAAATGAAGACCAAATGGGAAAGTTATCTGGAAACTTTTGCAATGGAAAATTTGAGATCCCTTTTGAAAAGTAACACAAAGAATGAAGGACTCTAGTGTGATTTTTTTTTCAGCCTTTGTAGAGAGCAAAGCACCATAATTCATTGATGAATCCCATACATTCGTCAGTCATTGTTAATTTTAAAAAGCTGTTCAATAAACAACACTTTAAATGCTCTTTTTTGTAAAAAAGCAAGCGCTATACTCTAGCTTATTTTAAATATCTTCCCATAGTTCAAGAACAAATTAAACTCTCCTAAAAAAAAAATACAAAATTAACAGATCTGAAAGAAAGTGGCTCCCTCTTTCTGAGCAAATTTAAGGCTAAAGAAATAGTTGATAAAGCTTCTGTCCCTCCTATTCCCTGTCCAATAGGAGAGAAGAAAGAACAAAAATAATCACTTCTAGGCAGTGAGCCCTATGGTTACATGCAACTTGCTTAACTCAGTTCTTTATATCCAGACCCAAGAAACACTTCCACATTGTAATGAGTATCCCAAAACACATGCTTAACTGCTTCTGGAAACATCCTTAATTTTTTGACACTTCCAGGGTTTCTTTGGGTTTTTTAAATTATTTATTTGCTCAAGACATGTAAAATATGAAAGGAGGCACGAAGTTAATCTTTACTTTGTCTCTTCTATACATTTAAGGTTCTTTTCAAAAAATTGTATCACAAACCAGGGCTCGGGGGCATAAAGTTACTAGCATGCAGGCTCATTATTGTTTGTGTGTATGTGGTATTTATGTTTTCAAAGCATTTCACCATCATTAACTTCTTGTCAGCTAAGCAGGATATTGGACTTGAAGGAAAAATTATCTAATCCAGCATGGAAAATTCTGTTCCTTAAAACCACACCTGAAACAAGCAAAGTTCTTGTTTCTTTGGGCCAGAACATTCTCAGTATGGATAGCTCACAAAATAGGTCCCTAAAATCTTTGCAGAGTGAGGTCAGTGGGGGAATTTTGTCTCATGGGATGGGTTTTGTTGCTATTGTTATTTGGGGGATTTTTGTTTGCTACTGGCAGTGATTGTAGTGTTTTTGGTAAATTTGTTTTGTTGTGTGGGGATTGGGTAGGTTTTTCAGAAAGGAAAAAAAAAAGTATGGTTAAGTTATTGTCAAACTGAAAACTGGAGCCTGCCAACGTTCTGAGATAATTTAGCTGATGGTCAAGTGCTACCTCTGATACAGAATGAAACATTTTTAGGAGTGAGGGGGTGGAAAGATAAAGGACAGTTTCCTCAAAGAAAGGTCAAACAACCAAGCAGTCCCTTATAAGGAAAGTGTACATTCAAGTTTCGATGAAGAGAACAGCTCAGGTCTTTGCACAATCGCTAGTTTTGCATCCTGTCACTCACTCTCTTCTCAAGAACAGTTCAGAGCTGCTGGGCTGTCATGAGCATGACTTGATGCCTCTGAATTGACTGTGTTCCAAAACCTCATTATTGGAAAACTTTTCCATTTGATGCTAAATATAGGGTATTATATAAACACAATGTATTTTAGGTCGAATCCTGTTACCACAAATGCTAAGAGGCTATCCAATTTGGAGTTAAGAAGGGAGATTGTATTAGAATTTTACAGTACGCATAAATCTGATTACAATTATGTAAAACAAAACTCTTTTCAAGCCCTAGTAATGGGTAACGTATTTCAGTAGTTGGTAGAAAATCTTTGAGTTCTTCAAAATGAGAGTTACCTTAAATGAAACATGAACCAGTTCTCAGTCTTTTTCATTCCATAGTGATCTTCCTCCTAAAGCCATAGAATGTATTCCTGTTCTGCTCATTTAGAATTTGATCATATGTTATGGAGTGACATACTCATATGATGTTTAAAGTGTAAGATTATCTAGCATTTTCTATGTGTTTCTATTTGTCCCTTCAACTTGATTATGATGCCTTGATTATGAGGGCAAATCTCCAGGGTTTACTTATGTGTGTATTTCATATTGCTAAGCCTAGAGAAAGTCCATAATAAAAGGGAGGGAGAAAGGAATGGAAGGAAGGAGCAAGATGATGGTGTGGCAAATGGAGACAGAGTAGAGGATGCCCAGCTGAGAGGGCCTCATTGAGACATCAGGGGGTTTTATTTAATAAGGAAATCCCTCACTCAACACCTGATTTAAAACAAAAGAAGGGAATAGATTCAGTCTAGCTTTCTACTTACAAATAGGTGAAGTTTGTAAACTTGTTAAATCTCAAATGCATTTCCCCTGAACAGGAGTGTGTGTTCATCTTTTAAGCTTTAGAGCCAGGCTAAGACACATTCTGTCAGAGCTCTTCGTGCAAAATGGATTAGTTTCACCCCCACCGCACATGCAGAGAAGGAGGCCCCTGCTCTCCTTGCTGAGCTCTGCCAGAGCCCGGGGAAACCCTTTAGCAGCTACGGGATTGTCCGTGCTGCCTGCCTGCCGCTGGCTCTGGCTGTGAGCTCACTGGAAGGTGTCATAAAAACTAGGGAGATGGGAAGAGGGTATAGGTCAGTGGTAGAGTGTGTGCTTAGCATGCACAAGGTCCTGGATTCAATCCCCAGCACCTCCACTTAAATAAATAAATAATAAAAACCTAATTACTCCCCACCCCCAATAAATAAATAAAAATTAAAAAAAAAAAAAAAACTCAGGTGATGGTGGGATCTTGACACAAAATTTTCAGCAGCAGCACTTTGGTAATGTTTTGCATTGAAGTTCTTAAGCTCTTGCTTCTTCCAAATAACATTAGACCGATAGGTCTCTAGTTTTGCTCCTCTGTCTGAAAATTCTAAGTTAAAATTTGTCAGGTAGGGGACCTTCTGTACTAAGGAATATTAACCTTTATTCTTCAAGAGAATCTTTGGAATCTCAGTCTGAGTAAAATCAGATTCAGAATACAGAATCAAACCTTTCTTCCTGTTATGTTAACTGTCTGTCTCTTAGAGAACCTTGTCTTGGAAAAAGATCTCCATTCAATTCTTCAGCTCCCAGCTCCTTGCAATCTCTATAATCTTTACTTTTTTCCATTTACTTCCTAAGAATTGCCCTATGGATAGGATGATTGTATAATTAATGCTCCAAACTAAGACACACTGCAATTTTTTTGTTACAGATTTTTTTTGTAATTTTTAAAATTGAGATTTAATTCACACAACATAAAATTCACCATTTTAAAGTGTACAATTCAGTGTTGTTTTTTTTTTTAATATGTTTACTGTTGTACAACCATCCCTTCTATCTGGTTCCAAAACAGTTTCATCTCCTCGAAAGGAAACCCCATATGCAGTAAGCAGTGACTCCTCAGTCCTCTTCTCCCCAGGCCCTAGAAACCACTAATCTACTTTTGGTCTCTATGAATTTGCCTATTTTGGACATTTCATACAGATAGAATCATATAATATTTGGACTTTTGTACCTGACTTCTTTTATGAGCATATTTTCAAGGTTCATCTCTGTTGTAACATGAATAATTATTTCATCCCTTTTCATGGCTGAATGATATTCCATTGTATGGTTGTATGACATCTGTTTATCCATTCATCAGCTGGTGGATATTTGGGTTGTTTCCACATTTCAGTTATGATGAATAATGCAGCTATGAGCATGCATGTGCAAGTTTTTGTGTAACTATCTCTTTCAATTTATCCTGAGTATAAACCTAGAAATGGAATTACTGGGTCATTTGAGAATTCTTATTTAGCTTTTTGAGGAATCAACACACTGTTTTCCACAGCGACCATTCTATATTCCCACCAGCCACTTATGAGGGTACTGATTTCTTCACATCCTCACCAACACTTTTTAATGTCTTTTGCACTATAGCCGACCTCATGGGTGTGACATGGTATCTCACTGTGGTTTTCATTTGCCTTTCCCTAATGATTAGTGATGTTGAGCATCTTTTCATGTGCTTATTGGCTATTTGTATATCTTCTTTGGAGAAAAGTCTACTCAAATCCTTTGCCCATTTTTAAATTGAGTTGTCTTTTTATTGTTGAATGGTGAAAGGCCTCTACCATGTAGTACCATATTACAACTACTAGACTGTTACCTGGTATAGCCATTACAAGTATTTTCTTCAGGATATATTGATAAGCAAGGGGAGAGAGCTATTAATACTTAGATAATACAGGCACAAACTGAGACCATTCCAGGCAAAACAGGACAGATGATCAACCCACATGTGGAAGTTCAACTTGATTCAGCAGGTTGAAGAATAAACATTGTGTTAATTTTAATAGGACAATTTATCTATCCAAATAATCAGACATAAATCATAAAAGTCAAACTCAGTACACTTCCTGTACTACCCAGAGTGCTAGATACTGTGAAAAGGAATCTAAAAAAATATTTAAAAATTCATAATCCTTTAAGCCACTGAAGGTCAAGATGACAGGGCAGAAGAAACATACACATAAACAAATAACTAATAAAGTTAGGATTTAGGTGCTATGGTGGCCTAGAAGAAGAAGAAATGAGTGTTGGAGTACTAAGAGAAGTTTCAGACTTGGAGGACAGATAGCACTGAGGTCAAGAGAAATTCTACTGTAAAAAGTATGTGTGTTATGGAGGGATTTAGTGTATGTGTAAGACGGGCTGGAGAGTCCGGAAGCGTAGAGTAACCTCATATGCTTTTATGGTGAGAGAAAGAATTGAAAATAGGTATGTTTCACATAATAGTTCTGTTCTCCCCTTTCTAACTTTTTAAAAAATTACTATTATTGAAGTATAATTGATTTACGATGTTGTGTTAGTTTCTGGTGTACAACATGGTGGTTCAGTTACACATATGCATATATATACATTTTTTATATTCTTTTCAATTATAGATTTACAAGCTTTTGAATATAGTTCCCTGTGCTGTGCAGCAGGACCTTGTTGTTTATCTATTCTGTATATAGCAGTTTGTATCTACTAATCCCCAAAAATGTGGAAGTCTTCACAGATTTGCATGTCATCCTTGCCCAAGGGCCATGCTAATCTTCTCTGGATCGTTCCAGTTTTAGTATATGTGCTGCTACAGCAAGCACCTAACTTCTTATATGATCACATGTAAGGAGAAAAGTCTCTGAAAATGAGAAGTGTATGCACTATTCTACAATCCTGCTTGGAATTCAATTAAAATGTGACTTTGGAAGAAACATAGCAGCCATTCAGAGCACACTGGATTATTGTTGTGGCTACTGTCCCATGTTTCCTACTGCCCCAACTGGAAACTCACCCTTGGCTGGTACTTGCCTGCTAGCACTCAAGGCTCTTATGGCTACACATGAACATACCCACTTTCTAAAAAGAAAGTAAACTCTGTGCAGGCAGGAGCTTTCTTACTGATTCATCTGCATCTGCACCTCCATTCCACACCGCTCCCCTGTGCTCTGCCTCCAGGTGGCTGGCGGGCATGGATTCTGTCTTCAAGGGCTGACTCCTGCTAAGTTCAGTGGGTGGGTGGTGATCAGAGGGAGGGAGGAAAGTGAGATCAGAATACTGGGTTCCCTGGCTCCTCTCCTGTGAGGTCCTCTGCTCCTCACAACTATCTCTACCTGGGTTCCTTTGCCCTCTCCCTCTCCTTGTCCCTTCAGAACCCAGGTATGGGGACAGTTGCATTGATGCTAGCCTTGGGTTCCTGCACAATCCCTCCTTACCCAAACCTTTGCAATTAATCCTTTTTGTAAATAAACTCCCCTTGGATTATCCTAATTTGAATGTACCATCTGTTTACTCTTGGGACCCTAACTGATACAGTCCTTGATAGTACCCAATACTTTAGCAGGTGTGTAACAAATATTTGTTAAATAATTAATAAGTGAATAAACTGGGGAGCAGATGCTTCCGTTTCATCTTGTTTCCCCTGACAATTACTTGGGCAGAGGTGAGGTGTTTGATAAAGGCCATGCCACTGATAAATTATCAGTTTGCACTTAATGTAGAAGTTATTTGAGAAACCCATTTTTAATTTCAAAATGCCAAGTGACATTGTATATAATTATCTGTAATAATGTAAAGGTGGAAGCAAGAGATTTTTTTGATATTTTTTTCTAAGTTATAGAAGTGACCTGTGTGTGTGTCTGTGTGTGTGAAAGAGAGAGAGACAGAGAGACAGAGAGAGAGAGAGAGAGAGAGAGAGAAAGAGAGAGATACATTGTGTGAGTTTAATATCAAAGGGAAAAGAGGAGAAGGTGGTTTTTCTCTCATTTCAAAAACTTCTTATATTTTTCTTGCAATTTCTTAGCTGTTATTCTGATTTCTGTCTTGGCCAACTGTTACACTGAATGCTTCTGATCACAGGGCAGGAAAAAAAATAATAACCCTGGGGTGTAGTGGACTAAATTTTTAACTTTAGTTTTCTTACCTCTTTCAATTTTGTCTTCACTCTATTCACTCTGATTTTCTGTCCTGTTTTGATGCATGTGTGTGTGTATTTTCCATATGGCTCTGCTAAAGAAAGAGGAATTTCTTACCTTCAAGCATACTAATCCAAAGACATTCCTTTTACATTATCAGCTTTCCCACAGAAGCAAGATATTCATAGCTGCCTGCCCTACAAAGACTAATAAAACTTTCTTTTGCTTTCATAAATGATCCCTGGTCCTCTCATTTTCTTGAGGGCAAGAAGAAAGAAAAAATACAGCATTCGTTTCCATTTTATCTCTTTGTAGCTGAAGGAAAAAATCTACTAGAAAGAACAAAAATGCCCATGCAGGTTCTCCTTAACAAGAAATTAGGTTAGAATGAATGAGCCTATGAAAGATGATCAAAGATGAGTAATACTGAAGTAACAGACCAAAGACCAAAGCAATGGTGACCATCCCAGCAAACACTGGGAAGAAAAAGGAAAGTGGAAATTTAGATTCACTCTCAAGCAGGGATTAGAAGATTAAAAAAAAAAAAATTCAGTCTCTCAGAAAACATTTGCAGAACATCTTCTTGGTGGATTTGAAGTGAGTCACACTATAAAGCTCTTGGACAGTTATCTGACTGGGTGCGATGGGTGTGGCCACCATCATTTGACTGGACAGAATTCCTACGGCTTTCTAAATTGGGACTTTGCTACATGATCTTTTTAGAAATTTCTTTCAAATTATTGCCTAGACTTGTCATGGCTTGTCCCAAAGCAGTCAAACAACTCTCTTCAATATGCTTTTTGGCCCAGTAGAGCTGTTCTGAGCCTTGATGAGACTGACTGTGCCCCTAATCTGGGCTCAATCATGAGATGAAATGGCAGGGGAAGGCTGTAACCAGAACGTCCTGCTTCAGTGACAGTGTGTTAGGTTGTTTTCTTCAAATAAGTATGCCATTCTCAATTACAGTTTTTCTCAAAAAATAATTCTCAAAGATTGCCACAGGGGAAATTCAATCATAATTATCTTCATATTAATTTTCCTGTGGATTCTGTAAAATAGAGATGAATTGTCATCACTCTACTGCATTTGAATTTCCACTATTTCCCTGATTTTAAGCCAGTTAAGCTCAATTTTTGATTTGGTCAATTGACTGAAAAAATCTCAGGAAGCCTAGCATCGCTTAGCAGCCTCAGACTTATGTTCAGATGACAGGACCATAATGAATGCTTTCTTGCCTTTTAGGCATAGTTTAAGGTGTACATCAACCCTTAAAGATTCCACAGGGGGCAAAGTTCATATTAAATGTCATATTTTCTTATCCTTTAACTACTTCTTACTCCTTCTTACATAGCTTGCAGAAAAAGAACTGTTTATTTCTGGAAAAAAAGTCAATAAAAGCGGATCCTCCCTTCAGATGGAAAAATTGAGTGAAATAGAGAAAAATAGTTCAGTTAATTAGAAAACTTCCTGAGGACTCTCTGGGGAAAGGCAGGGAGGAAAAAAAAAAAAACAAACTGAGATTTCCAATAGATTTAGGGAAGAAAACAAAAGCAAAACTTCATCCCAAGCCATTATGTAATGAGGAGCCAGAAAGGAGAACCATGAGAAATATAGTCCTACACTATACAGCAAAAGCTACAACCATAAGGGTAACAAAGGAAATAACCAATGCTTAGAATGAGGGGTTCTCTGTGTGACTAAGAACACTAGGATGTTTTTGCACTCCTACACTCTTCCACAGCCTTTGGAAGGCAGCATAGGGGTTAATGTGACTATGAAGCTATCCAGGGAACAAAGGAAATTTTAGGCTGATGAAAGGAACGGTTGATGGTTTGACTTTGGTGCATAAAATCTTCTCAAGTCTACCGAGTGTACTGTCCTCAAATTGAAGAGCTGCTTTAGGAATGAGGAGCAGAAATAGTACAGTGGACGGGTGGAGACGGCTTGCTCTGAAGAGCTTTTTGTCTGGTGATTCTGTGACTAAAGATAATATTTGTTTATCTTGTATGTTTAACTTGTGTCTTGTAATCCAGAGAGCTGGGGGAAAAAATGTGGAATTACAAGTGAGTTAGTGAACAAACCCATAGTATAGGGTATAATTTCTAGGCATGGGAAGGGCAGGAAGAACAAAATCAGCAGTTATGATAGAATGTATTTTTTTCTGTGCTCTCTCCAATCTTTCCAGTAGGATAATTTTGCAATTAAAGTGCTGATTGCACAGCAGCATTTCATATAAAGTTACGTTGCATTACTCATGGAAGCTACTTGACTTGAAATACTTTCTTACTTAGAACTCTCAATTCTTGCATACTTAACTGATTTTTTAAAAATATTAAATAAAACAAAAAGGTCTTCCAGAGGCTCTCAGGGGCTAGAAAGCCCAAGGCTGCATGCAGTACACTGAGGAGGATTTAAAACTTTCATATCATCCAATCACCAAAGCATGATTAAAGAAGCTCTATGAATGCACCAGATATTATAGGTGACCAGAGGAGTGTGGGGTCTTGGGGCAATACATCTAGGCTCTTTAAGGATAAAAGGCCTAGCAAAATTCCAGAAGGAAAATCTATGTTCTATCACCACCGCATATTCTCAGTGAAATCAGCTCCCCCTCCTTCTCTCATTGCAGGCAGGGCTCAATATTATTGAAGTAAAGCCAACAGCAAGTTAGCAAACCAGCAGGGGAGCAAATTGATTATACAGTTAACTGTGGAAAAACTGAAATTCTTTATTAAGGGAAAATGAAATACAGTTAATTTATGCTTCAACGGAGACTTTCCCCACGTGGCATTTACTCTGCTGGTTCTTTGACTTTGCTGTGAAGCTGTAACTCGGCCAAAAAATGACAGAAGCTTTACTGATTTAAAAATAAGGCAGGTTTTGAGCTTTTTTTTCCCCCTTGCATGATGATTTTTCCAGCTACAATTACTGTAACTCACTCATTATAGAGGATAACATAGAAGGCAAACAGGCAAGAAAAAAAAAAGTGTGGTAAAACAGTTGGCAGGATGTGAATTAAAAGTCTTTGCCATCTAATTTTAAACAGTATTTATAGAGAGTACCCGTAATACAGCATTCACCGTCTCACACAAAATCTCTTAAGTAGTAGAAATGTTACTGAAGTTGTTAGCAAAACTAGTGGACAGTATTAAGTGAAAGAAATGAATAAAACCCTGAACTCCAAATGTAAGAGGTAGACTCAAGGTTAGGTACATCAGTTTGGTGTAATTTTGAATTATAAGACCTAATGCTGAGGTTCCCCTTCAGAATTAAAAATAACATTAATGATTTAAACACATAAAGCAGGCTTTTAAAAGATCTGCATTATATATATTGCAATATATTTTGCCTTATTAATTCTGAAAACAGCCCCAGGTTCAGAGAAACTACTATGTTTTTAAAAACTTTTTTATTTTGATAGAACTCTAAATTCTCACCTAGTTGTAAGAAGTAATACAGAGAGGGTCCACATACCCAGTGCCCAGTTTGATTCCACAATAACTTCTTAGGAATTATAGTACAATGTCACAACCTGGAAATTAACATTGATGCAATCCAGCAACCTTATTCAGTTCTTTACACACTCATTTGTGTACGTGTGTATATGTGTGTGTCTATACCTGATTCTATGCAATTTTATCACATGTGTAGATTTATGTGACCACTACCCGTCAAGATACAGAATAATTCCATCACAAAGCTCCCCTCCCACTCCACTCTCTAACCCCCTGGCAACCGCTAATCTGTGCTCCAAATCTATAACATTGTCATTTCAAGAACGTTATATAAATGGAATCATATAATAAGTGAACTTTTGAGATCGGCTTTTTCACTAAGCATAGTTCCTTTCAGATCTACCCAAGTTGTTGTCTATAAATAGTTTGTTCCTTTGTATTGCTGAGTGATAGTCCATGGTATGGAGATACCATAATTTGGTTTTTTATTATTAATTTTTGTATTGAATTATAGTTGATTTGCAATATTGTGTCAGTTTCAGTGTGCAGCAAAGTGACTCAGTTATACATGTATACATATATACATTCTTTTTTCAGTGCTTTCCACTATAAATTATTACAAGATATTGAATATAGTTCCCTGTGCTATGTAGTAGGACCTTGTTGTTTATCTATTTTGTATATGGTAGTGTGTATCTGCAAATCCCAAACTCTCAATCTATCCCTCCACCACCCTCCTTCCCCACCTGGTAACTATAAGTTTGTTTTCTATGTCTATGAGTCTGTTTCTGTTTTGTAAATAAGTTCATTTCTGTCATTTTTTTAGATTCCATATATAAGTGATATCATATGGTATTTTTCATTCTCTTTCTGGCTTACTTCACTTAGTATGACAATTTCCAAGTCCACCCATGATGCTGCAAATGGCATTATTTATTCATTTTTCTGGCTGAGTAGTATTCCACTGTATATATACACTGCAACTTCTTTATCCAGTCACCTGTCAATGGACATTTAGGTTGTTTCCATGTCTTGGCTATTGTAAATAGTGCTGCTGTGCACATTGGGGTGAACGTATCTTTTCAAATTGGAGTTTTCTCCAGATATATGCCAAGGAGTAAGATTACCAGGATCATATGGTAAGTCTATTTTTAGTTTTTTAAGGAATCTCCATACTGTATTCCACAGTGACTGCACCAAACTCCATTACCACCAACAGCGTAAGATGGTTCTCTTTTCTCCGCACCCTCTTCAGCATTTATTGTTTGTGGACTTGTTAATCGTGGCCATTCTGACTGCTGTGAGGTAATATCTCATTGTAGTTTTGATTTGCATTTCTCTGATACTTAGCAATATTGAGCATTTTCCATGTGCCTATTGGCCATTTGTAGAGACACCATAATTTGTTTCTCCAGCCACTGAAAGATAATTTGTGTTGTTTTCCCTTGGGGGGAATATTATAAATAAAAGTATTATAACGTTTGTATACAGATTTTTGTGTGCATGTAAGTTCTCGATTCTCTAGGATAAATGTCCAAGAAAGAGAATTGCTCTGTGTGTGTGGGGGGGAGGGGTGTATACTTAGTTCTGTGCAGTTTTGTCCCATTAAGATTACTGTGTTGACCACCAAGGTCAAGATGCATGTTATTTTTTAGCAATAAAAATACAGTGCTCACATCTCAAGAGCAACACGCTTGACCAGTTGCTAATAATTCAATATTTACCCTTAATTCAAATATTTATTAAGCATGCACTAAGTGTTAACACTGTGCCAGACACTATCAAATAGAAAGAAGAACAGAGCACAGCTACCCCACCGAGAACGGCATGTTGGAGCAGTTGCTCAACACCCTATGATGTAGCTAAACATGACACATTGTATAAAGACCTCCCCAGGTCAGGGTTCGCTGCCTGACAACAAACACCCCTTCCCCCGCTCTCAGGCTGTAGGGTGCACTTTTGTAACATTTTCTCCTGCTTTCAGTGTAAGGCTACTCAGAGAAGGACACATGTTGAGCCTCTTATTCCTGTAGAGGAGTCCATTTACTCATTCATTTAAAACATTTATTTTAAGCACCTACTGTTGACCAGAAATGGCACTAAGTATTGGAAATTCATCGATGACTAGAAAGCTGGCCCTGTCCTCAAGGAGCTCAAAGTCCAGTGAAGGAACATAAAAGATTGACTCTGCCTTGCAGGAACTCACAGTTTAGTTACACCCTGGACACTGAATAAGTAGCACAATAAGGCTTTGTAGGGGGTGGGCTTCCGAGAGATCCAGGCTTGAGCTGGATCTTGAAGTGATGAGGATTTGCATGGCAGAAGGTTAGGGAAAAAGCATCTCTGGCAAAGGGAAAAGCAAAGGCAAAAATAGCTCCATTTCAGGTGTAGGAAGCAGGAGAAAGAGTCTATCAACTGGAACTGGAGTTTCTATGGGGCATTAGTGAATGGTGACCCCAGAAATTACCTTTGATCAGATGTGATGGCCTTCAGTGCCAGGCCTGCCATTGGCCTTTGGAGTTTTGGTTATTAAAAGCTAAGGGAGCCTTTTGAATATGAGGCTAATATGATCAAAACTTTGCTTTAGAGTAATTAATACAGCACTGTGAAGATTATGTTAAAGAGGATAAATCAGAATTTGAGAACTGTAGTTTTAAGAAATTTAATCTTGTCCACAAAAGAAAAACTCTTTGGTGGGAAATAAATAGCTTCCAGGATCCTTAAGGTAGATTTCCCTAGTCATCCTTTCCACCATATGGGGCAGTGCCCTGAAGAAGTATCAGTTTCACTGAACAATAACAGCACAGACTAAGGGCTAAATTAATAGAAAGGTATGAAAATCAGAAGAGAGATGAATTACTAAGAGTTCAGTTAATTGAACAGGAATTTCTTGGAGATGTTTGGACTTGAACTGAATCTTGAAAGAAGGACATACACAGATGGAGAGGACAGGGTAAGGCCCTCCAGGCAAAGGATCTGTAAACCCAAGGTACAGAATGGGCCTGTGTAAGACAGATCCAAGGAGCTATGAACAGGGCAGGTTGCCTGAGGCAGAGTGTTCACGTCCTTGAAGAAGTTACAAAAATGTGTACAAATATGCAGAGAATAACTGCTGTCTAAAGATTATGATTCCTTTAAGTTACAGAATAAAGAGAAGAATGTATTATGCCTACTATTATAATACACTCCTGTCTTTGAAGAAAGCCTAAAAATTTTACATTTACTATGTTTTTGCTAGTAAAAAGAATTTTCAAGCTTTTTTGTGGAAATGTACCACATATGGGTGCCCATCCATACATGCCCTATCTTAAGTTAATACCACTACTTTAATTGGGGGGGCAGGCACTAAGATTATAAAATGTGGGCCATTGGAATCCTATCTCTAATCTTACCATCTTGGTAGCACTATGCTAGGCGTCAGTGGTGGCCCAGAAGAGGTATAAGGCAAGCCATTCCCTACCACAGGGCAAGACGGAATCATTCTCCAGCAGAAGTGACTGGTTATAGTGATTCCCAAAGACTTCAGGGGAAAGAAAATAATCCTTAGAATGTGAGGACTGCAACATTCTAGGACACTTTATGCAAAACAGAAGTAACTGTTGACAAAATAGCATTACAAGAAAATAAATACTGCTCAGATGAAAAATTTGACCCTGTATTTCACAATTAGGCACGTGCTGTTTAAGATAGCAAAATTTCCTAAGAAATTTCCCTTGTGCAAAGGAAGGCTTTTTCAAATTAATTTTGAGCTAAGGAAACCACTTAAAAAATACAGGAATGGTTGGTCCAGCCACTGTGGAAAACAATATGGAGATTCCTCAAAAGACTAAGAATAGACTTATTGTATGACCCAGGAATCCCACTCCTGGGCATATATCCAGAAGGAACCCTAATACAAAAAGACACCAGCACCCCAATGTTCATAGCTGCACTATTTACAATAGCCAAGTCATGGAAACAGCCTAAATGTCCATCAACAGATGATTGGATAAAGAAGTTATGGTATATTTATGCAATGGAATACTATTCAGCCATAAAAATGACAACATAATGCCATTTGCAGCAACATGGATGTCCCTGGAGAATGTCATTCTAAGTGAAGTAAGCCAGAAAGAGAAAGAAAAATACCATATGATATCACTCATAGATGGAATTAAAAAAAAAAGACAAATGAACTTAAATATAAAACAGAAACAGACTCACAGACATAGAATACAAACTTGTGGTTCCCGAGGGGAGGGGGATGGGAAGGGACAGACTGGGAGTTCGAAATTTGTAGATACTGACAGGTATATATAGAATAGATAAACAAGTTTATACTGTATAGCACAGGGAAATATATACAAGATCTTGTGGTAGCTCACGGTGAAAAAGAATGTGAAAATGAATATATGTACATTCATGTATGACTGAAAAATTGTGCTCTACATCAGAAATTGACACATTGTAAACCGACTATAACTCAATTTTATATATATATATATATATATATATATATATATATATATATATATATATATGAAAAGTTAATATGCAGAATGATGACTGTCCGTTTTCATCTCCACTGAATTTAGAACAAAAGTGAAAGTAAGGTTTCAGGTATGTTGCTTGAGGGATTTATGTATATATACATCCAAGTGAGGACTACTGTGCCTAAGAAAGTTGGTAAATGTTCTCTTCAGCCCTAAGAATAGACTTCCATCCATTTAGATTGACTTATATAGAACTGTACCTGAATGTGTGAGCTGGACCAGGGGGTCTCAGCTTTAATGGGAACATTAATCCCCTGGGGATCCCATTAAAATTGGGTGTGAGAAGGGGTCTGTGATGTTGCATTTCTAACAAGCTTCCGGATAAGACGGTGCTGCTGGTTTGGAGATAACAGAGGCTACACGACCAGTCAGTCTCTCAGTGGCTCCTCTAGGCCTTTGAGTCTTTTGACTCTCTTTTCACATCTTAATTCTGAAGTCCTGACCACAAAGCATACTGAGACCTCAGGGGCAACTGGGAGAGGTGGACTTAGGGCTGGGGAGTAACAGTGCAGGGCAGGCACTCTGAAAGGTAACACTGAAAACCAAATAACAGTGTCAGACTGAATGGAGTCAACTCAGGCTGGATCGAGGAGGCTGTATCTCAGAGAAGGACCAGCAGGAATCTCCAAGTGGAGTGATAGTTTCAGTCAAGCTGGATGAGGAATCTGGATGGGCAGTCCCTCCCCTGAGCTCCAGTTCACACTGTGAGTCCCTCCATTATTATATTTATGGTACTGTGTTGACTTCTGCTTATTAAGTCTTACATCCCCTCCAGACAGTGCACTTCTTGGCACAAAGCTGTGTCTTCTATTCACAGCACATAGAACTTGCTCAGGAAACATTTGTTGCATGACTGAATGAGTGATGAGGCATCACATCTCCATTTGTGCTGTTTCCTCTCCCAGAATGCCTTCCCCATCTGGCTGATGGAATAGATCCAAATCTCTTATGAGGCTCAGTTGGAGCATCACCTCTTCCCCAAGTTTTCCCTGACCCCCTTCTCCACCGGTGTCCACTGTCCTTCTTGAACGTCACCACTGCACCTTGATAATGTCACCATTACACCTTGTTAATGTCACCATTACTTCATCATGTGTCTGTGAGCTTCTTAAGGGCAAGGACTGTGTTTAATTTAGTTTTGACTCCCTAGCACTTAGCACAGTTCTTGGCACATAGTGACATCCCATACACTACTAAGTATAGCAAAAGCCATTCAAAATTAATCATTCAAACCACAGGTAAAAGCAAAAGCAGTGTTTTATGTTGAATTAGTCTCTTTCATCAGAGGATATTAAAGGATATTAAGTTATTTAACAAGAAATGCTTGTTAAACTTTGTTAATGAGGTAACAATTACGCTACCTATTTTACACAAACGTAGCCTTAGAAAAGGACTTCGGCAGAAGCCCACATTTCTGGATGGAAAGAGGGCAACACAGAAAACCATTTAAATGTAGGGCCCACAGAATGCCCTCTATTCAGATATTCTGAAACATTTCAGTGACTGAATTTCTAACCCCTCACCCTGGTGTTTAGTATCACATAGACTTAATCTTAAGTAGAGATTTTAAACAAATTCTAATATTGGGGAAAAAAAAAACTGGGAGAAATCTTTCATCCTAGCTTCTGGTAGCCTGTGTTATATACTCCTAGATCAAGGTCTTTATTAAAATGGATATTTTTTTAAACAAATGTAACTTCAATGGCAATGAGTCCTCAATATAAAACTCCCCACTCAGGCCAAGTCAATCTCTTTAAAATTTTCCCAACAGTCACAATTTATAAAACATGTAAGCCAAATCCAATAAATCAAGTAAATAGCATTGCATAATGGAGGCTTAAATATAGAACAAGACAAGCCAGAAAGGTTCAATTAAGTAAATGCTGTACATACATCTAGCTTTGGTGAAGTCAGTGTAATATATTGGGTTATTTCAGTATAAAGCCAAATAAAATAAGATAATTTAATGATTAAATAAAAGAGAGGAAGAAAAAAGAATAAAATGAATACTTTAGGAAAATACAGTGGGCAGAAAAAATCCTAGAAGAAAGAAGAGTTTTGAATTATAGATTACTCTTAACAAAAATTCTGGAATTAAAAAATAGTGAGGAAAACTCAGAAATTCTGGTAACAACACAACAATGGAGTGAAATTCTCTGAACAAATAGAAAGTAGAATTGTAATTGTGATTTTTAAATCCCAAATGATTTTCAGATAATCCCTATGTAGCAAAAGTACATATATACACACACACATAGTATAAAGTTACCATGGTGACAGCAGACTACTGAAGGAGTATCTAACTTTAAAACAATTAGGTGGAAAACGAAAAGTTCATCTAATCACCCAGATGTTTTGTCTTCATAGTTGGAAAATTATACTATTTCAAGCTATCTGGGTGACTTAATGAACTTACATTTTTCCTATGAATGTTTGATTCTGGCCAACCCTCTCTACATCTTTGTAGCAGAAGAGGAATAATATCAATTAGAAACAACTTAACTCATGAAAAATATAACTGTTATATGTATGTACCATGCAGTACCCCTGAGCACATGTCCATATACGCTAATGAGTCTCATTATTTCATTGAATCTGTAATCTTTAATCCTCGCCTGAAGTTCCAAAGGACCTGACTGCCTGGTGGAACTTTTATCTAAAAAGTCCCCCAAATTACTTCAAACTCAACATATCCAAAAGGGATAATCTTCTCTTCCATGTGTGCTTCTCTCCCTAGCCCCTCTCTTTGAGGGGTGGTTACTTCATCCATCCCATCACCCAAGCCAGAAACCTGGAGAACTTTGATCACCAGTCATGTTCAGTCAGTGATCAAGCCTTTTTACAATTATGCTCCCTTACCACCTCAGACTCTCCTCTCTAGTCAAAGCACTGTTTCTAAATTCAGATTCTTACTGTCTGTGCTTGGAAAATTGCTCCCTGCTTTGAAACCCTTAAATAGCTGAATTATTGCTTAAAGAATGTAGACCACCTATGATCTGACTGCCACCTGCCTGTCCATATTGGACCCCTCATCCCATCACCACTCACATCTTAAGTTTTTGAGGCTTGTAACTTATTTTTAACATGATTACTTTGAAAATGTCTAAATCCAGAGGACCTCTATTGACATGTGTGGCTCCACCAAAGCTACTTTTGATACATAGATCAGAAAACATGGTCTTTATTTGTTCTGCCTAAACATGGATCCATACCTAAATTCTATCCGTTTCTCTGTCTCTTTAAAGATGTTCTTTTTGAACACAAGGGCATGAGACAAAATGTTTCTATCACCCCTACAGTGCCCTGCATACTGTAGGTGCTCAATAAATATATTTTGACAAAATACTATTGACTATTATTTTATAGACTTGCATGTTCTTTCTCTTGGAAATAGAATTACGTTATGAGACCACAGTATTTCTTATCCATATAATTTGATGGGAGGAAAGGCAAAATAAACTATAAATTCAATTTACTGACTTACTTATTGAGGAAATTGAGATATTACCAAGTAAAATATAGATATCCCGTTCAGCTTTTTCAAAAGACAGATATGTAAGAAAATACCTATGGCTAACATCAGTTTGTGATGTGCTTTCTCAGTTTACTTAATGGAATTATAGCTTCTAATCAATAGAGGAACAGCAGAATTCCCAAGCAACACACAAATCTCTCAAGGAAATTGATGAAAATAAACTGGTTTTTGTTAAAAATCTGGGACTTTACCCAAAATATATGAATAAAAATATTTCAGTAAATTAGGTTGGTCACTACTATCTTATTCAAAACTATGTAAACAGTGGCTAGAACGAATATACTATTTGGAACATATAGAATTTAATTTCAGAGAAAAAAAAAAGTACATTGAATCATAGTTACCTATTAGTTCGAAGCATGTTGGCCAAATCTAAATTCATTACCAGGGATATAAAAACATATAAATCTGAAATTGTCATTAAAAAGAAGGTACGTTATAATTTTAATTCTTGAGAGTCCAGCATTTCTCCTGTTTTTGTGACTTAATCCCAGGATTTCCAAAATTTGAAGGTGTGGACTTTGCTTGGCCTAGTGCCAATCTGAAATGAAAATCTTATCTTCTGAAATCCTGTAGAGAAAGACATCATATCTACTTTGTTGTTTTTGTTGTTTTTTTTTTTCACTCAAAGTCCTGTACTTCCCATTGTATCAGATTCACAGAAATATTTAATTTATAAATTGAAACTGTCTACCTTGGTCTCAAATGTCAGGGAAATGGTTAGCAAATTCGAAACTAGTGATGAAATTGGACTTGGCTGTGTTCTTTCAGTTATCTGTATGAGCAAGTAGTATAAATGCAGTAACAATACAGGACTTATCCAAGAATTAAAATATTTTAGTAAATTAGGTTGGTCTCTGCTATCTCTTTCAAAACTATGTAAAAAGTGATTGGAATTAATAGACTATTTGGGACATATTTTAATTAAAATTCACATACAAGTTGGTGCATAAATATATATATTAGGCCATGTGGTCTATGTAGATTTATTACTATTAACATTGTCTGCATTTTCAAGAGTTGAAATACACATAGCCCAAATAACTAACAGTTCATTCTGTGAAAAACTAATTAATTCGCTTTGTGAGAGTATGGTAGAGGCATTCACCCCATGACAGCATTTTGGTGCAACCACTTTTCACAAACACTGTATTTCTGCTTCTTGCTCTACCGTAGAAGAGCTGCAGTAAGCAAAAAGCAACCCCTTCATGGTGATCGATAAGCAGCATTAGTGCTACATACATTATCATTCCAACTAAGTTGGGTCTCTGTTTTATGTTCCAATGCACAGCATTTTCATTTGGTGATGTCAAGGGGATGAAAAATGTGCGGTTTATAAAATGAAGTATTGGGTTTACCTGAGAGGTCACATCTTACAAAAACACTCAAAATGCAGAAGCACATCTTCAACTTCACCAGAATAAGGTAAATTGGGAAGGGATAGAAACGAAGTATTTATTATACATTCATTACAAAAATATTTATTTAATTAAAAACAAAATGCAAAATGTACAGGTACTTCTACAAACCATCAAAATTGAACTGCTGTAGTTTTTAGCACCCTCAGCCAATATTTACTTATATGCAAACATAATTTTTACATGTGCATGTTATAATAATGGGTTAGGATAAACTTGTACTTTCATAAGAGAGCACTTAGGTGGTATTTTAATGTTATTTGCACAGTTCACTTTATTTTATTATTGACATGGATCCATCATACAGCTGTTTTTTTGTTTTTCAAACATACTGTTTATTTGAACAATTGTCAGCAGAGATCTCCATTTTTGGCCAGGTTTTTAAAATCCATTTATTAATTTAAAAAGAAGGGAAAAAATTCCATTTATTAATTAGAAATAAGGTGACAGATGAGACAGGAAAAAAAAAACCCTATTTATTAAAATCAACACTCCTCCTCTTTTACTTCATTTCCTGGATTCTTGACTCTTTAATCCAATTAGCCTTAGGCTGTGGAGTAAAAAATAATATGCAAAATCATCACTCAATTAAGGGTGCTTTCTAATGACCTGTGTATCATGCACCTCACTCCAGCGTTATTACTTTTTCTTCCAGTTAGGAAACAAAACAAATTTTTTTTAATTGAGTGGAAATGATGATTTTAGTTCAGTTATAGCTAATTAAAAGTACAGTCAGCCCTCGGTATCCGTGGATGTAGAACTCGCTGATGGAGAATCCGGGGATACTGGGGGCTGATGGTCCTACACCATTTTAAATAAGGGAAAACCCACAGGGGTCCTGGAACAAATCACTGGTGGATGCTGAGGAGCGATGACTTAGTGCTGAGCTAACCTACAGTGACAGCAAACACTTCAGTGGTTGCCCTGAGGAAGAGGGTATTTGGGAGGGAGATGAGGGAGGAATTATCAAGGGACACAAGGAAACTCTTGGAGGTGATGGGTATGTTCACTGTCTTCACCAAGGTGGTGGTTTCAAGGATATACAGATCACAGATTGTCAAATTGTACACCATAATCACTTGTGCTTTCTTGTATGCCAATATCCCTTAATAAAGCTATAAAAAAAAATAGTTCTGTTGTAAAAGTAAAGGCAATTATTAAAGTTAAAAGCAATTATCAAGTAACTGTAATTTTATACCATTTCCCTCAAGGGAGTAAAAGGTTTTCCTTTTTACCTCATTTTATTTGTGTAAATTTTAAAATGCAAAAGCAAAGGACTTTTCACCAGAAAAATTTTAAATGTACTAAAATTGACATTGTCCTGAAATTACAAATCATCTTTTGCTGCTATTTTTATGTTCTCAGTCTTTAATCTTTTTGTTCTTCGATTTGATGATTAAAATTTAAAGCTTCAGATTTGTTATTGTTTTTATTCTCCACTTGAATTGTAATTGTTTCATATTTCCTATTATTTTTAATAAATGTGAGTCTCTGTATGAGAAGAGAGTGAAATATCAAACAAGATTCTTAAGGGTGAGTTTACAGCTATCACAACTCTGTACTTCTTGTATAGCAAACGACTTTAGTCTTGAAAGGAGCATAAATTTGAAAATAAAAAAGGAAGAAAGAAAAGATGAAAGAGAGGGAGAAAAGGAAGTTGAAAGAGAGATGCATAATTTAAGTGGAATTGTAACATATTTACAGCACTCCTCCCTTCTTACAGGGGCACATTGAAGTAGCTCTGTTTAATTGAAAGGCTTGTCACCGCTAGGACAATCATGTGCACCAGCAGAGAAACAGCATTTAGTAGGAGCAATTCGGGAGGCTGCTGCTCAGCCTCACGTCCCAGTCGCCAGATACATCATTTTAATCAGGTTTCAAATATAACTGAGCCTGTTACAACATTGCAACAAAACATCTTAAAATTGTGCGTTTGTAATTCCTGACGGTAAATGGGTGTGCCTTGTACTTAGCCTGACCCAGTCGAACCTGCTTTGGCAGAAAGCAGTAAAAGTGCACATTGGAAATTTGAAATTGTTAAGGCCTGAAATGCAGAGAATCCAAGATGATTAAAGATCGACATTAGCCACAAGAACTCTTCATCCTTCTAATTTTAGACTGAAAATCGTGCAAAACACATAGTGTCCCACAAGAAAATAACTAAGATAGAGTGGTATATTTTATTCTAGACTTTTTTTTTTTTTTGAAGCAAATTAGTTCCAAGTGGCACGGGGTGGATTCCACGCAGAGGGCACGCTGCTTGCTGAGCGATCTGCCCTACAGAACAGGTGCTCTGCTGCCTTGCTTCAGGCAAACTGCTAAACCAAGTTCCTGTCTCCCATCGTCACTGACAGTGGAACAGCTGGAAATTAAAGATTTCCAGATACATTGTAATGTTTTCCTTTAAAAACAAATTTTACACATACAACAGCAAAGGCATTTTTAAGAAAATTTTGAGGAAAAATATCATACTCTTTGAGGAGGGAATCATCATAGTCTTATGATACTTATGTCTACATGAGAATTCTGTTAGTTTTCTTGCTACTTTTGCCATATTTTTATGTCATTTTATAATCAGACAGTAAAGTATATTTTATTGAAATACTGAAGATCTTAGACTTTCTCCATTTTCACTGAAATATCCTTAGTGCGGGCAGGTTTATGTAAACTGGTTCCTGTGACATATGTTTGTGACATTTTTCTATACCTGACCAGAAGTATCCAACTTAGCAAGCTGGAGAAGCCATGGTATCCAGGTGCACCCTGCCTGGTTTGACTTCCTGTAGAATGAATGTAGACCAGTGGTTTGGCAGCATATTTCACACGCAGGTCATGAAATTTGGGCTCACAGGGCTGCTCTGGGGCACCTTCCTCCTATTGCCTACTTCCAGGATAAATAGTTTGCTGCAGCAAATTGAGGGAAATAGAACAGGGGCCCTGGGCTGGCAAAGGGTGCACCTGTTTGTACAAACAGTGGGAAATAACTACTCGACTCAGAACGTAAGAGAGTTTGCAAAGGTTTTTCGAACATTCAAGGAGTATGTTATCGAGCTATTTTCTCGGCTTTTAGTACTAGAATGCATAACCAGCATGACACTATTTTGCTGAACAATATAAGTACTCATACTAAGAGAGAATTAGTCTGAGAAAAGATTAACTGCTTTTAAACAGAAATGTAAGATTAACAGATAAAAAGAAGATATGGTACTTTATATATTCAGTTTTAATAAAGTGTTCATGTGAACACATCTCTGCTTACACTCAGATATAGTTCTATATTTGATAATATTTTCAATCTTCCTTTTTAAAGTAAACGTTATATAGTTCAAGATTCATATGTCTCAGTTTAATTTCATCAATTCCTAATTTTATTAGTTTCTCTGTTTTAATGAAATGCTCTTGATTTTTTCCACTGAAAACTAAAGATATTTAGTACCTTAAGTTCACCTATAGAAATATTAACACTGGATCTGCCATCTAATGGTATGTCAATAAACTCTAATTTTCAGCTGGGTGAGAAAATAAGAGTATCATATTTAATTGAGAATTTACCATTAGACATGATATCAGATTAACAATGGCCAAAGAATTAGAAAATAAGGCACACTGAATATAATTTAGGCTTTCTTTAATGGTTTAAAAGCCAATTCAAGATTTTGCAGTGTCTCACCATCATGATCGTATTCATTCATCATCTCCAGGTGTGTTTATGGAGCTAACCATATGTCAGGCACAGGACTAGGCACAAGAAATAAAAAGACAAATTGATTCACAGTCATGGACCCTGCCCTCCAGGAACTTGTATCAAATAATAACAGTAGATAAAAGAACCACACACTAAAGCTTTCTGGTTGACAGCATGCCCCGTATTGGAGTTCACAATGCAGATCATTATCTCGAAGCAAGACCACATAATCTGCTGGTCTTTTAGCCAGTTCTTAGCTTATTCACAAGTACCCAAAACTAAATCAATTTGAATTGATTTATCCAGTACAATTTCATGTAACTATTTGAATGCTTCATAGACATCAAACATAAAAGTATAATACCTTCTCTTTCTCTATTAATCTTAACAGTTATGTTTAAAAGCCATTAATTTTTTTTCTAAGATTAATTTCCTTTAATAAGAATGCTTTTATTGGTCATCAAAATTGTGTTATATGATTTATACCTTTGGCTCGCTCTGACGTACGTTGAGTATTTTTAAGAGCGTCTTGGTTCACCTTATCAGTTGCGGTGGATGAGAATCACTTGTCTATTTCCCAAACCTGTTATTTCCCAGTAGGAAGTATTAGGTCATCTCTTTTCTCAGCCCAGAAAGCCCAAATTATCCAACTACAGACAGAGAAGAGCTTTTGCTGTGTACCTGGTATCCACTTTTTTTCTCTGCGTAGATTTCTTTCATGAAAAATATACTTGAAAGAGCTGAGAGAAATGGAGATAGTGGCCCAGATAATCCTGGAAACTCCGACACCATTCACATTCCCTCCTCTGATTGTGCCTTGGAGGAGCAGATGAGCTGTGGACCCAGATTTAGGCCAGGGAGTAGGCAGTCCTCAGATAGAAATGCTCAAGGCCAGAGTGACACACAAACCTCCTAGCACTGAAGGCATCACCAGGCTATGGGGAAGGGTGTGGGGTTTAACTCAACATCTTTTTCTACCATTGTTTCCTGTCTGAGTTGAAGACACCACCCAGTTGCTGAAAACCAAACCCCGATGGCCTAAGCAAGGGAGAGAGTATCAGGACTGACCTTGAAGTTCAGGCTGGATAAGGAGGAAAGAGAAGACTGGGTTTGGGTGAAGGACAGTGACAGGTATTAGAAGCAGATAATTATAAGTGCCAATGGAGTGGAAGGATTGTTGGACTTGAGGCAGCAAGAGGGGTGAGGGGAAAGGGAGTAAGAAAGCGGAGGTATAAGGTGGGGAGGAATCCAGTTTAAGCTTTAAAGTCTGAAGTATGGCCACAGGCAAGAGGCTGAAATAGCGATGGGCCGTCTTTCCAGGGGAAAATTGCAAGGTACGGAGAGGCCAGGGTGTGAGACTCTTAGGCATGTGGTTAGAATGTAGGTGGAAATAACAAGACATACCATCCCCGCACTAAGGGAAATGGGAATGCTAACTGATCACTGCCATTGGAGGGGACTCACTGTTGCCTGGTCTCAGGAGATGCATTTCTGACATCACTTGCTACCTATTCTCAACAAACATTGATGTACTAGGGGTTTATTGGCTGAGATCTTTATTTTATCTGCATCCTTTAGAATTGTCCTAATGGAGCCCATGGGCATGACCCACATACACTCCATCACTCACTCACCTCGCACAGCAGCCACAGCAAGCCTTATAGTGAATACCAGGCCCATGTGGGGGAGGGGAGTCAGCCAACTATGGCCCACCAGGCCCCCCCTTTTTTTTTTACTGCCCCTGAGCTAGGAATGATTTGTACATTTTTAAATGGATGAAGGGAAAAAAAAATCAAAAAAAGAATATTTTGTGAGAAATGAACATTATGTGAAATTCAAATTTGAGTGTCCCTAAATAAAAGTTTATTGGAGCATAGCCACATCCATTGTCATGTACTGTAGTTGGCTGCTCTCCCACCACAAAGGCAGGGGTGGGTAATTGGGACTGTCACGTATGATGTCATATGTATGAGATCGTATGTTCCACAAAGGCGAGAATGTCACTATCCGGCCCTTTACAGAAAAAATTTGCTGACCCCTGCTGTAAGCATTGAAATAGTCCTTCATTTATTTATCCTTTGGAAAACAAACTATCTGCTGCACATCAAGGAACCCTTATCAAGAAAAGAGATGCTAGTTGCAGGAGAGACCAAAGCAGCTGCCGAGGAGAGAGAGCAGCAAAGAGGATTCAAGATGCAGCAACGTGGGTGGACCCAGAGGGCCTTATGCTCAGTGAGATAAGTGAGATGGAGAAACACAAATACTTGATGTTATCACTTAACACGTGGACTCCAAAAAATAAAAACAAACAAATGTATATGACGAAACAGAAACAGACTCACACCTGTAAAGAACAAACCAGTGGTTACCAGTGGGGAGACAGAAGGAGGAAAGGGCAAGATAGGGGTAGGGGATTAAGCCATACAAACTACTGTGTATAAAATAAATAAGCAGCAAGGATATGTTGTACAGCACAGGGAAATATAGCCATTATTTTGTAATAACTTTAAAGAGAGTATACTCTTTAAAAATATTGAATCACTATGCTGGACACCTGAAACAAATATAATATTGTAAATCAACTAGACTTCATTTAAAAAAAATGATGAGGGAAGTGCAAGAGTGTCTTTGGGGCCAAAGTATGCTGAACACGATGGCTGGGGACAGACCAGGGGAGGTAAGACCCAATTGAAACCCCAGTGCTGCATGTTGTTAGTCAGTCACTTGGTTCCTTTGAGTCTCAGCTTATTATTACACGAAGTGGGATGGTCATTACCTCACTGGGTGGATGACCTATAATAATCTTTACAAAAGACCCTGGATTCAGTAAATGTTAATTTCTCCCCTACCTTTAGCAGTGAGATCTCAAGAAAGAATGAATTACAACTTACATCACTAAAAGACCACTTAACACATGGCAGCAATAAGGGAAAAATTTTTTTTTCATCTTCCAATCTCTGTACTTCAGAGGATTCAATTAGAAACTATAAAGAAATCTCAGCCTTTCCATGGATCCAAGCAGACGGAATTAAGGCAGTGTGGTGGCAAAAACACACTGTGCTGTAACACAAATATCCCAAATTAGGAGATGGTTAATACATTATAGTACAGCCATATGACGGGATATTGGAAAGCTGTAAAAAGAAAAGTAACAGTGTTTTTAATGACATATATAAAATGTGAACGATATAATACTTAGTGGAAAAAAAGCAGAATATAAAATTTTATATACAATACAAGCTCAACTGTATTTAAAAGAAAAAAGCCCAAAAAGAAGAGTAAGGAATAAAAAGTATATGAACTTTCTGTAAAAAACTGTTTTATTGAGAATTAATTCACATATTAGGTATGTTTACAGGCCAGAACATGAACTTTTTCATTTTAATTATTAAGTTTGTGAAATCGCCATTCCTCTCTTTTTTTCTTTTTTTCACTGGAGGGGGATTGAGCCCAGTCACTCTACCCCTGAGGCACACCCCACCCCCTCCCTAGGGCATGAACTTTTAAGACAAAACACCAGGAGTTAAAAAGATTTGTACTTACACTAGGTGCTTCAGGCTCTCCCCTCCCTGAGCGTGGGCTGCCTTTGCTTACTCTTTCAGAGAAATCTTGCAAGAAGCACTGAATTAGCTCAAGCTTTCAACTCCCTCATTTTGCAGGTAAAGAAATGGAGCCCCAGAGGGGACAGACTTGCCTGAGGCAGCACAGTGTGTTAGCCACAAAGCAGGAACTAGAACTTTCCAGTTTGAGTTCAAGACACCTAAACATGCCAATTGTCTAACGTCATCTCTCTTCTTTTCTTGCTCACATCCATATGCACTGTGGTTTCTAAGTGGTTGCAATCATAGTATAGACACAATTTGGGGGACTGCTAATTCCTTAGAACAGTTTTTCTTCTCTCAGGTCCTGCTATGTTAACATTTATTCTTCTTTACACTTTTCTCTGAGTCTGTATACCCAGTCCGCTTGCTGTATTTGCGAGCCTGGGCAATATTTTTGTAAAAGCCCAAGAAACTCAAAGGCCCCTTTTATTAGCAATTGTTGGAATCTCTGACCTCATTTTTAAATTTACATTTGAAATTCTTTCCTCTTTGAAGTTTGCCTCTTTACAAAGTACTTATAATCTTTCCTCTTAATCTTTCAAGACAATGCATACTGTAAAAAATACTTTTCTCAAAAAAAAAAAATACTTTTCTCTTGCTGGCCACCCCCAGCCTCTTGAAGGAAGAGCTGGGCTCATCTCCATATCCCTGCCCCCACCGCCCCGCCCCCAACAGAGAACTTCTCTGCCACAGGTCACTATGGATCGCATTTTTCTTCTTTCCTTACTCTTTAGAACCTGCCTTCAGTTACTTCTATCTTAGCCCAGCCATTCTCAACTTTGCCTACATTTAGAATCACCTGGCGGGGCTCCTCATTTATTTTTACTGGGATGGGGACATGATTCTCATCTTCAAATGGGGAACGACAACTTCTGCCTTGGATGAATAAGTTAAAGTGAATGTATTTTCCTAAGGGTAACTTGGGTGGAAAATAAGTCCGGTTGGGAAATTAAAAGATTTGAAACTTGGCAAAAGGAATTTCATCTGGTGTCGTTTGGAGATGAACGGGGAAGTATTTTTTTTGGAAAAGACCACTGAAATTATACAAGTAATGGTTCTCATTCATTCATTTATTCACTTGTTATTCATTTGTTAAAAACCTACACTGTGCTGGACAGTAGAGGTTTACATACACCCCCTGTTTTCAAGGGACTTACAATCCAGCAGTAGGAAAAAAAAGTACTCTCTTCAGCAAAGATGAAGTGCCATCTGTGCTATGACAGAGATGTGTATGGGCTTCCCCTGAATGAAGAATGTGTTACAGTCTAATTTCATGCATCTTAGTATAATATATTTTATTGCATTATATCTAAACCAAAATTTTAAAAATATAATAATTCATATCTAATTGGAAGTTACAAGAAGGTGAAATGCAGACCAACATCACAGTTGTATCAATAGCAAGTGGAAGGTTGTTTGAAACTGAGGTCAAATTTGAGAGTGCTTTGACAACGACAAATAAAAACAGATTAAACATTGGTGTAAAAGAGAAAAACTCATTTTAATAGATTTTGCTTGAATCATTCTGAATTAATGAAGATACAGTGACAGAGTTAGATTAAGAGTAAATAGACAGGGGCGAGGGTGTAGCTCAGTGGTAGAGTGCCTGCTTAGCATGCAAGAGGTCTTGAGTTCAATCCCCAGTACCTCCATTAAACAAATAAATAAACCTAATTACCCACCAAAAAAGAGTAACTAAACAATAAAAATATACTGAGATAGGGCCAATGGGATAGACCAAGAATGGAATAGAAACAATTTGTGGGGAAGAAAAAAAAGCAAGAAAAAAGAATGTCTTGTGAAGAAAGGATAATCATTCCAAAATAAAGAAAAGAGAGTAGTATGCATAATAACCCAGTACTGGAAAATATATGTTATTACAGAAAATCCATTTACTATTTATTTAAAATATGCCATATAAAATATATTATTTTGGATCATTTAAAAACATTATTTTAGGAGCAAGCAGACTGAAAATAAAACTTTAAAAATTGTAAAAATGTCCCTACTTAAAATTTAACATATGAAAAACCTAGTAAAAATCAAGAAAAAGCCAACAGTGAAATCAGGCCAAATGCGCTGGGAGAATTTGCTCAGTAAAGAATCTGGGTATCTTGTTCTTTATAAAATCCTGTAAAATTCCACCATACTATAAAGAAATCTTGAAATTATGCCTGTGGGGATCCCAAACTTCTCCGCTTGGCACTGACAACCCATTACATACATTGGTGGAAAGCAGACTGACCACGGCACTCACTTGAGTGCGCAAGATACTTACGCTGGTGACATTACAACCAACAGTAATTTATGAATAAGACCTTTTTTTTTTTTCATTTTAGAGCAAGGTTATTGAAACTACTATATTGTTAATAGGGTACAAGATTTTTGGTCACAAAAGAAAGTTGAGTTACACAGTTGTAACTTCTATTTCAGTGCTATGTCTATTATTTTACAAAATACTGTAAAGAGATAGTGTTCCTTAGCAAAGTAGTCCATGACAGTAGTTTTGACAGAAGTTCTGCAAGTAGGGAAGGTGCACCCCTATCCAGAGTGTCTATTCCATGAAAAACAAAATGCTGTCCCTTCTGTGATGGAAGTGATCCAATGTAATCAACCTGTCACCAGATAGCTGACTGATCACCCTGGCATGGTGCCATATTGGAGACTTGGTATTGGTTTCTGCTGCCGGCTGATTGGGAACTCAGTGGTAGCCTTAGCCAGGTCAGCCTTGATGAATGGAAGTCTGTGTTGCAACCATGACTAACTACAGTGTTCATGAGCCCACTAGGCAATGATAAGGGCATTGGGGGAAAGAGGTGGGCTGGTAGCCACAGAAAGGGCCATCTATCCACCATCATGGTATTACACAAAGCGTTGCTTTTCATCTAGGGACTCACTTCATGGTAAATAAAGTGGGGCAATGGTCCACACTTGTAGAATTTTATGTTCTCCAACCATCCTGAAGCAGTTAGCTTGATAGAATAGTGGAAATGCCTTTTGAAGACCTTTGAAGACCTTTTAAGTTCTAGAACCAGCTAAGTGGCAATACCTTGCAGGACTGGGTAAGATTTTCCAGGAGGTTGTATATGCTCTAAATTGGCATCCAACACATGGTGATGTTTCTCCCATAGCCAGGACTCGCGGATTGAGGTCCAAGAATCAAGGGGTGGAAATGGTAGGGGCACTACTCACTACTACCCTGTGATCCACTAGCAAAAATTCTATTTCTTATCCCTGTCACCTTATGTTCTCTTGGTCTAGAGGTCTTAGTTCCTAAGAGAGGACTATGTCTACTGGGAGACACAGCAATGATTCTCCAAACTGGACATTAAGACCACCTGACTACTTTGGGCTTCTCATGACTCTGAATTATCAGGCAAAGAAGGAAGTTACTATACTGGTTGGAGTGACTGATCCTGATTACCAAGGGAAAATTGGACTGCTACTATACAACAGAGGTAGGGAAGAGTATGCCTAGAATCCAGGAGATCCCCTAGTAACACATTCTGGATTAAAGTCAATGGGAAACTACAACAATCTAATTCAGGCAGGTCTATTAATGGCCCATATGCTTCACGAAAGAAGGTTTGGGTCACTCTACTGGGTAAAGAACCACAACCAGTGCTTACTTTGGCAGCATTTATGCTAAAATTGGAACGATACGGAGAAGATTAGCATGGCTGCTGCACAAGGATGACATGCAAATTTGTGAAGCATTCCATAGTTTTAGAACAAACTAGTGGTTACCAGTGGGGAGGGGATGAAGATGTACAAACTACTATGTATAAAATAAATAAGCATAGATAACCAACAAGGTCCTACTGTAGAGCACAGGGAACTATACTCAGAATCTTATAAAAACCTATAATAGAAAAGAATCTGAAAAAGAATATATATATACACATATATGTGTGTGTGTGACTGAATCACTTTTCTGTACAACTGAAAATAACACAACATTGTAAATCAACTATACTTCAATAAAAAAAAAAGAAAAAGAAGAAGGAAAAAAGACAACAGGAACTGGAACTAACACCCAGAAAAAATAAATAGATAAATACGTAAGCTACCAGGATATATGGTACAACACAGGGAATATAGCCAATATTTTATAATAACTACAGATGGAGTATAACCTTTAAAAATTGTGAATCACTGTGTTATACACCTGAAACTGAAAATATTGTACATCAACTATACTTCAATTAAAAAAAAACAGAAAAAGAAAAAAAAACCATAACCAGCCAAGATGCTTGCTGAGGGCAAAAGGAATATGTAATGGGTAGTCATTATCAATGCCAGCTATGACCATGTGACCAGTTACAGAAATGAAGACTAATTGTTATAAGTATTTCTTCCCTTTTTTGTTATGAATATGTTTGTGTGTATATGTATATCTGTATGTATGTGTGTGTATGTATGTACCTATCTGTCTACCTTTGTTTTCCTCCCTCCTTACCCTCTTATCAGATAACATCAAATCTATTAATGTTACATCATAGTATTTATGTATTTTTAACTTTACATCATACTACTAAAGTTACAGGATATCAAGGAGAAGAGTGACTATCACCCAGAGGTTTTGGATTCTCTTCTTGGGAAAGAGTTAGTGTGCTTTCAGCTGTACACAGGATAGTTGTATCATGTTAGGCAGAAGTATGACTTTGTTATTGTCTTCATTTGGAAATTAAGTAGGATTTAAGGAGATGTATGTGAATGTCAGGTTGATAAGCAATAAATTATGATGGTTAATTTTATGTGTCAAGTTGTCTTTGTGCCCAATTGTTTGGCTAAACACTGGTCTAAATGTTGCTGTGGAAGCATTTTTTGGAGGTAATTAACATTTAATCAGTAGAGTTTGAGTAAAGCAGATTTTCCGCTGTACTGAAGGTGGTCCACATCCAATCAGCTGAAGGCATTAAAAGACTGAGGTTCCCCAAGGAGAAAGGAATTCTGTCTTCAGACTGCCTTCAGACTCAGGACTGTAGCATCAACTCCTGCTGGAATTTCCAGCCTGCTCTCCTGCCCTGTAAATTTTAGATTTGCCACTTCCCATAATTGCATGAGCCAATTCCTTAAAATAAATCTCTCTCTCTCTCAGTATTTCCTATTGGGGGATTGCAATCATATGTAATATCATAAAGAAGAAATATATTACAAATATCTATGAAAACAGGATTTAAAATGCAACCCCAGTATTTTAACTAAAGTCTCTGTTAACATTTGGTAAAACTGGGTTCTTCGTTATAATGCCACCATAAACTGAGACCGAGTCCTTGCAGGTAAGATGATAAATCAAAATTACCTGTAGGTAAAGTACACTTTGGTCTCAGAGTTATAATTTGCAAAAAAGTACAGAGTTAATACTGGGATGGCACTTGTCTCCTAACCAGTGCTCTGCAAAGTCATGGTCATGTGTATGATCGAGATGCTAGACTTCTGGTTTTGATCACCCAACACTGCTACCCACTATTGCTTCCTCATAATAAGGAGATAATTTAACCATGATGCCTGGAACAAATTCCCCTAATTTACATTCCACACCCCCTACCACTTTCCCATTCACTGATTTCACTTAATTTTATAAAACGTAAATATATTTAAATTGTTTTCTTAGCCACATACAATCATTCATTCAACAAATATTTATTAAATGCCTAGTATGAAGCACATCCCCTGTAAATTCCATTACGATAGGGGTGCTGCCAGTTTTGTTCAGTACAGTGTCTCCAGTGCTGAGAATAATGCTTTGCACAGAAGAGGAACTCAATAAATTTGTGTTGAGTTCATAAACGGAAAGAAGCATATCCAATACCCATGGTAATAATTTGTGCGTTATCTCCTGCTCTCTGTGTCCAGCTCTGTTAATATATGCTTCTTAGTTGTGAAAATAACAAGTCCTTTAATAACCATTAGTTACGGCAAAAAGCCTTTTTAAAAAAAGATGTTTTTGTGAAAGGCTTTGAAGTCTTAGATGAAAAGTACAGGCAATCCTCATGGATTTATTTTATAAGTTTACTTGCTTATTGATTGGTTATGAAGCAGAACATATTTTTCTATGGAAACAAGGTTTTTCAAAGGGTTTAGATTTTCCGAGCTGCCCTGCTAAAACCTGTGACAGCCAACACAGCACTGCGGTGGTAACAGGGCATAACTCTTGTGTGTGTTTCTGTGGAAAACTAGAACTTAATTGGCTGCCTGTGGAAAAGGACTCTGTTATATGTGTCTAGATTAGAACGGCGAATCTTGGGGTTATGTGATGACACTGCACAAGTGTGTTCAAACTCACCTGTGCTTGGTATTTTATCAGTGGCTGCAGAGGTTCCAGAAAAGCAAAACTCTTGAGAGGCACAGGACTCAGAAATGAGGAAATGGTGATACTGTAAATGAAGCCACTGTTACGAGGAGAAAAGAAAAAGGTGTGTAACTTTTAACAGAGAGTGAGGAGAGGAAACATGAGTGGGAAAGACTCTAGGCAGAGGCAGAGGGAAGAGAGTTCCAGTCAAGTCAAAACCTTGCCAGCCTTAGGTGGTTAGTTGGCCACGTGTAAAGCTGAGTGTATGAGAAAGTATCCAGGATAAGCAGTTTATTTTAAAACCTAGCCTAGAAGAAAAGCGGGATCTAAGTATCAGCTGTTGTTGTTTTGTAACAAAAGAATGTGCTTAAGTAAAATACATATCATAGAAGGAATTTTTTAAAGTTGTTTTTATTAAATACTGACTATACACAAAGTAATATTTCTTTTTTTGTTGTTTTTTGTTTTGTTTTTTAACATTTTTTATTGATTTATAATCATTTTACATTGTTGTGTCAAATTCCAGTGTTCAGCACAATTTTTCAGTTATTCATGGACATATACACACTCATTGTCACATTTTTTTCTCTGTGAGTTATCATAACATTTTGTGTATATTTCCCTGTGCTATATACAGTGTAGTCTATTCTACAATTTTGAAATCCCAGTCTATCCCTTCCCACCCTCCACCCCCCTGGTAACCAGAAGTCTGTATTCTCTGTCTGTGAGTCTATTTCTGTCCTTTATTTACGCTTTGTTTTTGTACAAAGTAATATTTCTAACACGTGTGACAGACATAAAGAACAATAAATACCCACGTATCTACCGCTCAGCATAGGAACTTGGACATTAATCATCTGGAAGGTCTGGGGATGGGGCATGAGGACCATGGCAATCTTTCAGGTAGTTGCATGTCCAAAACTTCATAATCACCTTGGGGAAAAGCTCAAAACAAAACAAAACAAACAAGCCAGGAGCCTGGGCATTTCATCAAGGATGTCAAAAACTGACTTTCATAAATAATAGGCTAATTAAAATATAACATAGATTGACCCTGTAAATGTTTTGAATAAAAACAGAGCTTTATATTTTAAATCCCCAGAAATGTTGCTAGAATGAGTGCTCCATGGTGAGGCAGACTATTTGTCCAGTGGTCCATGTTTACAAAGGCCTATTTCAAAAGAAGCAAGAAGACGGTTCTATGAACAAAGAAGAGCCATTTTTCAGATGTGGTTTTTTTCACAATGATATTTTTCTGTCTTAGCTAAAACTGAGCACTATCCTTCAGCACTTCCAGACTGAGGATTTTATAAAAATCTTGCATTTTAATCAAAGGAATTTTTTTTTTCTCTGAGTGTGATTTAGCTCCCTGATACAGTATTTCCAAGCTGCATGGAATCTTAAAATGCCTCAGGTAGGAAACTCAGTCCTGGATGTACTTGATAACATGTCTGGAACATTTTCATGAAAACGTTCTGGAGATGGATAGTGTTTGCACAACAATGTGCAAGTACTTACTTCCACTGAACTGTACACTCAAAAATGGCTAAAACGACAATTTTTGGTTAGGTGTATTTCACCACAATAAGATGTCACCAACCAACTAATCAAGTGTTTAAGTCACACTGGTTATGGATTCAGATTCTAATCTAGAACATATGTCCTATTCTAAGATTTCCTCACCATCAGCCTACCCACGAGAACTTTTATGCTAAGAGAGGTAAGGTCAACACTACATACCAGTTTTAAATCACTAGAGTACACACATGCACTGTATTTCTCATATTGCACTTAATTTTTTTAGTTTCTATTTTTAATAGACATCTTTATTTTGGAGTTAGTTGAGGTAAACATAAGAGAAGGAAACTGTAGAAAAAATGTGTTAGGCTATGTAAAGTAACATTTTACAGACATTCTATGCCAAGTACTTTTTCCCAATCTCTAGGAGAAGCTGTAAATGTTTCACCATTGAGTATGACATTTGTTATAGGATTTTTGTATATACACTTTATTACATTGAAGAACTTCTCTTTTATTCCATTTTTTTAAAATGCCAATAGTACTTTGTTCAGGTATAATTTGCAAGTAGCAAAATACATAAATTCTAATGTACAACTCAGTAAATTTTGATGAACCACTGTCAAAATGTAATTGTCACCCAGATCAATATTCTCTTAGGTCAATACTTAGGACTAGAACTGTTGGGTCATATGGTAAGTGTATGCTTAACTTTATGAGGAAGTGCCACACTGTTTTCCAAAGTGGTTACAGAGTCCTGCCAGCAATGAATGAGTGTTCCAGTTGCTGCACGTGCTTGTCAATAGGAGGTACTGTCAGCCTTTATAATTTTAGCCATTCTGGAGGGTGTGTGAGTGATACCTCCTGTGGTTTTCATTTGCATTAGTTCCCTGATGACTAGTGGCTTTGAGCATCTTTTTTATATGTTTATTGATGATTCACATACTATTGTAAAGTTCCTTTTTAAGCCTTTTGTCCATTTTGTTATTGGGTTGCCTCATATTATTCATTGGGAGGTGTTCTTTGCTGATTCTGGATGCAGGTACTTTGCCTGATGTGCATACTGAAGATACGTTCTCCCAATCATGGACTGCCTTTGCACTTCCTTAGTGGCATTTTTTGATGAGAAGTTTATAAGTTTAATGAAGTCCAATTAATTTTTTTGTCTTTTCTGATTAGTGTCTTTCATGTCCTATTTAAAATAAAAAATCTTTGTCTACTCCAAAGTTGTAAAGATATTTATTATTCCACATTTTTCTCTAGGAAGTTTATAGTTTTGCTTTTAACATCTATGATCCATCTCTGATTCATTCTTGTATATGGTGTGAGGTGGGAGTCAATATTCATTTTCTCCATACTGCTGTCTAGTTGTTCCAGCACTATTTATTGACAAGACTTTCCTTTCTCCATTTTATTTCTTTGACAACTTTGTAAAAAAATCAATTGACTAAATTTGGGGGTCTATTTCTGGGCTTTCCATTCTGTTCCATTGATCTGATGGTCTATTCTTATACTAATATCACACTGTCTTAATTATTATAGCTCTATACTGATTACTGAAATCAGTAAAGTTACCCAACCTGTTTTTCAAGTTTGTCTTGGCTGTTTTAGATAATACAATATATATATATATATATATGTATATCCATATAAATTTTAGAATTAGCTTCTCAATTTTCACTAAAAAGATCAACTGGAATTTTGATTTGGATTGTAATGAATCTATAGGTCAATTTTTGAAGAGCTGACATCTTAACAATATTGAGTCTACACATCTCTCCTTTTATTTAGTTAGGCCTTTGTGAATTTCTATCAGCAATGTTTTTAGTTTTAAAGGTAGAGTTCTTGCATATCTTTTGTTAAATATAGTCTTAAGTATTTGATTTTTTATGTTTTGTAAATGATATTTTAGAAAATTTCATTTTCCCAGTATTTATTGCCAATATATAGAAATACAATTTATTTTTGGCTGTTGATCTTGTATCCTGTGATCTTACATTCACTTTAATAGTTATAGATTCTTTTGAAATTTTTATGTATATAAGCACATCATCAGTGAATGAAGATGGTTTTACATCTTTTTCATTTTCTTGCCTTATCGCACAGGATAGGATTTGCAGAGAGCCTAAATGACTCACCTAAGTTAATACAGTTAGTAAGAGCCAAGATTGAAACTCATGTCAGTCTGATTTCAGAACACCCTGGAATGAGTGAGGATGTATCATGTATTTTGTTGCCATTATTACTAGAAAAGCAGTTACGGTCTTACCAAGGATGGTCTTGAATACAAGGTAAAGGACTTGAATTGTATTCTGTAGGCAACAAAGGATTATTAAGTGTTTTCAAGTGATAAATAGAACAAAAGTGGGAATGTTAATCTTGTGATAGTGTGTAGTATGGTTTGAAGGGAACCTCTCATTTATTGATTCATTCATTTCACAATCATTTATTGAGCATGTATTATGTTCTAGGAATTGTTATAGGTACTGAGGAAATAAAGATGAAGACAATGTGTTGCTTAGGGTAGTAGAGATACTCAGTGATGGAGAACAGAATCTTAGCACAATTTGTTAGCCATTCTGCAAAGGCATCTTTTTGATTTTGTATAAATTAACTTCTCTGAACCTCCCTTTTTCATATGTAAATGAGAATAACAATACATACAATGCCTACTTTGATTAGAAATAAAAATATATATAGTATGCTTGACCTATACTAGACAATTTATGGTAGCTCTAATATTTAAGGGATTTGGAGAGAGCAGACAATAAGAATGAAACATTTGGTCAAACAGTTGTTTTTTTTAAATAATCAAATTGTCAAACAAATGTTTTAACAGATTCCTCCCTCTAGTGATTACATTTTAAATAGAATCAACTATAGATTTTTGCTTTTGTAATTGGAATGGAGCACCAAAGCAGAGAAAACTGTGCTATGTGCACATCTAGTCAACATCATAATATTCCTTTACCTCTGAATAAAGAGCTTGATTGTTCACAGAGTACATTTATTTACACCATTTTGTTTGAGTCTTGTGACAAATATACAGTTGTGGAAACTGAGATACTTAGTCACATAGTAAGTATCAAAGCCCAGATCATATGTTTGCCTGTCTTTTGTAGCTCTTCTTACCATACTATTACCTCTCATTATATCTTGAAGCATGCTAGTAGTAATGATACAACAATCTTCCATTTTTATGTAGTTTATGTATGAAGAAAGTGAGAAGCTTCAAGTTGAATGAGGAAGAGAAGGCAGACAAAATAGATTTCTTGTTCTATAGAATGCACATTTTCTTAGGTATATTCTTAAATATATAAATTATGATTTTTCTTTATTACTTCAAGTTTCACTTGTGATTTAGCTGACATTTCTTCTTGGTTTTTCTACTTGCCTCATCCATCCATGGTGTGTCAAATTTCTGCTTCTACTAAATTTCAATAATTTCCTTCCCCTTTATGATTTGCACCCACATTTTTTTCCTTATTGGGTTGTCCTCTGTTGGTAACATATCCAGTTCCTGTATCTTTGCTTTCTTTTCTTTGCATCATTAAGTCAACATATTTACTTTTTTCCCTTCCATTTTGCATTTTCACATGATAATTCACCAATAATGGGTTTTCCTAAATGACTATTCTGAGGTCTTACAGAAATCTAAGTTCTTTCAAGATACTGAAAACATTTTTTTGTAAATGTGTTTTAAGAGCAAGTTATTGAAGGGTGAGTTGGGGAAATGGACATGAAGATTGGACCAGAAACTGCTGTTTACATTTTACAGATTCAGTTAGACAGCAAACATGATGTGAAATCTTATTAGGAGCTATAGCCTGTAAAAACAAGAACGAGATGTGGTTCTGGGCCCTAAGTAGCTTACGATCTAGTGAAAGAAAAAGACAAATACATAAACAACTCCAGTACAAGACAGAATATTGTTATAACTACCACACGAAGTGCGGAGGGAGCCCAGAGACTGTATCAGAGCCCAGAAGTTACAGGATTCCTCAAGGTTGGATGCAACTGATGAGCAGCTGGAGATAGAACTCATTATGCTATGCTGTCAGGTTTTTTTTGGGGGGGGAGGTGTTTCATTTTTGTGGATACAATTGTGTGTCTTGAGTAAATTTTGAGTAATATGAAAATGCAATGGGGAGCCATTTATTTGCACAGATATCATGGGCGGTTTTTGAAAGTGTGAAGTCTACTGTTGCAGAGGATTGATGGACTCTGGACTTCTGCCAAAGAAGGGAGGACTAGAGAGCAAGCAGGGGAATCTTTTCTTTATCACAACTCAGAGTTGGGGGTGAGGACATGAAAGGAAATCGGAGTCCAGCAATGTGACAGAACTCAGGTGACTACGACCTCACTGTAGAAGCACTATGGATGAATATTTGTGGAAGAAGACAGGTCATAAAAAAACCCTTCATTTACCATTTCTTCCCCTAGTTTTTTGGAAAGCTTTGGGTTTTCAGGAAACCTGATTGTTATGCCAAGTAATTAAAATTATCTTTAAAAATTTGTTAAATTAATGCATGGTGAATGCAAATATTTCAAACACTAGTTTTGTGTACAAAGTAAAAGTGGAAGTACTCCATTACACATCCACTCATACTCCCCAGTGCTAACAACTTGTTAATAGCCTTCCAAACATCTTCTATTCATAGTCAAATATACACATATATATACATTTTTTTCTTTCCCAAAATAAAATTGGTGGCATTCCCACACATTTGAGGTTTAAGACACCTTTAAAAGTGTGGGCTTTGGAGTCTGCCAGAAGTGGGCTCAAATCCTTTCCAGCTTCCTGGCTGTCTGACCCTAGGCAAATTACTTCTGTAAGCTTCATTTTTTGGGGAAGGATAAAAAAAAGATAATTACTTTGTAAGGCTTGAGAATCAAAATCTACAATCACTTAGCACAGTGCCAGACACATAGTAAGTGTTCAGTAAACACTATTATTGTTTATGGCAAGTGACCCTTCTCGTTTTAAGACTAAAAATAAGGAAATTTGTTAAATGTTGCTCATTTTTTCTGACTAATTGTATCTAAGTATAGAAGAATTTGCTTTTCCAAGGCATAAAACTGATCCAAATAACATTTAAATGAGGGTTCTCCTCGAATTTTCAGAGCAACTCTCTTGTGTTCCCCAACATTACTTTCTGATGTCTAGAAAGTGGACTTTCCAATGAAAAAAAAACTTTTGTGATCCATGTCGTGAAGAGAAAGCCCAACCAGGTTAGACTTCACACTGTGTGCACTTTTGCTTTATTATGCAGCTACTCCGTGGCCCCCTTTTAAGCTCGCATCGCACAGTCGCGCCCCTACATCCTCTCCTGAGACAGGGCTGCAACAGGAGAAGCCTAGCCTCTTAGGAGCCGAGGGAGAACTGATGGACGACGGGCGCCTCCAGGGCGCAGCAGCAGACGCGGGGCGTGCGAGGAGCGCCCTGGGGTGCAGGCTGCTGGCAGAGGGGTCCGGCCGGATCGCCCGCGGGAGGCTCCTCCCGGGACGAACCTGGTACTTGGCTCTCCCCGATCTTCGCGCGGGGACATCTTCCTCGCCGTCTGCAGCCTCAAGATCCCACCGCCTCTACTCTGCAGCCTCGGCCTGTCCCATCCGCTCGCTTTCTTTTTTGGCACTGCCCTTTGCTCTCCCATGGAGTCATCTGTTTACTCTCCCTTCACTTCTAGTCACCCATAGGTCACCCTCCACAGTCACCCATTTTGTCCCTTCTCTCCTCACTCTTCACCTCTCCCGGGGTCGCCTTCTCAGAGGACTCAGCCGAGAGATGCTGCGGACCCCGCGGCCAGGGTCTGCTCCCTGGAGAACCCTCTGTCCACCTTTACCCCCTCCCCAGGGGCGCAGCAGGCAAGTTTCCGCCCCGTCCTTTCCCCAGTGACAGGACTTGGCTGCGGCCACGGCCAGGGAGGCGGAGGGAGGGACGGCTTGGCTCAGGAGCCCCCTCCCCCGCTCGCGAGCTCGCGCGGTCTGCGTCTCTCCGTAAGTGCGGAGACGCGGAGGAGGACGAGGAGGAGAAGGCGGAGTGAGTTGGCGGCGGATCTATATTGAAATAAACAACCAGGCAGCAGTTATTAACACGGGAACATGGCGGCCGCAGCTTCAGCTACAGCTTCAGCCACAGCTTCGGCGGCGAAGGTCAGCGCCGACAGCAGCCAGCACCTGACAGCGTGACCGACCCGAGCCGGTAACCGCGCCTTCCCTGGGGGCCGCGGGGGCGGGAGGTGGGCAGCGGGCGGGGGGCGCCGCGTCCCCACCCCCAGCCCCGACTGCCCTTCCTGCGCCGAGCCGGGCAGAGCCGTGCGCCGCGGAGAGGGCTGTTTTGTGTGCGGGGACCGCTGCCCGAGTGCGCGGAAAACGGGAGTTGCATCCCGGAGGCGCCGCGAAGCTGGGGAGTTGGGGTTTGGGGGGTGGGGAGGGCGGGAAGCGGCGGGGAGACGCGGAGTCCCTGAGAGAGAAAGGAGGCGCTCCAGCGCTTTGCGAGAGCTCGGGAGACAAGTCCCGGAGCGCGAGGCGGGCGGAGGCTGCAGCCCGCGGCGCCGGCGAGAGGTGAGAGCCGAGGCGCGGCGGGGAGGCCGGGGGTGCGGGCGCGGCCCCCGCCCTAGGAGCGAGGTGCCCGCCGCCCTGCCGGGTGCGGGGGTGGCGCGGACCGTGGTTCCTGCGTCCTCGAGGGGCACGAGGCAGAGACGGGAAGGTGAAGCCCGAGAAGGTGCATTCTTTAATGGAAACGCCAAGCAACCCAGCGGAGGGTGGGAGCCGGGCGAGGGGAGGCAGGACTTGGGAAGTGCTCGGGGGTGTGTGAAGGTGAGGCGCGTTGTCAGGGGCAGCCGGCAGAGTGAGACGCCAGGAGGAGGGGATCCGCGGCTCGGCGGCTGGACCGGGCCCATGTCAGCGCCGGGGGCGGGGGGCGAGGGGCGAGGGGCGCCGCGGGCGGACGGGAAGGAGCTGCGGCGGGCGGGGCGGGCGGCGAGCTTGGGCTGAGCAGGCCGGGCCGCGGTGGGGGCGGGGAGCCGGGGGCCGGACCACGGCGGCGCCTAGCCGGGCTCGCCCCTGACTTAACTTTCTGGGTGCGGGCGTGTGTGCAGGAGGCGCGCAGGGGCCGGGGCTGGGGGCGGGAGGCGGTCCGGGAGGTTCCGGGTTGGCTCGCCAGCGCCCCCTTTTCTTTCCCCCTTCTCCCCGCCCCTGAAGGGACAGGCCCTCTGGGCCCCAGGCGGGAAGCGGGAGGGGCCCTCCCGGCCGGCTCGCGACGGTCACGCCCCGGGCCGGGGTACACTTCTCTCGAGGGTCTCTGGGGGCTGCAGGGGGAGGGGGCCAGGGTCGTCGCTGCGCGCTCAAGCTCCCCGCCCCTCCGCCCCTCCGGGGAGTCCCGGAGGCGCCTCTTCCGAGATCGGGGGTGGGTCGGTCCCTGGTTAGATGGTCCCTCCCTCTTCCCCCTCCCCCTAGTGGTTTCCGGGGCCTGCGGGACCGAGGGGCGGGAATCGGGGACCCGAGCGCCTTGCACCAGCCCGGAGCTGGACCGGGCCTAACGCCGTCCGGGTCTGTCACTGGTAGGGGAAACTTTCCCAAACCGGGGACCGAGCCTACACACCCTCCTCCCCCACCTCGTCCTCTAATCCCACTCCCACTCCACCTTCTCCAAACGCCTTCCCCTCCCACCGACCCGAATCTCGCTGCGTGTGAGTGATGGGGCAGTGAGCCAATCGAAGGCGGGGAGCTGACCTGCCGGGTGTCGGTAAGCCAATTGCAGGGACCGGAGGAAGGAAGGGGGCGGGGCCTCTCCTGGACCAGTTAGCTGAGTTGCACGCGGGGCGGGGGAGTCATGGAGACGCCAAGAGCTATCCACTCTTGTCCATCCCTAGTCACCCGCTCCTTGATATGTAGGGTAGTGTCACTTACAAGGGCTCTGACCCGGGGAGGCACGCAGTTCGCACGAGATACTGTATTTCTCTGGTACCACCAGAGACGTTGTCTTAAGACACCACGAAATCTAAGCCACTTACGATGTGGCAGTAACTCTAGGAGGCCCGTTTCTAAAATGGCATATATTGTAGTGATTGCGTTCTGGACCTCAGCGCTCGGTTTACATGCTGAGGATCATAGGAGTTGTCTGTTTACCTCTGCCTCAGTTTCACTCAGCTACTCCAGCGTGGGGACAGTGAAATTTGAGAGAGTACTGTGAAAATAAAGGCACCGGGAAAGCCTAACGTCAATTGATTATTGAGAGTTAAAGACATCATTGTTTGTAATGGCCTCACTGGTTCCTTGTTTAATTAGAACGCTGATTTCCAAAGTGCACTTGAAAGTTCGGCATTTGGGATGACATTTAAAAAAAAGTTGTGGTTTATGGTATGCATTTTTTTTGTATTTTTGCTTTCTTCAGTAAACAAATGAAGTTAGGAACCAAAGCATCACTGTTTGAAACCTAAAGCGTCGGTATTTAAGGAGCAAAGCCAGTCTAAAGAATATTTGTCTACAGAAAAACGTGAGTAAAATGTAGTTTGCTAGATTACTCCCACACAAAAGATTCTTAAAAGTAAATTATTTTAGTGTGCTTAAACACTACTGAATGGTACAGTGTGGGGGTAGTTTTCTGGTTTTTGCAAGGTCAGGAGGCAATCTTTGGTTGTTTTACGCTGTTTCTTGGGTACAGGGTAATGACTTCCTCAACTCTTGACTTTTAAGAATGGAGAAGATAGGTCTTGACTCTCTGTAAAGATCACAGGTTGCTCCGCAGGAATAGCAGTCTTTTAAAAAGACAGCAGCTGCCACAGTGCTTGTGTGTGTGTGTGTGTGTGTGTGTGTATATGTATATGTATATGTATGCATGCTCCTGTTCTTTGTTGGTGAGGTTAGTGCACACTGACAGCAGCAAGGCTCCTTTTTCTCAGCTGGAATTTGTAGAATCTTGGGGAGTTCAAAGAATGAATAATATTAAATTTAGAATGCATCTATTCATTTTGTGATAAGTGTCCCATGAATTTAATCTTGGGAAGGGTTTTTTTTTTTTTTTTTTGAGGCATTTTATGTGCATAATATTTATGTGGACTGATTTCTCAAGCTTGTAATAATATTGGGTTACTAAGAAAGAATTGAGTTTATGGGGACTATAGTTTTAGGGAACAGTATTCACCACACCCTACAAATGTGTTCTGTTGTAATAGACCATTTTCAAACACATAATGTGAATTCCCAATCTAGTGTAATTTGTGTAATTTTGAGTGTTCTTGTAGACAGAAATTAATTGCATTTTTCTATAGCCCTTGAGGTGTTATTTTGGTGATAAAATGATAAAAACTGTGGAGATAAAACAAATGGCTGCCAGAATTAGGGAGTATTATAAATTAAACAACATTCAAAATTTGACATTCAACCCCCCCGCCCCCCCCGCCCCCATCATTAGTTAATGTAGTTACTGATGCCCTGTCTCTTTTGTATGCTCAAGAGCAACACATTATTTTACTCATTCTCTACAACAATCCTTGAGAATGTTCTCAGATTCTTGGTGGCAGTGAGTAGCAAGTCCCCTAAAGCCTGGCTAGGGGGGGAAAAGCCTCTCACGCATATGGAGACATCTAGAAAAAGATGTGCATGGTCAGCTGTGATTCCATTGTGTGCTCTCAGACTGGATCTGCGCCTTCTTCCCTCCTGGGAATTTCAGTCTTAACAGAGGAGTTCTTTGACTTTTAGCTGTCAGAATACTGAAACAGAGGATAGAAAAGATCTCACAAATTATGAATTTAATATTTTTTAGATAGTTTAGCTTCTGATTTTAACCCTTCATTGGTTAAATATAATTTACATGACTTGCTCAGTGTCAGAGGAGCATTTTACTAGAAACCTAAAATGTAAGGATCAGATGGGGGACTTGGGCTGTGGTGAGAGTGCATAAAGGAGCAGAGCTCCTTGGTTGGCTTTATCTTTAGTTATGTCTTATTAAATCTTTGCAAACCTCAGAAGCAAGGACCTATGAGCAGTGTTTTCATTACAGACCCTGTATTTAAGGATTCAGTACCTTAGCTCTAAAATCACATCAGGTTGAAATGTGACCCATAATTTGACACCTTGGATTTCTTAGAAAAAATTGTGTTGTATTAGGTTTAAAAGGGATTCTTTTAAGCAGCCCTTAGGATGTTGGGTACCAAAAAAGTAATAAAAGCATCTCTAAACAGTTTTTCTTGAAGATTTGTTTTCTGAAATACACAGTGTGTCCTTATTTGATATTTTGACCATTATATCATGATTGAAATTATATTTAAAAGCATAATTATTGCTTCACTATTCTTATGGCAAAACTGCTATTTAAGAAATTACTTGCTTTTCTATATTTTGTGTTTATAGTTTTGTTTGGTAATTTATGTTATTATATGCTCTATCATTTTTAAATTAAAGAGAATAGGAGGGAGAAAGTCAGTCAGTTGCTGTAAGCTGTTGGTCTTCTATTGCAGTAAATCATGAACTGAGCAGCAAATCAGGATCTTTCCCCCTAATGAAATAATCATGGACAAGTTTACATACTAATAATGAAAGCCATTTAAGGAAAACAGAACTCAGTTTTTAAAATACTCTTTCATATCTCAACCTAATTTTACCTCTATGCCTTGTTTTCCTCACAAAAAAGATTTTCTTAGCATTTGTGTTTATTTCCTTTTTTGTTTTTTACAGGCTTATAGAAGGATTTATAAATTGCAAACTGTAGAACGAATATTTTTTATATTACTCTTTAAAGTCTATTAAAAGTAATGTTTGAAAAAGCTGTACAATACAGTGTTAGTGTTCCAGACCCTCAATTCAGGCAGTATAAGAAAAACACATACTTTATGAATTCTGAATACTAATTTCTAAACAGAGGTGAGAATGTGACTTTTGTGGACATTTTAGAAGCTGGTGTAGTTTTCCTGGCTGTTGTAAAATTGAGGCAAAACCAATTATGAAAAAGAGTGGAAATCTTAAAGGTGTGCTATGAAGGTATCTGAAATTAAAATTCTGTGTGATCTGCAGGTAGGTCATAATAGTGTTGGTTCTGAGGGCAGAGATTTTCTGTGTTTATCCTATGAAATGTTCATCAGTGACCACATTTCTAGCTTCCAGTGGTTGATGACATAATGCAATTGTGGACATGTTGATTCTAGAACAATTTTTAGTCAGTTCCCTAGTTTGAACTTTCCAGAGAAGAATTAAATAAGCAGGAGACCTATGGCAGTATTTGACTTAGCTACTTTGGAAGCTTTTGGACATAGAACCTTTTAAGTAAGGAAAGCTGCTTACAGGTAGACATTATTAGTGATAATTAAATAGTTATTAATAGTTAAAAGTTTCTGAGAGACAAAACAATTTTTACTTTGGGTGTCAATTGAGAGATACATGGGGAATTGACATTAGCATGTTGATTCTGGCAGAATTTATGCTTTTTAGGCAGCCAGTTATGAACTGTTAAGAGTTCCCAATGGAGTTCCCCATGGCCAACTTAACTCTCCTTTTGGGCTTTTTAGATCTTGTTTTTGCATTCTTGCCTGTTTAACCATTATTTCATTCATTTGCTCTGTTATTTATTTGATGAGTATTTGAGTGTCCCAGCGTTGGCAGTTTACTTTTATAGTATAAACCGTCTATTGCAAATCCTGAGACTGAAGGGGGAAAACACAGTGGGTGATGATTTTTTTGGTGGGGAGGAGGTGGAAAGGGACATGTTCACCTTAATTTTCAATTTGCTTTGATACTAAAGATCTGCTCTTTTTGTGTGTGTAATTTAAGTTGTATAATATCAAATAATTCTGCCTTGATTTGGGTTTGGGTTTTCTTTTTCTCCCTGAAAATAGGATTATAATGTTTATAATAAAAAGGCTATTAAATGTCCCCATTGCCTGATTAGCTTATGATTGAATAGATTTCCTTTAATGAAGGTATGAATATTTATAATTAATTTTGTTTGATTTCCCCTGAAATCATGTTGTGTGTGGTCAGGGTGGCATCTTTAGTTGGTGGAAGGTGACAGAGCCGCGGGTCAGGGACCTCCCAGTTCTCTGGATTGCCAGGGCTTTATTGGTGCCTTAAGGCTAACGTGTTCTGGGCCCTCACCACTGGGGGTTTTAAAAGGACAGGAAACTCCTTTGCATAGTCTTTTAACAGGTATTCTGCTGTGGTCATCAGTTTCTCTAGATGTAACTCACTCACTCATGCTCTTGACTAAAATGTCAGTCTTGGGAGAGTGACAACAGTACAATGTGAATGGTGACAGCAGCTCCTACCGAGTGCCACTAGTCTGTTAGGGGCTTTTCGAGGAGTGCTCCATTCTGTCCTTGCCACAACCCTAGAAAAGAGAAGTTACCCCCGCTATTCAGAAGGAGTGGAGCTTAAAGGGGATCAAGTCACTGTGCGTCTGAGCAAAACTTCAGGGAGAAAAATTAACCTTGACCAATGAGTGGGGACACGTCATAAATATCTGAGGGACTGGTGAGTCAGAGTGCCTACCTGTTGGGATCTGATAAAGCAGATGTTCGCAGGTTTTTATAAGGCTCTGTCTAGTTGTTTAGTCCATAAAAAGGATGAGTAGATTTGAATACATCCAGTCCTGCAAATTATGTAGGCCAGTATCTCCCAAACTGTTGCCCCAAGGCAGACCTGTACCTTGACAGACGTTACTTAAGTTCTACAGAGAGCCTGCAGATTTTGTAGTCATCGGCCCAGTGTTTAACAATTCCTAAATTGCAGGGTTCTTTCTCGTCTTTTAACTTTGAAAAAATAAGACTGTAATGGATGAAGTAAAAACAGGTGACGTTCATTGAGTGCTCAGGAAAGACCTGGTGCCTTTCCTGTGCACTCGCGCTGCCAGTGCTCGTTGTCATTCCTCCTCACCCTCCAGGAAGTGGAGGTGCAGAGCTGACAAGCAGCGTGCCAGAGGTCACACAACCAGAGTGCTGGAGAGGAGTTTGAACCCAGGCCAGCATCGCCCCTTAGCCCTGCCTTCTTACCTGGTGTTCTTGTTAGCTGGTAGGCTAAGGTGGCTCTGTCTTACCCAGAGCTTTGTTGAGGTAACACAGACGTAATTCTCCTCTAGGGAGAGGGAAAAGGGTAGGAGTGTATTTTGAAAAAGCACATTAAAAAAAAAGGTTTCTTCTGTACAGCACAGGGAACTATGCTCAATATCTTGTAATAATCTTTAATGGAAAAAAAAAACTGAAAATGAATATATGTATGTGTATGCAAGACTGGGACATTGTGCTGTACACCAGAAACTTACACATTGTAATTGACTATACTTTAATAAAAAAAATAAAAAGGGAAAAAAAAAGGACATTCAGGTTGCCTATTGTTTCTTACAATAAGAAGCTTAGAAAATAAGCTCAAGGAAACTTGATTGCAGGACATAAGGTAGAAAATAGATGGAGAGAGCTCCAGGTATGGATTTAGGAAGGAGGAAACGCGGGTGTAGGTAATCGGCTTCTTGTCTCTTTAAAATATATTTAATTCAAGTACGTTTAACCATTAGGTGGTGATTGTGTGATGCATATTTTGCAGATTTTTTGCAACCCGTGGAGCACAGGGGACTCAGTGTCGAGATATTGTAGTCCCGAAAAGAGGCTGATAATATATTCAGTCATCTGACTTGTGCTCTGCTATTTGTGGAATTCTTCTGTCTGCTCAGTCGTTTGCAGGGAGCAGAGAGAGCTTTCAGGGAACTCTTTCACCTGTGCGTGTGTGGTGTGTGGGGAGCAGCAGGCACTGCTTTTAGTGTTCCAGCTGCTGGGTCTGAAGCCCTGTTGTCAGAGATGAAAATGTGACGCACAGTATTTTCTGTTATTCTATCCAGTGTGTCTACAGGAAATGTGATCCCACATCTTCCAAGGCTTAACTTGCAGAGCATGAGGGAGTTCTGGAAGTTCCTGTTGTTGCTGACTGATCTCTGCCTATTGAAGTACTTGTCTAAATGAGGATGGTCTTTTCTAGCAGATTATTCCTATTCATAAAATCAGCTCATGAATCAAACATGAAATGACTTTCCTTGCCTTTGGTGGTACAGTAGCATTTGTAAGAATATTTCATATTAATTTATCTTGAAATTTCTAACTCTGTTGTTACTATGCTAAATAATGGAAAGCTTTCAGTTATTGTCAAAACGTAAATTGAAAAATTGAATTGCGTAACTTAGGGGAACCTATACCTTTACCTGAGTCATTTCTAGGCCATTTCTAGAGCCAAACTCAGTGGAGAATTTAGAAGTTAACTTGATAACAAATTTTTAAACATGCATTTTAGATGTGCTTGTGTATATATTTAAAAGTCGATTTTTTCATAAGTATGTTTATTAGGTAATCACCTCTGGTTATTTTTGGAACATGGGTGGCAAATTCTTTCACATATTTTTGATTCTTAAAGAATAGGGAAATTCCTTCTTAGAAATCTCAGTGTTAGGAGCGCATGAATTTTTACCCATTTGACATAATAGCATTTCTTTTTTTTAATTCTTATTTTTTATTGAAGTGTAGTCAGTTTACAATGTTAGTTTCAGATATACAGCAGAGTGATTCAGTCATATATAAACATATATACATACATACGTATTTTTTCAGTTTCTCTTCCATTACAGGTTATTACAAGAAATCGAACATAGTTCCCTGTACTACATAGTAGGTCCTTGTTCTTTATCTATTTTATAAACAGTAGTGTGTATCTGTTAATCCCAAACTCCTAATCTCGAAATTACAGACGCTGGTTTTGATAGTACGGAGCCGGGCAGTGGTGGCTTGCGGGCCTTTGAGGCTATTCTCCATCCTGTACCTGCCACCTTGTGCCTACCGCCTGTTGTGGACATTGTGTCAGGTGTGCTGTGCTTGGAGACCAAGCTCCACTTTGGATGGAATGGTAAATAATGGCACAATTTAGGACTGCCTCAGTTGGGTTTAAATCTTTCTAGACTTCTCTCCTCTGCCTCCTTTTATCCTTATTCCCTGACTTTCTCAGTTTCCTAAAGTTGAAGATTGGAAGATGGGTGGCAGTGAAGGAACACAATCAAGATTATGGGGAGTCTTACTATCATTAAGTATTGCGTGCATGGTCATGATGATCTGCAGTTTCCCTTTTTACTGAACAGACTGTCTCTGCTACCAGCACTTGGTGAAGAAGCTAGCTATTTGTTAAGGAAGCCTTTTGGTTGAGAACAGATCACTTAACAGGCATGGTGCAGTGATTGGCTGATTTGTTACTGGACGTTAGTCTGTTGCTGGCCTACATTGTGGTCTGGTGGACTGGGGCGCTGAGCCTCTGTTGTCTAGTAGGATTGAGTGTTAACGTTCCCTAGCTTTTCTGTATTTTATTTCTCCCCTGTTGAGGGATATTGTTACAGACTCTAGATGTCAAGTGGTCAAAATGGTGTAATTGGAAAATTAAGATATTTAACATAGGTGAAAATGTTAGCCAAATTCTTAAAGCCCTAGGAATGCCCACCTCTTTGGAGTTTCTGGTAGTATATTGTATTTTTAATTTTTATAATTCTGAGATTCATATGTAGCGTTCTTGTTGCTGTTTTAAGTAATATGTATTAATATCTTGATTTCTTTAGGTTTTTTTCTAGAAATGTGATATAAAAATATTTATTCCATTAAGAAATGTCATTTGATTGTATTCTGGCACCCCCAGAATCTTTTCTTGGGGACCCCACCTCTTGGGAGGAATTTTAGAAGTTGAATTAGAAAAAGAGCACGTAGGATGAGAAATGTCATCCTTGGGAACCATCAGGCTAAGTTGAAGTGTTGCTGTCTTTTCCTTTAACAGAAGAGGAGGAAGGCTAATTATTTCTGACACAAGAAGTGATTCAATATGAGATACAATGAGCAACAGTTCTTCAATCCAACAGAAGGCAGTGGTCTTAAACTATACTTAATGGGACTTTAGTTAGATGTTAAGAAGAACTTTCTGATAAAAAATTTAAACTTTTTTTTTCAACCAGAGGAAATTTGTATGATTTAAAAATAAGTATAATAATGATTAAGTGTATAGTGCCTATGGCTGGACCTGTCACCTTGAGCAAGTGATTTAATGTTTCTGAGTCCCAATTTCCATTTTTGTTGAATGGGGATTATACTTGTTTGCCTCAAAGAGTGGTGAGGATCAGAAAAGAAAGTTTAATTAGTGAAGGCAGAATGAATTAGATGATTTTAAAGAAATCTTCTGGTAAAGGATTCTCTACTTATCACTAAGGAGGATTGCAGGGCGTTAATCTTTCTAAAATTTTTCTTTAAATTCTAGAATTCTTTTTTTACCAGATAGAGAAAACCTGTGGCCTCTTTCTGTTGTTTTCCTTTCCTAGTCATATATCACTGTGTAGAACTCTTGATGAAATGATTATGACATATATTTCTGGACTGTTTGTTTTGCCAGAAGCATTTCTAGGGAGTTAGCCCTGAAAGCCATTCGTGGTATGGGTAATAATTAACATGGTTCTCTCAGAAAGCACCAGAATGGTGCTGCTTCAGCAGATCATTTTATAGATTAAGGCAGCTTCTTGTTAAAACGTTCTGCTTTTTGTATGCTGGAAGCATGGATGATAGTTTTTGGTCTAAGTCTCTAGTCCAAATTTTAGAGTACATAAGTAGTCTACTGTGTTTATCCAGGTGGAAATTCCAGGGTCTCACTGTGATTACAGAAGTATGGGTGGGTCTCTGCCTTTTTAAAGAGACTCTTAGGGTTGATCCTGAAAGATGAGGTAGGGAGCCAGACTGAAGGTCCCCTGGTCTAGGTCCTGAGGCAGGTGGGAAACCCTCCTCCTTCCCACCAGGAATCTCAGTAACCTGAGAATAAGAGGAGAGTGTGGGAAAATCAGCGTGGAGACCACGGACAAGGCCATCTCTTGTCAAGCTGTGCGTGCTCTTGGTGCTCACTCTTACATATTGTGACGTTTCTCTGTAGCAGAAAGATGAGAAAACCAAATACTGAAGTAACTAATGACATTTTATGTACAACCAGCCACAGACTTGGTGTCTTTTGAAAAAGGCACTTCGATTTTTAGGATAAAATGAAGGTAAAATCTTTCAAGATCCTGTCATTAAGTTTTCTTTCTAGTCACTCTTATGAGATGATGTCACTGAAGGGCAGAAAAGTAAAATCTTTCTTAGAGAACCTACTAAAAATTTGTGGAATGTTCTGTTGGAAGATGTTAATATGCCAGCAAACTTTGGAGTTCTGTGAATACAGAGGTTGGTTGGCTTATTTAATTAAATAAGTTAAGTAATTAATTCTCTGAAATCTGTTGGGGCCACACTGCCTGGATTATGTGTGGTCTCCCTTCATCACTTGAACAAGTGTGACCTTGTGCCCAAATTTCCTTAAATGTCCCCTGTTATTATTGTTACTCTGAATTGCCTTCATTGGTCAGTAGTTGACATGTATTTGGTATCCAGTAGATTCTGAGTAGTTATTTGGGATTGTGATTCAGAGTAAATTATTTTAAATGCAAATTAAGGAGGGTTCAAGGAACCATTTAGGAAGTTAATTCTGAAGATTAGAACCAACTAGATATTCAAGACTATTTACGGTCAAGCTTTTTTAAACCACTTTCCTTTATCAAGTAATGCGTGTTCCAGAAATGCAGAAGGTGATGCAGCGCTCTGTATTTCTGAGTCTGTAAGGATACATTATAAATTGTTTTGTAATTTTCAACTGTTTAGAATAAATGTGCTACTCCTCTGATTACAGAAATGGTTATTATTATTATCACATATTGTTTTAACACTTAGTAGGTCTAATTAAGTTCTCGGTGGGTGGGAGTACAGAGGGAGGACAAAGGCTATAGGACAAAGGCTATGTGAATGTTGGTCTGCAGCACTCTTGTCCTTGTTAAATCCATATGGTTTCATGGGAGTTGGAAGTAAAGCTGGTAGTGCTGTTTCATGCAGAAGACTGAGAGGAGGGCAATTGAAATCAGTAGAGTTAAAGCTCCTAATGTTTTGGAAAATTTGGGGGCAGTGTTTTTAAAACCACTTAGAGGTGGCAGAACACTTTAATTATCATATTGAAAATATCAGAAATATAAAGTACATACAATTCACATTTCATTAACCTGGGAGACTGAATGCTTGTTTGCCATATCTAAGTGTTGTTCTTAAAAGTGGGCAACAGCATTCTCTGCAGAGATATTTAGATTTCTCAGAGGAGTACCTAATGGGACATCAGTCTTGGAATCATCTGACTGGTTTTGATTATAATTTAAAGCCCCCTTTCTTTGAGAAAATTGCTATATACGACTTGAATGTTATTTTTGATCAGTTCAGACTGTGGCTTCAAATACTGTAATTTTATCAGGAAAAAAAAATGAAGCTCTTGCTGAGAATGGTTGGACATAATTCACCAAAATCTGGTATTTGTTTTTCCTGGATTTTGAATGTAATCCTGTAAGTAGATGCTACAAAACCACCTCAGTCATCAAGGAAAGGAAGTCTCCTGAGCTGTTCTCTACCTCAGTGGTCTTCATTTTACAGTTTAGTTAAATCTGGTCATCATAATAGTTCTGTTTTCCATAAGGGTAAGTTGACTGAATTTTTCAATATCTGTTCTGTTTCATAGATTAATTCGTATTTCACAAATTATAATGGAGGATGCCTGTATTTACTACACAAATGGAGTACTATGATTTCCCCAGAGATGATGGAAAACTTTATATAGCTAAATTCCCTAGTGGGGAATTTCCAGATCCACAGGGAGAAATGAGGTAGTTCCAGGTACCAGCGAAGAACACTGAGAAGCTCTGTTCATTAAGTTCAAAGGAATAAAATGCCTTCTCTTATTAGGAGAATATGAGCAGAGCATTTGCGAATAGTATAAAGGAAGCCTCTAGGTTGATTGCAGTCCACCTCTACATTTAGAATATAGCCCCTTAAAAATGTTTGCTTTAAAGGAGTCCAATTTAATTATGATTTATAAGTCTCAGTAGCCTGTTATACTTAGACTGGTATCTATTACTTCTAGTAAAGCTTCTGACATGGGTCTCCCTTCAGGGAGTAATTAGAGAAGGACAAGATAATCCCACGTCTAGCTTCTCCTTGGTGAGAATTTTTCCTCTTAGGTCTGTCTGTTGCAACTTCTCATAGGAAATAGCATAACCTCATTTACTGCCAGTCCTCTCCATTTCCCAGTACCCTGGTGGCTTGATGAACTTTTCTGGAAGCACACACCTGTGTGCAGTAGCATCTGAAGGAACTGTGTTTTGCTCTGGATGCTCTGTCTGATGTTTACCTTTTCAGCTAGATGCCCCTGAATTGGATATGAAGATTTACTGTCTTTCTACCACTTTCCTTAATTTTTCATATTTGTTTTTAATCTTGAAATAGGAACATTTATTAGTAAGTCAAATGAGCTATTCAGTCAGAGCTGTGGAAATTGCGGAGTACCATCTGTGTCGTTTGTGATGTGCCATATCAACTCGCATTTGAGCTTTTAGCAGGAGAACTGATATAAAATTGCAAAGCATTATTATTAACACAGCTGATCCTATAGTGGATCAAGGTGAGAAGATGAATCTCAGGGACAAACTGCTTTTTTGAATCTGTTGTATTAACCCTTCTGCAGCATGTGATGTCATTTAGTAATTTACCAGTTGGTATGCACCAGTTTGCTATCTTGGTATGTTGAGAAAGAGACGCATCCATGCTTTGACTTGGCTCAGACTCCCTTTTACAAATAAACTGTAATTTTCATTTAGAATACCTTCCTTTCCTGGTTCATATTCTGAAATTCCTGATCATAATATCTACTGGCTGCGTATGTGGTATACAGTTGGTGGGCCTGGAGCAACAAATTCTCAAGCCTTCCCAACGTGGAATATGTGTGTTCCTTGGTCTTCCATGACTTTATCACATTGGGGCTAAGACTACTTTGTTCCTTTTCTTGCTTGTTGAAATGAAAAAAAAGTATTTAAAAAATTTTCCCAGTTTTATTGAGATATAATTAACATATAATATTGTATTAATATGATATACAACATGATGATTTAATCTATGCCTATATCACAAAATAACCACCACACTGTCTAGTTAATGTCTATCACCACACAGTGTTACAAATTTTTTTTCTTGTGATGAGAACTTTTAAGATTTACTCTCAGCAGCTTTCAAATATATAAACAGTAATGTCAATTATATTCACTATGCTAGATATAACATCCCCAGAATTTATCTTATAACTGGAAGTTTGTATCTTTTGACCCCCTTTGCCCATTCTCCCTGCAGTGGCACCAGCCATCCCCTCCTCCTCTGCCACCTCAAGAACCACCAATCTGTTTTGTTTCTATGAGCTCATTTTTTTTTTTTAAGATTCTACATGTAAGTGAGATCATACAATATATTTCTTTAAATTATTACTCTTAGCAGAATGCCCTCGGGATCCATCTGTGTTATTACAAATGGCAGGAAATCTTTTTTATGGCTGAATAATATTCTGTTGGAGGGAGATACACTTATATATATATAAATGTGTATATATATATAATATATATAATGTATATATCTATCTCACTTTTTTTTTATCCATTTACCCATCAGCAGGCTGTTAGGTTGTTTGCATGTTTTGTCTATTGTAAATATTACTGCAATGCACATGAGGGTGCAGATATCTCTTTGAGATAGTGATTTCATTTCTTTCAGATAAATACCCAGAAGTGGAGTTGCTGGATCATATGGTAGTTCTATTTTTAATTTTTGGAGAAACTTCTGTATTATTTTCCATAGTGGCTGCACCAGTTTACATTACCATCAACAGTGCACAAGGGTTGGTTCCCTTTTCTCCAAATCCTCACCAACACTTGTTGTCTCCTGTGTTTTTGATGCCAGCCATTCTAACAGCTGTGAAGTGACATCTCATTGTGGTTTTGATTCGCATTTCCCTGATGATTAGTGATGTTGAGCACTTTTTGTTGTACCTTTTGGCCATTTTTATGTCTTCTTTGGGAAAATGTCTATTCAGTTCCTCTGCCCATTTTTTAACTGGATTATTTCTTTTTCTGTTGAGTTGTGAGTTACTTAGATATTATGCATATTCACCTCTTATCAGGTGTATGATTTGTAAATATTTTCTCCCATTCTGTAGGTTGCATTTTCATTTTGTTGATGGTTTCCTTTCTGTGCAAAATATGTATTTTAAATACAAGCCTCACAGTATGCTTTTACAACCCTTTATTCCAGCCAGTTTTTAACCCAAAGGTTCTTGATTGTGGGCAGATTGAAAGCTGCCATCTACTCCTGCCAGGTGGGCTTCCTTGTAGCTTATGTGACATTCACTCTGAGACCCATTTTCCAGGACTGTGGTCCATTGATGATTTTCTCCCTTCCTGATCTTCACCAGGATTTACTACCCAGATCACACATTTGGCTATTGATAGCTTATCTCATGTTCTGACTTTTTGTGTGTGTATTTAGGTTTTGTATCTTTAACAAAATTATAAATTCCTTCAGCAGCAGCGGCTTGGGATAATGGAAAGTGAAAGGAATTTGGATTTAGATGTTTTGGGATCACTTCTGGCTCCTCTCCTGAGTTGGAGGCATAGGCAGGTTAGTTTTCAAAAATATTCCCATATAACTCATGTAATTCACAGGATTTTTTGACTAGTAAATGAGAAAATACAGATTAAATGCTTTATAACCTATAAAATGCCATTATAAATATTGGTGGTAGTTATGGGCACATTTAAATATAGCCATGAAATCTTAAACTGTACAGTATCTGGACCAGGTTTTAACTTTAAATGAGAGTTTCAGAAGCTGGGAAATGTCAAGTAAAATGTATTCTATTTAAAAAAAAAATCATCTAGCTCTGATCCCTGTGCTACATACATCATCACTCAGCTTCAGTTTTGCATTTCTGTCATTACCTCTATAAGCTTGAATAACATAGGAAACAATTATTTTACATTTGGTAATTGTGTGGTGGGTGTTGCAATAACACCCCCATTTTCATCTATGAGGCTGGAAAAGAAAATATGAATATACTTTCACATGATAAGTATTCGTGTGTCTCTGGCACTAACATGGTACCTTTGTAGGGCTCTGCATCATCACAGGCTCCCAGGATGTTATCGGTGAGCGAGGTCAGCAGTTCTGTTTCAGTTTAACAAATGAGCAGTTTGAAACAATGGAAACTTGATATTTATAATTACAATTATGATTCAGGATCCCATGGTGGATTAAATAAAGTATCTTGAAATACCCTCATTGTTCCTGTGCTGTTTCTCTGTGCAGCTTCCTGGAATTCCTGAAGTTAATTTTTTTTTTTTTAAGTATTGGCTAACAGCCTTAAAATTAAAAAAAAATTATTATGGAAAAGCTTAAACCTATGTGAAAAGTAGACAGGATAATATAATGATCTCCCGTGAACCAGCCCCTCTGTTGCTTTTACCCACTCCCCACCCCTGCTCCCATTTTGAAGCAAATCCCAGATCACATCATTTCATCCTCTTAAGCAGTTTTTTTAAAGAACAGAATTTCCTGTGTTAACATATAAATAACAAATGCTGACTGAAGAAACAAAATCTTGGGCTGTTCAGTCTTTTAAAATTTTTGCTTCATGGTAGAGTAATCGTAAAGTATTACTGTTAGGCTCCCGGAGTGAGCCCCTTGCCACTAGAGAAAAGCCAGTGACTGGTGCAGAGTCTAGGGCAGGGGACAGGGGATTAACAATCACACTGAATTCTAAGCTCTAGAGGGCAGGGAGCTTGTCTTTTTTGCCTTGCACAGTGCCTGGCACATTGTAGATGTTACCTAATTTGCTGAGTGAATGAAAGCAATTAGTTTGAAAATGGAATTCTTGTGAAAATGTGTCTTACTTGTGTTCAGTGTCATTTGGAATTTAAAGTGTGTGTGAGGGGGAGGGGTTGAAGAGGAGAGCAGGGAATGAGTTCACTTGGGAACAAGTTAAATTTGTCCTAAACCAGATTCCTAGCGGTAGTAGAATTTCATTTTTAGAAGTTATATGACATGTATAGGTAAATCTTAAGTAATTCATGGGATTCTACTAAATGAAACCGAGACTAAAAGATGATTTTTAAAGCTTGTTCATATAATCAGTTATACAGTCTTTAGGCTGCAGTTGACTTACGGCTTTACCAATACTTTTTATTTTTTTCTCGCACTAAGAACCTACTTGACACTTATTTCCTATCTTATTTATAGAAAGCATAAACTGTATGATGAATACTCATGTTTGCATATTCAAAACACTTAGAACTGATCCAACTGCCTTTTTTTGAACCTTGATTCATTATTTATAAACTTCATAATTATTGACACTTTTATATCCTTTGATGGGAAATTTAATGTGAGAAAGCAGCAATCTGTAACCAGCAGTTGCGCATTTTTATTTGAGTTTTAGTTGATATGTGAGCTAATAACTAAAATCATCATTGGAAATAACTGATAGAATCAAAAGTTTAGTTCAGAGTTTCATGTAGAGGAGAAAGACAGATTACTCTGTTGCTGGTTTTTTTTTTTTTGTTTGTTTGTTTTTACTCTGTTGCTAATTTTAAGGTATAACTTTTAAAGATTTTTAATTGGCATGAAGACTTTCCTCTTGGAGTTCATTCTCCCCAGTAGCTGTCCCCAGTAAAGTAAAATCGTGGCAGAAACAAATAAAATGACAGTGATAACATGAACTACTGGTATGCAGAGGATAAGCAGTCTGATGACTCCACCAAGATATAATGCATTTGTCCAGACCCAGTCACAGAAAAGGGATTCTTCTGCTAGGGAACTGAAAAGGTGGAGGGAAAGCCCGCGGCCAGTCTTTTTTAAGGATTTTGAGAACTTTGATTCTCCTGTCCCATGTTGTAGGCTGTGTAATAAACATTTCTAAAACATAGGGTTTGTCCTGTGCTCATCATATTAATACGGTAATAGAAGATGAGAGCTTTCTTAGATAGGAGATGAGGCTGATACTTTGAGTTTATGCAAATCTTTTAGGAACCAGAAAATTGTTCCTGAAACTATTTGTGATAACTTAGGTTTACGTGGTATTGCATGTTAACTGAAATAAGGAGGAATTACCATGTAATAATTACCTTTTAAAATATTTCTTAAAACATGAAGAAATTTATTTAGGAAAGACTCCTTCCTGCATTTTCTACCCATATCCCTTAATTGCGGGGCCTCGCTAGATGAAGGGTCTTTTTCACAGCAGTTAAGGGGAGAGAATGAGGAGCCTGACTGCCTTGGTTTGAAACCCAGCTCCACCACCTGGGAACTCCGCAGGGACCACAGTAATGGTGTCTGTGATCTGTGTGTACTGTTGTGAGGACTAAATGGGGCACTGACAGCAGTGCCGCTGGATACATAGTTAGGGTTGTATAAGATGTTCACCATTGGTATCATCATCGTCGTCATTATTATAGTCGGCATCAGCAGGCTGCCTTTTGCAAAGCTGGTTGAAGAACAGTTTCTTCGAGGAGGGGAGGCTATAGCTCAGTGGTAGAGTACATGCTTAGCAGGCACAAGGTACCTCCATTAAATTAAAAAAAAAGTAAATCTAATTACCCTCCCCCCAAAAACCCCAAAATCAATTTCTTCATTTTATGCTGTCATTTTTTAGCATAGTAAGAGCTGGGACTTTGGAACCAGAAAAACTTGCATTGCTTTTATTTTTACTAATAGTTGACCTTGGGAAAGCTTTTTATATTCACTGAGTCTCAACTTCCCCATTTTTGAAGTAGTAATAAATACCTCATAGGATTATGTAAGAAATCAATGAAATTATGTTTTGTGTAGCCAGATTCCTTTGAGATTCTGAAAACCTTGAACTACCTCCCTTGAAAAAGTGGACCTGTTCCCCCCCTCACCCCCCACTGGCCCCACCATTTCATTTGCATACTACTACAGCCAACTGCAGAGACATGCATCCATCTCTTACATTATAATGGCCTTGGGTAGGTGTTCAAAAATGCTGATGTCTCTTCTCATTTTTACATATGAGTCTATTTCCCTCAACTTAGAGCCAAAGTTCCCTGTCAAATTTTCAACAAATGATATATAAAATATTTGAAATAATATTTAAGAGTGTTTCCAGGTCTGCATAATTAGTCATTTCTCAATAATTATTTAGGTCTTATTTAGAATCAGTTTGTGGTTATTTTATTTAAGGCTGCTGATATGGGGTGTAAGCAGTATGTGCTAAGGCTGTGTTACAGACCAGATCTTCCAGGAAATAACCAGAGGGAATCCATTTCCCTTGATCTCTTGTGGTTCTAAGTTGGGTCAAAATTTTCTGCTTCCTACCCAAACCCCAACTAAAATTTTGGCACTGATAATTAGGCCAATATCAGACTTAACTGCTGTTAGTTTAAAGATTGGAGCACTGACTTTCAGACTTGTCATTTTCCTAGAAAACAAGAAGAACTAAAATTCTCTGCTTTTTTGCCCATTTAATTTAGATTTATAAGCTCCAGTGGTAGCAGCTGTCTCATTTTAGATTTTGTGCAAGAACTGTCACATTTTTGGTGTTCAATTAATGTGTTTTTACTTTTTATCTAAATTAATGATTCTGCCCATGAACTCATTTACATATTTCTACTTGTAGTACTATGGAAATGGGAAACATTCTTTTCAATTCAGTGCCTGGAATTACAGACTAAAAATTTCAGTTCATCACACAGTAGCATGAAAGATAATTTTATTTGAAAATGTGTGGTAAAGGGTTTTTTTTTTAAGCTGTGCAACATAATTTGCTTAGAAAGATGGCTCAAGTTGCCAAAATGATCAAAGATATGGGAAATGTTAAGGGATTTAATCCTTTTTAATGGGTACTTTGTATACTACTGATGAATGTAACACACTAAATATTTAATTTTTACTTATTTATGTCTAATTAAATTAACTATGAGACTATTCCTTTTTAAATTCAGTAATTTCAAAGACTTAAAATTGTAGGAGATTTCTAATATATAGGAAATAAGATTTTCTTTAAGAAGGTAAGATGATATCTAAAAATTTTCCTTGTAATCAGGACTTCAAGAGTACATTATCCACAATGTAAGAATTATTAAAGGTGCTTCCTTAATTTTTTTGTTATGTTTGGGTATGGATTTTGACTCATTAGGGAGCTTAACTGACTAACAGAACTTAAAAAATATATAAAGCATTTTTTATTCTTTATGTTGATATTAGCCTTGGGGTATAGAAGAAAACATTGTATAAGTACATTTACTGCAAAAAAAAAAAACCCCATTATCATCATTTGTGGGAAATCAATATATATTTTTCAAAATTTAGATTGATGGCGATGTGCCATCAATGTTAGCCGGAGCTTGGGGGCTGCTCAGAGGTCAAGAGCAGGCCAGCTGAGCTCTTGCATCATCAGTGACTGTGAGATTGACTTTCTCAGGCAGCTCTTTCTCAGCCTAGGCCTCCAGTTCTTTAACTTTAAATAAGTGCTATGTTTATCTGTAACACTGCTACCTTGAGCTTAAGGCAAGTCAATTTTACCTGTGTCTATGAAAGTTGAATTACATTGGTCTATTTTTTATAGAAGTTTAGTATAAAGCACCATCCATCCATAGACCTTTAAAATAGTGTTGCTTTGTATTTGTTTCATAATCTAACAAGATTCAAAGATATTAAATCTATTCATGTCTTTCTTTCTTGCTTCTATAATAGGATTTTTTGAACTGTTGGTTATGGCCCATAGGTGGGTTATCATTTTGGTGGGTTGTAAGTAGTGTAAAAACAAAACTAGAGACTATGACAGACAAATTTCAGAGTGCCTTTGCACCAAGTGTAAAGGTAGGTGCTTGTACACACACACTCGTGTTTATGGCTGTGGATGTGTGTATTCTGGGCCACTGTGTAAAATATCTTTTTACTGTGGATTCTGCTCAGAAAGTTGAGAAAATTTAGATAATATCAGTTACTCTATCTGAAGGAGACCAACTGATGGCCTGTTTAAATTTTGGGGGTGCTTATTCCTAGCATAGGAAGTGATAGTGTACCTTGAGGTGAGCATTGTAAGACTGTCCCTGTGTTCTCTATTTGGAACACTTCCTCTGCTCATGTTCTCTCTTCACTGTTGGTATGGTGGGGAATAATGGTGCTCAGACAGCGTACCTGAGGTCTGAAGTCTTCCATTGCTAAATTTGAGTGGAACAGTTTGTTTCCTGAATAAGTTAATGGATAGAATGTTCTCATCTTTAAGTTTCTTCTCCCATAGTTTTTGCTTATGTTTTTAGTGGTTCTTAATACTTGTCAGATGATAAAGTCACAGTGAAAAGAACAAATGGATATTAGTAGGCAGGTTCAAGCTTAATTCACTAGTGCTACCTCTTTCATCAATGCAGATTTTATGTTTCATGGATTTAATATGGTTTTATCTTCTGCTAGTCAAAGATTTCTTGTTGATAGGATGGAATTTAGACAGTTTCCCTGAACAACACAGGTTTGAGCTGCGCAGGTCCATTTGTACACGAGTTTCAGTTCTACACTGTCTGTGATTGGTTGGTTGTGCAGATGTGGAACCGTAGATGCAGAGGGACCCAGCGAGTGTAGGGAGGGCTGACTCTAAGTTATACAGGGATTTTCCACTGTGTGGAGAGTCTGCGCGCCTAATCCCCCTGTCGTTGAAGGGTCAGCTGTATGGACATTTCATGCTGTTCTATTAAGGGCAGAATTCCTAAGAAAGTATTAGGACGTAGGGATAGTCTGACACTTCAGCCGATTTGTGAACTGTCCTGGGTGTGTTAGAATCACTACTGTTAGTGATTCACCTTGATTTACTCATCGGTCCCTGAGTCTGAATCAGTATTACAAAATGTGAACTGAGTACCCATGGCGTAATCATTTGGGATGTTGTTTATGTTTAACAGTACTATCACGGGGGAGTTGGGGTGTACCTTAGTGGTAGAGCACATGCTTAGCATTTGCAAGATCCATGGTTCAATCCCCAGTACCGCCATAAAAAAATTAAAACAAAAAAACAAACCACAAAGCAGTACTATCACAAACAAATTTATCTTCTGAATCTCATTATTTTTGCCTTCAGCATTTATTTCTAGCTATCCTGGGGTTTATTGAAATAGTGTGTTCTGGTTACTTCTGATTCCGAAGGACACAGGATGATTCCTTTCTGGATTTTTCTGAAGCAGCTGTCTCACCTTATACCATATTCCGAGCCAAGCAAAAGCCTTTTTTTTAACTTAAAATTTAAATGACAGGCATAGAAGTGGGTAGTTATGTTCTAGGATGATCTTTTCATCAGTGCTTCCGTTCAGCTAATACATCTATTTTATTTTTATTGATAAATATTTTAATTTTTCTTAAATATATAAAATATGATCATTGTAACACAAGAAACATTAGAAAAGTATATAAAATAAAAAGTGAAAATCTTTCCTTCATTCCTGCAGCAGCCCTGTCTCCAGAGGAGAGTTCTAGTTTGTTATCATTTCATATCTTTTTTTTGTGTTTACAGATAAGATGTGAGATGAAGGATGAGGAAATAGGATGACTGAGCATCAGTTCTTTTTTTTCTACTTAAGTTATTGATGGGCTTTTTATGATCCTTAATTACAAATAACTTTTTCCTTATAATTACCAGTTTGGGAAAACACAGATCAGTAAAAAGAAAAAAAATAATTTTTTTGTAATCACCCTTTAGAGAGAATGCTTTTACGTATTATTACAATGCTTTGAGTCTCTTTTATGCATGTACCTTTATTTGTAGATTTGGTTGGACTAAAATGGGATTTTTTTTTTTAATATTGTTTGCCAAGCCACTTTTTTCTCACTCAGCAGTGAGTCAAAAATTATATAAATTGACAAGCTAGTGCTAAAATTCATATGGAAATGCGAAGACCTAGAATAGCCAGAATTTATTTTGAAAATGAAGAACAACCTTGAAGGTCTTACACTATCTGATTTCAAGGTTTATTATAAAGCCTCAAGAATCAAGACAGTGTAGTATTGGCATAATGACAGGCATATAGATTAATGGAACAGACTAGAACTTGCAAATATACCCATACATATGTGGTTAGTTGCTTTCTGGTCAACAGATGATGTTAAAACAATGGATATTGGTATAAGAAAAAATGGACTTTGTCCTGTTGACTTTTTTATGACAATGTGCATACAATTTCATTTGAAATGGCTCATAGACCTAAATATAAAAGCTGAAACTATAAAAGCTTTAGAAGAGAGCATAGGATGAAATCACACCAACTTTGGGATAGGCAAATATATGTTAGAACACAAAAAGCACTAACTACAAAAGAAAAAATTGGTAAATTGGACTTCATCAAAATCAAAGCCATCTGCTATTCTAAAGAAACTGTTAAGAAAATGAAAAGGCAAGCCACAGACTGGAAGAGAATATTCACAATACAGAAGACTGGTATCTAGAATATGTGAAGAACTCCAGTTATAACTTAACAATAAGAAACCAAACTTTAAAAATGTTCAAAAGGTTAGGACAGATACTTCACAAAAAATAGATATGCAAATGGCCAATAAGCACATGGGGAGATGCTTAGTGTTGTGAACCACCAGGGAAATGCAAATTAAAACCAATGAAATAAAATAGCTAAATTTAAAAAAAAAAAAAACCTGACAATAAATACCAAGTATAGGGGAGAATGTGAAGCAAACTTGATCTCTCATTCTTTGCTGGTGGGAGCATCAGCTGCACTACCACTTTGGAAAACAGATTGGCAGTTTCTTAGAAAGTTTCTTCTGAAGTTTGTTTAACGTGTTCTTACCATATTACTCACCATTTACCTAGGAGGAATGTAAACACATGTCCACAGTAAGACTTATATATGAATGTTCTTAGCGGCTTTATTCATAACAGCCCCAAACGGGGAAAAGTCCAAATGTCCATCAACGGGGTAAATGGTTGAGTAAATTGGAACATTCATACAACGGGATACTATTCAGCAGTAAAGAAGTACAAACTGGTGATAAACGTAACAGCCACATGGGTGGATCTCACAAGTGTTATGCTGATGAAAAGAAGTATGTTTCCATGATATATTTAGAACAGGGAAAACTGAGGTATAGTGATCCAAGTCAGATAATGGGTTGACTGGAGTGACTGGCGGTGATGAATTGACTCTAAAGGGTCATGAAGAAACTTTCTGGAATGATGAAAATGTTGTGTACATTAATTTTGGTAGCAATGCACATTTATCTGTTTGTTAAAGTTTACCAAACTCTTCACATTTGTTGTGTATGCATTTGTGTGTATTAGTACAGTTCATAGAGTACAAGTTTTGCGGGGTTGGGGGTATAGCTCAAGTGGTAGAGCACATGCTTAGCATATACAAGGTCCTGGGTTCAAGCCCCAGTACCTCCTCCAAAAGAAAAAAGAAAAAAGAATTAAACCTAGCCACCCCCAAAAGTAAATAAATAAAAGTGCAATACATTAAAAAAAAAAAAAAAAAAAGCAAGCTTTGGGATAGCCATGGTTTTGGATGCTTTATTTAAATGATGGAGGTAGTACTAGTGAGAATAATGTGAATTCTACTCCCCTCTTCCCACGACACAAACGTGGCACAGGCTAAATCATAAAATGACTTAAAGTGAATATTTGTGGCACTTCTAAGGGTTTGGCGGGGTAGGGGGCAGCCGCGGAGAGGGCGTGTACCAGGGAATTACTCCTCTGCAGTGGGCTGTGTGTGCTTCGTTCTGCATAACCCCAGCTGAGCTTAGCACTTGTTAAATTCTAATTTCTATATTAAATATTGTATTCTTTTTCCTTCCTTTCCAGTAACTGAGAAGACTTTAGTTTTGTTTAGTTTTGTATGGGTGGATGACCTTTGAGCTCTTTTAGTGTTAGAACAGAATTTGGTGTTCCAGAAATACTGTTTTAAATTCTGCTTGGAATTTTTTTTTTTTTTCTTTTTTGGTCTGTAGGGTTTCAAAATGAATGTACCCTTATATCTGTTTTATTTTTTTCTCTCGTTGTTCTATTTTCCTTCTCCATTAACTCAGTAATCTTAGCTCACTAATTTTTCCACTCTTCTTTAGCCTAATGGGTTACATAACATAAAATAGTTAAGATAATTTTTAGCCCAATACAATTTTTTTCCTAATACCTGACAAATATTACATGCATATACAATCTACATTTTGAGTATTTATTATTTTTTTAACCTAATGGGTTTTACTTAATAATTTAACATTAAGTGAATCTATTATATTATTTAATAATGAACTTTAAAAAACTACAGTTTTTAGAATAACTCTTAAGATGTCCTGTGATGTTGACCTGAAGTGATAGGGAATTTCCTTTTCTGGGCTTTGAGGAAACCAGTGCAATTAATGTATTTTAAAAGCTGCAGTAGTTCTTGTGTCCTCTTGGGACTGATGTATTTCCCCGAGTGCAGCATATTTGTGTTTATGTGGTTTAAAAAGACATAAAAAATCCCAACTCTGCAGGTTAGTACTCAAAGTTTTTTGTTGATAGCCATGATAATAAAATATCTTTTTATTAGAGTATCAAAAATTTCTATAAATCACTTAACATTTTTTTAGTATCTTTATAAGTGAAATCTTTTGTTCATATTTTTCCACAAAATCAAGATATATGTTTTAAATGAGAGCTCCTAACCATTTGATGCCTCTATTTTAAGTGGACAAGAATCCTAGATTGTTCTAGGTAGCCTTACCTTTATTTTATATATTTTTTTATTATTGTGGTAAAAAAAAACTACATAAAATTTACCATCTCAATCATTTTTTAAGTGTACAGTTTAGTACTGCTAAATATATTACATTGTTGAGCTTCCCTTTTATTTTTAAGTTAATTTAAATGCACATGTATCATTATTACCTAGCACAATAAAGTCATGTGAGATTCTTATTTAATTTTAAATCACTAGTCTAGAATTTTGAAGTCTATCCCCATGCTATTATTCTTAATAAATGTCAGGGTTGATTTTTTTTTTAAAGTTTTTTGTTTGTTTGTTTAGTATTTTGCATTTTCTTTCTGTCATGAACTTCTCATTGTAGCTTCTGTTCCTTTAGGTACTTTTTTCCCCTTTGTCATTCTCACTTTTTCTTTTTCTTGACTCTTTACAATATTATTTCTTAGAAACAAAGAATAAGCAACACAAGTGAAGAAGCAGATGTGTTCACCTTGGATCCATTATTTTCCCACCACAAGCTTAGATTTTTTTTTCCCAGAAGAGTCTGTCTTTTTGATGTGGAACACATTCCCTTAGGATGTGTTCAAGTGGAACAGCTGTGGCTGAGAACCATGGTCATAATTAAGTGATGGTGTTTGGAAGACCAAGGGTTAATTAAGAGCCAGTGCGCCAGTTCTCCTACTGCCTGAGTCACTCTGAGCACCAGAAATCTATCATGGAAATGATATAAACAGACATATTTATACATATGTGTGAATCTTATATATAAGGGCCCTTTGAAGTAGGATATGTTCTTTTGAAATAGAGTAAGTACAGTAAGTTTTTATTTCATAGTTGTTTAAAATATTTTTTCATGTAAGTGGGAAATAATTTCTGGAGAAAATTATCTACAGGGTATGTAACAAACTAGACTTTCTCACGGGGAATGACAAAGTAAACTGCTCAGTTTTAGAAGGGATTGGTTATATTGGTCAACCAATAAATGATTTCTTCTAGTGCTCAGATGGTACCCTTATGGCCCTAACAGAATCAACAAAACTGTGAAACGGCATTTATTTCCTTTTGAGAAAGGCTTGGGACCAATGATAACAACTGTTCTAATTTTTCTAAATTAAAGTAGATTTTTACATAAATAGAGTTACTTATGTGACACTTTAGAAATATAGCGAAAAGGTTTAATAAAATAAACCACCTACTTAAGCTGTTTTATATGAAAAACAAAGTGAAGAGTTGATAAATTTCATCGATACAGCTAATCAGTTACTTTAGCCCCAGTAGTAGATTTTCTTTGACTTGAAAACCTAAATAATAGCTGTGTTTCTCTACCTTATTTAACTATTGTACCATTTTACTGTTTTGGTCTCTCATCTACAACTCAGTTCCCTTGGAGATTGAGCTTACTAAAAACTCTTCCTTTCACTACCCCTTTAACTTTTCAGTCTTATTATTGCCACTCTGCCAAGCTGAAGTCTTGGCCCAATGTATTTTTATAGCCTCCTTGCTTTGAACACAAGCCTTGTACTTCAGCCAGACTCCTTTAGCCAGTATTGACTGACCCTCGCTTGTGGCACTCAGTCTTTTTCTGCCTATCCAAATCCTATTTGTGCTTTACAGTTTGGAAGATTAAGCCTCATTTAACTTTCTAGACCAAGCCACCACGCTTTTATTTCACGTTTTGATGAAAGTGTTGCTTTCATTCTCTGCATCTCCCACTTGGTGTGTAAGACATGTCCCACGTGTCTTGGAACACAAGTAAACTCTTTTATTGTCTCACTTCCTGGTCTTCCTCTGGTATCTTTCTGAGAGCAAAGACCTGTCTTCTACTTCTGAACCTATTTTAAGTTCATTTCTATAGCATGTACTTTGATTTGACAGTGTTTTGGACATAGTGAAACCACAAAAAGCACACAGAATTCATAAAGTCAGATTTTTAGGGCTAGAAGTGATCAAATGTCATTTACCATTGAGAATACAGAGTCTTTTAAGTGTTAATTTTGGGGATTAGTACTTTTTGAAATCATGGTATGGCTTGGGCATATTTTATTGTTATCTCTGTTGTTTTTATTTCAGCAGGGCCTATGAAATAGTTTTCACTTTAGTTCCTTTTTAAAAATAGCTTTTAAAAAATCCTTATTTAGATATGTCATTATTTTACACAGAATTTTCAAACACTTTTGAGTGGTGCTACTTAATACATGGAGACTGATTATCAAACATTTAAATTGAAACTGTTCGTACCTGTGAACTGGTTTTTACTAAAAGCTGGAGTGCTGTGATTATTGGTCCCTCTGTGCAATAGCTCCAAAATCTATGTTATACTCGCAGCAGTCCTATTTATATATATTATTGGTGTAACTGTTACTCTGTTGGTAGTCTTTTCACTGTATCTGGAAGCGTAGTCCACCTCCTGCGGAAAAAAGGGAAAAAATAGTAGCACTCAATACCATTATTTCCACAGAGCTTCAGAAATCAGCACAAAAGTTCTCATGTTAATTTCACAAATGCTGTTATTTTGAATTTATTTCATTTCAAAACAGTATTCAGTGTCTTAATGAAGCACAGAAGCTGAAATAAGGTCAATGTTATAGAAGAGGCAAATAAGAATGGTTTTAAGAGTTTGTATTAAAGAAATAGCAATGGTTGAAGGGAAAAATCTGGGCTGCTAGTAACTGGCATTTATTTCTAAAAAAGAACATTTCCTGGTCACCCAAGGAGTTGGTATGGTGTTTTGAAGGTCATACATGCAGTCAGAGATGATTGGGTTGCTTTTATTTTCCTTCAGGAGAACCACAGGAGATTTCTCTGCCATATCAGTTACAGATTGTTGTGTATAGATTTGGAGTATATTGATCACTATTCTGCATGGGTCTTTTGCCTTTGTGAACCTGTAGCACATTTTGGGGTACAGAGTGTCTCTTTTCTCAGAGCTTAAGGTCAGAGTTTTGACTCAGATTCCGCTAAAGTGTGTGAATTGTAGCCACTAGAGTTCCTGGGAACTCATCCTTGCTAAAATCAGAATTCTAGAAAAGAACAGGAAGCATTCAATAAGTATTCTAAGAATCCAAGGAACTTTTTTTTTAAACCAATGACTTTAATTTTGTATAGTAGTTTTTCTTGTTTTCTAAATTTTATTTGCAGACATGTACTCATGCAGGTAATGGAAATATAATTTTGAATCGAATGCTTAGGGAAAAAGCCTTGTAATAAAGAGTTAAAACCTCTTTGATAGACAAAGCCCACTTGTAAGTTTTAGGTTAACAGCTATTGATTTTAAACACACATTTTTTTTTTCTCACCAAAGCCCTTCAGTATTGGACTAAATATTTTAGTCTGCGCCCTTTCTTAGTAGGTTGTGTCTAAGGCCATATTGGAGGCAGTTCATGTGGAAACATTTACTATCCTTAATATTATTTCTTAGATTCCTAATTTATGTTAGATATTAAACAGCTTCTATAGAAGCTGTGGACCTGTCTTCTAAATGTGTCCCCTGTTAAGCACAGCCTACTTTGACTATCTATGTCCTCTCTAATCCACATCCCTCACTCTTTGGATACCACCTTTTCCCCTCAAGAATGTGGTCACAAGAGCATGGTCGTGGTAGAAGGGCTCTCAGGAGATCTTTGGAATGGGCATAGATTCTGTGTGGAGACCCAGAGTGGATCTTGTGGCTTTTGAGGGTAGACAGTGAAGAGAGTGCTGATGCTGGGAGGAGGGCCCCGGCCCAGGCTTCAGAAGCTCTGTTTAAAGCTCTTTTCCCAACAAGGTGCAGACTTGCACAATTCAGCTCAGTATGTGCTCATTGCATTCTTGGCCCCACTGCATCTCCCCTCTATCTTTCATTAAAATGAATGGTGGTTACTAAGGGGCTTTCACCTGATGATTTTCCTGGCTAATTAATATCTTTCTACATCTTTTTATTTGTCTCCTTTTATTGTCATATTGACTGATTTTTCCCTTTGCTTTTGTTCCTTTGTATTTCAAAAGAAAATTTAGAGAACTGTTCTGTTCTGCCACCAATAGTGGTTTCTGCAGGCAGAAGTAACATTGGTATCTCTAGTGTGGAATGCTTGAAAGGCATTTTTAAAATATTTATGCCTGTAATTGGAAAAAGGGCACCATAGGAAAATACGGAATTTGTGAACATTCTAGAAGTCCGTAAGATGAGGGTGTTTTCCTGCGAAGGAATACTATGTGGACTGAAAAAAAATAGTATGCTATATAAGCTGACCTGGAATTAGATGTTTTAGAAACTATATAGATGTTCTGAGAAAGGTAAGAATGAGATTGGCTGTACGTAGAGAGTCCTTGTTTTCAACCAGAACAGGACTTCTTTCTATGAGCTTGTTCCTAACCGTGTGGTATCTGTTTTATGAAGTCATCTGTGGTATAAGTTGGGGTTCCATTCATTGGATTGAAGTGAACATATTTTTCTGTATCAGTTATTATTTATCCCTACTGGATAAGTATTTGCCTCAAATGAGATAATGTTGTTAAAATGGAAGAAAACTAGAAAATGTTAGACCAGCACAAGGTATTGGTAAATAACCACATCATTCGACCATTGTACTGAAACCCTCCTAGGCGTGCAAGAAACACCTGTGACCACATCTGAGCACACAAACAAGACCATCTTCTGTACGACAGAATTCCTGTGCTGATAATGCACAGACACACACACACACACACACACACACACAAAGAACACCCAAAACTCTGTTTACTTTATAGAACCTTCTGGTAGTTGCTGAATATTGCCTTAATGTCGGTTGGTGTAAAATCATTCTTTATTGTTGGGAAATGGAATAATAAAGTGGTCACAGAGCTTAGGCTGTGGTGTCAGACAAAGTGGGTTTCAAGGCTTAGCTCTTTCATTGATGGCCCTGTGACAGTAATTATCTGTGAGATTAACATACTGGCTTGAACTCTCATGTTCATTGTTGATAGCTGAGAGAGAGTATAGTAAAATAACTACTACTATTTGCATTTTCACACTTCAGCATTTATGGACTTCAATATTTATCATCTGCTTTAGTTCTTCAAGGTCTCTTGACGCTTTTTTTTCTTCTATTTCCAGTTTATGCCATATTTTCTCTCCGAAAAACCGTAATTTTCCTTAAAAAGTCAGGATTGCTTTTATCGTCAAATTAAAGTTGATTAAACATTTTCCCCAAGTATTCTGTTTTTTGCTCATACTGTTTCTTTTTTCGCTCCCCTCCCCTCTCTGTATACTGTATTTGATGAATGAGTTTTTTAAGTTTGCCCTCAGTCTGAAATGTAAAACTTGAAAGTTTAAATGATAGCTGTTTTTCTAGCGTTTGGGGCTTGGCCACTGAGATTATTAAAACTGAGATAATTCATATTTTTCTCGGTCTTAGAGACTTGACCAAGTCACATCTGCTTTCAGTCCTTGTGTTTCTACCTGGAATGACTTCCGTATGGCAACACCTTTTCTCTTTATCATTTTTGTACTATTTTTTGAGTTTCTCTGTTTATGTTTTTCCTTTGATGAACCTAACAATATTGCATATAGTATTCAAGTGATGGAGAAAGGTTTATAATAGAGTGTTTTTTTCCCAGTACACTCCTGATGATGGTCAGCATTTCTCGACCTTGTATTGAGCATTTAAAATTTTTATAAATTAACATGCAGTACAATCCATTTTTAAAGTGTACAGTTCTGTGTGTTTTGACAAATACATACAGACAAATATATAGTCACATAACCACTATATATAGAGCAGTTCTGTTACCCCCAAATTTTCCTGCACTTCTTTTTAGTCAACCTCAACTATCACCCTTTGTGCCTCACAAGCACTGGTATGTTTCTATAATTTTTGCCTTTTCTGGAATGTCCTATAAAGGCAGTCACACACTGTTGTGCATGTCAGTTCATTCCTTTTTATTACTGATAGTATTCCATAATATGGTTGTACCACAGTTAATTTATCCATACATCAGTTGAAGGACATGCGGGTTGTTTCCAGGTTCTGGCAATTATGAATAAAGCTGCTGTAAACTTTTGCCCACAGATCATATGAACATAAATTTTCATTTCTCATAAATATCCAGGAGTGGGCTTGCCAGGTTGTGAGGTAGATTTAAATTTTTTTGTAACCTTGTTAAACATTATAAGAAATTGCCAAATAATTTTCCAAAGTGGCTGTCCCATTTTGCAGCAACGTGTGAGTACCGGTTTCTCTGTATCCTCAGCAACACTTGGTATTGTCACTTTTTTTCTTCTTTAAACCCTTCAAATAAGTGTGTTGCAGTTTGAGTTTGCATTTTCCTGGTAACTAATGATGTTGAGCATGCTTTTGTGAGCTTATTCACCACATACGTAGATTCTTTGGTGAGGAGCCTGTTGAAATCTTTTGCTCATTAAAAAAGAAAAAATTGGTTTCTTATTATTGAGTTTTGAGAGTTCTTTATATATTTTGATCAGAAGTCTTTTATCAGATGTGTTGAGTTGTCAGTATTTTCTCCCAGCACGTGATTTGTTTTTTCATTTATCAATTTTTCTTTGATAGATGATTCTGAGCATTGATTTCAATCCTATACAAAAAAAAAAAAAAAAGACTTCTTAAAAAGAGCATCTCAGTATGCCTGGGTGCATTATGTACTCCGTATGGTTTTGATTATCCTGTTGTTTCCCTTTTCTTTAACTTCTCTCTTCCTCCCTTCATCCCCCCAACACACACACACACACACACACACACACACACACACTCTCTCTCTCTCTCTCTCTCTCTCTCTCTCTCTCACTCTTTCTCCTTATTTATTTTTAAATTAGTTCCTTTAGAACAATACAGTAAATATCTATGCTCCAAAGAAATCAATCCTGTCACACGTTTAACAGACTTTGAAACTGCAGCTGTATAGGGGAAATGAATTCTGTTCTCTGTCAAAATTGGAAAGGACTGCTTGTTTTAACAGCTACTGAAGATGGAAGCATTTATGCCATGGCCATATAGCTTGTCAAAACTGGATATGTTCCTGTGTTTAAAATATTTGGGATTTTCCAAAAGTTACCATTTCCTCTTGATTCTTCCTAAGGAGGGCTTGGTTTCTGATTACAGTTAACCCCTACTTCTCTGTTAAACTGAACAGAGTAAAATATTTAGCCCATTTAAATAAATGTTTGAACTTTTTAACTATTGGCATTCCATTTGCAAATGGTAGACATTTAGAAATGTATTTACATATAATGGATTATTCTGGATTTCTGTATTAATGGAATAGGTTAGTTCTAAGCTCTGTAAAAATACATTTTTAGGGAAAGCTAAGGATAACAGCATATTCTGTTCTTTTCACATCAATAATAGGTGATAATATATTTCAAAAGGTCCTCATTTTTGTTCATTAAAGAGCTAGAATTTATATACACATACCTAAAATGAATTAGACTTTCATAGACATAATTTAATTTTTCCTGTTTGGTTGTATTCATATAGCTAAAGTTTTCATTGTAAATGTATGCTCTGTAGAGACAGTTTTTTTTAAATATAGTTTTTATTTTAATGAAGAAGCTACTGTTAAAAACTGATACGAGGGTCAGCATAATTTTATTTAACAAAGCAGAGTTATTAGCAACAGTGGCTTTGGGCATAGAATTTTAATTTGATCTTAAATTTTTTTTTTTAATTTGGCCTTTCTTTTAAAAAAAAAAAGATGTGTTTGGCCAAAGGCCATTTTAGAATCAGTATTTTTAAAATAACATTTTTAATAATAAAGATTTTTCAATTCTCTGATCATGTGGAAATGAATGGTTTTGTGTTAACCCTGGCTTTTACACAGGTGTGTTGCAAGAAAACCTCTTGGTGGGATGAAGTAACCATAAACATAAAATCTTCCAATGACCTCTTTTAAATTCTCATGTACTATAATTAACTACCCTTTAAATATAAGGGTTCTGTTTGTACTGCTAATTAAATTCATAGTTAAGACTTGTAGGGCAGCATTTAATTTATGTGTTGTTTTGTCTTGGGACTTTTAATAACTTGAAAGGTGATATGAAGGTATAAATAGTGAATTTTCATTAAAATGTACTGGAAAAATACTTGCTGAATTCTCAGCTAGTAACAAATTTGTCTAAAAATTAAGCATGTAGCTAAAAGTGAGGACTCCAGATTTCTCATTTCCCTAGCTATCACTACTATTTTACTTTAGACTTTATGATTTACTCATCCACACTGATTTGACTTTAGAGATATTTAAAATGCATGAAAATTTGCTTGATTACATCAGGTATATTTATTTAGTGTGCAATGCTGACATACTCCAAATAAAAAATAACTTAACTGTATTTATTATAGTCAATTCAGAGTAGGGATGACTTCAACATATGTGTCTCAAAGTTTTTCTATCCATTCCTCTTTCCTAAAGAGATTCTAGAAAAATTTATTCCAGCAAAGTAAAGTTTAGTCTAGGAAGAGAAAAAGGCATGACAAGGAACTAGGAGAGGGGAGGACTACAGAATTAGGCAAGATAAAGTTAATCTACATGCAAAATGGAGTTTTAGGATAAGGTAGATGTATTTGAAATGCAAGTAAAATACAGAATGATAAGCACAATGTTGATTAGAAGAAAAGGATTTATTTAGTATTTAACAGTGTTGTGCAACCACTACCTCTCTAGTTCCAAAACATTTCATTAGTCCAAAGGAAACCTGTATCCATTAAACAGTTGCTTTCCCTGTCCCCACAGCCCCTGCAAACAGCAATCTGTGTTCTGTCTCCATGAATTACCTATTCTGGGCATTTCAGTATAAAAGGAGTCAGACAGTATATGACCTTTGATGTCTGGTTTCCTTTATCTAGCATAATGTTTTCAAGGTTCTTCCATGCTTTGGCATGTGTCAATAGTTTATTCCTTTTCATAGCTGAGTAATACTCCATTGTATGAATATACCACAGTTTGCCTGTCCATTCTTCCACTGGTGGACATTTGGGCTGTTTTCACCTTTTTCTATTTTAAATAGTGCTGCTATGAACATGTATGTGTTCACCTACCTGTTTTTACTTTGTGGTGAATACCCAGGAGTGGGATGGTTGGATCCTATGGTAATTCTGTGTTTAACTTTTTGAGTGACCACCACACTGTTTTCTATAGCAACTGCACCATTTTACATTCCCAGTAGCAGTGTATGGGGTTTTCTATTTCTCTACATCTTCACCAATATGACTGTCTTTTTGTGATTGTAGCCATCTCACTGGGTATGAAGTGGTACCTTATTGTGGTTTTGATTTGAATTTCCCTAGTGACCAGTGATATTGAACATCTTGTGGGCCTTTTATGAAGAAAAGTCTGTTCAAGTACTTTGCTCATTTTTTAGTTGGGTTTTTGTCTTTTTGTCATTGAGTTGTAATAGTTCTTTATATATTCTAGATACTAGGCCCTTATCAAATATATAATTTGCAAATATTTTTCTCCAATTTTGTAGGTTGTCTTTTCATTTTCTTGATAATATCCTTTGATGCACAAACATTTTAAATTTTGATGAAGTCCAATTTGTCTGTTTTTGCTTTTACTTTTGTTTTTGGTGCCAAATCCAACGCCACAAAGGTTTACTACTATTTTTTCTTTTAAAGGTTTTATGGTTTTAGTTCTTTTTTTTTAACTTTTTTTTTAAATTCATTTATAATCATTTTACAATGTTGTATCAAATTCCAGTGTAGAGCACAATTTTTCAGTTATACATGAACATATATACATTCATTGTCACCTTTTTTTCTCCGTGAGCTACCATAAGATCTTGTATATATTTCCCTGTGCTATACAGTATAATCTTGTTTTATGGTTTTAGTTCTTAAAGATATATAGGTTGTTGATTCATTTTAGTTAATCTTTATATATGGTGTGAAGTAGGTGTCCACCTTCATTCTTTTGCATGTAGACATCCTGTTGCCTGTTGTCCCAGCACTATTTGTTGAGTGGACCAATCTTTTGAAATTCTTTTGAAATTCAATATTGTCTTGGGTATTTGGAGGGGCCCTTTGGAATTTCATATAAGTTGAGGATTGGTTCTTCAATGGCAGAAAAAAAAATTATTGGAATTTTGATAGGAATTACCTTGAATCAGTAGATCACTTTCGATAATACTGCCATTCTAACAATATTAAGATTCCAATCCATGAAAATAGGATGGCTTTCCATTTATTTAGGTCTTTAATTTCTTTAAGGAGTGTTTTGTAGTTTTCATTATAAAAACCTTTCACATGGTTGGTTAAATTTATTCCTAGTTATTTTATTTTGGATGCTATTATAAATGGAATTGTTTCTTAATTTTCTTTTCAGATTTTTCATTGCTGGTATATAGAAACAGTTGTTTTTTGTGCATCGATCTTGAGCTCTGGCAGAAGGGACATTTAAAATAAATTTTGAATGATAACATTGATAGCCAATATAATGTGGGAGAAGTATATTCCAAGCACAGGGGACTCACTGAGCAGGCGTGTACTGAATGACATTCATGTTTGGATAGTAGGGGAGAAAAGAAGAGCTGTACTGGGGGACAGCACACACATAACTCGACAAGGAAATAGATTTGAGACAACAAAATGCAGAGACAGGGCAGAGAAAGATGACTCTAATCTAGATTTAATGATGTTCCCTGTTCTGTGAACACAACTAGCCTTTTTAATCATGCCATCAAATATTGGATGTTAAATGAAGTAATAAATGTGAAAATACCTCAAAAACTGGAAAAGCGTCATACGAATGTAAGGAGAATTATTACTGCCGTGCTGTTGGTTTTTATTATCAGTCTGTCAGCTAGCAGGGAAGCCAGTTTGTTTTTAGGGACTTGGGTGTTAAAGGGTTAACCAGCAGGAAATTGTGACCTACTTGCTTTTAGGTAGGTCCCAAAATTACTTACTTATGACTATTAAACATGCTTTTAGTATTGAAATATGTAGTGTGTCAAACTTTCCAGCCTTTATTCTTCCCCCTTTCACATTTTAAACCATTGGAACAGTAGTTTCTATAACAGAATTTTTTGTAATTGAGTTTCTCAGGAGTACAGCTGTTCGGGCAGCATTACTGCTCTGTGCCGCTAAAGAATGATTAGCTTAATGTTTTTGTTTGTGCTTCTACAGGAACATTTATTGGGAGGAAAAAGGAGATCAACTTTTAAAAACAGAGACTAAGGCCTTAAAATAATTCTCCTCTGTAGTCTTTCTAAATGCTAAGAAGGCAGGTAAAAATTATTATTGTAATTGTATGTCTAGTCAGAGGAGTGTGGAAACGCTTGCCTCTGTGTAGAAGTAGTTTCATTTAAATGCAGCATTCCTCTGCTTCTGCTCAAGTGGAGATGACCCCTCAGGCCCATTCAGAATCACAGTAGAGGTCAGCACAGTTTGAAAACCTTCATGTTATTAGCCGAACTTTTGCGTGATGTGTATGTAGGACAGAAGGATGAAGAAAGATTCTTTAGGATGGGGTGGCCAATTTAAGTTCCCACTGTCTTCCACCAGTTGTGTCTGTAGCAGATACTGCTGCTGACCGATAGCTTTTCTGCTGAATTTGGACATGGCCTTAGAAGGAAGCCTCCTCAGCCTCTGGCCCCAGGCAGGATTTTGGAGTCATTATGCCACAGGAACCTGCTAGCATCTTCCATCTGATAGAAGTTTGAAGAGGGTAGTCTGCTCTTCCTTTTATTCCTCCCTCTGTCCCCACTGCCCAAAATAGTGTCTGACACAAAGTACAGAGTCAGTAAATGTAAAAACAAATCAACAAAAGGACAAATAACCGTCTTAGAAGAGGTTGAAGACACTAACTTTGACTTTTGTTCAAGCATCAGAATCTGTTCTTCTTTAGGTGGCTGTTTGTGTGTTTTTATTAGCTTAGGTCAGCACAATCTGTCTTCTGATTTTGAATATTCTCACATGTTCTTCATACTGAGCATGGCTGATCTGGACATGTGCCACACATATGGTTGACATCTTATAGCAATAGAGAAAGAAGTGCATTTGATAGCTTGATCAGTGTTTGTTTCCCAATATATAATAGCTTAATTTTGTTGAATTTGTATTTAAAATATTACAGACAGTGTGCTAATAACTGCAATGTCAATGTGGATTAGACAGCTGACAAAGCAAACATTTGAGGACCAACATCTGTGCCAAAACACCTTTAACTACAGTAGGCTTTGATTGGCCTAATTTTTCCCATAAATAAAGTCATTATATTGGAACTGTTCTAGTCTCTGAGAATAATAAAACATCAGCTTTTCAAAATCTATGCTATGTGAAGGATAAACATCTTTTTCTACTCTTGTGTAAATAAAGTTCTGTTATTTTTAAAGATTGCTGTTAGGCAAACTATTTTACATGGAATCCTTTAGCATTAAGTAAGTGCTTGTTTTTATTATTAATATTAAACTCAATAATAATATTCATCTGAGAGTCAAGTATTTTTCCTGTAGATCCATTGTCAAGAGATTTTGTAACTGGGGTTTAGAAACATTGTTCAATTTCATCAAAGATGGAGGCCTGGTGTCCCTCATCCCTGAACTGTTGGATTAGGGTTATGCCACATTTTAAAATGCATTTCGGATTACTGTGTAGTAGAACACAGTTATCCTGTGCTAAAGTAGCGCATTTACAAAGCTCACGTCTTTTGAGGAGTATGTTACTGCCTACAAAGGAGAAGGACCACACAGGTCACCTGTAAATTTTCTCCTAGAACTGCCTTTGGAAGAATCCATATGAAAAGACACAGGCTTCTTTCTAATTGATTTGTTAATGAGTATGAAATTTTTTCTTTCTAGCCTTTGAGAATAACCAAAACTAAAGCCCTATCAACAAAATATGAAAGTAAATAGTTATAAAGTTCAATCAGATTTATGATTTGGTGTTTGAAAACATCACACTGTTGTATAGGAATATTTAAAAATAACTGTTTAAATCATTTTTATAAAAGCAATGCCTTTACAATCTGAGAAAAGATGAAAATGACATGCATCTTCATAATATTTGTGATGCTTTATAATGCTTTTGAAATTACAGTTGAAACCTTTGTCATACCCTTGGGAGAGGGTAGATTGTGTAAATAAAGAGAGCAGTTCCTTTTTTTAAGAGGAGAAATGGTTTTCTTTCGATGGTTGCAGCAACATGATGGAATCCAGAGCTAAAGTCTTGGCAGGCATTGTGTGCAATTAAGGAGATTAAAAATGAAACTGACTTTTAAGTAGTTCTATGGTTAAATTACATTTACCATTTTTAATAGTTTATAAGGGTTAGTTTATTTATAAGACATATCTAAAGATCTTATTGAAGAGTTATGACGTATACAGAGGAATTAAATTAGAGGATAGTGCACGAGGTTACATAATCAAGTATACTTCAGTTGTGTGGGTCAGAGCATCATTACCTTAGAATTTTAGATACCAAGGTTAGCCGCTGTTATTGCTGCTGGTGAGTTTTTGTTAAGATGTGGACAATGTGGAGCATAGTGAAAAGAGATCCCACTGATAGAACACCAGCCAAGTGCTATGGAGGTTCTGTGATGAATGACATTTATGACTTCGGTCAAATCACTTAACTCTATAAACCTAAGAGAGTTTTTGAAATGTGTGTAAACATCATTTTTATCTCAAAGTTCTCTTCCATTCATTATGCTCAAAGAGATTCCCCAGACTAAAAAAAAAATTTTTTAAAGAAAAAGTTGTCCTATCTAAACTCTGTTTAAGGATGGTTCAGGTTTTCTTAAACACCCAAGTTGGTTAAGTTGGTTGGTTTTCCTAAGTACGTTTTCTTTAATGGTAATAGACTGTCACTGTGATAACTTTAAGCTAGGTTTTGGTAGTTAATTGTTAAAAAGTATTTGTAAAGTACAATTTAATTTGCATTAATAGTTTGGATCTAATAACCTAATGTTTTCAAATTAGGATAAATTTGAAGCTCTTAAAAGTAGTGCATGATTAAATATGAGAACATATTAAGTGTAGAGTGGTTTGAATTCTGTTATACCACTATTATGCATAGTAGTAAAATAGGCCTTTATGGGTGCTGTCGGCTATAAATGTGTCATTTATAAAGGATGATAAGATTGAGTCGGAAGCAAAAGTGGAGCTTTGGCCTGGTCAGCCACTTATAGGACAGTGTTCTGGAGATTGGGGAGTGTGAATGGTAAGTGGGTTGTAAAATTAATTTAGTGGGCTGTGACCAGCATTAATAATAGTGTGATAGATGAGAGTATATCACATGTAGTAATGCTAAATGCTGAAACTTTGGTTCCAGTTATTGTGTGTATTGGTTCATGATGTAAAATGTATTTCTTAACTGCCCTGCATCCTTACTATGAGCACTTACAGTTCATTCGAAGTGATAGGCGGTCAGTAAATATTTAACTGCACATGGTTTAATTTAGTAAGTTTACATAGGAAAAGCCTCAAAATAAAATCAGAAAAACTTCTAATACAAAATGACATTAGGAAAATTGATAGGACTTCCATGTTGTGCTGGGGGTGGTTTTGCTATATGCCTGTGACCTTCTTCATTGTAGGGACTGTGTCTCATTTCGCTTTATGTCGGTGTGTAGGTTGGAAGAGCCTAATTCTCACAGTAAAAAGACCTGGGTTCCAATTTTGACTCTTGCCACATGTAAACTTTGGGATATTGGGCATTTTTTTTTCTGCATTCTGACCTTCACCCTTCTCATTTAAAAACAAGAATAATAGTACTTACCTCTGATTAAGTTACCACTGTACTATAAACACCAAGTACCCCAAGTACTTTGCCTGGACTATAGTAATTGCTTAATAAATATTTACTAAGTTAATTAAAAGGATATAAAAACATCACTGAATACTAGTGTTTATTTTAAAAATCTTTCTGAATTATCTTGGAAAAAGCATGAAATATAAGATTAATTAACAACAAAGTCCTACTATATAGCATAAGGAACTATATTCAATATCCTGTAATAAATCATAGTGGGAAAGAATATGAAAAATAATATATATATGCCTAACTGAATCACTTCCCTGTACGTCGGAAACTAACAACACTATAAATCAACTATACATCCATGAAAATATATAAATAAATAGAAGATTATTTGGATCACATGCTAGGGTAGAAATTCCTCATGACCTTTTGAAAAATTAGAAGCCCTGATTATAGAAGATAGCTTTTTTTTTTTTGTGAATACTATTTTATTTAGTCATTTTTGTTTACAACTGAAACTGAAAATTCAAAATTAACATCCTTGCCCGTGAGCTTCTTATAGACACCAGAAAATGTTTCAACCTTTTGCTCCACGTTATTCTGCTGCGCTTTGTCCAAGTGCACCTTTATGAGCCGGCTGCCGTCCAGCTTCATGCGGATCCTCTTGCCCACTATTTCACTTGGGAAGGTCAGGTCCTCCAGGATGGCGTCATGCACGGCCATCAGCGTGCGGCTCCTGGGACCCTTTTGCTTATTTTTGGTTTGGCTTTTTCGAGTTGGCTTAGGCGGGATTCTTCTCTGAGCAATGAACATGACGTGCTTCCCGCTGAACTTTTTCTCCAACTCGCGCACCAGCCAGACCTGGATTTTCTGGAAAGATTTCAGTTGAGGGACCGGGACGAAGATTATGATAGCTTTCCGACCACTGCCAACTTCAATTTCCTTGGCCGCCGTGATGTTCAGCTCCCGCAGCTGCGCCTTGAGGTCCGAGTTCATCTCCAGCTCCAGGAGGGCCTGGGAGATGCCGGACTTGAATTCGTCTGGCTTCTCACCATTAGGCTTCACGATCTTCGCACTGGAGCTGAACATGGCCTCGACCTTTGCGGAGCAGGCAGCACTGGCTGCCTCGGCTGACGCTTGTGAAAAGGAAGATAGCTTTCTTTAAAAAGAAAAAAAACAAAAAAACAAAAAAAGGAAAAAAACTGCCAAATTAAGAAAGAGTAATGTGCAAGATGTAAATTAGAAATTAAGTGGGCCAAAATCAAATCAAAGAGTTACTTGTAAAGATTAAAAATGAACCCAAATAAACCCTCTCAAGTGAAAAAACCCAGGTAAAGATTCATTAGTAATGTTTGGAACTGATTGATGTTCATGTGTAAATTACATACCCTGGGATGAAAAATAGGCATGGGTTTGGATGGAATCTTTACCTAAAATTTTGTTTAAAATTTAGAAGCCAACATAACTGTTGAAAGAATAGAATATTCTTGGCTTAATTAGCAAACAAATGCAGTCAGTCACTTGATAACAGTCGTTCACTCAATAGTTTCGAGAAAACAAATGAGTTACGGAGTTGTTGGCTAGAATGCATAACCTCTTACCCTTTATACCAATTATGTTACTATAAAGGTAGGTTGTCAGTATAGGTCTCATTATAAGAAGATTTGTAGAGGAGTCACAGAAAAGCTCATGTCAGCTGTTTTTGCTGTATTCTAATATTCTGGCATTTGAAACAAAAATATTACTGAATCTGGTTTTACAAAAGAAAAGCCTGCCTGATTGGTATACTGGAGTTATTTTAGGGGATTATTGGAGTATGTTGGTGAGAGAAATAGAAAAGATGATTTATGTAAGCTTTATAAAAACTTTATAGGTTCTAATCCAAAAGGAATAAAATGTTTTGTGTTCCTGTAAGATGGAGAAGTGTTTATTCATGAAGTCACATTGGCCTGGAAACAGGAAGTGAATGTTGGTTGTGAACTGTCACTTCTCTAGAGGAGAAAGTTTTTTTTCCCAAATATTTTATGGTTTCCCAAGGAATTGGTGGTGCTAGTACTAACCTCATTTTCTATTTTTATAAATTGTGTAAAGAGGGGCATGTACAGTCAATTTTGACCTTTTTTTGAGTAATGAAATACTCCAGGAACAAAACCTAATTGCAGATTATGAGTGAAGGAAGTGTGGGATACTGTTCAGTGGTCTGTTTAGGGGAAAATCGTATGAATTACATTTATTAACTTAGGAGTCCTGAATTTACTTAAGACCAGGGTAAGAATCTATCCGCTGTGGTAGAAGATTCTCTGTAGATACTGTGCTAAGAACATCAATAATATGTCAGTAATAAGCTAGGCATTCTTTGGAAGAGTGTGGGAACAGCATGTTGTCTTGCCATTGTACAAAATCATGCTTTATACACACCCAAGATAAAAGCTATATGTTGTTCTGTTAATTAAAAATAATGAAGTATCTGGACTTACAGCAGTATACTATAAATATTTATTCCTTACAGCATTAATACCGAGGAAGGAGGAGGATATAATTGAGGTTATTATAAAATGGGATCTTGAATAAATTCCTCAAATTCCATCATGCTAGAATTGAGGGTGGGGTAAGAGTGCTTCTAGGAATTTTGTGAGTCAGTTTTAGGATAATGAAGAATTCTTGTATATTAGAGAGTAAACTTGTGGAAATTAGTACCACCACGATGGAGTACAGATTGAAAAAAAATCATGAAAATTAAATTCACAGATGATATACACAAAATAGATATTAAAGAAAATTTGAGATGGCTAGAATCTAGTTTTTCCTTTTCAAAAATGACGTGAAGGTTTTCCTTAGTATCAAATGGAATTCAGGATTGAATGAAATGCTGACCTGACTGCACATGCAGTCACTTTTCCTGTTAAAATTTGGGATGTGGAGTTGTCCTGACTGGAGACCACCCAGAGTGATGGCCAGCCTCGGGGTGGCCTTTATCAGGTCACGGAAGTCCCCATTGCCAGTAGTTTATGTTTTCTTTTTAATTTGTATTTAGTGATATGATCATATGGTTTTGCTTATTTTATATCTTAAGGGATAGCAGGTAAAAATCCATCTTTAATGGTTACTACAGGCTTTCAATTTATTCTTGAGGCAAGTTTGATAATGCGTATTTTTCTAGAATGTTATCCATTCTGTGCTATTTTCAGCTATTGACAGAACTGCTCATTGTTTTCTTTTATGATAATTAAAAGTCTCTGCTATATCTGTAGCTATAATTATGTCCTCCAGAGTTCTTTTTGCAATGTTTTTTTTTTTTTTTTTGTCTTTATTTTCTTGACATCACATTTTTAAAGTAGGGACTTCACTGTTTATTCATCATTTTACCTCTCGTCTAATGCTCACATGGGACGCGCCCCACTAACTCCTATTGAACTGAACTGAGCTTGGCTTCAGTTCTTCCATGTCTCTGGCCAATACTGCGATCCATTGCTAGCTTTTCTTCCCCTTTTCCCTCCATGCCCCGCAGGTAGGAATTTTCAAACTTTCGCCCTCCTCTGCCAGTATGCCCTTTTTATGAGTGATTTCATCCAATCCAAGCTTTTTGCCATCGCCTTTATTAGATGGCTCCCAAATTTATAACCTGAGCCTGACCTTTCTTCTAAGCTGTAACTGCTTGCTTGGCATTTCTCCCGGGGTGTCTTGCTTACACCTTCCCTGCAGCACAACCAGAGTGAAACTCCTGACTTCCCTCCACCCAGACCAGTTCTCCCTCCAGGTTGCCTGGTTTCTGTTAATTGTCACTGCTACTCATCCAGGCTCAAAACACTAGTTGCTTTGACTCTTTCTTGCAAGCTCTGTGCAGCCTACCCTCACAGTGTCATACAACGTGACAACCCCATGATTCCTTCCGTCACCACCTGCACTCAGACCCTCAGTGCTTGGTACCTGGATGATTGTAACACCCGCCTGTCCTTTTGGCTGAGTCCTGTTTATCTTCCACACTGACTTAGGGTTCAGCCTGCATGGCAGTCAGACCACTCTGTAGCCTCAGGTGCCTTGGTTCTGCCCACCACCTTCTCGACTAGGTCCAAGCCCCTTAGCTTTCTGGGTCTCCTGCAGTAGTGCCCCAACATTCCTTCCCTGGTTTGTCTCCCTTCCTGCCTCACCCATATTGTATTTGGGCCTGAGTGTCCCACCTCTGTTCTGCATTCTTGAGTTTTTACTTAGCTGTTTGCTCTCCAGTGAGCACCCTCTCCCTCATCTCCGCCTATAGAAGGGAAGCGTGTCAAGGGCGATCTGGCACGTTCCCCACTAGCTGTGGTGCCCCGCAGAAGGCTTCTCTTTGTTGTTTCCAGGGCACTTCTCTTGCTTTGTATTGTGGCCATGTGGGTCCTTAATATCTCCTACTCGATTTTAAGCTCCTAGTGGGTAAGAACCACTTCTGACTCTGCTTTTTCTTTTTCATTGACGCAGGTGTTAGCACACTCAGCAAATACTGATTGAAAATGATTAAATGATTACAGTTGTTTATAGTTTCCTTCAGTGAAACCTCTTACACTGTCTTCCTAAGATGTTTAACTCCTCCAATGTGAATTAACAATACAGAAGTACCGTCAAGGTAGCCTTTCTAGAGATAGGCGAGTGTCTGAGCCACGCTCCTCCAAGACTGATGCTTCCTCACAGGTGCGGGCTCTGTAGCGGGATGAAGCCCTGTGGGAAGTGAGTCCAGAGGCATCGCCATAGTGACCTTGATTGGTTTCTGATCTAGTAACAAGGCTAGATATTTGCATATTTCTTTTAAGTAAAAGATGAGTTAAGTATCATTCATGAGTGGCTGAAATGATGGTATTTTAAATTTTAAGATAAAAGTTACTGTATGTGAATTCATTATGGATGTAGGCAGTATATCACTATTTGTATTTCTTAATCTATAGAATCAAGATGATTAAAAAGAAGAGATTAAATTTTATTCATACTAAAGAAAACCATTTTGTCCAATTTAATGTGAATCTGCCAGTATATTTTACATGAGAGGTATTGGGAAAGATGAAAATCATGTTTTTGTAGTTGAAAAATCATAGTTAACCTGTCCATTAGCCTGTCAGCAAGTTAAGTTTATGAAATTCCATCATGATAAAAGATTTGGGAATACACTGAACAGACGTACATAGGAAAATTAGATTAAGCATTAATTTGCTACCATTTTTAAAAATTTAGTTTATGTTTATTCTATCATCTTGAGTACAGAGGTGGACTCGCCAGCCTCGTCTTTTCCTGTAGTGTCCACTCCTGCCTCCCTCTGTTGTCCAAAGATCTGTTCTGAGTTCTCAGTATGATCTAGGCCCTGGGCTAGCAACCAGCAGGGCAGCGGTGAATAATGCAGACCCAGAAGCTGCCTGCTTGGTGCTTCTAGTCCAGTGAGGCTTTTGGATGTAGACATACAGTAAACAAAGTTCCTTATTTTGCAAAAGAACATAATTTCTTATGATGGAGTTAATCTTTTTAAAGGAAAAAAAGCAGGCAGCTTATGTTCAGATTGATAATCATTTCAACAATAGTCAGAATTTTAAGCTTTAGCAATATAAAACTGCTGCCCTCTGTGCAGACACAGGCCTGATCTGAGTCTCGGTTTGCTTATCTCTGTAAATAGAGATGTTAGGAGAAGGAGAAGTAATTAATGTGTAGCAAGCACTTTGATATTTATGCCCAGTGGCTGTAAACAGTTATTAAAAAGTCATTGAACAGGTCAGAATGGCAGGTGCAGTGGTGTGGCCAGAGCGAGGGCCGGAAAAGCAGGATCTTGGCAGCTTTGGAGAAGGAGATACATGTAAAATGTTCTACTCCTGACTAAACATTTTATTATTAAATGATTACAGTTAGGATTCCATCAGTATATTTCTGTACATCTCAAAATGTCACAACAAACAAAATATGTTCTGTGTTTGAACACAGATAAGTTGATAATTTCGTGTATAGACAGTAGCATGGATTCTCATTCCCCGTAGTAAAGGTAACTCTCTTAGAAGGAGGTGTCATTTCATGAAAAGGCAGCAAGCACTGCAGTTCTGTGTATTTGGATTAGAGCAGTGGGGTTGGAGTGGGAGCTGCAGTTGGTGTGGGGAGAGGTTGTTGGACGTGGAGCCCTGCTTCTCACTCCCTGTTCATCCCAGGGGCTCTGCTGCTGCTCGCTGGCTGTGTGAACTGGAAGTTACTTTTTCTCCATCCTTTGGCAGTGTTTCACCTTAGGCAAATCACCTGGAGTTTTTGGCCTCACTTAAAAATTTTTGAGGGTGTTGGAGATCTCTTTTGAGTCCTGGTGAATATTAATAATAAAAAATAATGTGTGATTTGGAGAGTAGTAGCAGCAAATACTATGCAAAGTAAGTTGGCGTTTATCATAGATCCTTTGTGAGAGGGATTTAATGCTTGTGCTGCATTTAGGAGTTTAGGAGTTCAGATTAGCTTAAAACAAATCTAAATTATGAGTGATTCATCATTTTAATAGGATTTTACAGGATACTTAGAATGGGTCCAAGCACTATGTGTATTTCTGTAAGTCAAGGTTTTGGTTGCTATCAAACTGCTACTGTTCATTGTTTTTGTGCTGACTGGTTTTTGTAGCCCCCTGTCTGCCCTTGTAGAGAGAAAAAGTACCCATTAGGGTAGTAGTTGGGTGCATGTGCTGTTAATCCAAGTATACTTCTTACAAAATGCTTTGAAATTTTATCTGGCTGAAAAATCCTATTTCTAAATTTGAAGACAACTTTTGAGCAGAGAAAAAATTTATAAACCATGCATGGCACATTTACAAATTCTTTGGAAAAACTGTCTGTGATTTGGAGTAATTATTTATCCCCAGATCTCCATGTGTCACACATTGCCTTTTTACCCCTGGGGAGTAACCAGATTGCATTATTTGTGATCCTTTGGAGTTGTATGAAATGATAATTTAACTCTTCAGATGTGGTTAATCTACAGGCTCTGCTTCCTAACTATTAACATACAGGGCATGACAGGCTTAACTGTTTCCAGGTGTGACTGAAGAACTTGGACGGCAAATTGCTCGATTATCTCGGCCGCTGTAATTTACTAGAAAACTGCAGCTTTGGCATCAGCAGTTAGAAAGGAGTATGTTAACATTAACTACACTTGAGACACATTTTACATGACATAAACTGTCTTTTTGAGACAGTTAAGTGTTTATTTTTTATAATACTATTTAGAACTCCGTTTTGTCTTTTGAATAGTTGAAGTTTTGCTAATGAGCAGGCCCTGATTTACATAAGCTAGATGTGTTTTGTGCAGCTTCCTACAGTTTGGTGGTTCGCTCCCCTGATCTACATAAGCTAGATGTGTTTTGTGCAGCTTCCTACAGTTTGGAAGTTTGCTCCCCGGATCTGTCACCTGCTGCTGGAACCTTTTCTCCCCTCATTCCCACTTAACTCTGCCTTGGTCCAGAGAGCAGCTAGCATCTTCCCTCCATGCCCAGCTTCTCCCAGTTCCTGGAATGGAGTCTCCTTTGCCTCCAGAAAGGATGCACCACTGATCAGGGCATTAAGAGGGCCCACTTACCACTCTTGTTGTTGTTATTAGCAGTAAAAATTCTTAGAGATCCAGAGGGTTTATTGTTAAGGAGGACATAGAGAGGCTACGTTCTGTTCTGTAGCCGTTCTGTTCTGTAGCCGGCCAGAGGAGGAGTGAAGTTCTGGGCAGAGGTGAGATGAGTTGAAGAGGCCCCAGGCTGGTGAGCTCTGTTGCACTCACCATCCTTGGCCATTGCTGTCTTCCCTCAAGCTCAAAGTGCCCAGTCCTCATCCTGATCTTGAGCCACCTTCACACCTTCCCCGCCACTTCCTGCCCCTTCATCTTCCCTAGACCATCTCCTCCATCTCCAGCGTGCCTCCCCTCTGGCCCTGCGGGGACCCCTGTCCACTCAGTGGGAGACACAGCCTTCTCCCCTTCTGTCCAGTGGTGGACAGGCTGGTCCTGGCCTCTGTCCACTGCAGCGAGCTGGAGGGTAGGGGCTTCCTGACACCCCCAGTGGGGAGTCTGAATTTTCTTATTGGAATGTTTTTATTCATGCCAGTTAGCTTTTACAGAACTATAAATATAAACTAGAATATATGGATTAAAAAGGCTTTTGTTGCTAGTCTGAGGACCTGATAACCATTTATAGCATTGCTCATAAGAGAGAGTGTCCCAGGTTCCAAACAGCCAGTCCTAAAATGGGGGTTTGAAAGACATTTTTCTAGAAAGATAATTTTCTCTTGTAAAACTCATATTAACTGTTCTTTCATTTTTTCTTAACCCTAAATTCAAATGAAAGCTTCATTAAGATTCAGATTCTTAATGAAAGAGAAGATGGAGTCTTTTGTCCTCAGCATTTCAGCTTGGTCACCCATATTAATGTGCCAGCGTAAATCATCACTGATTCTTGAATTTTGGGATTATCTTTGGGATAGTGATGGTATGGAAAGATCCATCCATTATTTAAGTTATTGGTGACATTCTAGAAGTGTGTTATGCATGGCAGAAAGATAAGGACCAGAAAGGGTATAAGTAGAGACTTCACACTGATTTATTTATGAAAACATAAATTTTAAAGGAAAATGTGATTTGAGGCATTGAGTAAACTACAATTCTACTAGTGACTTTGTGCTCTGAAAATTGTTTACTAACAGGTGGGATTATAACCAGAGGCATTTGCTAATGTATTTGCAGAGACTGCTGAAATAATTCAGATTTATTGACCATAAGAGGATATTAAATATTTACCTTTTCTGCTCAGTGCCTGTAGTGAAATAGAATATAAGTTAATGGTTAATGGCTTATAGGCAGTTATTTCTGAAATACTATCTTCGTGTACTTTATCCAGTGACATTACTTATATTTCGTATGTGTTAAAAAGCATATTTAGAATCTACCTTACATGAATGTTGCTGCTTAGCTAAACAGTATTCCAGAAGATGTTTCTAACTATGTGGGGTGTGTGTGTAAGTAACTGCAAAGGGACAAAAATATGTTTTAAGTTGTGGGATAGGGAGAAAGCTATCTTTAAAAAAAAAACAACAAATAGAATGAAATAATAATATATTAATCTTACTATGTGTGTGTCCTGGCACACCTGCAGTATCTAATGTTTTCCAGAATGTTATAAGGTTGGCAGTAATTCAGCATGTGAGAATCTAGCAGTTATGTTAGATTAGTGTTAGGATGATTAAATAAAAACTATACTTGTAGGTGTAGAATCAGAGAAAAGCCAACTTATTTAGGTTTCCTGCAAAGTAGTGATAGGGCAGTATTCAGCTAAAAATGTCTCAGCATGAAAGAAAGTTTACTTGAATTGGTATAAGCATTGGGAAGAGCATAAAGCACTATTTGCAAGTTTTAAACTTTGAGGGAAATAATTTATAGCATTGTTTGGAATTTTCTGAAAACTAGATCTGCAAAACTGACTTAACAAAAGTTAACTAATAGAAGTTCTGGTTTTTCTACAAGCCCAAAGGGACTGTTGGAGGGTTTTTTGTTGTTTTGCTTCTATTAAATTAATTTTTAACATCCTGAGAATGACTGCATTATTGTGGTTAATGAAAAAAAATTCAAATATTTTTAATTTTAAAACTATAAGGAACTTACTTTAACTGCCATTAGTTTGTCAGAACAGACAAATCATTTAGAAAAGGTTGGTTCTTCTGTAGGTGATACTGTTTCATGTGACATTTCAGGTATATTATTGAGTTCTGTACTAAAGATAAGAACAAATTAAAAAAAAAAACCTTCAAATCCTAGCATCATTCCCCCCAAAATCTGTAATTTTGTTTGAGAGAGAAGAAACCTAGGACCTTTTATCAATTGTACCTTGGAAGTTACTGTCATTAAATTCATAGAGACAGAGTGGTAATTGTTGGGGGCAGGGGGCAGTGAGGAAGGGAAGTGGGGAGTTACTGTTTGATGACTAGGGTTTCAGTTTTGCAAGGAGAAGAGAGTTCTAGAGGTTGGTTGTACAGCAGCATGAATGCACTTATAGCCGTTGAACTGTGCGGGTAAAAATGGTTGAGATGGTAAATTTATCTTATGTGTATTTTACCACAATTAAAACAACAAGCCTTTCAGATTTAGTGGAAAGGCTGTTCAGCTGTTTTAGTGTCGTGTTTTCCTTGACAGACACTGACTGGGTAGCCACTGGCTCTGCCGTGGTCGAGAGCACTGGGCTCAGCCCTGCTTTCTTTCTAGGGAATGTTATGGTGCAAGCGTGTATGTCTCACAGGAAAATAGCTTAGTGTGGATGTTGGAGAAAGCGAGTATTGGGTGGGGGGGCAGTGTGTGTAGGGCTCTTGGAGACAGGAGTGGCTGGACCACGTTCAGGGTGGCTGGGAAAATGACCATGGTTTACTTAGGGAGAGATATATGAAGTGCTGTTAGCAGCTTCTTTTAAAAGTTTTAACTTTTTATTTTTTTTTGTCATTTTGCTTATATTTTATTTCTCACCACATCTACCAGGTAGAGTATTGATGGTTTCTGCCAAGGGATCCAAATACATCCCATTTATTGGTATTCATTATAACAGGTATTTTAAGAAAGGTCCTGTGCTACGAGTTACTAGGATTGATGTCAAGATCAGGCCAGAGCCCCCTGCCCTTCAGAGTTTCATGCTCTAAAAGAGAAGATAGGATGTGTGGGCCAATATAACTGAAATACAAGACAGAGTCAGATATGCAATATAAAGAAAGTTTTGTGGAAAAACCACCTAGGGTGATCTAATGCTCAGAAACGATATCAAGGAAGGATCGTGAAGTAGGAGCAGAACCTTGAGAGATGGGGAGGGTGTTAATAGGTAGAGATAACGGAGCTATGAATCCAACTTGAGCACCGTGACGCAGACAGACATGGGCCGGGGGCGGGGGGAGCAGGGTGACCGCTGCCGAATGAGTGTAAGAGCTCTGTGACACTGCAGAACAGGATGCCCGCTGGTTGTAGTAAGAAGAAGACAGGAAAGATATTTTGAGGCCAGATCATGAAGAATTCTCAAGATCTTATTGAAAGTTTGAATTTACATAAGCAGTGGGGGAACTGCTGGAAGTTTCTAATGTGTGTCTGAGACGTTTCGACACCCTTAAAGTTCTTGCAAGCGGACAGACGTAGGGTTAGGAAGCAGGAGGGCTTACTTGGTCTGATTTGTGATTGTTTAATTGTAGAGACAGATTAGGTTCTTTGGTGTCCATCTGAGGTAGGAAATTAGGTTGGATAAATAAATAGGCAGAATACAAACTGGGCATTAAAATTTAGGCAAAGGTGTTAAAAATTGATTCGGTTCACTATGTAGAGCCATTGAAAGAAACTGAAGTGAAAAACCGATTTTAAAGGTCAGTTAGGCAGCAGTGTATAGAAGGGATTTTAAAGACTGGTTCGTGAAGAGGTTACTGCATGGTGGGATCATGAGGAGCTGGATGAGGCTAGTTACAGCAGAAACAGAAAGGAGAGGACTGACATGAAATAGAGGAAATGGTGAAAAGAAGGAAGTAGTGAAATTCACAATTAATAAGCATGTTTATGTACAGAGCATTTATTGCACGACAGGGTAACTGACCAATAGTACCCACTCTTAGAAAATAGGAGTGCTGTATTGGTCAGGCAAGAGTGTTGTTGTGAAACGGCCTGGCTGAAGGACCTTGGCTTGAGCAAGGGGGCCTGGTGGCCTTCAGGATCGCCGAAATGATGAGGGCAGAGAGTGCTCCCCATCAGCGTTCCTGTTTGGTTGGCTGCACAGAAGGGCCCAGGCCAGCAGATCTCCCACCTCCATGCCTTGGCACACTGGTAAACTGCAGGCCCTTCAGAAACGGGCTATGATATTTTCAAATCTCATGTAAACTTTCTGCTGCAGATGGACATTCACATGGCCTGGCAGTGTGTGAAAGAACCTAGCTATACAGGTCATAAGGGAAACGGCTGCTGTCAGGCCAGCGCCGAGGACAAAGCAGAGTTTACTGCTTCACACCTGTCCCCCGAGGGTCCAGGAGACCCTTCTGCTCCAGCAACAGCACAGAGCTGAGGACAATCTGGGTCGGATTCAGCCACGGGGATTTTACAGCACCAGCGCCCTGGGATACACATCGACATCCTAGTGCACGCCTCATTATTCTTGACTTTGTTCAATTTGCTTTTGAGTCTTTTAATTCATTCACATTAGCAAATAAAAAAAGCCCAGTCTTTCAACATGCCTTGCAAGCAGCTGAAGACTGGTCCTGCCAGCTCCTTGATGAATGCTACAGCCATAGGCTGCAGTGGGTAAAGGGACAGTGAAAAGAAGATGGCCTTTGGAATGTGAAATCTTAGGTTTAAATCTTTGCTCTGCCACTAGCAGTGAGACCTCAAGCAAGTTATTGAAATTCAGTTTCCTCCATTGCTTTGTAAAACGAAGGTAATAATATTTACCTTTCAGGACTGTTTTGATGACTTGAGGTAATGACTAAAATAAAGGCACTGTACTCTGAAAAAGAATATTTATTTCCCATTGCCGGTGTGTGATGATTTCAGTGCTTTTTACTTTTCTCTGTGTTAAGCAACCACATCCCAGGTTTCGTAAAGCATGTGTTTCTCTGAACTATGGACTCCTGGAGTTTGATCTTTAAAGATTAAATAGACTATAGTAATAAGCAAGCATTGGTCACCTGTGAGTTATTTAAAACAGAAAAAAAAATTAGTTTGAAGCATTAAATTTGCTGTTAAAATCTATTTAAATACCAGTATATCTTATGTCATACACCATAATCATATTACACTTTTTTTTTTTAAAGTACCTGCCACCCTTCCCGCAAAACAGTAGTAAACAACAACAGAACTTATGACTAAAACAGTCAAAGGGGATTTTGGTAGAATTTTCTATCAACTTCCACAGAGAAAGACTCATTTTTTACATTTAGAATTAGGAATTAGTTGGGACTAGCATTCTTGAAATAGATGCAATCATGTTGTAGATTGTGAGACTGTGGAATGTATTCAAGTGTAGGTGGTTTTCTTTTTAATTATTGAGTGTTAGTTTTCAACCTGCTTACAAATCTAGCCATTTAAATTTTTAGTAGGCAGTAGACTTAAACCCAGCACAGATAATCTGCTCAGATGCAAGTATAGTTGTGTTCTTTTAATTGAAAACATGTGACTAGCTTTTAATGTTTTTTTAATTCCTAGAGATCTAAAAAATTTTGGAGTTTTTTGGGTCCAGTTTCAGCTACAAGTAATTGTGTTGGACTCATCCCCAACCCCTTTGAATTCCAGTTACTGTTTACTATATATTTGTGCTTTTAGCAAAAGTTGGTTTCTAAGTCTTAAAATGGCTTCCATCATAACATAGTAACTGCTTTTCATAAATGTTGTTTTTTGAAACCTTAATGAAAGAATTCACGTAACATGAATATAAAAGCAAATCCTGTTGGCCTTAAAGGGACTTTGCAGTTCTCTCTTTTTAACATCTCTATTCGTGTCATGATGTAACTTACGGTTTATTGTTTAAAACTATAACTTGTTTCTGTGTGTGAAAATGCATTTTTTCTTGAAAATGCATTCTTCCATACTGCCTTTCCTGGGACTATGACATCTTAATGATTTTGCTAACAATATATTTGACTGCTTCCTTATGGAATATGAGGTTTGTTTTAGAAAATTTAAATGTGGGCATTGAAAGATAAAGCTTAAATGAAAATTAAAGCCTAGCTTAAAATGAACTTGGATAAAGCCTGAGTTTTACTTTGGTTTCTCCAGTAATATGCAGTTCAGTGCCAGAAAAAAATGGAGATATAAAAATAACATCAAAGTGTTATGCTTTTGAAAAGTTGACACAAATTAATACATAGCAATAATTTTGGACATATTAGCTTAAAGAAGGATTACCTCAGTTACTCTTAGGCATAAATTTTCTTGGTGAGCTGAAGAGAACTGTAAAAAGGAAAATGTCTCTGTATTTAATTTATACAGTTGTAGTAGTTTTTCAAACTAGTTTTACATTTTTAGTAGCTTTTTATGAGCAAACTAGAATTTTGAATTAGAATTCAAATTTGAATTCAAATAGAATTTGTAAAAGCTGTAGTAAAAGTTTGAAGATTGAAATGATCTTTTGCAATTACTTATGTGCTGAACTGTATTGTGTTAGGTAAGCTTTTTAACTTAGCGCTCTGGCATTGCATTGATTGGTAAAAGTTAGATTCTGTTTTGTTTTAGTGAGAAAGCTCTCTGTGCAGAAACATAAAATTTATAAGAAATAATAATTTTACTTTTGACCATTATTATAAGAAAAAAATCCAGAAAATAATGTTAAAACTGTAACACCTTTGCTATAGTTGTAATTTAAACATGGCATTTGCATTTTATAATTAAAAGCTATGCTATTATGAGCAATTTGGGATTAAATAAACACCTCCTTAGTGTTAGAACATCTTCTCTGCTGACTGTTCTTAAGTAAAAGGGAGTATGAGAGGCTTTAAATCAAACTGACAGTTTTTATTTAGGAGAGAAAATTACTTAAAATTAATAAGAAATGATTAATTTCTTATCTGTTCACTTTGCATAACTGCCTTTTCCAGGTAACTGAAGATAACCAACCCTTAGGTGTTAGAATTGCTTTTATTTTATTTAACCACGTCAACTGGAAACTTTTCCTGTTATTATATGTCTTCACACCTTCTAAGATTACATAAACAGTAATTTATCCTTTTCTTGTGACTGCATATTAATTTTTGTTAAGCTGTGTTCAGCTTTTTGGTTCTATACTGTGTGGCTTCAGACTTGTCCAAAGTTTAAAAACTTGTGTCTGATTTTTTCCATGACTGTAGGTTCTTTCTTTTTGCTATTGGCATTCATAAATCCTTTCACCATATTCCTCTTTTGATGCAAATAAAAAAACAGGTGATAATAGTTACTACCATTTTTTGAATGGTTTTAATCTTAATATCCACCCTGTGTCAAAGGTATTATCCCCATCGTATAGAGGAAAAGTTAGGTTTAGAGGGATTAAATAACTTATAAAGGTCAGGAAGCCAGAAAGTGGTAAGATGGAGTATGACTCAAGTGAGTTTTTATATATGTGTGAATATGTATACACCTTTGTGAATACTACCCAGGTCAATTCAGTAAATATTTCCAGCACCCCAGGAGGCTCTTGTGTGCCTTCTCTCAACAATATTCGCCCTACAATGACCACTGTTCTGATCTCCGTCCCCACAGATCTCGAGTCCCCTTTTATTAGTTATACCAGTTCTTGAAATTTATAAAAGTTGAATCATATAGAGTGTATTCTCTGGTATCAGGTTTTTCTTCCCCAGCATTACATCTGTGAGGTTCATCCATGTTGTGGCATAGTGTTTATTTCTTCTTTTTCATGACTGTATAGTGTTTCACTGTGTGATTATGTTAAAATGTTGTATTCATCTTGTTGGTGGACATCTGGGTCATTTCCATTTTTGACTATTAAGAACAAAGCTGCTACGAGGCATTCTTTTGCATGTTTTTAGTTTTATACATGTTTTATGTTCACTCCTCTTGGGTATATACCCAAGATTGAAATCCTGGGTCTTGGGAATAATATATGTCAAGCTGTAGTAGGTACTGCCGATCAGTTTTTCAAGTAATCATACAGGTTTTCATTCCCATCAGCAATGTATGGGGTTTCTGGTTGCTCCCCACCCTCATCATATGGTGGTATTGTTGGTCCTATTAATCTTTTCCCCTTTTAAATTTTATTTATTCTGGTGGTATCTAGTCTGATACCAGTAATGCAAATTAAAAGTTATTTTTAAAATGGAAAAGATGTTTTACATGAAATGTATATTCTTTCTTGTATATAAAGATTAGTAGTTGTGTGCCTGGTCTTGAATATCACTGAGGTTCCCCCCACACCAGCCTTGTCTTTATAAGCAAATCTTGATTGCTTGTTTAGTCACTGATACTAAAAAAGTTTTTCCTATAATAAGTAGGTGAAGTATTCTAGAAACCACTTGTTTCATTTAGAGTTTTATGTAAGGGAAATTTTAAAGGAATTTAAGATGGTAAATATCTTTATTGGAGGACTCAAGTTTACAAATGATGTCTACAGAGAAGACTTGTGTGTCACAAACTTACAAATTGTCTTGTAGAATAACTCAGTGAGGACCTTTATAACTAGAAACTCGAGGTCTTTTTTTGCATCAAGATATAGCAATTACATGTAATCTATCAGACTTCATCTAGAACTGTACTCACTGGATGGTTTACATAATAAGGTTATTTTGCTAAAAATTACTTGAATTGACTAGTTCTTGTTTTTCCCAGTTTGTGCAGGTTACACGTGTTTGCCTTTCCTGTATGAGTCTCAGGTACGCGGATTAGTCAGGCGGTCTCATCTGAAACTGATGTATAATAGTGCTAAGTCGTATGACCTGCCATACCAGTTTCACAATGTTTTTGTTTTGCTCAAGTAGATGAAAGGTTTACTTAAGTGTGGCCACACTGGTACAGCATTCCTGGTGATCTTGGTAGGTTAATGACAATCTTTGTCACAGAAATCAGGAAATGTGGGTTGAGCCTACGGAATACATGTACTTAGTTCATTAAAATGCTATCTCCCGAAGCACTGGGAATTGTTGGAAGCACTTGGTAGGTAATGCAGCTTTAAACCCCTACCTATCTATCTACCTACCTACCTACCTACCTACCTACCTACCTACCTACCTATCTATCTTATTCTGTTCTTTAAACTCTTTTAATACATCAGTGTTTAGTCGTATTATCTACTGTATGATTGCTTTCTCTAGTAAGATCAAAAATGACTTTGGAAATTCACATGGATTTCTTTCTGTAGTTTAGTGGGTTTGCTTTAGCTGGAGTGTTCTGGTTAGTCGTGAACACAGTCATATTGCCAGATTGTACTGCTGCTCTGTTTAACTGGTTGGCTTTTAACTGAATTAACTTTGTCAGTCAGTGTTGTGATGGATGCCATTATTTTTTTAAATTATTGTTATAATAGAGAATGGGTTGAAGAATTTTACAAATCAGTTATCTGTGGAATACAGTCAGGTAAGGCAGTTTGGTAGTTAAGCTTTGAAGTATCTTTTGGGCAATATTTGAATGGCTCTTCTAAGAATTTCAGGGTAAATGTAGGTTTAGATTCATGAGGAGAGGAGACATACTGCAGTCTTGCTTTCTGTTGAGTATTCTTTTACCAGGCATACTTTACTCAGTTGATTTCAGGTATAATATTCAACATGTGAATGAGCAGACGGCAAGGTTGCTGTTCATCTGGAGACGGCTCATGTGCGCTTGTGCTGTAAGAGATGACACAAAGCGGAATGTGTTGCTCTCCTTGAGCAAACTTCAAGGCTGTAATCTTGAAGTAGGAGTGGAAAAGTCTGAAGTGAGGCAAGGAAAGCTTAAGCAAAGGCGATGAAGTGGATTAGTTGCTGGAAAAGAGCTCTCAGGACAGGACTGAGTTACTGATTGTCCTATGCAAGAGTGCCGTCTCTAGAGAAACCTAGTAAATGAGTTATTTATTAGAATCACAGTAAGGTAGCTGAGGCCTTTTATTTTTGGAAGGCCATTCCTGCCTTTTGTAAGTCAGTTGAGTTTATAGACTACCACCAAAAAGTTTATTTCAAAGTTTAAAACCATTGAAGACTAAATACTTGGTCACCTCTCTTACTCCACCTTTGTGCGTGTGGAAGATCCTGGCTGTTGGGGAAATACCTTACAGCCTCCAGTGTGTTTAGCAGTAAATCTGCATAACAGAGAATGACACCTGATTAGCTTTTGGGTTTAAAATCTTCACTATTAGATCACAAAGGCTATGACCAACAATCTTTATGATTCATCGTATGTAAGTAACATAAGAAATGAAAAACTTAATGCCAGTTTTCCTCACCTGAACCTTCCATGTTACAGATGACTTTAGTTCTCTTTATCATCCTAGAATCACAACACTTGAACTCTCCCCCACCCACTTCTCTGTAGTGGAAGGTCAGTCTTCCATGACTTTATTTGTATTTTTATTGCCATCACTATTTTGAACAAGTAGCAGTAAAATGCCTTTATCTTTTCACATATATGTGGGAAAACTTAGGTAATAGGGATAAAAGCATGTGTACTTTATACACATACAGGCACAGGTTGATATGTACGTATCCGGTAGTAACTTAATTACTAAGAGTAAGAACCTGTGTACTTTACATACATAATATGCACAGGCTCACAGTTTGTGTTGTAAGTACTAGGCTTCTTGGAAGTGGTACTGCGCTCAACCATGCCGTGGGCGCTAGGAAGGGTTGAGAAAAGTATTAAGAATAGTGGGAGTTTCTGAGGAAATCTACAAAATCTTATTCCAGTGTTTTTGGCTTGTCTCGCTAGTTATGGGGGAGTAAAGACTAGTCCAGGCTGGTTTTCTGGTGGCTCCATTTGAGCTGTCTGCCACTGGGGTGTAGGCGTGTCCTGGGGAGAGCAGTCTGCTGCTAAGGATGCTGGTGGTAATGGCCGCCATTTAGGAGATGATGAAGTGGCGGTGACTAAGCTCTGGCCAGAAAGACCAGACCAAGTTACTGGGCCACCCATGTTGAAGATCCTAGGAGAAATCCAAGTCTCATTTTAGCCTCTATGAAAAATAGATTATATTCTTAAATAAAAAATACAAGCAAAAACTGCAGTAAGATGTTGTTTCTTACCTATCAATTTAGTAAAGTGAAGGAATGAATGAAAGAGAGTCTGCCCTTTGTTAATGAGTTTGTGATTAAAGAGCATTTTCATGAACTACTAGTTTGTGGTATGAATTGGTATTTTCTGAAAATCACTGGCTCCATATATCAGGAGCTTTACCATCAGTCATATCTTTTGACATAGGAATGCCACTCCTGATACCTCTGTTCTAAGGAAATAGCTGTGTATCCAGATGAAATTTATGTGCAGAGATTCCCATCATACAGTTTCTAAACAGGGAAACAATGGAAACAGTGCTGTTAAACGGGGAAGAAATGGTTAAGTAAATGATGTTATAACAATTACAGTAAGGGAAAAACAGCAGAGCGGAAAGTTGTTATATAGAGTTATATTTAATCATGTGTAAAGATACAGATTAAAAAAAGCACGTGAAAGAGATAAACTAAATGAAAATAATAGCTTAACTTTTAAACTAGTAATAAAAGGTACTTCAGCAGTATGTGGGGCGGTAGTGAACTTAATTTCTCTCGGTTTTCTACTGCTCTCTGTTTTCCAGAATGAACATTTGTTTATTATCTTAGAGAGGAAAATCTAAAAAGAACAGAGTGAATAGTAGCTTCATTCAAGGGAGACAGGTAGAACAGACATGATTTGAAAGAGCTGCTCCGGATATGAGGTTAAGTTTGGAAACAGGACCTGTTCTCACATCTCTAACAAATTCCAGGGATAGCAGAATCTTCTTGGGTTGAGTAAGAAAAGGTTTTAATTTTCTTACAGAGATTGTTGATCTGTAAAGTACATCTCTTAAGGGTAAGGATAATGTTAATACCCTCTAGCACCTGGTGCTTGGTAAGTTCATAGGGAATAAGCAAATGAAAGTTTGCACTAGATTTTGGATGCAGATTGACAAAATCGACCTCAGCATATCCTTTTGGAGTTAGGTAACATACATATTGATAAGATGGAGAAAACAGAGAATGTGAAGTGTGGTAATCACTAGCTTACTTGGTCTTTTTTGTCCAAAGAATATGTATCTTCAGCATATGCATGTCAATCTTGAAAAAGTGGAGTGCTTTATTTTTTAAGACAGATTCAGAGAGGGGGAGAAAAAAGAGTTGCAGAGCTAAGTAGGGTGGTGTTTAGGACCAGTCATAGACCCTCACTATGAGGGTCTAGGCCTGGGAAGTGGGACCCTGAACTGCTCACGGAAAGTTGCTCGTCCGCACTGAAGATCAGGATTGTCCTGGGAACACCATTAACTTTCCATGTAATATCTGAACCTTTGTGTGTACATACCCATATTATTCTTTATAATTTTGCCCTTTTTGGGGTTTGTTTTGAAGTTTTTTTCCCTAGAAAATCTGAACATTCCACCCACAGACTCACACAGAATGACAGAAAGATAACTTGGTAGGCAATATTGAGTTAGGCAATATTATAACCATATAATCAGCAGTTTGATATACCCATAGTTTTACAGAAACTTGGTCCTGGTAATAAATTTAAGTTTCTCTAGGCAAAGATTTTTCTCCCTAGGTTGAATAATGAGCAAAGGAATGAATGTATCAAATACTTATTTTTAAATTTTATTAAATTTCCAGATTAGGCTATCACTCTCATCAGTAATGTTTTCAAAGCTGGCTAATTTTATTCTTTTTCTACCCCAGATGATTTTGCTTTTCATTGTGGTAATTACTTAGGTTTTATCCTACTTTGATATGCTTTCTTACTGTTGCTACATTCAGTGTCCAAATTGTAATTTTATATTTATAACTGCTTCTCATCTATTAGTCATCCATTATATTCTCTCCTGTTTTTAAAACATAACAAAGCTGACCAACTCAAAGCAGCTTTTCTCATTAACATCAGTTATCCACCAGTCACTCTGTATAACCATCTTTAACCAATTGTTCAGTATAATAGTGTATTTTCCTATATTTTTCATTAATTTCTCTTTTGTTTGTTTCCTGTAGATGGTAAACTCTTTGAGGGCAGGGATTATGTTAATCACTGATGTGTGTGCCAAGTTGGCAGCACACAACTGTATACGCAGTGGACTCAATAAATACTCACTGACTAGCTGTTGAAAAATTTGATGCAGCCTCCCAGAGTGTTTAGCATAGTGTGAGTAGTTTACGTATTAGTTAAATCTGACTCAGTATTTGGCAGTCGTAGGGTTTCATGTAATGATGGGATACCAGCTTGCCTCTCACTAACATCAAGAAAGTACCTAATGAAAGAGCCTTATGGCACAGCCTGATGACGGGGATGTTATCTGCACTTGTGGAACCTAGGAGTTCAAGTCTAAAAACATCTTTAAAACAAATTCTTTGAAATATTTCTGAGGGTCCTGAACACTTCACTTTTTGCGGCTATTAATAGGAATTAGTTGGTTGGTCTCTGCAACTTCTGTAATGATTATAGTAATTACTATAATTATCCAGCACCTACTGTGGACCAAACCCTTCCATATGTGCGTTACATGTGTTTTCTTATTTAAACTTTTAAAAATGCAGGATGGTGTATATTATTCCCATTTTACAGATGAAGAAACTAAGGCAAAGAGAGGTTAATTAACTTAGGATCATATATACAATAAATGGCAGAAGTCAGTATTTGAACTATGGTCTGTTGGTTTCCAAAACTTACACAAATTTTACTATGGTTTAATATCTCTCAGTCATGATATCCTCAGAAGATACTAGAGGAAAAACTTTATTTAAATTCAAATATTGGATCTAACATTTTAAATAATACCCGTAAGTGCTCATATTGCTCTGACAGTATTGTTTATTATCACACAGTAATTGGTATCTTGCTTATGGAAATAAACAGTTTTTTGTACTTGGAATGAATATTGCTTCCTAAGTGTAAAGGAAACTCAACATTATCTAGTCCATTTGTATTATAATCACTACTGTTTATCTTAAGTATCACTAAATCTTTATAATAGGAATCAACTCATATTAATAGTCTTGACTAAGATCTAGAGACATGACTTTGTTGAAAGAAGCAGATGTCAGTAAGAACAGAACTGGTATCAGTGTACGTGTATTTAATGGAAAACGTGACCGTTTTCTTAGGACTATATTTAGGTGATGTGATGAAATGAAATTACTGGCAGTTTGTGGATAGATTTATTCACTTGTTCATTTTATCTTCTTCTCAAAGCTGTATTTTTTAACTTAGAGGAAAACATTATTTAAGAAGCTTATTTACAAAATATATTCTAGCTTAAAAAAACAGAAAAGTATTCCTGGTAACAATAGAAAATGTCAAGCCTCATAGGAAAGAATGCTGTTTTACTTCCTGTTTGGTGAAGGACAGCCGTGTGGCACAGCCAGCTCTTAGGTGTCCACTCAGATCTCTTGGATGAGTAATTTCTTGAATATTCTGAAAACAAAACCAGAGTGCTGCTTTAGAGAGTTCTGTGGCAGCTGAGATAAAGCATTTGGGAGTTGTGTAGGAAGATATCGGTCTTCTTGGAGCTGGTCAAGGTAGTTTCATAGGGGACACTCCCAGGGCTTGGTGAAAACGTGGTCCCTTTAAAACAGCTCATTAAACAGCCCTTGAGCTTGTAAACCAGGTTCAGTCTCCAAATCCAGTAAGTCCTTCTTTTCAACCACATGGTGCTTTGACTTCCAGAGGAAGCTGGACCTTCAGTCGTCACACCACCTAGTTTACCCAGCGCAGATTTTGCCCCAAGCGTACCTCTAGAGGATCTTTGAAGCATTCCCCCATATTATGCGTCACATGGGTGACTCTCTAGAAAGCATTTTTTCAATACTTCGGACAGTTCATTATTAACTAAAGAGGCCCACATTCAAAGGAATGTTTCTTTTGGATTTTTCTGTGTAAGTTATAATCATCTGTTTAACTGGGTTTCTGGCTCCCATCATACTAGACCCCAGCAGGGCAGTGTTTCATCAGAATCAGATGAGGGCTCTGTTCAGTCCTGAGACCTACTGATTTTTCTTACTATCTTGGTTCCTATCTGGAATGCTTTCAAGACCGCCAGCTGTGTGGCCTGTTTGAAAGCACGAGGCTTGTGGCAGGAATGTGGGTTTTACCCTATTAGTGTTGCAAAATCACTTCTTGTGTACAATCTTGCTTTTCTCGTGCCTCCTATAGTCTGGTTTTAGATTATTTTTCTTGTGGTTTTGGTTTGTGAGTGTGAACTCATGGCTTTCATTTCCTTTATTCCTTTCCCTTCCTTCACATAGACAGTGAAGAAGGGAATAATTAGGAGATATTTTTGTATTTGTTTACATTGTCAAGCTGCATCGGCAGCTTCCCCTTTGTCTTACAAAAAATAAACTCAGGATACTGAAAATATTTGAAATCATTAGTTTAACTTACACTCTCAGCAATTCTTTCACTATTTTGGTTTAAATATGGTTATAATTTAGAAGGTGTGGACATTAAAGAATTTACCCACAAATGGCACCATCCTTACACAACTACTTTTAGTGTTTTACTGTATTTTAAGTCTCTAAGAGGTTATTCTATTTGTTTTGTTTTTTAAGTGCTTTTGCTGGGAATGAAATTCATAGATTGGAATTTGACCTCGTTTTCTCAACCCTTTCTTTTCCTTGGTGGTGTTGAATGCCCAAAGAAATAGCCAACATAAAAGTGGGAAAAAAATTCCAGGTGGAAGGACTTTCGTATTATCAACAAGCTAGATGATCAGTGCTTTATAGCCAGTATTATATAATCTGATTTCTGTAAGATATGTACTCAAGAAGTGAGGCACCAGGCCCTGTCTTCTTTAGCACTCCACTGCTTTTCTCCCCTGCTGTCTCTTACTGAACTTGTTGGACATTGAGGGCATTCAGTTGGACGGAAAGGCTCCAACAACTAGGAGTGAGTAGCGTCAGTCCACAGGGTTTATCATCTCTGCCCTCCTCTTAGGTAAGAGGGCTGTTGACTTGAAGAAGGAAACGTCCTCTGGAGAGCACTGATTACAGACCAGAGCCGCGTTTCTGTCGTCGGCCTGAGGAGGCACACCCATGGGAAACGGCTGCTCCTCAAAGTTAGAAGGCAGCTGTGGCAGACAGTGGTCTTCGTCACACCTGTAACACTACAATTCCAGTGTTTTCAAAAAAGAAGCTCAACGAGTGATGAAAAATAGGTTCAGATGTCGATCTTTTTCCATTAGACTTACTTTTTTAAAATTATATTTTACATTTAGGAAATAAAGGTTGCTTGGTTCCATATTTAAAGAGCATTTCAGGACCCTCACTTGCTAGTGTTTTCCTTGAGATGAACTGAAGGTGAGTAAATGCTTATGCGTTTTTGTTCCAGTTGGCGACCTGCAGAGTGCAGACTGGCTTAGTTCTTTCTCTCACAGGCTTGTTCGGCCATGGAGTTTGGGTACTTTCATCTTTTTAATGTGGCCTTCCAAAAAATGCTATTTATTATTATTTCTGAAGTGGTTTTAGATGTGTATTAATCCTTAACCTAGCACTTGAAGGCTAAAGTCATTTGCACAAAGGTGACTGTTATTTCATAGCCAGAAATAGGATAACTGTAGGTTGGTGAACATACTATATACTGTGATGCCTTTCTGTGTCTTTTTGTGGTATTCTGTGCTTTATTTTAAAACATGACTTGTTCATGTATTTGTGGACAAGGAAGTGGCTTTTGAAATTTACCCCGTATCTGAGAACTGTTTATGGCCTGCTGAACAGAATTACTTTCTAAATTCTTAAAATGGATATAAGAGAGGGGGGAGTAGAGAAACCTGTGTCTCTTTAAGGATTAGGGAGAACTGAAATATCTAAAATCTTCTAGGCAACATTGACGGCTTCTATTTCTAAAAATAGTTTTTCCATGTACCTTTAAAAATGATACATAACTTATTCTGCTATAATTTCTTTCATTTTTAAACCGAAATTTGATTTGTGAATTACATAAGCATTACATTTCGTACACGTGAGGGGAAGGATGAGGTTTGAGACCAGAACCCATCTCTTATTTTCTCAAAATAGCTCTTTTCACTGTCCCATGTCACACTATTACCAGTGACAAGTCATACCTCTTTGCTTGGAGTGGTAAGTTATACCACTTTTAAAATGCCATTACTAAAAACAGCTCAAGTTTCTAAGCTGCTTTACATTTTCAGAAGCATTTGAAAGTATTTTTGGACTTGCTAACTAAACATTAGATGGAAGTAAAAAAAGATGTGCTTGGTTAATTTGTATTAGGGAACTCATAATTATCTGGAGGAAGGGTTAAAAGAGCCTGATCCCTTTGGGAATTAAATAAAATCAGTTAGTGTTATAAAATCATGAGCATAAGATAAATTGAGATGAGCTAATTAACTTTTGCCTGAGAGTTTACTGTTTTATAAATAGGGCAAAACCTATGCTTAGAGTTACTTCCACGTTGCTGGTAGGTTAACTGGGCTTAATGGGAAGGTAATTTGGCTCATCCTTACCCGTAATTGCTTGCTCTCTATTTTTGGCACAAATCCCTATAATAGTTTAACATTGATTCAAATGTTATTTCTCTAATGGACACCCCCAACCCCCATTATCTGTCTTTGCGAATACACTTCCATCTGAAGTGAGGTCTCCTCTCATATTCCTTAGTATCAGTTCCGGGTGTTTGATTTAGTGTGACAGTTGGAGGAAACCTGTTAATATGATGTTATTTGTGTCACTGAGAGTGTATTTTAAGATTATGAGAAGATTTTTTGGCATAGTTCTCTATTCGGAGTTGCTCTTGATTCTAAATATAATATTAGACTAGCAACTTTTCAGGAAAAATAAAAAGAAACACTGTCACATTAAATGTAACAAGTTTTAAGATACTTCATTTTTTCCCCAGAAAATATGTGTGCTTGGGAAGTAAGGAAAAGCTGTAGTAATTTTGTGTTTTATTTAGCAAATGGATATGTTTCTTAAATTTACGGAAGTATTTTCCAGGAGGGGTTCATCGGAACAAACATGCGTTAGAATGTCAGTTACTGTTTTTTTAAAATTCTGAAATGTATATTGATCAACAACTTTGTAAAATGCTACTACATAAGCTAAAATGCTTCTGTGTGTTGTTAAATCTACAAATATTCCAAAACTTGTTTTATTACAGACACCCTTTTGTCAAGGAATATACATCAATTTATGAGACTGATACATGGTGATATTTTTTATTACATGTTTAAGCTACTGGGATTTTCTTATTCCAGGAACCCTGAAAATATTTTGAAATATAAAGGCCTAAAATTGTATCATCTTAAGGAATTTAAGACATATGACATTGTGATTTAAAGAAGCAGTGTTGCCGTTTAAAAATAACACCATGTTATTTTTTCCTTCTTTACTAGTATATAATTTATTTTTTCATTCTCATGGATTTAAAAGTGGCTTTTCTGGAAATTTGAGCACTGAGCCAGGAGCCAGTCGATCTGATTTCTAGTCTTTTTTGGCTGAATGACTTTAATCAAATCACATAACCTCACTGAGGCTCCCTCTTGACATTTGCTTAAGGCACATAATAATTACAGACTCAGTCTGTATTTCCTCCCAGAATCATCGTAAAGATAAAATAAGAGGAAAAGAATCTATCTGTAGATTATCTGTAAGATTAGGGAAATAATTGTGCCTCAGCAAGTGGAAGATGCAAGTGTTTTAAAGCTTTATTTATTTGGACTAATGGCTCTATATTTGAGGTGGGTAGACTTTTTTAGAGTTGAAGCAGATAATTGTGCCACTCTCTCTTTTTGTCATTGAGGAAACTGAGACCTAGAGATAAGTGACTGGCCTTGGGTCTTACCCGGAGACCAGACAGCCAGGTCCCCTGACCCGCGCTCCAATGCTGTGCTGGCCTCAGACCAGTCTGGAAGTGGGGACAACCAACTACCTGTTGTCAGATACTCTTGTATATCTTCCTCCCAGATACTGTTGCTTTTTAAAATGCAATGTTAGTATTATCATTTTTAAGTTCCTAATTATGTTCTTGTTCAGGACTCTGTTTTGACTTTCATAATATATTTTAGATAAAATATTGATGAGTTTCTTTTTAGTAATGAGAATTTTTTTTCTTCTGTGTCATGTTTTAAAAAAATTCTGACAAATTACCATGTAATGTGCTAAAACTGAAATTATGAGAGCAAAGATAAACCAAGGCCGTTTATAATTTGGGTTCCTGTTTTATTGCTACTGATCTTTATTTACTGTTTTGGCATTTAAAGCATGGAGAATTTGTTAATTCCCTCCCCCCCAATGTTTTGGAGAAAAAGAATGAGAAGATACATTTCTCGGTGACTGCTTTTGAAAATGTTATCCTTTTTTCTTTGCCTCAAGTACTTACTAAGACAGAAAATAGCACTGCTTATTTTTATTGGCCACACTTGAAAAATAAGTAAGAAATAAACGTGTTATCAGTCAACACACATTTGCCGAGTACTTTGTGCAGAGGCCTTGTACTAGGTGCTGGTGATTTTGAGACATACTGTGTGTGTGGTCTCTTGCCCAAGAGGCCATGAGCATACTTATTTACCATTTTATTCTTTTACAGTGTGAGATCAAACGTTTTCCTGTATTTAAAAATGCCTGAGAGAAAAATTTTCTGTATTTGTGTTCTTTTTGACTTCATGTGAAATTTGAATAGAGAAACACTGCAAATAGGAAAAGTGTGAATAACTTTAGAATCCTGAGAATAATATTATGAAAGGTTAAATTGTCTATGCTTTAATAAAAGAAGCAGTTAAAATTATTTTAGTCACTGGAATAGTAAGTGTGTTTGTTTAAACTGTCACACACCTAGACAGAAATAAATCTTGTTAAAACAGCAGCTCGCTGCTGACCTTACTTGCTTGGCCTGTTCTGGGTGCCCAGACCTTGACTGCACTAAAGCAGCAAAGGTCTGCTCGGCCTATTTGTAATCATATCTTTAAAAGTTTCTTTAACCTGATACTTTATGAAGAAAAAATAAAAAGGATTAGTTACGCATGCCTTGAATTTATAGTCTAAAATGAGAACCCCAGCATTCGATTGTGCTACAGTTAAGCATGTTTAGATACTATAAACGACCTTTTGTGGGGTTTGGATTCCATCTTCGTTTCCTTTTCACAGAGGAACTCAAACCCAGGGTCACTTTATGAGATCCGTCTGCATTTTGATTTGATCTGAATTGTTCATTATGTTGTTTTTTTGTGCAGAACAATAAAAAATATGCAGGGAGACACTAGATACATAATACTTTCTAAGTTCCTTGAAGTCTGGGCTTTTTTTTTTTTTTTTTCCAATCATCTCCAGAGCCTGTGTATATCCTTGTTTACAGATCCTGGTATTATAAATATTTACTGGGTAAGTGAATGAATAGATTTATATTTATCTTTATGCATCATAATCCTCTTTTGTGTCTGATGTCGTTCTGATTTACAGCTAGTCTGCCTGAGACATTTTAATTTTTGCTTTAAAGTCATTATTAGTATTTATTAAAAAGGGATTAGTTTTTATTCTGGTTATCTGTTACTTAAAATGATAATTTATTATTTTCTCATCATTCTGTGGATTAGGAATTTGGACAGGGCATAGCAGGGATGGCTTGTGTCTGCTCCACGATGTCTGGAGTCTCAGCTGGGATGATGAGAAACTGTTATGGGCTAGCACAGCATGGAGCTGGCTGGGCATCTCTTTTTTATATGGCCTCTTCACATGGTGAGGTTTGGTTTACTTACAGTACAGTGGCTTTCAGATTGTAAGACAAAGGGTTTCAGGCTGGAGATTCAAGGCTCCAAAGCCCCAGAATATCACTTCTGCCACCTTTCGGTCCAGTCAATCATTAAAGCCACTCCAGTTTCAAGGGAAGGGCAGTTAAACTTCATTTTTCAATGGGAGGAGTATCAAAGAGTTCATTGCCATCATTAGTCTTCCACAGTTCTGTTCTTAATGTATTATTTGTCATCATTGTGATTAACCTTTTTAGGCTGTGGTTTATTCTAGGATGGTCAGCAAAATATCTACTTCTCAGTGCTGAAGGTGACTGCCTGGGGGGAGGGAGGGAGAGAGAGAGAGAGAGGGAGAACGTATAAAACAAAATCAGATTTACTAACTAAATATAAATAAAACTACCAAATCAATGAGATTTAACTTATCAGCACCATGCAGTGTTTTGTGGCTGTGACAGACATGCTATTTACAACTGCGGGGCTCACGTTCCATCGAGTTCAGCATATACTACAATTAGTGGTGTGGCGATGCTTCTCATCTCCCCCATTTTTTTTTTTCTTTCCTTGAATTTATTGAAAACTTTGTTCCTTAAGATTTGATATCAAAGACAGTAAAATAATACTAGTCCCTAATCCAATCATAAACACAAATCCAAGGACTGAAATTAAATGGAAGGAGGCAATCAGCTATATATGTAACTGGTGATATCCCTGTGTTAAATAATTTTAGATTGTCATCGGAATGAAAATACGATATTAGAAAATTTTATGGGCATTTCCTGGACATTTATATACGTTCTTGGTCTTGAGAAAAAATTCAGCTCCAATAGGTGGTTTTCCTAGCTGTCTCCCCACTTAGGGTTTAGACTTGTTTTATTTTCTTTTTAAATGCAATTCCTCATGTCAGATTAAGTCCCCATTTTGTCACAGCCTTTAAATTTTTGCCTTCACCTCTGTCTTGATCCTACAGTATTGTAGCACTTTTTCCATTTTCTTTGCTGAGAGAAGCACAACAAGCCAGTAATTGAATAATCTTGTTAGTGGAACATTTTAGGGCAATTTGTTGGGTTGTATTGGGTGAATTCATTGGGTGAATTGATGCTTGGGGCTGTTTTTGTAGTAGCTTGTTGTTAGAAAGCATCTTCTTGATACCAGCTCTTTTCTTCTGGGGAGAATAAGGAGGTGGGTGGGCTAGAGGGTGTGGAGGAGTGGAGCCTGGCAGGAGGAGCAGGGGTAGAGACAGCAGGGCTAGGGTGGAAGTCTTGATTCAGAAAGACCTCAATTCCACATGTGGTTCTTCCTCTTGCTTTTCCTCGAGGAAATCACTTAACTTCTCTGACTTGCACTTTCCTTATCTGCAAAATAGAATTGATAGGTGCCTGTTTATGGAAAATATTAAAAGCAATGCTTGTGAAATTTGTATCAGAGTAACTGACACCTGATACATAACAACACAAGGTGGCTCTCCTTGTTGTTCTGTATGTTTTGCACTTAGACCAATCATTTGCAGATCTTTCAAGTTTTGTTTGTGTTTTGTGTTGTTAGGTATTTTAACCTTAAAGTCTAGATTCACAACTAAGTTACAAGCCTCTCATACCTTTCAGTGTGCTTGGTGCCCTTCTGTGGTGGGAAGGTAGACATGCATTTGATGATTTCCATAGCACACAGTTAAGACATGATGGCAAGGCCAGCTTTTCTAGGATAATATTTGTTTCTGGGTTCACAGAAACTCCGTTGGTGAGAGGAATTCCTGTCATTGTCAGGAGAGGTACTAATCTCTTTGAGCCTCAGTCTTCCATCTTGGAGTAGTTACAATAGATTATTTCCAGGATTCTTCCAGACCTAAATTTTGATGCAAAATGGTGCTGTTGCCACAGGATCCAGTTTTCTCCAGCGTTCCTCCATGTTTTTGTCAAAACCTAGACACAGTAAAATGAAAAATTGCATTTTCAGTTTTTTAACAAAATGAGAAACTATAGGTTCACACAATGAATCCAGTTTATGATGAAGTATCTTTTTTGGTAATAATTCTTTTGAGTCACAGTTGGACCCATGATTTGACTCAGTGAAGTCACATAAAGAGAGAGAGAGAGAGAGAGAGAGCGCGCGCAAATTGGACTAGGTAGGTACTAACGGAACTCCAAGGTGAAGCTCTCCATTTTCCGCTTAGTAAGTTGCAGTGATTTTCTCCTAGTAGTCCAGCGCTCATTTTTGGAATACCATATTCTATTCTTTCTAGAACTCTATAAAATGTTGCTACACTTAATTATATCACATAAAATTGTAATTTTACCCAAAGGGGAAGAAAACTTACCTGTGATATAAAACTACAACTGTGAACAAATATTATCCACACATGTGAGCCATTTTCAACTTGGAAGGAAAACACCATTGTTTTGGTGCTTGCTATATTTTTTTGTTTTTAGCGGATCAGAGCTGCCCTAGCCAGCAGTCAGAGTGGTAGGAACGTGGGGCCTGGAGTCAGGTGGACGAGGGTTTAATATCTTTGACTTTAGAAAAATTGTGTTACCTCTTCTTGGCTATCCACTGGGTATTTTATAATATCTTCCTTTTTAAGAAGACATTCTCCTACCTTCTTTCATATTGAGTGTAGGCTTTCTTTCTTTCTTTTTTTTTCAAATTTAAAGAATGTTCCCTGTATTATGTTGAGATGATGACTATCTTAGTGTGGTTATACCCTGTTGAAAGCTGCGGCTTCCCTGTAGGGGGCGAGAATTGGCAGGGCCAGTCATTTGGGGAAGAGGCTGGTCCTCAGGGAGGAAAGAGAAACTCAAAAGGAGAGCTTTGGTGGACAGAAGGTCTGTGCCAGTCCCTGTGATACTAGGTTTTGAGGGTACTGCTAGGTATCGGGGCTTACAGACTACCCCATCCTATGTCGACAGATCATATAGTTTTAATGTGACTTTTGATTCACCTCCTTTTGTTACCCAGAGTCTTGAGGTAATTATACAGGCTTGTCTGCCTTGTACTCGGGGATATGAGGAGAGGCTTCTAGGCTCATTTTCTATCAGCCAGAGTAGTCACTACAGCATTAATTAGAGTGGGTTTCAGAGAGGGGTTCACAGCCTTATTCTTTCTAAGTAGATTTTTTCTCTCAGTTGTTAATATTTGCAGGGTATATATTTTATTTTATTAAGAAAGATAGACATTTCCTCTTGATGGTTTATTATAAGAAATAAATTGATAATTTGTGGAAATCCTCTATTATTCTAGTGTATACAGTAAGCCTGTTTTCATTTCAAGGAGAATAAATGGGAACATTAAGGGCAAAATTATTTACATTACTGGGACCAAAAGCAGTTAAAATTCTACTCCTAGTTTTTTGGGGGCCTGCCTTTAATTTCTGATTGGTTGTCCGGTTGGCATGTTCTAGTCTTGGTAGGGGTCATCCCTGAGTCTTTTGTTTCTGTTTAAGAAAGATTAAGTTCTGCTCAATAACTTAACTGTTTCTTTGCTCTCCTCTAATTCTATTAAAGACTATTATTGTATGAATTTGGGGGCTGAGCACCCTAATTAAAGCTCCAGGACTTTTGTAGGAGTGTTATTTAAAAATATTTAGTCCAACAGCATATTGTCTTCTTAGTCAAAGGTAGATAAAACCTTACCCTTGCCCTCCAGAAGCTCCCAGTCTACAGAAGAAGATAAAGTTGAGATAAGGTAATCATGATGGTGATCATTTGCATGTGCTGTCTTCAGATCCTTATTTTGTATTCATTTGTCAACACCTTAACTTTTCTCCAGTCAGTGAAACTCTTCTGAGGAAGGTCATGAGCAATTTCTGCTTGCCAAATCAAGTAGAAACTGTGTAATTTTCACTACTGAGCATTGAATGGTGTCTCCCCTCTCCGTGGAACTCTCCGTCTCAGATTCTATAGTACTTGTCTTTGCTTGTCTTCCTCCTGTCTCTTAGGTAATTTCTTCTCATTCTCTTTGGCTAGTTCCTTTTCTACATAATTTTTTAAAGTAGGAGTTCCTTTGGGTTTAATTCCAGCTCCCAGCTCTCTGTTATCTCTTCTCCCTAAGATATCTTAACCAGTTCTTTGGATTTAAATACTATTTTCAGGTTAGTGACTCCAAATTTAGCATCTTTACTCCTCTCTCAAATTTGAGCCATGTACATTCAACTACATATGAGATTAATTTTTCTTCTAGGTCTGTCTCTGTGCAAGAATATTACTCTTTGGCAGTTACTGTTTTATGATAGTTGCATATAGTGTTTGTCTTCCTCTGTCTGACTTACTTTACCAAGTCCATCTATACCCTCCAAGTCCATCTATGTTGCTACAACTGGCAAAATTGCATTCTTTCTTATGACTGAGTAGTATTCCATTGTATATATACACTACATCTTTATCCAGTCATCTGTTGGTGGACACTTAAGTTGTTTCCATATCTTGGCAGTTTTAAATAATGCTGCTTGAACACTGGTTCAATGAGCTCATAGCTCTTTTAATTTGTGTTTTTGGGTCCCCCCCCCAGATATATACTCGAGTGGAATTGCTGGGTCATATGGTAGTTCTATTTTTAGTTTTTTTGGAGGAACTTTTATACTGTTTTCCAGTTTACATTCCCAGCAACAGTGTACAAGGGTTCCCTTTTCTTTTCATCTTTGCCAACATTTATTTGTGGTCTTTTTGATGATAGAAATTCTGACAGGTATGAGGTGATACCTCATTGTGGTTTTGATTTGCATTTCTCTGATGGTTAGTGATGTTGAGCATCTTTTTATGTACCTGTTAGCCATCTGTATGTCTTTGGAAAAATGTCTGTTTAGGTCCTCTGCCCATTTTTTAATCGGCTTTAATCTCTTCTTATTTAACTTATGATTAATTGTACTTTTTGAAGCATTTTATTTATTTGAATTAAAATAACAAAAGAACACCTTAAGATTGACTTTCAATTAAATTTAAGCACCAGTTTTAGAAAACTGAAGGTTTCTCTGAGTGAGTTAAGTTAGCTATATCTATGATAGGCAGAAAGAATAGTTGGAAGAATAATTAGAAGGTTAATTAATTAATGTTTATACATAAGTTTTAAGAGCTAAATATTATTTTAAGGGGGTCTTGATAGGATACCACTGACCTCTTGAAAAAGACTTTAGAAAATGAAAATTGCTTGTTAAAGAGTTGGGGGTTAATGTCTTCACTGGAGGTAGAACCCTTTAAACGAAGAAAGAAAACATGAGCTTGTCTGAAGTATACATGCAAATTAATCAGTTAGCTTATAAATTATTCTTCTGTAGTCTAGATCTTATTTTTAGCACTGTTAACTTAATAACTGGGAAGTAATTTTTCCTTGCATATGGAGTACACATTATTAAGACTTTTGCAATGCAGCAACTTTGGGATTTTAATATTTTATTAAAATATGAAAAGTATATTTTAGGGCATTTTTATATTATGTAAAATATGTAATATGTATCAAAGAAAAATACAATGTCCTGTTCAATAATCTGGAGTAGTTCTTAAAGTTAAGTCTTGAAAGTATGACTTTCCTCTTGCTGTGATATGATTTGAAACATTCTAAGTTAAAGGTGCATTTTAGGTTCAGTTGTTTGGGAGTTTTTGTGCTTTTAAGCAAAAAGTGGAAAAGTTAATTGCTATATTAATCATGCGTTATGGGTCCATGTGTTCTGGTGGGTGTCTGTTCAGATGTGCTGGGCTAGAAATGTTGAGAAATACTCTGAGTAGCACTTCTAGAGTTTCCTTCCTTTCCCCGTATGTTCTCTGCATTTCTATCAACCTGTCTGACTGGCTTGATGACTGGACTGGTGCTGGCTAAGTAACAAGACCAGTAATAGGACCTCTGTTGGGACATGAAGTGTGGCGGTTGTGCGGCTCCCTCTGGTTAGTCATCTTGTGCCAACAACATGTGCCATGTACGCTGCTCTCCATCAAAAATCAAGGTAGTTGTTACAGTTGTGACATGTATTTTCATTCACATACTAACACTGATGTATTGGCTGATGGATTCCTTTAATTGGTGGCAACTTTGAGAAGGTTGGGAGGCTCCCTTTGAGTCAGGAAACAGTGACATCAGGATTTATTAGCAATGTCAGCTGGGGAGGGTGACGTCGGGGATACTCTGCTCCTGTTTGTACCATGCCCGAAACTCAAGAAAGCAGTTTCCAAGCTGGTCACATATTTTACAGTCTTTTTCAAATCAAGCTGGCAAAAATGATAGCATTGTCAAAACTTCCGTAGCAGCCTACTGGCTCAGAGCATGCTTGGACTCAGCCATCAGACTCTGGGTTTGAATTCAGGCTTTGCTGGCACATCAGCTCTGTGGCCTTGAACGAAGTGCTTCGCTTCTCAGTGAAGTTTCTGAATCTCCAAAATAGTGGTGATAGTTGCAGTGCCTGCCTCATAGAGTTGTTAGGAAGATTAAATTAGGTAACATGTATAAAACCCGCTGCCCAGGGCTCGCACAGAATTCACATTCAGTGAATGCTGGTTGTTGTTGGTGGTGGGGGGGTGTTAAAACAAAAGAGCAAAATGTGGCCCCTCCCTCACTGGTAGTCACAGAGTGCTCTTTTAGCTAGTGTCACAGCTGCCACTTCATTTTCTTCCCAGCTTACTTGCTTCCTCTGGCTCTGTTCCTAACTATTCATTTAAAAAATAATTTAAAAAACCAATAAAACAAAATATGGAGCATATCTCCTCCTAACCCTCCCCTGCCTTTAGAAAAATCATCAATCTATAGCTTTAATGTGGCTGGTAATCTTTTTATGTGTGATGTAGGCTTAGTACTGATTTTTTAAAAAAATTTTTGCCTCAAAGTAATGATGTGTTGCTTCTGCTTGCTGATGCTCTGCTTGGAAAATGTTCACCTCACCTTTTGCTCCTAGAACTACTTTTAATCCTTGGGTCCCTTTTCTCACACTGTAACCTTAGCTATCACATGGGAAGGGAGAGCAGGGGCACAGGGGTACCTTTTAAAAAAAATCATTTAAAATTTTTTTAGCTTTAAAAAAATTGAGGTATAATTTGCTTACCATAAAACATCCATTTTCAGTGTGTTAAAAGAAGAGTTTTAGTAAATTTATACAGTTTTGTGTCTCGTTTCTTTTTTCATTTTATATATTTTTTTTTATTCAAGTATAGTTGGTTTACAATGTTGTCTCATATTTCTTACTCATTTTTCTTTAGCGTCACTGCAATCCAGTTTTAGAACAATTCTGTCAGCCCCATCATGTCCATTTTTGGTCAGTCCGCACTTGCATTCCCTGACCCAGGTATACCACTGATCTGTTTTCTGCCTCTGTAGTTTTACTTTTTCTAGAAATTTCAGATAAACGGAGTCATACAATATTCTGTCTTTATGTTTGGATTCTTTCATTTAGTACAGTGCCTTTGAAGTTCGTTCGTGCTGTTGAATATGTCAGTGATCCATCCCTTTTTTATTGTTGGGTGATATTACATTGTCTGACTGTACCACATTCTGAAAACTCCACTTGCCAACTGATAAACTTTTGAACTGTTTCCAGGTTTTGGCTGTCCTGAGCTAACTGCTAGGTCCATTCACGTATAACTCTGTGTATGGTCGTCCGTCTTCAAGAGAAATGAAGACACACTTTGGTGTGAAAGCGTTGGGTTATATGATGAGAAACTTCCCAGCCGTTCCCAAAACGGCTGTACCATCGTGCTTTCCCACCAGCAAGGGACGCGATGCGAGGGTTCTAGTTTCTCTACGTCCTTGTCCACACTTTAGATACTTGGCTGGATAGGCTGTGGTATTTCATGTTGGTTTCAACTTCCATTTTCCTGATGACTAATGGCGTTCAGTACTTTTCTGTGTAGATTCCCCAGGATGGATATAAAATGTCTTCAGATAGTTCACTCATTTAAAAAAGTTGAATTGTTTGATTTATGATTGTAAAAAGAGTCCTTTAGATATTCTATAGCCGTCCTCTATTAGACAATTACTTTGCTCTTTATATATGTACTTTATTAGATAATTATTTTGCCAATATTTTCTTTCAACCTGTGGCTTTTGTTTTCATGTTTTAAATTATGTCTTTTGAAGAGCAGAAGCTTTAATTTTAAAGTATTTCAGTTTATCTTTTTTTTTCTTTTTACCTTCTTTTTAAGTCTTTTTTCTTTTATACATTAGGTGTCATATCTAAAAAAATTTTTTTTGCCTAATCCACAGTAATTTTCTCCAAGTGCTTTCTTCTACAAGGTTTGTAGTTTCAGTTCTTAATTTTAGATCTATGATCTTATCATTTTGAGTCAAGTTGTGTACATAGTGCAAGGTAAAGGCTAAGGTTCTTTCCCCCCTCCATATGTATAACCAGTCTTTGGTACCACTTGTTGAAAAGACTGCCCTTTCCTCATTGAATTACCTTGCCACCTTGGTTGAATATGAATTGATATAACTGCATGGGCCTGGTTTTGGACTCTGTTTTCTTCTGTTGTTTATCCCTATGCCAATAACCCACTGTTTTATTGTAACTTTATAGTAAGATTTTGAAATCAGGTACTATGTTTCAACTTTTGATGTAATCTTAAAGTTAGCCCCCTGTTCAGAAATTTTCCATCAGTCCCTCTGGGCGGTAATGTGCAGATAGATAAAGCTATTAAGACATCTGGGGGAGAATCAGTTCTGCTTGGGGATTGATTGGGTTACCTGTCACAGCTAGCAGCATTTCCCAGCATCATACTTGGCATAATTGTGTATAATACCTACTATGTACCAGGTGCTTTCTGTTACTATCTCATTTAATACTTCCAAGGTACTGCAGAGAGGACGGTGGTATCCTGATTTTATAGCTGAGTCCACAATAGTCACTAAGCGGCTGCTAGGGATTTAATAATATTTACACGATAAGGCTGGTTTTTGAAACCTCTCTTAACCCTAGCTTCTTTCCGCTGCTCTGTGCAGCCTGGCCTACTCATAGTGACCTATTCCTTTGTGGAGAGGAGGTTTATATTTTTAGTTTATATAGTGGCAACAGTAGTGGTGGTCAGAGAGAAAAGGATAACATATATCCCTTTGCCTTTTCTTGCAAGGTTCCTGCCTTTCCTTCTGTCACTCTGCCCTGGGCCTGGCAGAATGACAGAAGGAAAGACATTTCCTCCTCCTTCCCTTGAAACTCCTGAAGCAGCCTCATGAAAATTATCAGGACTGGTAGAAGAGCAGTGGCACTGAACTGCTCTGTTGTACACCTGAAACTAACATTCTAAATCAACTACGCTTCAATAAAAAATAAAACAAAAAAAGAGTAGTGGGATATTGATTTGTTATAGGGTTATCATTGCCCGTACTATTGCTTTAAATAGCCATTATCTTCCCTTAGTGACTTCTAAAACATTTTGTAATTCTGTAAGTATTTTACTTAATTCTTGTTTAAAATGTTACACCAAGATATTACACTATACCATGGAAATTATTCACATCTTCTGTCTTCATGTCCTTATACGTCTGTCTTTAGCTTAGATTCATTAACAATTTCCTCTCATATTATATTAGCACATTAATTTAAAAAAACTTTCCAAATGGTATAGATCAAGCAGTAATTGTTTAATATCATCATTCCTACTAATGTCACTAGTTTTAGCTCTTAACTGTTGCCGAGTGTGATGTCCTTGAGCAGATTAGTTGTTGGTATGGAATCAGAATGGGCTTAATTTGGCTGGCACAATGAGTACCTTTACCCCAGCAGTGTGGGAAGGATTGATGGCTCCCATTACATAACAGTTTATTGCACTCTGCTCACGGACTGCCACTTGAGGAGAATCCATTCATTTTATTTACTGTGATAACTTCTTATTTGCATACAGATTTCCTTTTGTTTTTCGTGAATCATCTCTGCCTAATACTCTAGCTACATTTCATTACATTTGATGATGATCTCCAGACTGATAAAGTTGTGGTAAAAATCAAAATGCATTTTTTTTCCCGTTTCTTTCCCCTTTAGACCTCTCAGATTATGAAATCAGGTTTTTCTAGTGTCCTAGGAAAATGAGCTTTTTTCTACTGTTAGGTTCTATTTATTATTCTAAAGAGTAAAGGACTCTTAAGAGACTTAATACTATTTTAAGTTTGATAATGAATCAAAGTGTGAATTATTACTGATTATTGTCACCTGAAGGAAAAAAACAGTAACTCAGTTATAAAAACATTCCTTGAAGCTGATTGAATTTAGTAGTATATAATATTTAAAATAAAGACATACTACTACCACTAGCAGTCAAACAGTTTTTCTTGAGTCTATAATATACACAAGAGTGGTAAACATAAATACTATAAGCACATATTTTTTGTATTCATATTCCTCACTGTGCATCTTGGAAACTTCTTTGGTGCAGTGGAATTGTTTCTTGTGTGGATCAGAGAAAATACGACAGGGTCCTTCAAATCAAGCTTTTTGCTCTCAGAGATACACACCCAGAAGACACGTGGTGAGCAGTTGCCCTCATTATTGGAAATGTTCAGTTCTTCCTCATCTTTTCCCACACTTACTTTTGCAAATTGTCATAGATAGCATAATTTTTACATCATCTTACCCAGGACCTTTTTTTGAGACAAATTGTTCACTTTTGAACGTTTCCTTAAACAGTTATGACATAGATGTTTATTTCAATAATTTCAAGCTTCCCTATTCCATATAGGCAAACTGTAACTCGCAGCAGGCTAAGATCAGTTTGTGAGTTTATTCATTCATTCATTCTGGAAACATTTACTGCGTACTGTATGACTGCGTGCTGGGTGCTGGGCTAGCCCTAGGAGTGAGTGTGGTGTGGAAATGGGTGCCTAGGGCCGCCTCTACTTTTGTTCCGCCTTTAGTGCTAGTGACTAGACGAGCAGCTACCAGAAAGCGTAGTTAAGTATTATAGTGGGAACTCAAAATGAGGGCAGACACTTCATAATTCACACTGAAATGTGGCCTTACGTATTTTACATTCGCTTGTACAAAGACAAGTACATTACTTATCTCCTTCTTGACTTACCATGCAATTTAATGGAGACTTGTTATTAATGAGTATTTCTTGTATATTGGTTGTAAAAAAAAAATCACATCTACTCTAGTGAGCCTAACAGGATTCTGCATTTTTTAAATTCATATTTGTTCATTTCTTTACATTGCAGATTTCTCTTGGATTTGGCCACAAATTTATAGATCTTCTGCACTGTGTACAGGCACAGGTAAGTTAAAAGTAAGCTTTTCTATTGGTGTATTTTGGTTTTTAAGTAAATTCATTTAAAATTACCCTGTTTATAATTTAGCAAAATAACATATAAGTAAAATGAATGTAAATAAAACCCCAGAATGTTGAATATTTGTGATGGTTTTATTATGAAAATTCTCTGTGAATGTGTTGGAAATAATATTTGAAGGTAAAATGAGCGTATGACCGTATCTGTTTATCAGTGTCTATTTGGGAAGAGTTTACATTTACCAGTTGGATGAGGGGAACTGTAATTTCATAGCTTGGCAAAATGTTTACATTTATTTTTATATGTAAATAAAAAAGAATAGGCTGCTAGATTTTGGCAGCAAGTTTCAGTCTTACAGGGGTAGATTTAATGAGCAAGCTTTTCTTGTCCAACCAGTCTGAAATAGCTTCTCAGTCACTCCTTACCACACAACCCTGCTGTACTTTTATCATAATGTTTGGATCATGTGATACATTCTTGTTTATAGTCTCCCCTACTAGAATATAAGCTCCATGAATGTTGGGGCCATTTTTGTCTGTTAAAAACAATCTTCCTAACCCTTAGTATGTGCTTATTACATAGGTAAGACTGAGTACATCTTTGCTACAGTAATTATTGGATAATAAATATTATGAATTTATTTATATTCACAGTCATTGAACTCTGCATCTGTTAATACAAACTAGAAATAGCTCCTTATACTTATTTCTAAATATGCTATTAATTTATATCAGATACTTAAAGTATATAGCTCTTAAGTGTTCAGAGAAATTACCTGTGTTACATACTTTATGTACTCAAGTATGCTTAATCAGGGTAGAATTCAGAGGATAATGCTTCCAATTCTGTATTTACTTTGTCACTACGCTAGAAGGGTCTTAGGATCCAGTGATGGGTAAACTTGAAGCAAGTATGGGAGCTTCTCCCCTCCTTACTCCATCCTGCTACCGTGCTGGATATGTTTTGTGATATCCTTAAGGAGAGCAAAGTAGATTTCAAAGTAGTTGTCCAATTTTAACCCCTGAAAACCAAGTAACTTAAAAATTTCCCACTACCTTTCATTGCATAAAAATGTAATTTATTTAACTTCGTTTCCTCTTTGTAGATTGGGGAAAATTTGGGGTCACTTTTCTGCCCTCCATATTGATGTGTGGATTCATTATCAAAGATAGCTGCATGCTTAAGCTGACCACCTGTTTCCTCGTGTTCTTGGCAGTTTTCTTTAAGTGTTCCAAGGCGTGAATTGCTGCTATTGGGTTCTTGTCTCTTGTTTTCTTGTGAGTTTTGTTTTTTTGGTATATTTCACCTTCTACAGGCATTAATCTCTCCTGCCATTGTGATTTTTCATTTAGAGAAAGAACTAAGTCTGACCTTTAGGTTTTTGGGTTTTTTTTTTTTTTTAAGTAAAATTTTAGGGATTTACACAGCCATTTCTTAATTCATATCTAATTTACAAGTGCAAAAATTCCTTTGACAACCCTAATTACAGCAGCTATTACTTACGGCTCCCTTACCGTGTGCCAGGCATTATATAAGAGCTTTTCATTATATTCAGAATAACAGTTAAGGAAATTGAAGCTTAGAGAGGTTAAGTGACTTTTCCAAGGTCATATCTAGTAAGTGGCAGTTTTCCACTCCAAAGACTTTGATTTTAACCCCTGAGCTCCATTTTCTGCATAAATAGCCCTGAATACAAGCGTACTTGTGGCAATAGGGGTAATATAGGAAAATCTCATTCATATTTAAGGATTTCAAAATTAATTTTAGAATCAAACATTATTTTTCTAATATTTTTCATTAGCAGGTCTTAACTTTCAACCTTTATTTCAAGCTGTGAAATATGATGACTCACTTGGAATTTAATGGCAACCTGAACAACTTGAATGCCCACGCTGGCACTTTCATTGCATACCCAGCTTTGGGGGGAAGGCCGTTGGGATTAGTTTTTCCGTTATAAACATGGTATGCTATGAATCAGCATTCTTTACCCTTTGCAATGTTAGAAATTTTATTTCTAAGTAAATAAACGAGTGGCATCTGTGGTTTGTTGGATGAATCACTTTTCCTACAGAGAACAGGTTGTGTGAAATACTGTGAATATAGAATTACCTAGAACCCTTTTCTTGGAAGGTGTAATAATTTATACCTCCGGGGAAATTTTTAAAAATTATTTTAGAAATGAATTGCAATAGCTTTGAGGTAGAGCAAGGTTGGTTCACGTAGAACTTCTGCTTTCCTTATTTAGTTTACTTTCCGGGCTGAGTAGGTCAGGAGATAGATACTTTGAGTCTTAAGTGTATAATGTTGTGGAGAAAATATTCTTGAAGGCAGTGTTGTTGAATATATCTTAAAATTTTGATTTGAAAACATGAGTGAGTATACTTCTCACACTTTCAAAAAGGATTATATCTGTGAGTGAAAATGCCAATTCCAGATTTGAATATACGGAAAGGGAATTCTGTCATTTGAATTGAACAAGACAACATTTATTTAACAGACTGAACTGTGCTGTTTCATCTATAGCTACTTCAATATTTCCATTCCAGCCTCACATTTTAAGCATTTTCAAAGTTAGCCAATAAAATTTTCTTCGAATTGATAGTCAAAACAGGGGCAGATGTTAAATAAATCTAGTTGACAGCATAGCCTTGAAATGTAATTTTCCCTTTGCTATGGAAAACTGAACACACTGGATTCATATATCTGTATTTTAGATTTATTTATAAGTTTATTTTCTCTATTTTAGAAATATCTGGGGTAAGAGGACAGGGTGGGATGGGTGGGGAAAGAATTGTTCATACTTACTAGGTAGAGCTCAGCTCTTCAACGCTAATAGGGAGAGAGAAGTTCTCCAAAGTACAGTAAAGCATAATACGCTTCTTGTGGTACTAATACATTTTGGTGTTACAACTAAATTCTAAATACTAAAAATTATATTAAGCATATCAAGACATAGAAGAAAATATGTCCATATTGAATATGGCATGGTTGAAAGTACATTTCAAATGAATATTTGTTGGATGTTGAATTCCCTCTTTGTTTATAGATGTGAGATTTGTGATTAGCAATCTGATTTAACTCAGGTGTGTAAATTCTCACAAAGACGGGCAGCTTGATTTGAGCTACAGATCTGAGGCTTTGAGCACTGTCCGCTGAAAATCAGTGTTATTTAAATATTCTACATTTTTGTTTAGAATATGTACGTTTTGCTTTAGGCAAAAATCTGCGAACACTTAATTGTATTGCTATTTTTGTGGTATTTCCTTCAGACTATCAGCATGGTAGGCACTGTGATTTGGAAAATAAATATTTTGACAGTTGACAAAATGCCCTCAGTCATTTAGCTATTTAGACTAGAATCCTAATTCTAGCCCCCCGGTGGAACCCTTCGCTCTCTGTATGTGGAATGGGCTCCTGACCTCAGGATGGAATAGGCTTCCGTGTAGGTTGAAATGATCTTCCAGTGCATGTTACTGACACAGAGCCACAGTTGGAAGCTATTTGTATGACAGCCAGTTTTTTAAATCTTCTTACTATTCTGCTTTCCTCCCTTTTAAGGCGCACATTCATGTACACAGATTGGCTTCATTTTCCCCCTAGAACTACATTCATTCAGCATCTTCTTCTTCCCTCCTTTCCTTTACCTTCAGTCCCTCTTTCCTTCCTTCTGACTGTCTGTACTTTCAGAATATTAATTATTTATATCATGCTAGCCTGTGTTAAGTGCTATGGGAAATAAAGAATAACTACCAGAAATTATTAAACTGGAAAAGGAATATCAATGCAAGCTTAACTCTGTGTTTCCTTGCTTGTTATTTTCACGTTGAATTTTGGCTTTCTGATTTTTCTTTTAAAGAACAAAAACCGAGCGTTGATTTCTGAATTACACGTCTGTTTGTACTAAAAGTCTTAATCTGTCCATGTGAGTAGAGATCAGGTAGGCAACAGGAGCAAAAGCTCTCTCTTAGGTAAATATTTTATTTACGTGGAGTTAACTGTGGCTTTCAAAGTGTGCCCCTGGGAAGGTACACACCTCATGAGGTAGTTGTGTTGTGTTTAGTGAGGCTGAGGCTGGTCAGAGTCCAGGCAGCCTCCATTTAGAATAGCGGTTTTGCTGTTTCCATAGGTACAGATCAGCAAGTGATGTAAGCATAGTGCATCGCTGAAAAACATACCAGGAGCGTGGCAGAACCTGATTTTTTTTTTTCTTAGAGGAAGTAGCACTGGAACCAGAATCTTCTGAGAAAGAGTGGGCTCTGATTCTTCCGCTTTGCTTTCTGAGCTGTAGGACAGGTGTGTGCATGTTTGGGAGTGGGGAGAAGTGGGTGCAGATTGTTAATAAAATGTATACTCTCATGCCTTTTGTTTGTTTGTTATTGGCCTCTAGATTTCAGTTCCAACTTGTATATTCTACTTACTTGGACAGCAGAATGTTAGCTTTAGGGACAAGGTCTGTGGTGAGCAGAATTTCAGTCATGCTACCATGGTTACTGACACGTGGCATTTGATTGGGGTTAGTAAGAGTTCTGGCTATACTGCTCACATTCACTCTGGAAGGAAAGAGACAGATAAATGTCATTTTCTAGTTAGGTGTTGAATTCGAGTCAGCTGGTCTTTCCAGAATTCCCTTAAAGATAAAATAGCAAGTAAAATCAGGCTGTTTCCATTAAATACCTCATAGTTTTTCTTTTTTTTTAAACATTTTTTATTGATTTATAATCATTTTACAATGTTGTGTCAAATTCCAGTGTTCAGCACAATTTTTCAGTCATACATGGACATACACACACTCATTGTCACATTTTTTTCTCTGTGAGCTAGCATAAGATTTTGTGTATATTTATTTCCCTGTGCTATACAGTGTAATCTTGTTTATCTATTCTACAATTTTGAAATACCTCATAGTTTTTTGTTTGTTTTTTTAAAGTTCAAATCATTTATGTCATTCCCAACTGTTTGCAACATCTAGATGTAAGGGATAAATTAAGCATTTATTTATCAAATTATTTATATCTGTAAAATTTATATCCTTCCCTCCTTCCTTCCCTACCTGTGATTCTTTGGCATTAGGATATAGATATTTCCATTGAGACTTCTGCGGCTAGCTTGAGACTCAGAAAAATTACAAAACCACAGAAGTTAACAGTAAATTTTGCAAATTGTGATTTTAACCTAATTCCATGCATTAGGTTGTCTGAGCATTGCTTGCTACTTCATGAATGATTCATGGGTGTCGACAATCAGTGGAAACAGACTTTTTGTTCTAGTCTCAGCTACATGTCTGCCTTCCCATCCAAAAAAAGCCAAGGGAGAGGAAGAAACATGTAGTGTTTAATGACGGCTAAATGGGAATTTAACCACATGGAATAAATGAAGGCAGACAGTCCAGTTTTGGAAGCTCTCTTAAGTCCATTCCCCCTGCAAGGCTGAGGGTGTGGTGCCGTCGTCTGTAGAATTATTTGCCTTTGTTGCTTTTGAATGTATTCAAAAAGGTCCTGAACTTAGAATTAATTAATTTGAGGACTTTGCTTCCCTTAAGCAAAGGTGCCAGTTACATGAATTTCATATGCAGAAATCATACAGTTGAAGTTTTGTGGCCCGAACCTAAAGGACTGGGCATCTGTTAGCAGTCAGTACCGCGGACATGGAGCCCAGTGTGGTTGTGCCTCCTTGAGAGGGAGAAGGACTGAAAGGCAGGAGAGCGATGGGCCAGGCAGACTGCAGTGGACAGGTGAGTCGGGGAGCTTGTGGAAGACCTGCCTTGTGCCTTGCATGAACACTGAGAAGAAACAACTGTGTTTGGGGAAACAACTGTGTTTGGGGAAACAACTGTGTCATAATTATTGAGTTGGTGGCTTCAATTATTAGAATAGACAGAGCAGGGGCCAGAGGAAACACTTTATTTCTCAGTTTCTTTCAGTTCTTTGTCACCAAAAAAGCTATTTGACTTCTATTTCTAATTCTTCCTTTTATAGGGCAATTTTATTACAGTCCAGAAAGTAAGCTGTTTCCTAGGTTATAAGATAGAATGTTTCACACCCGAGGGTATAACAAGATACTTTTGAATGAGGTATATTGAAATCTGTATGGTGGTTACTCATGCTATTATATTTGAATGGAATGGATATGTAAAATGCCTTTAACTTAACTTTAACATCTGTAAGACAGATTAGGTTGGTTTTAGGAGTTTCATTTAATACAATAGTAGATTTTGTTTTATTAACCCAGTGGAATCTTGATTTTAGATTTTCTTTGAAGCTAGATGCTTTGGAACTTAAAGTTTTTTCTCTAATGTAGAAGTTAGATGTTTATTGTTGTTGTTCCTTCAGAATAGTCACAGTTTCATAAAATCTTTATTGGCTACCATCTTCTTACTTTTTTCCTCCTTATTTTTAAGAGGAAAAACCCCAACTTTCTCCTTTCACACCACAATGGCTTATCACCAGAGCCAGATGCTACCTGCAGTGCTGGCCACTGTCCCCATGGTCACCCTGCCATGGTGGCCCAGGACCTTAAACTTACTCACTTCTCTGCCCTTTCCTGTTTCAGGAATAGAAAGTAAATTTATTTATTATCTATATATTCCCATAAATTTGGTATCTTTGGTTTGTTGTGGTATTTCTACATCTGTGTTTTTAATTAAGTCATTACTTTTACTGAGGTCTCTGTTCATTAAGGGTCCTATTTCCTACTAAATTTCAAGGGCTGATTATGAAAATAACATACCAAATCATTAGCTTATATACTACAGCAAGGTTTCATGAGGTAAAGTTTTCACAGTGTGTTGAAGTTGAGATAAACAGGTTACCTTGAGGGTTTCGGAGAAAAGGAAAAATAAATGTTTACTATTACTTTTGGCAAGACATGCTTCTGGGCCTTTACATGTGTTGTATCAATTTAAAACTCTGGATAAATTCTTTGTGTCAGGAATTGAAGTATGTTCTGATTGTGTGTAAATTCTCTTTGATTTGAAGTCGAGACTAAACTGCTTTTTATTTTCAAAGCATTTAAATGTTATATCCTGGGCCATAATGTATAGTGAAATAGGACTTTGTGTCTTTCAGCTCATCTGCTTTTAATTGAATCTTGTAACAATTGCAGAGACATTTTGCACCACCTTCTAGACTGGTCAAGGAAAATGATTCTTATCTCAGAAAAGGAAACTTGATTAACTGATGCCATCAGATACTACAAAATGAATTTTGTCAGAAGTGCTCAAAAGATGTGAATCAAGGATGTGAAGGAAATTGAATTAGAAGCATGCTACTTCATTAAAAAATTTTTTCATTATGTGGAGTAGCATCCCAGTGTTTTGTTTTTTCACTGTTTTGTTCACAGAACATTTTTAACATTAGTGCTACCTATATATGCACATGAAGCTTTTCTGTGGCATTATGTCATTAAATATACACACTTGTTTTATTTAAAAGAGCAGTACTATATTACCAAAGCTTGAGAATCATGAGGGGACCCCAAACAGATAGAAAGTAGGACATGAACACAAATTAAGATGGAAGTGTTTAAACAAATCATGTGTTTAATTAAATGTACAGTTTAGTTCTATCTGATTAAATGTCCTAGTCTGTAGGCCAGTCAGCAGCATGGTTTCACTACAGAGACATGAATGTGGAAGCAAGTATCAGCAATACAGATCATAGTACAAATGTGATAGAAAGTTCTTGGAACTGGAAGATCATTTATAATCACTAGTTTGTATATTGTGCTTATTATGTGCTGGGCCGTGTTCTAAGCTCTCTCATAATCACACAACCCCTAAAGGAAACCTAGTAAGTAGCTGCTGTGATGATCACACTTTAGAGATGGAGAAACGAAGGCAGCAGGAGTTCAGTGACTTACCCAGTGATGGGCACCTAATTTAAGTAGCTAGTTAGAGGAAGAATTGGGGCTCAAACCTAGTCTGTCATTGGTAGTGTTTGCCTGTGAATGTTTGTTCTCTTAAAAAACATGAAAAACATCCAAATAAACAAAAAAAGTAATTTCAAAATAAAGTTTCATGCTAACTTCTGAGTATGGGTAAGGATGTGATGAAGCTTAGCGTTTTGCCATCCCCTCCCTCCCCGTGAGGGTCTGCGGGCCCACAAAGTCACTAAATTGTATTGTAGTTATAAATTGTAAATATGTCAAAAGTTGGATTATCTGACATTAATTAATAAAGGGAAATGCGGGTCACAGAAATGCTGTTAAGCTATTCTCTGGTTTCAAATGAGGTTACACAGATAATTCATTCAGTGGGATTTGTGTTTAGATATTTTATTAACATGGGTTTTGTTTAAAGGATGGAAAAGGGACTACCCAACTTTCTTTCATGTTCCTCTCTTTGAAAATAACCTTAAAAGTTTTCCTCTTTTGAAAAATCTTAAAAAGGAATCTCCTGAACGTCCCATAATAAGAAATCCTATGACCCTTTCACACAAAGAAAAGAAAATGTTCATTCAAAACCAAATTTCAGTTTTTATTTTTAAAAAATTATACTTGTAAGAGTGACTAGAGAATTCTCTCGATTGCTGTACAAAAAAGCTTAATTTATATTGAAGTACAGCTTCTATTTCATGTTGACTATTATATTTTTGATAATCATGATCTAAATGAACAGAGATGGCATTTACATTTTATAAAATGTTAAAAACCTAGGCTGCCCTCCCTCTCAGATTTCCCCTAGTTTTTCTTTCTTTCTTTTTTTTTTAGCATAGATTCTCTCCAGAATCAGTACATAGTGTTTTTAGTTGCTTATGAGTTTTTGTGCTATAATGAACAGTATTCACCATGAACATAAAAAGAGGTTTTAATTACTTTCCATCTCAAATTTACTTTTTTCGCAGCGGCCATTTTCCTTTTTTCTTTTAAAGCTGTTTTTAAGCATATACATAATAGTTAATTCTGTGACATATGCTTTCAATGTTTTAATAATTCATGCTATTTCTTAAATCACTGGTTAAAATCTAGCTCTAAAATTTTTACTCGTGAGTCTTTATTTATATTGTAACTCATGGTTAGTAGTAAAAATGTGTTTGCTATACCCCCTGTTTGTGTCTTGACCATGTCCTTTTAAAATAAAATGTGGAAATATTTTATAATTCAGAACATAAAGGAGTTTTTAAGAAGGAAGCTTTTCTTGCATACTTACATTCTATGTTCCTTATATACGTGTTATTTTATCAAATTCTAACTACTATCTTGGGAGAGAGAAATTAGTTGCATTTTATAGGTAAAATCATCAAGGCTCATAGAGATCAGTCAGTGTCATATGTGAGGCAAGCAGCTCTAGAATTCGAGCCTGGGGCTATGTATTTCCTAAATCTGTTCTCTTTGGAGTACAACCTAGGCTCCTCTAGTGGGTGATGCCAATGAAACTTCTTGATGAGGTGAAGCCCTGATTTGCTTTTCATTCCCCAGCCAACTGGTGGTCTTTTTGTATTTAGTCTATATCCATTTTGGAGCAGTTTATTGTGCATGTGGCAAAATAGGAATGTGTTAGGTGTACAGAAGCAATATATATGGCCTTTGTTCCACCCACATCTTTTATGTAAGAAGAGAAATGGAAAACAAACATTGAATTACATAAGTGGCATTACAAAGCACTGTAACAACAGATGTAAAATAAGGTATTGTAGCAGGTGCACAGTGTGGGAAGGTAAGAGACACTGGGCCCATTGCTGTCATCTCTTGACACTCTTGACCTTGTGGTTATCTTGCTAGGAAATCCACAACCCTACTGTGTATGCTAGATCATTACAACAGAATTAGGTACAAATGAAATAGAAATAAGGGATATCTTTTGTTGATGGACTCAGCTGCCACAAAGACAGAAAAATAACTGCAAGTTAGTCTTAGCTGAAAGTGTCTTGAGAAGGCAGGGTCTTAATGGTGGCTACTACATTCCAAACCTAGCCCAGCTAGGTTGTAAATTCCCCTGCTAAATAGGGAGGCACCATAACACTTGGGTTTATACAAAGTACTGAGTAGATTCTGATTTTAATTTACCTACTAGAGTTCAGTAAATTATATCTGATATATTCTCTAATTGAAGAACACCTCTTGTTGAAGAGGTATAAAAATAGTTAATGGTTAATGCTGTAATGTAAGGATATGAGAACATGTGCTTGTTACAAGTAGTTATTTGCAGGTACATTAGACAGAGAGAATAGAAAGGGGTCCAGTTTTACTGAAGTAAAGCCACCCTGAGGGCCCTTTATTCTTGATATCAACTCGAGTCTAATCTCTACTTCCGGTTAAAATTCCACCTCCCTACCGCCCAAATGCATTCGTCCTTTTTCTACTATGTGGTTTTGTTGTATTGAGATTACTTATATAAAGCACTCAGAACAATGCCTAGCAGGTAGAACATTATTTTTAAAAGTAAGCTTTGATCTTTCTCCTTTTCCTCCCTCTCCTCATCATCTGCTTCTATTTCTCATCTCTCCAATTCTTATTTCTAGTCTAGGTTGAGTTACAGCACTGAAAATTTCAGATCAGCATCTCAGCATCAGTTCCCAGCTGAGCTCTACCTGTTATCCAGGCCATATACTCTACATATACTCTACCCTTTCTCTCTTTTTTTCCCTCCTGGTATTTCTCATCTATTTTTAGACTTGAAATTCTTAATTCACATTGCCAGAGAGTAGAGGCAAGGCTTCTTTCTTGAATAACAGCTCAATAATCAGTTGAAATTATTACGTATTCATACATACATACATACATACATACAGTCACTTAAGAAATGGTACTCACAAGTTAACCACAAGTAATCTGACCAGGCATTTGGTACCAGACAAAATGGAGATGGGATACAGTGGCCCAGAGAATTGAGGTCCCTCCCCATTATATTTTTTCCTTTCTCACCTTCTAAGAGGAAATGAATATAATAATAGCTAGAAATGCTTAAAAAAATGATGGGTCAACACCTGAAAAATCAATTTCCTAGGATTTCTCCCTCTTGAAAAATCACTGACTATTTCTACTAAATTTTCTTTTAATATATGCTTCCTTTGTGATCACTTCTTCACCTCCTTCTGCTTCTACCCTGACAAGCCTCTCCTTGGGGGAGAAGAAAGAAAAGATAGAGAAAGAAGAGGATATTTATTCTTATAATTTGCTCCCAACTAGGGCTTTGCACAAATTGTTAGCCAGGAGCACAGTCTAGAGATTCTGAGGATGAGAGCATGGAAAGAGGTATGAACAGTGATTAAGCATCTTGCCTTTAGACTCCAGCAAATAATCATTTGTATTTTTCAGCCTCTCTCATCAAATTTCTAGTGTACATTGCTGTTGTCAAGAGGTGTTGTCATTATTGGCAGACATCTTCTAAAGAGATGAGAGGGTGATTTTTTAAAAGGATGGGCTAGCTGTCACTCATTTATTCCAGAGGAGTGTTTTGGAACATTCTTATTTCTGAATTTGTTGTAGTAAGCTTGGGTGAAAGAGAAAGAAAAATCACTCAAACTGTCACCAAAGTAAACAAATATTGTACTTTAACATATTATCAGAAAATACCATTTTAGTGGTGTTGTCTTTAATTTAGAGTGTTTGCCAGACCAAAAAAGGCTTTTAATACTTTTTTTTTTTTTTACTGATTGCTCTAGCAGATGCTATAGCAAATAAAAAGTTAAGCCACAGCCTCAGTTTTGCACAGGAGTCACTGAGTAGTTCGCTGGAGTGGTCCCAGACTGGTGGCTTTGAGACCTTAGGCAAGTTGTTTATTTTTCGTGGATTCAGTATGTCAGAATCTGAAAGATTACAAAAAGAATTCCATTGTGACTCTGCAGTTAATCTAAAAAACCATGAGTGACCATTTGGAATGCATCATTTTGGCATTACAAATAAACACTTCTGCTTTGGGGCTGGAGGAGAAGAAACCATGTAGTTTAAGTAGTGTATCCCTGAAACAACTGCTCTGGTATCTGCCATAGTTTAGATTCCCCGCTAGTTTCCTATCTTTTCACTAGAACATCTCTGGAAGCCTTTTCTCAATTTCATGGATGAACCGAGTTAGAAAGGTAGCAGTTGGCATTGAATCACAGAAGGTGTTCCTGAGTGGAAAAACTGGATCTGGGAAAAAGTCGATCAGGAGTTGAGTCCACACGGACCCGAGTGCCGGAGGGTAGACTCTCCCTTTCCCAACTTCTGTTCTCAGTGCCTGGCTCTGCAAGGCGGGGCCTTCTGTAGTGAAAATGAAAATCCGGTTTTAAGTGAACACACACCCAGTGTACACACACAAAGTGAGCGCAGTAGGATTTTAGAAAACTAGGACACTGGGATCACTCTGGACAGTCACTGCCCATCAGAAGTGGACCCTGTCACTTGAGTTTAATATTGTACCAAACTCAGCACTAGCAGCTGACACTGTCATTACTGATACTGAAGAATCGTGGAATTTATGAGGAGATTTTACAGTTGGGAAAAAATAAATCCAGCGACCTGCCTAATTTCATAGTAATTACTTAGTAGTAAAGATGAGATCCACTGGAAAGTTACCCTGTTGCCTATCTAGCTTTTTAAAAAATGTTTTTATAGTAGTTGATACGTGCATGAGATCTTTATTAATCTTTATAATTAATCCATATGCATCTAGTTGGATATAATGAACTTAGATTAACGTGAACCCCATGCTGAGATGCTGAATTAAATAATGTTTTTCCTTTACATCACTGTTAAGTAGAATCTCCTAAAAGGAAGCTAGAAAATAATTCTGTATTTATCCCCTTATAAAGTTACTTTGTGTTAGTATCAAATATTCAGAAGGATAGTCCTAAGGACTGTAAGATCTTAAATCATAGAGAAAGAGAAAATAATCTTTAGAAAAAAATCATCTTTAGAATGTTATATTTATTAAAGTAGGAGATTATGATCATACATTTTTAGGAGGAATTGGAATAATAAATAATGAATCAAATTTGGTCGTGGTAGGGGGGTTAGCATTTGTCATTTCACGAGCATTCAGATTCGTTGTGGGTTTTTTGTATTCTGTCTGTTTGGCAGATGTGAAAGCCTGAAATTCTAAAGCTTGGTGCTCTTTCTAAACAGCCACTGTGAGGAGCTGTGAACCTTCCTGCCCCACCAGGTCCACAGCCGGCGTCCTGGGCGCCTGGCGGGGCGCTGCTGGGCCAGCTCTCCCTTCGCTGTGAGGCCTCTGCTTCTGTTTAGTGTCTTTCCTTTCGCCACTCCCATCCCAGAAAAGTCAGCGGGGCAGTGACTGTCCCGGTTTAGAGGCTTCTCTGGGAATATTCCCTGGCCAAAGTGTGGGGAACTTACTTTTCCCCTAATGCGCTGAAGGCCACAAGCATGTTTTCTCTATTACCAGGTGCTTATGCTTCCTGAATGGAAGAGGGATTTAAGTCGCTACAGCTACAGAAACGTCCTTCATACCTAAGATTTCTAATATATTTTTTTCCTAAAATTTATTTTATTTTTTTATTTTTATTTTTATTTTTTTAACATTTTTTATTGATTTATAATCATTTTACAATGTGTCAAATTCCAGTGTTCAGCACAATTTTTCAGTCATTCATGGACATATACACACTCATTGTCACATTTTTTTCTCTGTGAGCTACCATAACATTTTGTGTATATTTCCCTGTGCTATACAGTGTAATCTTGTTTATCTATTCTACAGTTTTGAAATCCCAGGCTATCCCTTCCCACCCTCCACCCCCCGGTAACCACAAGTCTGTATTCTCTCTCTGTGAGTCTATTTCTGTCCTGTATTTACGCTTTGTTTTTGTTTTTGTTTTTTAGATTCCACATATGAGTGATCTCATATGGTATTTTTCTTTCTCTTTCTGGCTTACTTCACTTAGAATGACATTCTCCAGGAGCATCCATGTTGCTGCAAATGGCATTATGTTGTCGGTTTTTATGGCTGAGTAGTATTCCATTGTATAAATATACCACATCTTCTTTATCCAGTCACCTGTTGATGGACATTTAGGCTGTTTCCATGTTTTGGCTATTGTAAATAGTGCTGCTATGAACATTGGGGTGCAGGTGTCATCCTGAAGTAGGGTTCCTTCTGGATACAAGCCCAGGAGTTGGGATTACTGGGTCATATGGCGAGTCTATTCCTAGTCTTTTGAGGAATCTCCACACTGTTTTCCATAGTGGCTGCACCAAACTGCATTCCCACCAGCAGTGTAGGAGGGTTCCCCTTTCTCCACAGCCTCTCCAGCATTTGTCATTTGTGGATTTTTGAATGACAGCCATTCTGACTGGTGTGAGGTGATACCTCATTGTAGTTTTGATTTGCATTTCTCTGATAATTAGTGATATTGAGCATTTTTTCATGTGCTTTTTGATCATTTGTATGTCTTCCTTGGAGAATTGCTTGTTTAGGTCTTCTGCCCATTTTTGGATTGGGTTGTTTATTTTTTTCTTATTGAGTCGTATGAGCTGCTTATATATTCTGGAGATCAAGCCTTTGTCGGTTTCACTTGCAAAAATTTTCTCCCATTCCGTAGGTTTTCTTCTTGTTTTACTTCTGGTTTCCTTTGCTGTGCAGAAGCTTGTAAGTTTCATTAGGTCCCATTTGTTTATTCTTGCTTTTATTTCTTCTAGGAGAAAATTTTTGAGATGTATGTCAGATAATGTTTTGCCTATGTTTTCCTCTAGGAGGTTTATTGTATCTTGTCTTATGTTTAAGTCTTTAATCCATTTTGAGTTGATTTTTGTATATGGTGTAAGGGAGTGTTCTAGCTTCATTGTTTTACATGCTGCTGTCCAGTTTTCCCAACACCATTTGCTGAAGAGACTGTCTTTATTCCATTGTATATTCTTGCCTCCTTTGTCGAAGATGAGTTGACCAAAAGTTTGTGGGTTCATTTCTGAGCTCTCTATTCTGTTCCATTGGTCTATATGTCTGTTTTGGTACCAATTCCATGCTGTCTTGATGACTGTAGCTCTATAGTATTGTCTGAAGTCTGGGAGAGTTATTCCTCCAGCCTCTTTCTTTCTCTTCAGTAATGCTTTGGCAATTCTAGGTCTTTGATGGTTCCATATAAATTTTATTATGATTTGTTCTAGTTCTGTTTTCCTAAAATTTAATGGCTGCCTCATGATGCCTAGTTAGCATCTTCCTCAGCCGCTTCCCCGGCCAGGCCCACTGATCCACGTGCCCCTCCTCCCTGCCCCGCCTTCCCTGGCATGGCTGTGTCTGGTGCGGCGCTCTTTCCACACCACCTCCCATTCTTCATATTTCTTGTGTAGTGGGAAGCCACCAACCATGTTATACAAAACCATTCTTAAGGAGAGAGGGCCTGGTGGTAAGGGATAGGGTGGGTTTCTGTGCGGAATAACTAAAACTAGTCAGAAGATGCTCTAAGCCTGCGTGGGATGCGTGCTAGCACTGAAATCGGATTTTCCATTTTTCCTTTGTGATATTGTCCTTACTGCTGTGCTCTGTCAGTTACCGAGGACACAGATAATGTCTGAATTCCAATATCTTCCCCTGTCTTCAAGAAAAGAAATCTAGCTTAGGTGAACCACCCAGTTTTATTTCATGAGCACCTTGTAACCTGGCTCCCAGCCTTTTAATTCATTCAAAGGGAAGTAGTTGATGTACTGAGTATAAAATTCAGTATTCCTACATCTTACGTGAAATTGGGAGAATTCTACGTAACTGAACCTTAATCTTTTCGTTTCACCAGATTGGTTCACTAGGAAGCAAATAAATTTTATCTGTAGTTATATAGATTAAAAAAAAAAGTCTAAGAATTAAAGCAAGTGACATGGATTCCCACAGAATCGTGGTCTTCTCTCAGTGCATCTAATTCTGGTGCTGGCTTTTATCATCCTGAAAGCTTTAGGTGTCCCAGTTTCCAGGGGGCTTAGGGTTCTGCCCAGGCTCTGGCAACACTGTTGCATTGTTTCACCCAACAAAGGAAGTAGCAGGTGTCCAGCTCTGGTACCAGAAGTCATGCCTTCTACCAAGGTATCCCTAGGGACAGGGCATATGCTTTGCCTGAGCTTTTTTAAATTTGTAGTTTATGTGGTGTAAAATGGCACCAACAATGAGAAATTGGTATCGTCACTTCTTTGATGCCTAATTATAGGCCAACGCAGGTAGATGGTTCCTGAGGTGTAGCCCTGGACTCCGGGCTGCCCGAAAGAAACCCAACTCAAACCAGTATGAGCCATGTTGGAATTTATTTCCTTATCTAAATGGAAAGTCCAAGGCCGCAAGCAGCTCCGGGCACATCTGGATGGGAGATGGTGTCACCAGAAATGTCTCTCTTTCCTTTGATGGCTTATTTTTTCAATTAGGACCATATGTGATGACAGAGAAGGCCCTCAGCAGCTCTGGCTTACATCATTTTAACAGCCAGTGTTCTAAAGAGAGTGTTTCTTTCCTGATAGCGCCAACAAAAACCACAGGAATGACACTCACTGGCCCAGCGTATATTGCCCACCTATTTATCAGTCAGTCCTGCCGGGACTGGGGATAGAGCAAGCATTTTCTCTAGACGCTGGTCACACTAGAGACTGTGTGGAAGTGATGGCTGTCACATCAGGAACCATATGACCCGACAGTGGAGGGTTACTTTCCTGTGTTGTAGAGAGAGAGCCAAGAATAAGGTTTGTTGTTTTGTGGTTTTTTCCCAAGCCCAGAGCCTAGAAAAGTCCTTCCTACCTCACAGGAATCAGGTATGCCAGTAAGTAGCATTCTCTCATCAAAACCACAAATACGTGTTGAGAATGCCATTCATTGTACTAGATCCACTAACTATGAGAAAACACAAATTTTGCTCATTTGGAGCTTATGTTGTCATAGAGATGATGGGTATATTAAAAGGTAGAGTATAAACAATTCTGTAGCTCAGAGACTCACCCCCGGGGGAGGAGGGGCAGTCCCAGACAGAGAGGGCAGCGTGTACAAAGATCCTGTGGTGAGAGACAGTAATTAACTGAAATAATCTCTTACAGATGCAGCAGAAGTAGTCAGAGATGAAGATCATCTAAGAGTTTTTGACTTATGAAGGCAATTTTACTTTAAGTGCTGTGGGGATTTATTGAAGGATTTGATGCAGGGAAATGAAAAGGTGAAATCTGTATTTTGGAATGAATGCCCTCCGCTGGGGCATGTGGACTAGCGGAGGGAAGACTGGAGGCTGGGCCACACGTAGGCCATTGAAGTCATCCAGGTGAGATGAGGAGGTGAACGGAGTGGATAATGGTGGAGGGGATGGAGTTATAGGAGATTTAAGCAGTGTCAAAGCGGCTTGGTGGGAAGGTAGTGATTGAATGCTTAGGAATGGAGGAATCTTTCCAGGCCCCATAGAAGACGTGGCTTTGTCTTCAGACATCCAGGCGCCCTGTGGTCTACATCAGGCACTAGCAAAGGCTAGCTAAGTAGATTTTCTGTGTTCACAAAAGTATGAATATGAGAATGTTCACAGCAGCTTTATTCGAAATTGCCAAAACCTGAAAATAACTGAATGTCTGTTAGCAAGATAAATAAAATGTGTTACATCCGTACCATAGAATATTATTTAGCAATAAAAAGAAATGAAGTACTGATACATACTGCGAAGTGGATTGGCCTTGAAGATACTATGTTTAGTGAAAGAAGCCAGTTATAATAGGCCACATGTTCATATGGTTCCATGCATATGAAATGTCCAGAATCATCAGATCTGTGGAGATAGAAAGCTGATTAGTTGTTGCCAGGGACTGGACTTGGGGGGGAGGGGAAATGGGAGAGGCTGCCAATGAGGCTTCTTACTAGTGATAAACATGTACTAAAACTGATAGTGGTGTTGAGTATACAACTCTGAGTATACTGAAAACCATTGAATTGTGCACATTTAAATGATCTGAATAGTATGGTATGTGAATTTTAGCTGTTACATAAATATGAATATGATTATGGGAGTAAAGTCACCCCTAATTTATCTGAAAAACAGAAGACCAGCTGGTGGAATCAGGCATGTAAAATATGTCAAGAAATGACAGTGAGGAGATAGCATAAAATTGGAAAATAAAAAACACCTTAAATGTCTAACAACAGGAGAATGGGTAAGTCGTCATATATTCATAAAAAAGAAATGACAGAATGCTGATCATTATCAAATTCATATTAAAATATTAACTTATAGATGTGACCTAAGAATAGCATTTGTAGAACATTTAGTATAAGAGTAAAATATCTTTACTTAACTCTCTGGCTGTTAATACTGCTATTAATGTTACCAAAGAACACCATTTAAGAAGGCAATGAAAGATTTTATTTCAACATGCAATGATTCGGGGTGTCTTAAAACACTTTCAGGGTCAGTTTCATTTAGCTAAAAAAATTGGTGTATTGGAGATCTTCAAAGAGGACCATTAAACAACTTTTTGCCCATTCTTTGAGTTTTTAAAATGGAAGGAAAAGATTCTTACTTGGAACAACAAAAAAGGCATGGGGTAATAATAATAGTAATGATGATGATGATGATGTAGAGCAAAAGTACAGGATGATAGAAAGCATGCTCTAACCAGGAAGGTAAGGTAACAACAGCGCAACAAACATGTAGGGTTTCAGAAGGAAATCGGGCGGTTGAATGTCACTCAACTCTCAGGTGACTTCCGTCAATTCTACTTCATTGCAAAAATATTTTGCAGGTCACTTTGGCCTTTTTGTCTCATTTCGTTTTTATATGATCGCTGGATTAAACACAGGAAAAAAAAAAACTTGACTGTTTTAAGCAGAAACCAAGGAAATGGGAAGTTACAGAAATTGTCCATGGTTGGGATTGAAGGTCAAGCCTAAGTGGAGAAACTCTGTAAGCTCTGCCCAGAAAGAATCCTAGAAATTGTTTAAGACAAGGTATATTGGCTTCAGTATATTTATACTTTATCATTGTTTGTTACTGATTCTAAAATTATTTTACTTGTAAAATGAGACAGCAAAATATAAGGTAGAATGTTAGTAGCTGATAAAGGTTATCAGAGGTTTTAAAATCCCATGTATATGCAGATGATGTCTGTGTTTTTAAAAGGTCTGTGTCAGAATTTTAGAGAATTGTTTCAAGAATTGTAGCTCAATTTAAAAATTGGCACTCAGCTTTGCTGCAGTATTTTTGAATTCGCTTGTTAAATCCCCTCAATTTGCTGTTCTTGAATGTTAATCTTTTTCCCCCAAGAGCAAGTCCCTCATCTTAAAGGCTGGAGGATTTATTCGTCTTCCCCGAGAATTTCCTTTCCTTGTCTTTTTAATTGCAGTGCTGTTATGGGTCCTGTCCTAGATTTCTTTCTTCATTTTTCTCTCTTTTCATTTAATTTTGGCATATCCATTTCACATTAGTATTGTGCCTCTTTTTATCTTAGAGGAAGCAACTAGAATTGTGAGTATATTGTAAAATTCTTCTATTTAAGTTACTGGCAAACATTGAAGTGTGTCTGTGATAATTAGGGAATCATTAATAGAAAGAGAAACAATTCTAGATCTTTTCAAAAGTCTTTTCAGTCAATGTTTTACCTTAAATGTGAGTTGACAAAAAGCTCTTTTTATAGTCTAGCGTTAACTTTGAGCAGAGTGAGCTTATTTTTTGGCCAAAATATTTCTGCCATACTGCCAGCTGTGCAGCCTTCATAATTTTCAGAGGTGTTATTTAAGCATAGGAACCACCATCCATCCATCCATCTATCTGTCTATCTCACAGGATTTTTGTTGCAATTTTTTAGAAATTGGTTAACATTGTATTCTGCTGTTTGATCACATCTGTCCCATCCTGGGTCTCTGAAAGAATTGTCAATTAGGGTCCAGTTCTTTGTGTTGGTGTTCTGATTAATTGGGAAAGGGAAATTTCTTTCAAGTCTATGTGAAAGCCCTTGCTAATTAGAAACATTAATTCAAAATTTCTTTCATATTTTCTTTGCTTAACTTGCTCTTCATCTCGCTGGGGCTGGTTGTTTTTGGAGTTAGAGTACTATTTTATTACATTGGTTTAAGTCATTTTAATATAACAGATTCCTACATATAAAATACTTTAAATAGGAGTTGATCATAGGTACTACGAAATTATTCAGTTTAAAAATAGGACTTAGAAGGGTTTTTTTTAATATTAAATTTTCTTTATATAATGAGAATAGAATTCAAATTTCCATGATTTTTATATGGGTGTATAATTCTTTTATAAGGTAAACTGCTGCTATAGGTTAGTGCTTTCTCATTTCTCCTTAAGGACTATATTCTGTCCTTAGATAGTTTCACATTACTCCTGCTGAATTTATGGTGATGATTTCAATTTACTGGAAATTTCCTGTGAACTAATTAAGGACAGACTTTGGCAAATAAAGTTTGATAACTGTAAATGAGAGAAATGAAGTTATAAAATGAGAGAATTTTAGGAAGTGGCATATTTGCACTTTTTTTTTAAATTTTGGACTTGTTGCTGATTTAAAATCATCAGAACTACAGCTCAACCTACTGGTTGGGTGAAAGGGCCTTTTTATTAGCCATGTGTGGGCTCTTTATATACAGACATTTTAATATGTTTAATTGTACTGTAGATCTGTGTGGTCTAACTCACTGTGACAGTTCTCCAGTCCTGAACTCCAATCATGGGAGACAGTGCATCAGTGTTTGTGCTGTGAACATTAGAGGTGAAATGAGTGGGGTTAGTAAGCATCTTGAATGTAAGTAGAGTTCACTTAGTAACAATGAAATTGAGGTCCTGAGTATAAATACTTGCCAATTCACATTCTGTGTGAACTGTTGGATTACAAGCCATCAGTGGTTTCATCTAGGAGTCTTTGAGTTAGAATAATTGTTATATTCTGTAAGTGGTGTCTTTGGGAGAATTATTTTAGGGGCAGTTTAATCCTTTTGCTCAGAGTATAAATAAATATTATTTGCTTAATCATTAAAGACTACCCGTAACAGGGATGTGAATGGATTTGGGGATAGAGCTCACTGTGCAAATTTATGATTGGGTGGTACCCACATAATTCAGAGTTGTTCAAAGATGACATAACATAAAAGAATTTTGTGATTGTCAATGAGTAGGAAAATACACTGTAAACTTTTGACCCTATTTAAAAGAGAAAAACTAGAGTTGTGTAAAGCACCTATAGATGGCAAGATTTAGCATATAGTCAACTCTTATCCTTCACAGCAATGATGATCAGGCTACACTCTGTACACTTTGGAAATGTCAATGTTTTAATGGGGGAAAGTTGGATCTTTGGGTGTCTGTATATATTAGAGAACCATCAAGTACCTTAAAAATTCAGCATTTTCCAAGTTTTTATTGTTGCTTTAGTCAAATGTTTCCTTGAAATAAGTTTTCCTGGCATGAAGTTGTAAGTTAAAATCATTTAGACTCAAGTTTCTGAGATGTTTGCCAACTGCCTTAGGCTTCCCTTATCATTTACAGAATTAAAAGTATACTTGGCATCCTGTAAATAGGTAGTGATTAATTTCCTTGTCCACTTCAATACTCTTAGAAGATTTAGAAACACAATTATTAAAAGCAGTGTACAGGTCAGTTTTTAAAATAGAAAATATCAAAGGTAAAGTTATTTTTCTAGTAAAATGCGTAAGTGGCTACATACATTGTATTAGTTGGTTTGTGATTAATGTATTTCCCTGTTAATATTTCTGATGGCATTAGAAATGACTTTAAAAAACCGAGGATGAAAGATCATCTTCATTAAAAAGATTTATTTTTTGTATGTGACTAATAAATCTTCACAGATTGAACAATAAAGGGGGTTATTGCATCATCAAATAGGATTCCTATTTAGTTAGGAAACTAGAATGTTCTTTTTATTCCAAGTATTAAACGTTCAGTTTAATGTTAATTTCTAGCATGATGTCTCTCTGTATGATTGTGTCAAGAATGGAAATCACATTATGGTTTCTACCTGACAACCTAAGCACTAGGTTGTTCCTAGTCCTTGTTTTCCCTCTTCACTTACACACTCCTTGATCCTCTCATTGGGATGATTTGTAATCTGACTCTTGTGACAGATGTTAGGAGGTGGAGCAAAGGGATTCTCTGCTTTTAGACCAGTAGGTTAAGAGTCTGCTCCATTAAATCTACCGCCAGAGGAGAATTTCTTTAGCCTTTTACAATTACTGTTATCAAAGGGGAAGCACACAGTAATATAAACAGAAAATGACAAAGAAAACTTAAGGGAGGAGTAGAAGAGACCTGAAGATAGACAGACACTACTAAGGATGTTTTGGAGGAGGGGGTAGAATTTTCATGTTGAAGCATGTGCTTTGCTTTAACTGAATCTGGCTTAATTTCTGTAAACATCCCTCCTTCTGGGATGAATGCATTTTAGCCATGTCTGTACCTGTAGCGGAATACTTGCGATGAAAGTTTAGAGGCAATTTAAAGATGAGAGAAGGAAAGTGAGAAAGCTTGACATTTCAGAGATATCACAGATTTTACCAAGTTTGAACACATTCTAATGTACAAAAAAGCGTGTTTTCAAAACTCTATTTTTCAAGTATTTATAGGTAAATTTCTACAAGTTGGAAATCACTTGACTCAAAATAAACGTCTTTTTATACATTTCTTTCAGTAATTATGCCTGTGTGCAGAATCCCCAGATTTTTCCAGTCTCCTCATCCAGTTTATTAGAAACCTCTCTAAATTTTTTCCTGTGGAAAGTATCTTCTGTGGAGAGGGAAGGGGTTTCAGCTAGGAACTTCCTTCATTAGGCGGTGTGATTCAGGAGCGAGCTAGTTTAACATGTAGAAGCCACGTTGGCAGACACGTGGGTTCTGAGCTAGTGTACGGGCACACGGGATCAGAGCAAATGATCTTTGGTCCTTGCAGTTTGCTGTGATGGCTCTGCCTGTCTCATCAGCGGCCAGGCCCTGGCCACACTGTGCTGTTGCTCACTCTTTGTCTAAAGCTTGGCATTGCCGTGCTGACATGATTCTGCTTTTACTTTTTGATGTTGAAAGCACTAACATGTAAGCTCTGGAAAGCATTTAATCACTGTAGTTTCTACACAGTCAAGTCCAGTGAGAGCAGCTTTTAGTAATTTACAACATAAGAAGTTGACTATTTGTTCCCCTAAATACCCAACTTTATTAAAGCATTTAATTTAAAAAGGGGAAAGAGCTTCTCAGTTTTCCCATTAGAGAACACAAAAGAAAGTGCATAATGACTGCCTATTACACAATGCTCACATAAGCATAGCAGTTTAAATTTACAACCAGGGTACCAATTACATGTACATTTAGTCACTTGAAACATGTAAAAAATTAATATTAATAAGCGTAGTCTCCTTGACAGTACTCGGGTGCTTACTCTGCCCCATTTCTTTGAGTTTATTATTTTCTATTCACTAAAGAAAAAGATACCACAAACCTATCATTTACTGTATTGCATCTTGTTTATAATCAGGAGCAGGAATGAATGTGTATTTGAAAGATGGCAAATAGAGGAGTTCTCGCCTTAAGAAAAATACTAAAAAAAAAAAAAAAAAAAGCACACACCTGTGTTGCTTTTTTTGATGAGCTAAGATACATTTTCAATATATATCTTCTCTTTTACTGAGATTACAATTAAATAAATATTACAAATATTTTTACTGCATATTACAAATAAATAAAACATTAAGAAAATTAGCACTCTGAAGCACATTCATAGATTTTTAGTTACTAATTTAGTCTGTTTTGAAAACTCCTACAAGGCAGTGCTCTATTTTAACTAAATATGGGGTGGATAATTCACCATTGTTGTCTTTATCTTTAAGCTAACTGCTCATAGGTATATGTTCAGAATAAATGAATTCAAGCATGATTTTTCATACAGCACTCTTTTTTATTAACTATGCAAGCATATTTATTTGAACTAACAGTATTGATGTCTGTTGGTTTGGCAGATTTCAAAATAAGTTTTCTTGTGCACCATAAAAGCAAGTTTCTTCCGTGAAAACAACTACAAATACTTCATTTTAATTTTTAGTTGTTCTAAAATGAGGGGTGTCAAGGTGGCAGGAAAGACTAAAGTGGTTTCTTTATTTTAATTTTTTAATTTTAAAGAAAATCCATTTTCATAACAAGGAAGTACAGGCTGTCTGGGACAGCATCGAACAGAATTCCAGGTGTTAGGATGTGACTTCTATCAGTAAGAATCATCTGTCCTATGGTAGTAAGTGATTTGCATGCTGATGATGGTACTGTAATCGTCTTTGTTTCTTAGCCTCTTTCTTTTAGAGCTGGAAGAGGCCCTAAGAATCGTGTAATTCCTTTAAAGTTAAGGCCTGGAGTTAGAAAACAATTTTCTGTCTGTTCCACAGTTACTCATGGGCTGTGCTGGGACAGGAATCCTGGTTCTCGCCTTCCCGGGCAAGTGGCTCATGTCGTTAAGCCATGGTGCTTCCCCAACTGTTTTTGTAAACGAAACATTTTCACTGCTTGCTAAGTGGTAAATCAAATGTGGCAAAATTAATAATTGGGGTTTCAGTGAGCATTTGTATTTTTAAAACCTCTCCAATAACCGAAGAAGTCACCCTAAGCTACTAGATTGAACATTAAAGTTTCAACATAGGCATACCTGTGAATTTTATTTACTGTGGATGAATTGAGGTGGACAGAATGCAGATTTATGTATTTTACATATATATGTATATATATAGTATTTTATATATTGTTTGAAATTGTTAATAGGTTTGTCTTTGTTCCTGTGGAAAAATTGAAATTGAAATTGAAAATTAGCATTGAAGTTGAAGCCACACCTTTAATATTTTTCTCTTCTTGTGTTTGTTAGGTTCATGCTACAATTGTTGTTTTTGGCTATACCAGACATTAGAATGGTGCCAGTGTTTGTTCTACACAAAGTAATCAGGACACTCAAGAATGTAGATGTGGTTACCATTCTTTTATGGCAAGTGTGCTTATGTGTTAAGTGAAGATCAGTGGCATGGTTGCAGTTGTTAGAAGAAAATCCTGCCCAGATATAAGAAATACATGAACTCAACTTGGAGCATTATGGCACTATTAAAAATTATATTTTCAAAGGCTAAAATAATAAAAGAAAAATACTTTTGTGATGCTGTTAGGTGGAAATGGTAGGGTTCATTTTTACACAGCTGATTTTTATAAATTACATATTGTTAAAAAATTGTCCAGTTTTGTCAATAGGTATCTTTAGATATTGGAAATATGTTTCCATTCTTTCTTTGCTTTTCCCTATTTTTCACATTTTTTCCCCACAGGGAACGTTTTCCCTTGTAAAACCAATAAACCTGATAGGGAAGAAATTATAAATATTCATCCTTACTGAGAAGCTGGTAGGTAGCTGGTAGTATTGTATTTATAATTTTTTTTAGGCTTAAAAGGGCTTACTCACCGGAAAGATAACTCGCTCAACCTTACTGTTTAAGAATTCAAACTGTGCTTACAGCTCTTCCTCTAGTAAGCGGTGTTACCTCCTATTAAAAGTACAGAATTTGTATAGAATTCCTATCAGGTGCTGTTCTGTTTTCCTTGCACTAACTCATTCCGTCCTATAACACTTCAGAGGTGGCAGTGGTGGTGCTGGTGGTGGTTACTCTTTCATAGAAGAGGAACCTGAGGTACGTAGGTGTGAAACAATTTTTATGAGGTAACACATGTGGTAACTGATGCAGCCAGTGTTTGAACTAGTCTGGCATCAGAGCCCATAACTAAGTTATACAGTAGTTACCTGTATTTTGCATTGTAGTACAGAACAGTGAGCTAGGAAGAAATAGTCAAACTATGCCTAATGTAAGATTTTGCCTACAAACTGAACGGTAAATGCACAAATTTCTGTTTGCTGCCACATCATTTATAAATGTCCAGATTGTGTGGCAGTAATTTAGAGGGGATATTATGGGCTGGGTGGTCTCCTGGAAATTAGCTCTCCAGGGTGGGTCTCAGTGCGCCTCCCAGGTAGCCTCAGTGAAGGGCCAGTGGGGGATCTGTGACACTGCCAAAGCGGGGAAGTGGGCCTTGAACATGAAGACTGTGAGGACAGGGAGCAAATGAGGTTCCAGGGATGAGCTCCAAAGGAAGATCCCAAGGGCAGACTCCACGTGGTAGAAATTGATTTCAAGAGCAGCTGCTTCTTCTGTAGGCAGCTCTACCTAGCAGAGCAGCGAGGATCTGTTACAGAGGTTAGTAATTCTTCTGAAAAATCAAGTAGGCCAGCTAGCCAGTCATTAGTGAGTTTCTGTGTATCCTACTTCAAACAGGAAGTCAAGTACAAAATAATTTTGTAAATTATTAAAGGAAGTAAAAAGTTTATGGAGATCATATTTATTCTAATGAGCAATTTTGTAATTTCTCTGCTCTGTTCCAGGCACCATTTTCATTGGTGCTTTTGCAGGGTGATAAATACCTACTGTTTGTACTTAGCTTTTTGTGATAAATAGAATGATAAAGGTGTTTTAAATGTAGAATAATTTTATGGCCTTAAGAGATTATTACTTAATATATTATTAAAATATTTTAATTGCCTTTTTTTGTAGGTCCTCTTTTCTTTCATATGTTGGTCAAAGACGTCATTCCTGTTACCTGTCAGAAAGGGAATGAATCTTTATAAGTACTTTTAGGAAATGAGGATATTGGCATCTATTGAGAAGAGCCTCATAAATTATTTGTTGCACTAAGGAATGAGTATTAGACACTCTTCTTATCAAACAACATAGGTATTTACTAATTTACTTGTTCCTCATAACAGTTGTGAAAGTCTTCTCAGATAGCTGTGAATATTTTCATTTTATGGAGATTAATGGGAGAATTATGAGGTAGTAAGTAGTGGAGCCCAAGTTCAAACAGGACCTTCTGACTCCAAGTCCATTATTCTTGTTGTGCAGATAGGCACAAGACAATGTCATTATTTAAAGCTACGAGGATAAGCATTAATTATTTTTGATCAAAAAATTAGACGATTTAACCTTACCATTTCAGAATTCATTTCACCAGAGAATGTTTGTTGAACTCTGACCACTACAAAGTACTATGTTATTTTCCCCTGTGGGTAAAATGAATCCCTTGCCTTTAAGAAGCTTATAGCATAGCTGAGGTTAACGTACTCGATAACAAGAGGACCAGGGCAGTTTTTCGTTCATGTGTAGTGTACACAGGCATTCCATGTATGACGCCAGAGCTATGTCTCCTGCCACATGCCGACACCCAGTAAGTATCTGAATGGATGAATGAGACCAAATTAGAGCAGATTGGTTAGGGATAGGTTTATGGGGGAGATAAGACTTGTGGCCAAGCCTTGGAAGACAGCTAAGGTTTGGATACCTGAAGGGAGGTGGTGAAGAGGTAGCATTCCAGGCAAGAGAAGACCCAGCTTGAATGAGAAGGAAGAAAAGGGAATGGGCGAAGCCAGAGAGAGCCCTGTGTTTGGAGGAGGGGTACCAGAAGGCACAGCTCTGAGTCCTTGAAACGCTAGGTTAAAAGCCTTTTCCTTCATTCTCCAGGCAGTGGCTGCCATCAGAGATTGAAGTTCCAGGATCTGATGAGGGAGATTACCAAAGTGACATTTTATATTGATTGATTTGTTCTTGGTGCACAGGGTGAGTTTGGAGGTGAACTGGAGAGGAGGAGAAGAGAGGCGAAGTCTTGGTTTAGAACAGTGGACACAGTGTCGCAACTGGACCAAGGGTCCTGGCATCAAAAAGGCTTATCAGAACCTGGTTACTGATTGTCTGAAAGAGAGAAATTCAATTAAAAACATTACAAATAGAATAATAGTCTAAAAGTTAAAGAGAACCAGTGTCTTCTAATGCATTCTGATCGAGAACTGCCGAAATATAGCACTCTCTTTTCTGGATTTTAAATGTTTGTTATCAATTAAAAAACTCTTTTCTCTAGATTATTGATACCATTTTCTTTCTTTTCTCAGAGATAACTGCCATCCTGAATTTGCTGTTTATTGTGCCCATGCTTTTTATGTTTGCTTTTTACTTTTACTCTTTGTGTATTTAATTGTTTATAGTACTTGGTATCATTTTGTATGTTTTAAGACTTAGTACTACACTGCTCATTTTGTTTCGCAGCTTCCTTTTTACTATAGCTTTATGTTGTTTTGAGACACTATCCATGTATTTGCAAGTCAGTCAGGCATACAACATTTCATTATATGAGCATATCACAACCTGTCCATTTCCCTCTTGGTGAACAGTTAGGTTGTTTACAGTTTTTTGCAATTATAAGCAGTCCAGCAGCAAATGTTTTTGTGCGTGTCAACTTGTATACATGTGAGAATTTCTCTGGGAGGAGAATTGCTGGGTTGTAGGATATATGATTTAAGATTTAATTTTTGACAATGTGCAGGGTGTGAAATAGTATTTCATTTTAGTTTTAATACACATTCTCTGATTACTGTTGAGATTGGCCATTTTGGTTCTTTCTTCTTAATTGCCTGTAAATGTATTTTGCCCATTTTCCTATTGGGTTATGTTTTTCTTATTAATTTGTAGTTATTAAATATATGCCAGATACTTCAGGTTGGCATTTTAAACTTTTGGTCAACTTTATAACTGTTCCTTTGGTAATCTAATAAGTCTATATATCAGCTATGATCCTAGGTAACATTATGTATGACAGAAATGACCCCTGAGTGGTTAACTGCATCTTAAATAGGAGGATGAATGAAATACGAATACCCGATGGGGGAGTCCTAGCTTTGAGGTTCCCTGGGTGATGCGACTGTTACAAATGATCATTTCCCTCATGGGGACTTTGGAAGCTTTGGTTTCTGTGGAACAGGGAGCATCTAAGGGGCAGCTCCTGCAGTGATCCAGTGTAGAGCTGAGTTGAATGGGTGCCCGGTTGGGGAAGCACTTCCACAGCAGAGTAGTGCCTCATGCTTCCCTGCCGGCCCGCCCTGGTCTTGACTGTATCCTTCTCAAGAGATTGATGCCAGACATCGACTATGATAGTTTTGAGTCTGAATATTTAGTTGAACCTAAGAAAACCCATTGGTGAGTGTTGTAGCTATATTGGTACTTAAAATCACCTGAAAGATAGTTAAAGAATTAGCTTCTGACAGATATGATACATCAATGAAATTTTTTCTTCATTTTCTTATAATGAATTTTAAAATATAATTTCTGCATGTTGATTAATGCAATTCTGATTCTAAGTAATGGGCTCTGTTAAGGGAAGGAGGGAAGTATCATAATTTATGTCTCCATGGCTCTGCTGCATGAGTTTAAGTTGACCAAAGTGGAGAGGGCTCACATCTGCAGTTTTCCTGCCATGCTCTGAATATTTTTGATTGATTTTGATTTTTACTAGTAATCGACTTCAACCGGTGGGACTCAACTGATGGCTTGCAGACCCCTGTTGAAATACACACTTCCTAGGCATGTGGTCGGACTTCTCCAAATTTTTTTTTATATAAACATTTTTTATTGAATTATAGTCATTTTACAATGTTGTCAAAGATTTCTCCAAATTTTTAGATCAGCCCATCAATGTGATTTCTTTTTCATGAACACATATTTCTCCAATGTCATATGATTTATTAGGAAAATTATATTTTGTATGTGAAAAACATTTTACTTACATTTTAGGAACATATTTATCTTGAGCTGAAAGGATGTCTACTTTGCCCTATTCCATTTAAAATTGGATATTTTGATTCATTTGGAAGAGTTGTTCAGTTTGACTTCTGAATAGACATAAAGTGTATCTTTTTCTTATTTTTAATAAATTATTAAAAATTTTCAGACCTTTATCTAACCCTTAGTAGACTCACATGTAGTTGACATCCCTAATTCAAAAATAAGAATTTGATTGATCTTTGATTTTTAGAATAAAAGGAAAGTGCTTAAACTAGTGATGGAAACTATAGCCTTACCTTAAATGGTGCTCTAAAAAGTAAGAGGCATAAATATGGCCTTTTCTTTATTCTAAAAATGGTCGTACCGTGTGCATGGAATGTGTGCTCTGCTTGCTCGCCACTTCACTTCCTTAAAGATAAAAGAAATACAATTTTTTTGGCATCAAGACAAATTAAGGCAGCCCTCTCAGGCCTTCTTCCCTCTTCCCACACTTGCCACCAACTGTCCTTTAGCGAGACTGTACTTGTATTCACTGGCATCTCACCCCTCCTCTCTCCCCAAGCTTGTACAAGCCTATTAAAGTTGTATAGTCAGTGCATTGAGAGACCAGGGTTTGCCTGGCAGGACGGGTAGTTGTGCCCTGTCCCCTCCCACAGCAGTCCCAGCCATGCCCCTGTCTTGGCTCTGATTCAGGGAACTGCAATAAGAGTGAACCTGGTGTCCTTTTTCCATGTCAGGAACCAATTCTCACTGCTTTGCCTCTCTCCTCTTCTCCATGTAAAAGTACTTTAACGTGTAGAGCTTTGAGCAATTCATATGGTACTCCCATATTATGAGAAGATTGGGTGTGTTAGTTATCCTGTGTATGTGTTTGAGCATTAAATTTACAGGAAAGTTAATATAGTGCATATTACTGTGTAGGGAAAGAACCTATATGTGTTTATATATATGTGTTAACACAGTATATACTACTGTAGTAGTTAAAGGACCAAGTTAGATTTGAGGTATGAACCCAAGCTCTGACACTTAATGTAAAATGGGGAGAAGATAAATATCTGATTCATAGGGATGGTATTAAATGAGATAATGTATGTAAAGGGCTTAGCACTTACTAAGCACTCAATAAACATTAAGTCTCTTAAAATCACTTTAATTTGGAGCTTTGATATTTAGGTACTTAATAATTTCTTTTACTATAATTATTTCATAAAATCTGCTATATGTACTCAAGTGTGTTAAAATTTAACTTTGCATGTTTTACTAAACTAAGACTCAGCTTTCACTGCGGTGTTTTGCCATCATATTCACTATTTGTAGTATTCTAACCTTTTCCCTCTAAACTGGAGCATGCACATGACTTTGTCATTTCTCCATCTGTTCTGTTAAAGCGTATTGTCATGCTAGCAAGGGATGGGGTTAGCCTTGAAGATCCACCTTTCATGTAATATGCTGTTTTATCTTTATCATGACCTACCACGTGAACCCAGATCGTGTGCTTTTCCTGGTAAAATGTCTGCTTCGTTCATTCACCAGTTCATGTTTCAGTAATTACAGTGATCCTTCTTTTTGGTGAGCTCTTTGTAAATATTTTTAGTTGTTAATCTTTTTTTTTTTTTTTTTAGCAAAGAACATCTAAGGAATAGATTTTCTATCAAAATAAATGATACTGGTTGCTTTTATGAAAAACAGATGGACAGTCTTTAGTATCCTAAAAGTGGGAGATGGATGTTAGTGTAGTATTCAGTAATTTTCTTAGTTGACTATATAATGGTTCTTTTGACACTTAACACTAGAAGTTGAGCATTTAAACTATTGATTTGTTCTTCATTATTCTGCTTAAAGCAAATGATTAGGTGTAGTGCCCAGCTCAGCACCAAGCACAGAGAGGCCCTTAATCCCCATTAAACTCTACCCATTTGGAAGTATTAGGGCCAAGAAATAGTTCTGAAATGTTAAGACTTATTTCCACTCTCTGAGCATGTATTCATATTTTTACAGTATCTAAGCTGCTGGAGAATTGACCTTTATTTGCTTTTGCTTTTGCTTTTGTTTTCGATGGCTTTGTTAGGGAGGGCCGTGGTTCTAGCGCTCTTGGTGGAGGCATTGAATACGAAGGGATGACTTAGAGTAGATGTCTTCTGTCAGGTTTTCTTCACACTTTATATTTGGCTTGTCCCTCTAACTTACAAGTCTTGTGTTTAACACCTGAGTCAGGGACCCGGTGCAGTGAATTTGTTCTTTATTCAGTCATTTTAATTTCTCATTTACATATGACATAGTTTGTACCAATCATAAGACTTTTACGTGGCACATCTCCACTCAATAGCAAAACACAAAAGTATGTAATAAAAGTTACTCTAAGGATTGAGGGTCTTATTTGTTGCTTTGACATATTCTTTAGACTTTGAACCTAGGGCATAATCTGAGGCTCTAGGATTACCTAGCCTTATATTTAAATTGTAGTAAACTGTTATGCACCTAATTGCTATGTAATACTTATTTCTTCACGTAGAATTTTTACGAATAGTAGTAATTTCTCTCATGCGTTTTAGTAATAGTTGATTCTTTGCTATAAACCCCTTAAACACCTCTGAATAAAAATGTTTTTGAAATATTGCAAAATTGTTATGGGCACCATCAAATTTAACAATTCAAGCTTACGTTGTGTATTAAGGTATCATAATACATGCTGTAGAGAAGACGAAGATGAGTAACGCACAGACTCTGACATCAAAGAACTTATAATCATAGTGCTGGGCCACTTTCAAGTTTATAATGTACTCAGTGTAAAATGAAAAAGTACATGGTTAATAACCATGGTGTTAATGAATACAGTCGTTTTGTTACATTTGTGTCCTCCGTCTCTGATACATTGCCTGGCACATATCAAGTGATCAATAATTATTTATAGATTGAGTGATAGGTGCTGTCAGAGTCGTTGGTGGTTTCTGGGGATTGAGAAGGGGAAGGTCTCTTGTATGAAGGGCTTAGGGAAGATTCCATGAGGAGCTGGCTACTGAGATGATAAACCTCAGGGGATCAGGAGAGTTAGACAGAGAAGGGCAAGGGAGACTTCACTCTCAGTGGAATGGGACGGAATGCGTGAATGCTAAGTCCGCATGAAAGTGCCAGACCGCTTCGAGTCTAAGAAAACGGGGTCCTCCAGTTTGGCCGGAACTGAGACCACAGAGGGAGGGAATATTTGGTAGGAATCCCTGAAAAACTAGGTGAATTGCACAGGCCTCTGAAGGCCAAATCCCAATTTGATTTCACAGGAAGTGAAAGTAAGAGAATTGACCTTTTTTTGACTCTCTACTGCATGTTAGGGATTGTGGTAGGTGGCTGTTAGAATTGTCACACTTAATCCTCAGATCAGCACTATATGGTGATTTAACACCGTGTTAAACATGATGGAACCACGACACTAAAATCTGATGCTGATAACAGAAGTGGAGAAAGGGAGAACCTTGACAGGGGGAGCAATTCCTGGGGAAGCCTGCTTTAGAGGTGTGGTAAGCCCAGCGGTTGCAGAAAGAAAGTGATGTGATCTGGAGGAACTGCGAAAGTGGAGTCTGAGGATCTTGGACATCTGTTGGGTTTGAGGATGGAGAGAGAAGGAACAGTCCAGAAAATGCACTGGGTGGCAGAAAATGAGAAGCAGCAGAGAGAGGAGGAGGTGTTTCTGCAGAAAAGTGTGGACAAGTAGGAGAGATGTCTACGGGGGGTTGAAAGGAGGGCACTGGAGCTCAGGCGATGGCTAAAGTGAGGCTGGAAGTGCAGATCGGGTCCCGTTTTTACAGATGTGATCCCTGAAACTGCATCAGCAGGTGTGATCCACGAGGGCTGGCTTTATAGCGAGAAGCAAAACCAAGGTTGCCGTTCAAGTAATACCTATAGTTTTGTTTTGTTTTTTGGTGGTTTTTGTTTGTTCATTTGGCTTGGTGGCAGGGAGAAGTAGCCCCAACACAGATCAAGGAGGTGGGAAGAAAAGCATGATCCTGCAGTGTCATGGAAGCCAAGGGTTGAAAAAGTGTTCTGATAGAAGCCCAATTGTAACAGGCTTGAAGGTGAGAAAATAGGGTTTATCCATGGCTCTCAGGAGGGTCAGGGAATACTGGGGAAGGAGAGGGGACAGTTCTCTGTCATGGTGATGGTGATCTGCTTCTTGTCTAAAAGTCTGGTGAAGAGCCGGAGAGTCCCTGGCTGCCCTAGCTGAAATGTCCCCAGCTTACCCTCTTTTCTAATCCCCCTCCATTCTTTCTTCCTCCTTAGCACTTAGCACCACTGTGGTACATACTGTGTCCTTTCCCTCATTTATCTTGCTTATTGTCCCTCTCTAGATTGTAAGGTAAGAAGGGCAGGAATTTTCATCTCGGTTCACTGCTCTGTCTACAGTGCCTCCACGTGGTGAGGACCTCAGTGAACAGTTGAGGAATAGATGAATGGAGATTATAGTGATTTGTATAGCAGCCCTTTCTCCCTCTTTATGCTGTGAACTTACTGTGTGGGGTGGAATCATCTTTGTACTCCTAATAATAATGCCTTGCATATTACAGCTTCTGTGTAAAGTTTTATTTCCAGCAGCATCAGAGGGGGAAAATGGGATTTGGGACTCAACTGGTCCATGGTTAAATTTTTGTTCTTACTACCCTGACTCTGATTAGATTCCCAAACCTCTCTCTAAGCCTTATTTTCCTTAGCTATAAAATAGGGATAAATTAATACCTGTGTTACAGGGCTGTTGAGAGGATCAAAGGGATAACGCATGTCAGAGTGGCTGGCATATAACTTGCACCCAATAAATAACCGGTGTTTTGCAGTCTTTCGATTGTGTAATCTTGAATAAGTTACTTAACCTCACTGAGCCTCAGTGTTTTCATCTTTCAAAGGGGAAGATTAACCAATCTCATGGTATTTAGAGGAACCAGTGGGACACCACATGCAAAACACCTCGCTGGCATGATGCCTGCACCCATGGGGATCATTAAGCCTGAGCACCCTCTATTCTTTTTGCGTGCAGTGTCACGGCTAAAGGTCAACTCTGGAACCAGGCTGCAGGAGTTCAAACCCTGGTCCTTTTTCTTCCCATCTTTACTGGACCTCTCTGTGCCTTAGTAAATTGGGAGTTATGATAGTACCAGCCCAATAATACTGGTGTGAGGAAACCAGATAAGAATACCAATGCAAAGCTTAGACCAGCACCTGGCACATGGTAAGCACTGGATGTGTTTGATTTTTAGAAGATGTATCTTTACAGCTTTTTTCTCTCTTCATTTTGTTAAATAGTTTTGACCTGATATAATCTGAGTAAGATGCTTTGCTTATAAATAAGAAGGGGGCTTCTTTATGAAATTGGCCCTATTTAACGGGGAAATACATCAAAAACATCAAAAAGAATAAAACGACCTTTTCTTGTTTTGAGCTGACTGGATAATGTAGCTGTGGTTCATGTACAGCAGTGAAAATGCTACACTTTGGTTCCCATTCTGGTCAAGACCCACTCAGTAGCAGTGACAGGCTGGTTTAGGTCCTACCTTAGAAATCCTTTTTTTTTTTTTTTTTTTTTTTGGTCAATTTGCCTCCATTTCTCTGCTCCCCTCCCCCATCCCGTTCTGCCAGCTGGTTTCTATGAATGGCTGGGGTGTAGTTGGAGTAGAACCCAGGAGGATGCGGCAAAGTTGGAGAGACAGGAGAAGCTGGCCAATCTGGAAACCTTCCTCTCCTGCTGGGGAAGGTTTTCTTTACTAACAAATCATTTTGTACCTGCTTCTCCCCTTCCTCAGAAATGTGATGGAGTCCTGCTTGACCTGCTGTTCTCTGAAGCCTTTCCTGGCCCTTCCCTTTCCAAATCAGCTGTTCTCCTCTTTGTCTGGAGATGGCATTTCTGATCATATTTTATAAACTTTGCTTCCTTCTCTGTTCACCTTCCTTGACTATGGGTCTCTAGAGGGCAGGGATTTTTGTCCTGTTCATTTTTGTATTCCCAGTGCCTGATTTAGTGCATTATATGACATTGGGACTGAATAAATATTTGTTGAATGAAGTGAGTTAATCTGAAGCTAAAAAAGAAAAAGAACGAGAAGGAGGTGAAAGACATTAGAGCAGGTGTCAAAAATGTTTTTTCCTTCATTATAAACTATTCCTGTGGCCTGTGGGGCTTTAAGGAAAGGTTCCTTTTCCCTCTAACAATTTTTCCCCTCTGATTGCAATTATTACCCTCTTCCAGGCAAGGATCAGTCATTTCTTAATGATATGAAAGGAAGGAACGACTAAGGAGAAAGCAGAAAAAGATAGAACTGGGGTGAGGGGAAGGTGAAAGAAATCCTCCACCTCTTACAAAAGCATGTCACAAGTGACAGTTGTTAAAAGTTGAGTCAGAATTGGCTCAGGTGCTAAGAGCCAGCAATGTGCCGGGAGAGATGTGGTCTTAGAGACAAACACAACACTTGTGTCCTTAGCGCCTTTTGTCACAGGTGCCTCCTGTGCCTGTGGAAATTTAGAATAGATGAATAATTAATTGTTTGCCTCAGAATATAGCATCTCCACAAAGGGGAGCTTTTTGTCTATTCTGTTTATAAGGCCAAGTTTATGAACGAGTTAAAACTTTCAGTCAGATCTTAGTCAAAAGAGGTTGTCAAGGACAAAGAGAAGTCTTACTATCAGTCACCTGCGAAGCCTTCCGTTCCTATACAAAGTGAAGAGCAGGCCAGGCTCTTCCGGTCCTCTGCGTGTGTGACTGTCCCTTTCTTCTGGCTCTATTTGGGAGAAGTCAGTGTGTGGGGGGTCCAGAAAACAGCAGAGTCAGAAGAGCGAACCTGGTTAACACACAAGAGTTTAAGGATGTCAGGCAGGTGTGTTTAAGGCCAAAGGGCATAGTTCTTCTGTTCTGTCCCTGGAACCTCAATCCTCTCTAACCTTTTAAAGAAGCAGTGTGGTCTAGTCTCAGCCTTTGGTTACTTTTTGAACTTTTAATAACAGTTTAGGAAGCTTTCTCCTTAATTAATATGGAAATGATAATAAGTTTCCATATTCAAAAAAGGCTAGCTCGAGACCGTGGGGGTATCCATGTTTGGGAGTTCGAGATGGAAGGCTTCAGGAGTCCCAGGATGAGGTGGATCTCACATTCTTTTTCACCCCCATGATTTTATAATTCTGAATGGTCCTTGATCCTGTTAGAGAATTTTAGGTCATGATGCCAATCTCAAGAAAGCTGGATTAATCGATGAATCAAATTCTTGTGGTATTTAATCTACTCCCTGAGCCTTAGGCACTTTTAGAATCCAGAGGAATAAAAGGTATAAACTCTGACAGACCACGGGGGTTCTCACTAACTCTGGTTAACAGATCACCTAGGAATTTCAGTGGTAACCTAGTACTTCAAAGAAGAAATGCACCTCTTCAAGGCGACTTCCTTTAGAGTGGTTTACACGCGCACTAATTGGGAAGAGCCTGATTCAGTAGTTGAAGCCTCTAAAGTCCTTGGATGAGGTACAGATGCTGAGATGGAAATGTAGCGTGCTATTTGTGTGTTATTTCATTTCATGAAGTGGCGACTTGGCAGAGTCGTATTTAGAAGTGATTGTGCTCTCCAGTCCTGCTCCTCAGCTGTCTTTTGTGTGGGTATAATCTCCTGCAGAAGTATCATAGGCATTTATGCACTGCTGTTTGCATAAGCCTTTTATTGGAAACAACCCAACAAAGTAGCACTCACTGCTCGCTTAGCACAGTTGGGCCTTGAAGGCTTATTTCCCTACATATCAAAAGAAGGAACTCTTTAGTCAGTGTTAGCAGGATGCCATCCATAGGCAGGGAATTCACAGAGAGGCCTTTTCTCTGTCCCTGGCTCACCTCTTGAGGAAAGAGGCCAGAGGTCCAAGTGACATAATTCTGTGGTCACAGGTGCCTGATGAAAACAACCAATCCAAAAGAGCATTCTTACTTTTCGCCTTACTCACTATTTATGCAGCATATTCCTCATTGCACTAAAAACATATTTAACAGACAGTGTAACTCTTCCATGATATTTTATCAGGTTTTAAAAACCTAATATTTAGGTATAACAGAATTACAGTGCTAATGGGTTAACAAATTAATATCATAACTGACTTAAAGTTTGTTCACACTCTCACTCTGCCACTTGTTAAATGCGGCACATTTAGAGTTTATCTCATTTCTAATCATATGAATAAATAAAGTGTATGGTCTTAGAAATCATTGTAGATTAAAGATTTACCCTTTTTGGTACAGTATACTCTAATTTTTTGAAGTTTGTAAAAGGGAAATTTAGCATGGTATTATAACTCCCCCTCCGTGTACCCTTCACCCAGTTTTAGAAGTTATCAACATATTGCTGTATTTTAAAATTATGGAAACATTACTAAAGGTTTGGAAATTAGAATGAAAATCACCTATGGTCCCATCTACCTAATGCAACTCTTTCTAACATTTTATGTATTCTCTTTTCCATCCTTTCCTTAAAGTTATGAGAGAAAGATACTGTTTCTGTCTTCTTTTTGCTGAACATCTTATCAGACTAAGAGCTAGTAATAGCTGCCTTCAGTTGATGGCCTCCTATGCCAGGCTTCGGGCTAGTTGCTTTCCATATAGTTCATAGAACCCTAACTGCCACAGTGCAGTATAGGCGGGTCCCCCTCTACAGATAAGGAGCCCTTAAGGCTCAGAGAGGTTAAGTAACTTGCTCAAGGTTGTGTATTTAGTGATGGATTCAAAATAAAGTGTAATTCCAAGTCCTCTTCAAAAGCATTTTTTCATGTTGCTACTTAATTACCATTTTAAGGAAAAAGAAATGTCAGTATATAAATTTGACCACGTGATCTATAGATACAGCACTAGGATAGATGAAATTGAGGATTTAGAGGAATAAAGGCATGATCAGTGCCTTCAATGTTTATGCTTCAGTGAGAGGAACTTGACCCTTAAGAAACGCTGGAAGAGAATACAAAACAGCGCTTAATGTGGTGGTGTTAGCTGTAAATGTTATAAAAACTCTACCGAGAAGGAAACAGACCCGGATTACACCCTACATGTAGAGAAGGCTGCTAACACATTTAGGATTTCAGTTAAACTAAAAAGACTAACAAATGCCAAATGTTGGTGAGGTGGTGGGACACCCAGATCTCTCATGCATGGCTGGTGGGAGTGTAAACTGGTAAAGCTGCTTTGGAAAACAGTTCGACAGTTTCTTTTAACTATGTACTTATTCATGAGCCCCCAGTGCCACTCCCAGGTATTTACCCACAAGAAATGAAAACTTATGTCTATGAATAGATTTGGACATGAGTGTTGGTAGCAACTTGTATATAATTACCCCCTCCATTCATTTTCTTTTGCTGAGTAACAGATTACCACAGACAACCCCCACTTACTAGCTCACCATCGCGTAGAGCAGAAATCGAGCGTGGCATTGGCTGGTTCTCTGCCCAGGATGAAACGAAGGTGTCAGCAAAAATGAGTTCTCATCTGGAGAGTTGGGGGAAAGCTCCTCCCTCGGCTCATTCTTGTTGCTGGCAGATTTCAGGACCCTGCAGCTGTGGGACTGCTCCATGTTAACTGGGCGCCCCTCCCAGCTCCCAGAGGTCACTTGCATTCCTTGGCATGTGGTTTCCCCCATCTTCACGTCACCAAAAGTATACTGAATCCTTCGCTTTGAACTCTGACTTCTGCTGCTGCCTGTTGGAGAAAACTTGTTAGGATTAGGCCAGGCCCTCCCCAGTAATCTCCTATCTTAAAATCAGTTGTGCAGTATAACATAACCTAATCATTGGAGGGAAAACCCATTGTATTTACAGTGCTGGGGAGGAGGCAGGGTGTGTACCTTGCAGGGTGGGCAAATCTTTCAGAAGCATTTTAGAATTCTGTTTACCACAAGGCCCCCATTGGAAACAACCCAAATGCCCACCAGAGAATAGATGAACTATAGTGTATTGATACAGTGGAATTACCCTTAGTGCTAAAACGGGACAAATTATTAATATATGCAGTCAGAAGGATAATCTAAAAAACACTATGCTGAAAGAAGCATGAAGAGTACTTCCTGTATGATTCCCTTTATTCAAAGTTTTAGAGAAAGCAAAAGTAATCTGTGATAATAAAAAATAATAGTAGATGTTGTTGGTGGAGGGAGGGAGTAGAGATTGCCTGAGAACAGGCCCATGAAAGCTTTACTGGGTATTGACAGTGTTATGTGTATCTTGATAAGAGTGTGGATTTGGGTGCTTTCATTTGTCAGAACTCTTGAACTTTACTCTTAAGAACTGTTTATTGCACTGAATGTAAATTTTGTCTCAATTTACGAAAAGTAAAACATCACTCTATTGAATCTCTGATTTACCTCTCACCAGGCTTTTGGTTTAAGAAATGAATCACAGTTGTATACGTATGACCACCATCATAAAGAAACATTAAAGCTAGAAACACCCTTACAAATTATCCAGTCCCAATTCCCTTGTAAACACCGCTGCCCTAGTGAAGAAAGGGGGTTGCAATGGGTAATGGAAGATTCTGCTGCAACCCTCAGGAGGGGGTTAGACAGTGCCACCTATGTGTGCTCGCCTGCCAAAGACACAACAAAAGGGACAGATTTGCTAATAACAGCAATAAATCTTGATGTGTAAGCACAGAATCTGGATTAAGACATTTTACTTGGAAGTGTTTGGCAGGAGACATCTTCTTACTGTGGTGGATTTGATCAGTGAATCACAGTGAATTTTGCTGCTGCCCATGGTTGGCTGAGAAATAATCCATAAAACACCATTGTAGTTAATAAAGGACACGTGGTGGTAATTTTAGTGTCTGTGACTTCACCTTAACTCTATGGACATGACCTAAACATAACCAAAGGTTTGATGATGCTGTGAACAGAGAAAAAGAACAAACTTAGGTTGGGGGGATTTCACAAAACTAACCCCTGCAACTGTTATGCTGTTCCTTTAAAAAAGTTTTTTCTCGTTATCTGCTATGAGATTAGTTTCCTATGAGACATTAATTTCCTGTGATGCCTTCGGTAATTACTGACTTTAGATATTGTGTGCACAGAGGAAATATTTGGGTGGCTGTTAAAATCATTATAACTTTGAAGGATCTTTGTGCTTTGGCTTTTTGTGGTGCGGTATCCCCATGTGCTAGCATTAAATATGTTTTCTTAGTGTCTGCAACATTCTCTGAATTTCTCCGCTCGGGTCCTCACTGAAGCTGTGCTGGTTGATGCCTGTGTGGTCGCTGGAGGCTTGGTGAGATGATAGGACCGTCTTCCAGGGCGGCTAGCATGCCTTCCAGTGACTTGAAGAGAATCAATAAACACCTGCTTCATCCTACCCAAGTTATTTATGTGTGGAGTGGGTGATTAAACTTCCAGTTTCAGAATTAGAATGATCAAATTCTTTTAGTTCTGAGAAATTACTGAGTTTTTGGTAGAGAGAACTTTTATATGATAATAATCCCTTCTGTCTAGTTGTATCTGTCACGATTCTTGGGTTTTCTGTTTCCAAGAATACAATTTTGGCTTGGTTTGCTTAGGAATAATGCCGTTAGTGTAAAATGATTGTGTGAGATGAAAACTCTTGGTCTTGCTCTCCAGGTGTTAAAATAATTATTCTTTAAAATATCTACACACACACAAACAAATACTTCAGATTCCACTTGCATGAGGCATCTAAAGTGGTTAAATTCATAGAAACAGAAAGTGATGGCTCTTGCCCAGGGCCTGGAGGGAAGGGGAAATGGGAGTTGTTTAATGGGTGCAGAGTTTCAGTTTTGCAAAATGAAAAAGGTCGGGAGAGCTGTTGCAAAACAGTGTGAGTAGACTTACTGCTCCTGAACTGTATGCTTAAAATGGTAAGTTTTAATCTGGTGTATTTTACCACAGTTACAAGTTTAGTTTGGGATTTGCAGATACTACTACATATAAAATGGACAAACAGCAAGGTCCCACTGTATAGCACAGGGAACTCTGTTCAATATCTTATAATAGCCTATAATGAAAAAGAATATGAAAAGGAATATATATGTATGTTTAACTGAATCACTATACCGTGCACCAGGAATTAACACAGCATTGTAAACCAACTATACTTCAATTTTTCAAAAACGTCAAAATGAAGTTTAAAATATTAAAATACCTACAATGTTTTCTATTTCTGAGATGAGAAAACCAAGGCAGTAAGTAAAACCAGGACATGTGAACTGTAGCTGGGTCTGCGGGCTTCGGTCGAACAGTGTCTCTCTTTTAGTCTTGTAGTGGCTGCCCTCTCCCAGTTGTGTGTCGTGCTTCAGTGTATTTTTTCTTTCTGACCCGTCTTTTTCTCCATTTTCGACTTCTCAGCACATTCTTACATTTAAACTCCTTCCCCAGATTGCTTGATTGGTAGATGAAACAAACTGACTATGAATAACCCAAAATGAACTAAGCGGATAACGTCGTCTGCTGCTGTCTCTTTTCCAAGTACTTCAACCTGTGACCAAGGACGTTTAAAAAAAAAATTACGGAGAACCACCATGTGTTAGGCACTGACCTGGTATTTCCACATTTGTGTTTTGAGAGTTGATGGTTTATTGGAAATAGATCAAATTGGCCAGACTCCAAAGAACTTTTGATTACTATATTTTATGATTGTTTTGGCCATAGTAATATTTGTCTTCTGTGGACCACTTATAAATTTCTTAGGATATATTCCTAGTAAGAATACATTTTGATGTTAAAAAGTATGCTTACATGTGTTTCACTAACACGTGAGACTAATTCCCAATGTGTGGATAGCTGTGATGTCTCCAGAGTGTTCATTATGCCAGATTTTTCAGCTTTGTATCACTGGGGGCAAAGCTTATGAAACAGGGGAGGACATGTTTCCTCCTGACGGCCCCGCTTCATCGACTGTGCACTGGGGAGTGTTCGTGGCCAGCCAGCTGCATCCTCTGAGAGGGAGACCGTGCATCAGAATGTTTGTTTTTAGCAGTTATTTTTAGCAGCAGATCTAGAAATTGTTAGTATTTTCACAATAGGGTATACTTTTTCTTGGTCTATTATGGTAATTCCAAGAAGAATAAATAATTTTAAGCACATGTATATGAGTGCATGTGTGCATTGTGCACATGTGTGTGTGTGTGTGTGAGAGAGAGAGAGAGACATCTCCTTAATAACAGGAGGGGGTAGAGGCTTACTCAGTCTATTATCATAAAGCTCTGCTAATGTAGCTTGAGTCATGTGACTGCAGAAAAGGCTATTATCTCAATGAAAAGGAAACTGGTTTTTAGAGCAAGCAGTAGAATAGAAGCAGGAAGAATATTCGAGTGTTCCACCATGCTGGATTGTCAAAGGGGGATCTGACTGATCAGCAGCTAAAAAAGGATTTGTGAGGCTAGTTTGTCAGCTATGGTTAGAGACAAGTGCTAGAGGGGGGAAGCGGCAGGGCGCTCGGCGTGCGCTCAGGTTACATCAAGGCAGGATGTTGGTTTGGGTTAACAGAGGAGATTTATCTCTGAGGCAATACATTTATGGCTAATTGTGGGGTTTTTTTTTTTTTTCTTTTTCTTTTTGGAAGTGATGTATGGTATTTTTGTGTATGTCACTGGTGAAGATAAAGACAAGCTGCTGAGCTCTGGTTTGAACTGCAGAGGCTGTGGACAATTACCAGGTGTGTTTCACAAGTGCTCTGACTTAATATTTGGTAATGTTCTTGAAATTCTGTGTGCTTGTGGATTGGATGTGCGTGTTGTCGAGGGAGAGCTGAGCATGACAACCAGGCAGTGATAACGTTCTCAGGAAAAAATGGATACAATGCGATCCAAATTGATTCCTTCCCGTTCCCTATTTCTTTTGTGTTTATTTAGTGACTAAAGGTTTCTTGCAGTTTCTTTATGTGGCCAAATACAGTCTCACGCTTGTTTTAGGAAATGTATTAGTAAGCATTTTCTGAAATTCCAAAGCAGAATCCAATGCAAATCTTACTCATTAAGGAATAAATAATAAGCTTTAAATTTGTATCTCTTAATTTTTCTTCAATGTCCTTTTGTAATTCAAGCTTTAAAAAGAGCTTTGCAGTGAATTTGAAATTATCTAAATTTCAGTTAGGTAATAAATCTTTCCTATTTGGTTGAGGTGTTGAATGAATGATTTTTTGTTGCATACAGTACGTAACTTGTCTGATTTATTACATCCTTATGGCACTACATGCAGAAAGCTGAAAACATTCAGTTAGTCTTCAGACTGTGCTTGTCCACTTTTGCTTATGCTAATGCTTTTAATTTTCTTAGCAATCTGTACCTTTCTCTTAACCTTGGAACTTAAAAATCTGAGATTGGTGAAAGATAATCATAAACTTTATCTGAAAAGGGTTAACTATTTTACAACATTACCAGGGGTATGAATTCACTAATGCATTTTTCATTTAGAGCAGATATGCCCAACTTGAGGTATGTGTATGTTTCAAACCACATATATTATTATATTGTATACATCTCTCTTTTAAAATTGACATTGGAGGAGGTAAGAAATCTATCAGGCTATTATGCACTGTATAAACAGTTTACAAAGAATTCATTCTTTTATTATCTTTTCCAAGAAAAGATGGTAAGAGCAGCTCAAACATATTTTTTAATTATACTAAGTGCAGGAGATTCTCTTCCTTATAATACCTACAAATCATATCTTAGCACAATATAATTTAATAAATCATTAATCTTATTAAGTGGGACTTTAAAAAAAAACACACATGGTCACCTTAGTTTAGTCTACCTACATAAAAAGGCAGCTTGGTTCAAATAAACAATTGATTACCTGTGGTTTTAATTATTCTGGAATTTATTTCTTAATTGTAGGATTCTTCCACATTCTTATATAAATAAGGTATAAGACAATTACATACTGGTTTCAACCATCCCATGTTAAAAATTTTGAATAGTAAAATTTTTATAGCCAGGTGGTTTAGGCTTTCTTTGTTTTTCTTTGTTTTTGCTTTTAAACTTAATTTTGCTGCCTTATCTAAAGCCTTTGAAGCGATCCAAGGATTTTGGAATAGTTCAAAGTGTTTTTATTGAGCACTTACTATTATCACAAGGCATGCTGTGAAACACTTTGGGAAAACAAAGGCAAATAAGATATTTAAACTAACAAGATAACATAACTAGTACTGGAATCCAGCCTCAATGAATGTAATTATCTTATATCTCAGTAATTTTAAATTGTGAAGAGGAGTGTTTTGTAAAACTTGTTTGGCCAATCCCAGCATATGTTCCCTGGTGACTGTGTCAGTGACTTTTCCCTGAGCAGGTTTGATTGGTAGTTTTAACTGGTGTCCACCTGTGCCTGTTCCTGTTTCCTTTGCATTGTACCAGAAGAAAGGCATTTTACTTACATTCCCTTAAAACTAGAATAGTTCTGGTTCCTGATCATGTTGTTTTTCTCTAGGACATCAAATGTCAGTCCTTTCCAATTTTAATGCACATTAATGAAATGATTGATACATTGTATTGAAAATATCTTAAATATCTAAAAATATTATAACTTCTGGAAGTTAGGGCATGAGGGAGAACCCCAGTCTTAGTAAGAGAGTTAAAAGACACACGTTTTGACATCAGGGTAGTGTCTAAACAAGCCAGATGACTAGCTTGCAAATCCTGCTGCACTTCAGAATTCCAGCCACAATAATTAACCACAAATATTATAATCAGGCCTGATCTTGTTAGACTGAGGGGGTTTGCTTCTTGGAGAGATTTTTAATTTGTAGGAAAGTTAGGGTAGATAAAGATGGAATTAAAGATGATCTTAGTATTCAGTGTTGTAAAACTCACTGAAATACATTCTTAGGAGTTTTTTGATTTTTTTTTTTTTTTTTTTTTTTGAGAAAGTCAGAGTTTGGGAAGATTTAGGCAGGATTAAGGTACTAGGCTCCACTTTACATACAGTTTAATTCTTTGGAAGCCAAAGGGATATAAAATTCAATTAGTGAAAAAACCTGCACAACAGCTAGCAAATGGTTCCAGGGCGCTTCTTGCAGTGTTTACTCTAAAAATTACCAGTCAGAAATGCTGAGAAAATTTTGGAGTCAGTTGGCTTCCCCATTTCTCTCACGTGTGTTGCAGTCCTTTGCCTTAAAGAGGGTAAGCCTTGGCGTTTTCTGATGTGTATTTTAGTTGTAGCAAAGACTCGTTTCCCCAACTCATAGTAAACATGCAGGGTTATAGTTTGTATTGTAATAATCACTAATGTCGTATAATATAAACATACATTTGCTTTGACTTTAAAGATAACTTAGTTATTACTATTTATATATTTTTTAAAGATTTTGTGAGGTGCACCAAATGCTATAATCTTAATGTTGAAAGAATTAAGACATTGAGAACACTCCTGGAATATAAGCCATTGACTTAAGATTTGTTGTAAGTCATTTTGCATCCATGCAAATTCCCTAGAGAAGAGTCCTGTCTGCATAGTATTTCAGATAGGGATCACTTAGACTTCTTCAAACTTTAATAGTGAACAAGCATATTTCTTTCTAGGTGACATCACTCTTTCTTGTCAGTATTCATGGTGGGAAAGACTTCCCCTCACTAAACTTTTGTAACTGGATTTAGGGGGAAGTGAGTGGGAAAGTTAAGTATGGATAGAGCTTTGTTGTTTATCTTCATCCTCCCTTGATGAACCATCCTGTGTGTTGGTTTATTTCTAAAATGCAAAAATAGTCAGTTTCCTTCTTGCACTGAATTCCTTCTGTTCATTATTTAACAACTATTTGTTGTAAAATTTTGTCCGGTGTTTCACTAGTACAGAGAAGAGTAACTGCCCCAGGGCTGGGGAGAGGATTACTCAGGGGACACTTAGCAGAGAAAGTGAAGGTTGAGCTGATTCTTATGAGAATAGTAGGAGCTGATCCCCAGGCATTGGAGAATGTGTGGGATACTCTAGCATTCACTGCCCACGTGGGAGCCGCTAGCCACAGGTGACTTTTGACCATTTGAAATGTGGTGAGTCTGAACTGAGTGCAAAACGCACTCAGATTTTGAAGACAGAATGCCCCTCCCCCCCACCAAAAAGAAATTAAATAGCTCATTAATGACTTTTAGAATATTGATTGCATGTTGAAAAGATACTATATTGGATATAATGCGTTAAAATATATTGCCAAATTTAATTTCACCTGTTTCTTTTGACATTCCCCATGGCTACTAGACTGTTAGTGACCCACAGTATTTTCTGTTGTCAGTGCTGCTCTGAGCCAAGAGGACAGTGTGTGTAAGGCGTTCTTGTAGGTGATACGCCTGTGCCAGATGCGAGGGATACACCAAGGAGCAGGAAGCTATAGACATTTCCCATGCCCAGTGTTCTAATCAGTAACCAGACTAGAGCGTTGTGAAGTCTGCATCCCTGCATTCCTTGGTAGGACATGAAGGCCCTTTTGTGATCTGCCTCTACCCTTCTAGCTTCCTGCCTCATTCTCACCTACTCCCAGGTGTGCTACCTTTAATGAACTTCAGCCGATTCTTCTCCCCCTCAACCCCAAACCAGGGCCATTCTTTTTTTTTTTTTTTTAATGAAAGTACTGGGGATGAACCCAGGACCTCATGCAACCTCGTACATGCTAAGCACATGCTCTACCACTGAGCTATACCCCCACCCACTACAGACGATTATTGTTTGCAGGAGCTGTGTCCTGTAAGTCATGGCAAACACTGCATTAGCAAATACTGAGCCATTGCTTCTAGGGGAGTGCAGGGTTAGGTCCCTGCAAGTCTCTGGTCACAACGTGTAGCCTTATTTTGAGTGTGTTTCTGTTTAAAGACACCTTATTTAGTATATATTGTTGATTCACTAACGTTGGACTTTGGGCCAACAGCTCTATTACTCGTGCTGAGGGAAGCTCGTCTAACACCTGCATCTTCTCCGTAAGGCACATTACAGCCTCCTGTGCTTAGGATGCCAGACAGCACGACAGCGCCATGCTTGGGGGCCATTTGAAACAGGGAAATAACCAGCAAAGAGCACAAAAACTTGACAAATGTGGCCCACAATACACTGCAAAAAAAGCATTTGTTTTACAGTGTAAGAGCTCAGACAAGAAGGCAAGAGCAGTGCCTTGTTGGAACAAGGGCGCTATTTGTGGAGTACGTCCTAGAGCCGAGTGTTTCAGGTATCAGGGGCCATGTTGATGACAGCGGGTGACTTACGTGAAGTAATTTCTGTATATCAGACTATGAACTTTTATCATTGAGCTCATTTAATTTTTATACAAGCTTGTGAATATTATTTCTGGATTTTACAGACATGGAAGCCGAAGCTCAGAAAGGTTAAGTATCTTTCCCAAGGCCACACAGCTGGTAGATGGTGAAAGCAGAAGCCGAGGCGGGGGCCAGGCTTGCCCTGCCTTCAGGGCCAAGTTAGGGGATGCAGTGAAATAGGTTGGCCGTGCTGGTAGGGTTGGGAAGGGGTAGAGTTATAGCTCATGGGCCACAAATTCGCCCACATGGAGAGCTTCTCTGACTAATAGCCCAACTGTGGAAATCTGGGCTAGCAGAGCATGTGTTATGATTTATGGGGAGGAAAGGTTGAGAACCATTCTGTATTTGTTGACCAGAGCCAAAGGTGCTTCTGCTAACCAGCCTTCTCTCACTCAATGCATATCTTTTCTCTGCTTCACATCTGGCTTGTTCATTGCACCTTGTCACTTTATCATTCCTGCGGTTTCTTCCTCTGTGTCCTTTCAGTTTCTCTCTCTGCCCACAGAACAGCTCTGTCTTCCATATTCCACAGCCTGAGAATCTGCTGCTCAGCCCATCACCACCATCTTTGTCCAGATAAAACCTTGGTGCCGAGGTGCTCCCATAGACTGCCGGGTGGCCTTAGACCGGATGCCCAGATCAGATGCCAGGGGAGCAGTGTCTCATGGTGTTGTTGCGAAGTCTTCAGTGAGAGGAGCCGGATGAAAGCTTCCTTGTAACAGCCCATCGAGGGTCTTAGGACGGGCTGTGGGCATGGATTGTCTGGCACTATGTGTCGCTTACTGAGAAGGTCTGTGCGACTTCTTGTGTTTTTCTGTTCTTCACATTTAAAATTGGAAGACCAATTTAAATTCCCTGACTTTTCTACTTGGTTGTTTGTAGAGTTTATTAGTCTTTCATTTAGATAATAAACCAGGATACTTGTTTGTCCAAGTTAACCATTACTGAGTTATATACAGCTACCTCTACTCAGATTGAAATAGAATTTCTATCATGGCTCATTCCAGACGCCTCTTCTGGCCTCCCTGGTTTGATCTCCTGTCACCTCCAGATTACTTTAACTACCAGGTAACCTCAAGACAGTTGTAATTAGAGTCTGGAACATAATTTTCTAATGTACTTGGCTGGAACTGTTAATCAGGGCACCAGGGATTAAGAAGGAGGAGAGACAAGGTAACAGATGTAAAAGGGAAGCTGTTTCTTGTACAAGGGTTATTATGAGCAGAATGTACCAAAGGAAGAGAAATCGACCCAGTTATTGCCAGACGCTGAAAACAGATGTTCCACTGGTTTATAAGTCTTGGCTGTGGGTGTGGAGAAAAGTGGGGCCCAGTTGAGCCTCTGGGGGCCTGGTGCAGCCCTAAATGTCTAAGCCTACATTCAGCATAATGTGCTTCCAGTGAGTAACGCACTGCATTCACTGCTGGTCCAGTCAGGACCTGGGGCAGTGGGACCAGGCTGAGGGCTGGAAATGATGCACAGATAACTGTGTGACCGTGACATGAGAATTCAGAAGGAAATTAATGGAAAGGAAAAGCCCATGCTTCCCTGGTGATGCTGAAAAGAGAGAATGAAAAATCTGATGCGTTCATATAGCATTGGTAAGGTCGTGGCTTTTGGTTCCTCTGTTCGGTTCATGTTGGAAGGTCAATAATTAACTACATGTGGAGATGCCGACCTTACCCGGGAGTTCTGGTGTCAGCTGTCTATCTGTCTCTCGATGTTAAGAGCTGAAGGGCTCCAGGGATGGACATCGCATAGACTTCGAGGATGATGTGTTCTTTTTTCCAATAATGTTTTAACTAGATCGTTTCTTTGTACCATCATCAACTCTCCTGTTACGTATTTTAAGATAGTTATTTAGTGGCTTTTATTAGAAAATGTGAAGAATTGTAGAAAGAGCATGGGGTTTGCAATCAGAACTTGGTTTCAAGTCCAGGGCCATAGCGTATAAGCTTTGAGACTTTGAACAAGTAAGTTAACTTCTTTGAATCTGTTTTTTCCTCTAAGACAAGGGACAATATCTGCTTTGTAGGATGATGAGAATTAAATAAAATAATGTAGTGCTAAATACACTATCCAACATGGAATAACTACCAAACACCCAAGACATCTCTTCTCTGAAATATCCTTTCAACACATTGAGTGTGTTTTCTTACCTATGTATGTTTCATCTCCCTAACTGTTTTGCCACACATGCACACATACACACACACACAAGCAAGTATGTGCGTGTGCACACACACACATGCACACAGACCCATACATATCCCTGCTTATTTAAATAGTCTTGGGTGGTGTCTGTTCATTGACTAAATTCCCCAGGCACTTATTTCTATTTTTTTGAGCAACAATGGAATTTCATTTTTCTGTCCAAATTGCAGATTTCTAATTTTGCTTTTGTTCTTATAATCTAAGAGTATATTTATTATTTTTAGCATCAAGTCATTTGGTTGATTCATATTAAGCTGGCCTACTGGTTTTTTGTGGGGTGGTTTTTTTTTTCAATCTCATCGCAGAGTCTACCTTTGTCTTTGTGGGTAGTTATCATGCAGGTTATGAAGACTATGTAGTAACATGCTAAAGCTTTTTTAATTTTCAAAAGATGCAAACTGTGTGTTAAGATAATAACTTTAAAAATTATAGAGAAAAATCTGGAAGGAAATATCTACTTGATTCCTCAAAACATACACAGGCAAGAACACCCACGTCTGCATTAGCAGAGGGGAAGAGGTGGGGTGCGGGCCCTGCAGGTTCTCCTGGACACGCCTCTCAGCTCTACCACCTGTTGGCTATGTTTGACCTTGGGCATGTTGTCTGATTTTTTTCTGTGCTCCAAGGAATGATAATGATAATGACTTCATAGGGTTTTTGTGAAGATCAAATAAAATAATACCAATATAGCATAGTAAATTATGTTACCTATTTTGATAAAATAGCTTCAAATGCCATATAGCAGTTTGTAAAGCCATTTATTCAATGGATATTAAGTGCTAGGTGTCAGGTATTCTGATAAAGGCCTAGGATAAAAAGATGAAACATACTTAGTTTTTGCCCCTCATGGAGTTTACAGTTTGCTAAGGAAAAAGATATAAGTAATTAAGATATATGTGGTTAATAGTAGCATTTTATATACATGTGTGTGTGTGTGTGTATATAGACACACACACACACACACACATACATACATACACACATATACATATATAGACACACTCTATTAAAAGACAGAGGAAGGGAATTTAATCTTGGGGAGAGGGTCATCTGAGCTAGGTTTTAAAAGATTAGTGGGAGTTAGCCAAAAGGGGGAAGATACATGGTTTGTTCCATGTGTAACAAGCACAAGAAAAGAGGTGAGAACTGGTATGTAGCAGGTGGGGAACCACAGGCAGTTTCCACTTCCCAGGGCGAGCAGAATAGGCAAGAGACCAGCCTGGAGAAACAGGCATGGTGGGTCATAAGGCACCTTCTGAGACATTTGGAGCAGCAGGGACTTTATGTCAGAGGGAGTGGAGTCTACTGAAGACTTTGAGCAGGGAAGTCATCTGGAGGTAAGGAAGCTTATGTCATATAATACAAGTAAGGGAAGGTCTGAGCTAGGAAGCAGTGGCAACTATCGCAGTGACAAGGAGTGGGGCTTGAGGGTTTTTAAGGGGCAAAGCCACGCCGATGATTTACGGGGGGAATACAGGGGGGAGGATGTTCAGTGGGTGTTGGTCTTTCAGGAGGGGCCATTTTGCAGTGGGGAGATGGGATGGATGAGCTCAATTTTGTGCGTTGGCACCTAGTTGGATTTTTGAAGTAGAAGCTTTGAGAGGGACGGGTGGAAAGAAAGATTTGGGAAATCTTGAAAATAGGTGATGCCACCAAAGAGAGTATGAAGTAGCAGTTCTTAACCCTATTTTAACATTTACATTACTTGGAGAGTTTTTAAGCAAAATACTAACGGTGTTCTGTTGTGTTTTGTGTGTGTGTGTGTGTGTGTGTGTGTATGTATACACACGTGGTTTTTTTTCAATTGTGGTAAAATATACAAAACATAAAATTTACCATTTTTAAATGTATAATTGAGTGACATTAAGTCCCCTTCACATTGTCATGCAAGCATCACTGCTGGCCCTCTCTAGAACTTTTTTCTCTTCATAAACAGAAACTGTCAACTTGTTAAAGAGTAAGCACTCACCCCTCTCCCACCAGCCCCTGGTAACCACAATTCTACTTTCTGTTTCTATGACATTGGCTATTCTAGGTTTCTGATGTAACTGGAATCATAATATATGGCCTTTTGTGTCTGACTTCTTTCACTCAACATCCTGTTTTTAAGGTTCATCCATGTTGTAGCATGTATCGGTATTTCATTCCTTTTTAAGGCTGAGTAATATTCCCTTTTATGTATATACATATTTCGTCCCTTCATGTGTTGATGGATATCTGGGTTGCTTTCACCTTTTGGCTGTTGTGAACCATGCTGCTGTGAATATGAGTGTACATATATCTGTTTAGTCCCTGCTTTTTATTCTTTTCAATATATACCTATACGTGAAATTGCTGGATCATGTGGTAATGTGGTATTTTTTAAAAGCTCCCCTGCTGATTTTTTTTTCCTGCTTGAAAAACGGTCTTTAATTTTGTTTAACATTTTTTATTGATTTATAATCATTTTACAATGTTGTGTCAAATTCCACAATTTTTCAGTCATTCATGGACATACACACACTCATTGTCACATTTTTTTCTCTGTGAGCTACCTTAACATTTTGTGTATATTTCCCTGTGCTATATACAGTGTAATCTTGTTTATCTATTCTACAGTTTTGAAATCCCAGTCTATCCGTTCCCACCCTCCACTCCCCTGGCAACCACAAGTCTGTATTCTCTGTCTATGAGTCTATTTCTGTCCTGTATTTATGCTTTGTTTTTGTTTTTGTTTTTTAGATTCCACATATAAGCGATCTCATATGGTATTTTTCTTTCTCTTTCTGGCTTACTTCACTTAGAATGACATTCGCCAGGAGCATCCATGTTGCTGCAAATGGCATTATGTTGTCAGTTTTTTATGGCTGAGTAGTATTCCATTGTATAAATATACCACATCCTCTTTATCCAGTCACCTGTTGGTCGACAGTGAGGCTGTTTCCATGTTTTGGCTATTGTAAATAGTGCTGCTATGAACATTGGGGTGCAGGTGTCATCCTGAAGTAGGGTTCCTTCTGGATACAAGCCCAGGAGTGGGATTCCTGGGTCATATGGTAAGTCTATTCCTAGTCTTTTGAGGAATCTCCACACTGTTTTCCATAGTGGCTGCACCAAACTGTATTCCCACCAGCAGTGTAGGAGGGTTCCCCTGGTGATCTTTAAGTAAGTGCCAGGGTTGAGAAGCTGTGATGCAGAGTGAGGGTGCTTAATCTGGAAGGTCCATATGTGGTTTTATAGCACATTAATGACTTCTTAGGAGAATTGTGTGCCTTTTTTTTTTTTTAATCTTTGTGGGTTTACCTTTTGTCTTTGATCAGATTCTCAGAGCATTTCATAACTCTAAAGTTGTGCTAAGAATCACTGCAAAATCTAGTTTTAAAATAGACAACATTTTGAACAGACATTTCTCCAGAGAAGATAAGCAATGACAAATAAGCACATGAAAAGATGCTCAGCATCGTTAGTTACTAGGGAAATGCAGAGCAAACTAACGAGATACCATCTCGTTCCCAGGAGGATGGCTGTAATTAAAGAAAGGAAAGAAAGAAAGAAACGAAAAGTTAAGTGTTGATGAGGATATGGAGAAATTGCAACCCTTGGACATTGTTGGTGGGAAAATAAAATGGCATATCCACTTTGGAAAGCAATTTAGCAGTTTGTCAAAAAATTAAACATAAGGTTAGTATGGACTCGCCAATTCCATTCCTAGGTGTACATCCAGAAGAACTGAAAGCATTTATCTGCACGAAAGCTTGTACACAGATGTCCACAGCAACATTGTTCCTAATAGCCAAAAAGTAGAAACAACCCAAATGTCCATCAGCTGATGAGTAGTAGATACATTAAATGTGGTATATCCTATATACATTGCAATCTTTAGCCATAGAAAGAATGCAGTACTGACACATGCTACAATATTGCTGAACCTTGAAAACATGCTCATTGAAAGAAGTGAGAAACAAAAGGCCACATACTATGTTTCCAGTCATATGTCTAGAGTAGGCTAAATACATAAAGGTAGAGCATGCTAGTGGTTGCCAGGGTGGGGGGAGGAGGGAAAGAGGAACAATTGCATAATGCGTGTGGGGCTTCCTGTCGGGGTGACGAAATGTTGTGGAACTAGATGTGGTGATGGTTGCACAATTCTGTGATTAGACTAAAGCCACTGAAATGTGTATCTTAAAAGAGTGAATTTTATGGCTTCTGAATTATACCTCACCAAAGCTGTTAAATGTAATTTTTAGAAAAGAAGATGACTGAGGGAGGAGAGGATTGGACTGAGGGAGGCCTGGCTAACTCCAAAGAGAAAGATCCCATAAAAGAGATGGAAAAGGAAAAGTCACTCAGTTTCAGAAGCAGACCTGGAGAGTGGGATGTCATGAAAAACCTCAGAACAGAGAATCACCGGGGGGGGGGGGGGGGGGGGGGACATGACCACAGTGAGAAACACAGCAGAGAGGCTAAGCCACATAACACACGAGATGCCAGAACCTCTGTAGGTTGGCTTTTGAGTGTCATGGAAGACTAGGGAGTGATGGGGGAGAAATGTAATTGTTTTGGATCATAAAGTAAGTGGAAGGGAGCAGGAATAAACTCTAGGCCTGTATCCCTTTACTTGCATCTCAAAAGTCAACAAACTCTGAAAGTGGAAAGGTTTTTCTAAGTCATTTGGCAGTAAAACCTGACCTGCATGGATTTGGAATGACCTATAATCTTCATTTGCTCCACTCAGTGTGAATATTCATACATTTCACTGCAGAAATAATACTGAATTTGATTACAGAGTGCGCTCCCAAGGCCCTGTGGGGATGTTACGAAGGATGGCATATGCCACATATTCTCTTTCTAAAGTTAAAAATGTGTCTATTTATCTGAATTCTAAATTCTGTAGCCCCCAGGTGCTTTGGAAGGGAGCACAGATCTGTAGTCTTTGCCCAGGTCTAGATGTGCGGGAACGTTGTGAGATTGGATGGTTCCTGGAGAAGGATTCGGACTCAAGGGGCTTTTTTTTTAAGGATGGAAATGACCTGAGTATGCTTACAGGTTAAGTAGAAAGAAAAAGATTGAAAATTTGGTGAAGAGAAGCTTTGCAACAAAGTGTCAGAGAAGATGGGGAAGGAAATAGGAAATGGGGTTGGAATGGTTGATGTTTACCAGAGGAGGGTCACACATCCAAATACCAGGAGTGTTGCAGAAGAGAGTGGTGCATTTCTTTGTAAGTAAGAGGAAGGGAAGTTAAGTATCAAATTGACGAGCCATTTGCTGAAGTGGTAAGAGCTGGAAATAGTGGCTGGTAAATAGAAGGAGCTGACTGGAGAACAAATACAAGGGTTGGCAGGCAGGACTCTGGGTCTAAGGCAAGTTGGGAAACCTTGGAATGCTCTGAGGGGCCGCTCTGCCCCTTAGCTGTATGCTTTTCTCCATCAGTGCTCAGCTCCCACTTGCAGGAGTGGAGAAATCTTGAGATTCATTTTGCAGAAGGAATTGTGTGAGCAGAGATGTGTGAAAGGGAACCGAGGGTGGTGGGTGCTGGTGGGGAGTCCAGGCTGGGGAAGAGATGAGATGGGCAGAGGGCACAGGACAGAGTCTTAGCACGCACAGTTTTCGGGGATGAAGATAGTGGGAAGCTGAGGGCCTGACTTTACATTCAGGTGGGGCACCAACTCTGGGAGATCACAAGGTTCAGGCCACGATCGTAGGAGGCAGTGGCTGAAGTGAAGTGGAGGTGAACTTTGTTGGAATTGAGACAGGAGGACCTGTGAGGACAGGTAGGAGCTCACCATCCACACAGACTGTGAAGTCACCCAGGGTGAGGAACACGGAGAGAGGAAGACCTCATCAAGTGCCAGCGTTTTCAGTTAAGTGTGAGGGATTAAGTGGCATGTTGGTAAATCCCAGACTGGAACATCGATAAGAGGGTGTTTTAAGGCATGGATTTCAAAGGAACAGAGGTTTTTATTCAAGGCTACCCTGTAATAGAGCGGTGGCCTGGTAGGTGCTCTGAGGAGGGCAGAGGGTATGACCCTCCCTCCTGTTCCCAGTATGTGTGTAATGGGAGGACAAGCAGCTTCTGCTGAGATGGACTGTGGACTCTGGGGAGGCCTGGTCAGGGGGCCAAAAAGGCTCCGAGTACTGCGACTGGATTAAGGATATACAGGAGTAAGGACGTCAGAGGGCACGGGGAGAGAGGCAGGAGGGGGTAGAACTGTTATAGATTGTACTTGGGGAGAAACACGAGACAGAATAAGAAAAGTGCATGGTGACCAAATGTGAGAGAAGTTTCACCTTCGCCCAAACCCGAATACCAAATATACTGAAATAGGACGGTTGTGAGGGACTTTCCTTTTCTTTTTTAAATTGCGTTTTTATTGGTGTTCATATAGTACAAAGATACTGAGTAAGTAATGTCGTTATGCTGGCTGGACCTTTCCTTCTTGACCGCCGACGCTGAGGCTTCAGAGAAGTACTCTTTTTTTTTTTTTTTAACATTTTTTATTGATTTATAATCATTTTACAATGTTGTGTCAAATTCCAGTGTTCAGCACAATTTTTCATTCATCGACATATACACACTCATTGTCACATTTTTTCAGAGAAATACTCTTGTCACCACACGTGATAGGTGTGCTTTGTGTCATCTGTCTGATAAACAGGTGCTCCTTTGTTTTTTTTCCAAGTCACTGATTAAAAAAACTAGACTGGAGAACTTCTCTTTGTTTACAATAACTTGTTAATTAACACCAAGAATGCCCTCCCACCCCCATTAATTCTCCGTCATCTTCCAGCCCAGCAGTTCTGAGGGCCGCTTCCTTCCCACTGCGCGCTGGGCAGGCTTCCGCTGAGCGCCCGGCGCCCTCCTGCAGGGGGCGCTGGTTTCGTTGGTCTGGGTGGAGCCGTGTTTTTAAAAGCTCCTCAGGTGACGTTATCAGCCAAACCTGCTTTCCTGTCTTCGGCGGCGGTTTGTCAGGTGCCTCGCCGACCTGAACGTGCCCCGTCTCTGCCAGGTCCCTGACTCCTCGTCTTTGTGTCCAGGTAAACATGAAGTCTTATAAACATTTTCAAGATACTCAATTATTAGTAATCGGTTTAAATCATAAGATAATGTCATACCACAGTCTTCAAATTTTCAAAAAGCATTTTAAAAAACCACAGTACCCATGACTGTTGTGATTTCTGGGATCCACATGTGAAGGTGGACCCTCTCATACCCTGCTGATGTGATTGTGAATTAATATAGCCTTTTTGGAAAATAATTTGACAGTTTATATAAATAGCCCCAAATGTGGTCACACCCTTTGCTCTGGTAATTACATTTCTGAGACTATTGTATTGAAACTATTGATTATTGTTAATCAGAAATGTGGACAGAAAACATATTCATCATGGTGTTATGTATAGTCATAAAAAATGGAAGCAAACTAAATGATTATATAAAGTGGTTAAAATATATTGTATCTTCATATGATGGAATAGCATAGAGCCATTAAAAATCATGTTTATAAAGACATTTTAATACCAGGGGTGGGGGAAATCGTAGCAGTAAAAAAAAAGCATCTATAAAATTGTGCATGCAGTTTGTGCTTAATTATAAATATACATAAACTTTAAAATGCTGAGCAGAATATTTTTCAAGTTAATGGTAATTCTCTGTGTGGCAGGAATATATGCAATTTGTTCTTTAGCATTGTATATTTTCTAAATTTTCTACTATAAGCGTGTGTTACTTTAAGAAAAGTAATAAAATAACAATAGTTTAAAAAAAAATTCTTCCTCTAATCTCTTTAGCAGAAAGAATGAGGAAGATCATTTGGGATGAATCGTTGTTAGAGAAGTCACTCTTGCTCATGGTAGTCACCAGCGTGTTTTCTGAACACTTGGAAACCATCCCTTTATCTGTTCTGCAGTTCTGCCCAGTTCCCAGTATCAGGCCTAAGAACTTGTGGGCCTTGCTGTTTTTGTTCCCTGGCTTTTTGTTTTTAATAGCTGCTTTATTAGGATAATCCACGTAACATAAAGTTCACCCTTTGAAAGTATATAATTCATTGGTTTTTAGTCTGTTCACAAGTTGTGCAGCTATCACTGCCTTCTTGTTTCAGAACATTTTCATCAACCCGCAGAGAAGCCCTGTACTCATTAGCAATCACTCCCCTTTTCCCTTTCCCCTTAGCCCTTGGCAGCCACTAATCTGCTTTCTGTTTCTGTGGATTTGCTTGTTCTGGAAATCTCCTATAAATGCAGTCATGCGATATATGGCCTTTTACAATATCCTATTAGCTAGTCTTCAGCCCCCTCCTTCCACTTCCAAACATGTCGTTTATACCACGGCCATGCTGATCTTTCCAGCACATCATTCCAGCTGTGGTTTTAGCCCCCGTGCGCAAAATTTGTCACTGTGCCTATGGTTTATTAAATCAACTACGACTCCTTCTGCCATTTAAGGTTTCCTATTTCTGACTCTACAAAGTAGGTCCTTACTAAATGTGTGGTGAAGAAATGAATTCCATGAATAAAATGTGCCCTGCTTTATCTTTCCCTTTACTTCTTTCTAGCTTATTACTACAAGTTAGTCAGATTTCAGATCACTGATGGGGCAGGAAAACCTGTCTGGGGAGGAGATGGCAGTGGATGGATTGGTGCTCAGCCGGGCTGGGGCCCGGAGCACCGCCCGGAGCACCGCCCGCCTCCATGTGCCTCCCGCAGTCTGGCGGGGCGTCCCGAGTGTGCCTTCCCAGCTGCAGTTCTCGGGCTGCCCTGGCCAAGGTAGGATGCAGCCAGCACCATAACCAGGGCCTGACAGCAACAGGGCAGAAGAGGTCAGGTGAGGACAGAAGCCCCAGAACCCCCACCATCCGGTCACCTTGGCCATGCAGTCTCCCAGCATCTCTCACCACCCTTGCTCTTTATTAACTGCACCATTTTGGCTCCCTGGGGTCTCAGACACCTTCACCACCACCCCAGCTTCCCTTTGAAAGGTTGTACCTTCTTCAGAACCCAGCCTGGGCATTCATGAGACCTTTGCTGCGGCTCCCTGCCAACAGGAAGTGATTTCTCCTCGCTAGCACTTGGTATTTTTCGTGTGTGCTATGTTCCATTTTAGTTTATCCCATACTTGTTGCTTCTTCCTAAGTCTTTGATGTCTTGCGATTAAGTTCTGTTTCATACTAAGTGATTGCATTACAGTGCAGTCCAGAGAGCACAGTAATTTGCCCTTAGCTGCTCAATAATTACCAGTGCAGTTGAACGTCAGATGGAAAGAAATGCAACTAGATTTTTAAATTAAAACCGTATAATTTAGGTTATATTTTTAATACCAAAAAGAGACCTGTATTAATTAGAAACTTAACCTCATATAAAATTTAATTGTCCGGGGCCCAAATGTGTTTCTGCCCTAAGTAATAGTCATTACTCTAGGTTTCAAAACATTGGCTTAAAGCCAAACACCAAACTAAAGAAATCATATGAAATCATATGCCTGTGTTGTGAACATACACACACAATGTGTTGTAACATCTCTAAGGGCGTGGTTTTCTCCATATCCTCTAGCCTAACTGGAACCAGGGTTTGAGTTTCAGCTTAATGAATTCTTTTTTTTCCCCCAATACCAGGCAAAAGGAATATAATATAGTTATCTGTCTCTGAGGTGTCAAGCAATTATCTTAATTTCTTTAAAGTTTCACTCCATGCTTATTGCCAGTTACAGTTAAATGAGGTGCAGTAGTCTTACAGAGCTTTTTATCCATAGGTGTCTGTTTTATAAAACACTCTTCACTCTCTCAGTGCAAACACATTTTAGGACTAATTGAAAAAAAGGTAGAGAATGACATATTGTAAAACTTCCTAAAAGAGTTTGTTTTAATCTTTTCAGTGCCTGTTTTAGATCACCCTTAATTAGCCCATTAAATTATTATATGTAATGCACTTTGTGCTCATTTGGATTTAAATTTGTATTAACTACTCAGAGGGTAAGTAGCAGCTCTATTCTGAAGTCCAGGTATATTTTTACTTCCCAGAATACTCTAAAGTCTCCAACTGGAGCTAGAAGGAGGAGAAAGCTGCCCACTGACAGCTCTCCAGGATGACTCTGCTCTTGCAAAGTCTGTCACATTGAGGAGGCTCCCCAGCCCCTGATCTGGAGGTCAGAGCTCTGGGCTCCACTGAACAGTTGCAGTACAAGCAATATGATTGTACTTCTACTAGAAGCTCTTTGTATGTCCCAAGCTTGAAACTTAAGCTGCAGTACAAAGCTCTCAAGGTAAAGTATAGTTAGTTTTGATGATTACCAAAATCCAGTGTTTGAGAGAGGGAAAAAAATGGTGGAAAAAAAATGGTTAAGTGTTTTGGTTTACATTTTCAGATACCAAGGTAATTCTTAAATTCTCTTCAAATAGTCAATTCTTGTAAATAACTTTCAGAATTTTAGTAATTCTCAGTAAAGCATCCTGTAGGTATGTATTATTTGCAAATAAAAATACCTAATTTGGCTTATTTTTATAAGACCAAATTGGACTGTGGGGGATGGTCAGTTTTGTTGGCCGAGAACTGCCTTTTTCTATTTTTGAATGCAACCACTGCCTCACAGCAAATACTGTTTGGAGTTATTGTAACGGCCTGACCGAAAGAAAGTCTGTAGGAATTTGTGTGGTGAACAGTGAGTCAGGGGTCATCCCACCAAACCAAGTTTTTCCTCCTTGTTCACTTTCCGCTTCTGTCATCTGTTGATGGACACTTAGGTTGCTTCCATGTCTTGGCTATTTATTGTAAGTGCTGCTGTGAACATTGGGATGTGTGTATCTTTTTGAATTGTAAGTTTTTTCTGGATATAGTCTGAGGCGTGGGATCACTGGATCATATGGTAACTCTATTTTTCATTTTTTAAGGAACCTGCCGGGGTCTTTTCTATGTCTGTACTATTTACTGTGTTCCCCATGAGTCTACTCGACAAATGTCAATAATCAGTTTGCACTGGGACTGATAGGCTGGCGCAACCACAAGGTCTGCATTTCTGTCTGTAAGTCACAGGAATGCGGTGCTCCGAGTGCCCCAGGCTGGTGGGCAGCTGCGGAACACCATCTCTGCACAGCAGGGATGTTGTGTGCCTACAAGAGCCAGCTTCTTGTCCAAACTCGTTTATGCTAGTTGTACTTGTTATTGTGATCACATAATTTAATTAAATGTTATATAACTGGTTAATTGTGAGTTTGAAAAGACACATGTTTCTATAAAAACTAAGATGAATGCTTTGAAGAACTCATGTCAAATGGACCAAAATTGATACCAAATAGGTATAAGCCACACAGACTGGGAAAAAGTAATGAAAACCTCCATACCTCATAAGCACTTAGGAGAACTCTAAGTGTCTATGAGTTATAGCTCTGTTTTAAATAAACAAAAATTAGAAATAGTAGACAATGCCTTAATGATAGGTCTGATTTATGCAAGAAAGACAATATGAAACCCCAATGGAGACTGATACACAAATGTGTAATGTTTAAAGTTAAAATGATTTAACTAGTGGGTATCATTTTCTATAATTGCTCTTGATAACTGCCTTTTTAAATTAACCAATTACTACTTCTAATTCTATAGGAAAAGGAGGCTCTTACTATTTTGAATGAAACACAGCGTTCTTGGTATGCCAGAGAAAATTCCTAGCTGGTTTTATTATTTCAATAACTTCATAATAAATTTAGTAATAACAATAATACTTCAGCTCAGGCAAGGTTTTCTTTCTGCACTAGGCTGTGAGCTTCAGCAGGACAGCAATTCATCTGTATATACAGTCTCTACAGACACAAGTGTTTTGCATTTTACAATGATACTGCTATATTTTTAGTAAGAAGAAGAGTACTTTCAAGTTACATATTCAGTACTTATTAAATTAGAATATGCTGCTTTCTGTAATACACATAGGTTTACGTTTCTCTGTTCAGTGAATGTATTATAAGAGAGTAGCCTCAAGCTCACGTGATAGTTGTTGCGAATTGAGGAGCTGTTTGCACTCACTGAGCTCTGCAGCTTCCTACCTGTGTGGCCGTGGTCAGGTTCCTGTCTCCCTTCTGTGCGCCAGTTCTCTCATCTGTGAAATGGTGATGATCATAGATTGTTACGGGAACTAAAGGTGCTCCTATGTGTAAAGTCCATAGAGAAACCTGCTGAGAGACGGTGATTACAATTATACCTGGGTCGTGTATTATCTGTGTGACTTGGACAAATTACTTACGGAAACAGGTCAGAGAGGTTAGATAATCTGTAAATGGTGAGGCTTTGAGAGAGAGAATGTGTGCACATGTATAAAAAACAGTAAAATGTGGGGTTTTAAGCAAGAAAATATATGTATAGTGCTTAACTTAAAGTAAGTACTCAGTTAAGTACTAGCCAGAAATAAAGAAAAAAAAGAAAGAGGAAAGAAAAGAAAGAGAAAAGAAAAGCAAAATACATACTATACTCTGGGAGAGGATCTCATTTATTTATTCAAAAACTTTTTACAACTGGAATAATAAAAACATTTCTTATGGAGGTACAGACTGTCTTGCCCTTGCCATTTCAGTAAGTTTTCATAAATTAGGAAGTTGTTTTTTTTTTTTAAGTCTCAGAAAAGTTTAAAATGGGTTTCAGAATAAAGACATGATAATTGAGTTTTAACCTTGGACAAGTTACAAAACTCAAACACAAGCCTACGTTGTAGTTCTTGGTTTGATGACTTCTTTCCAGAATACTAATAAGCCTTCAGTGAAAACTGGTTTTGTGAATATTAACTAGGGACTAAGTACACCCAGTTTGCAGGGGAGGGAAGTGCTTACTCTCTGCAAGGAACGCAGCTTCATTCCTGGTGTTTTCTCATCTGAGGCCTTATTAGAACCTAGTCTTGCTATTCCTGGCTGTATTAGCCCTGGCGGACGTCGTCAGGGATGGAGGCCGCCCAGTGATGGGCTATATTAAGGAGCTGAGCCTGTAAGCATTCAGAAAGTGGAAACCATCTTCTCCCACTGATGTCAGACTAGACGTCTTCCCCCCTGTTGGTAATGATAGTTTAGAGCAGCTCTCTGCTACTTACATATTCTGCACTGAATTTTGCTAAGACATTCAGAGAGGATTTTTCCTTTTTGAAGAGAGATGGAGATGATGGAACTGTTACAGCAAAATATTTGTGTACCCAGTGAACATGAATTTGGCCATTTATCTGATTATTGCAGCATGTGTTAAGGAGCTGCTGCCGCCCGTTTGCAGCCTAATGTGTGTATTACAGTCTTCCCAGTGGCATCTTGAAGTGTCTTTCAGCTAAAAAATTCATGAGTATTATTGGCTTTCAGTCAGAAAATGGAATATGTCTTCTAGTTACTGCCTAATATACCACTTTAGGGCCATTATACAAAAGTAAATCTAAGAGCGGAGCATATTGAAAAGGAAGGAATTTTTAGCTTAAACATTTGTTTATACATGGTTCTTACTGTTCCGTGGAAGTAAGAACCAGCACCAGAGAAGGTAGGTGCCGAAGCCATTTTACTTGGGGAACAGCTGTAGCTGCAGACTGCATTATTTTCGTGAATCCTGTGTCCAGCTGTAAACTGTTAGTGTTTTATTATTAAAAAATCATATCCTGATAATTGTAGATTGTGTTTGGCTCATTGCAGTTAATAGAAAAGTCAAATATACAGTAATTTGCTCAAAAGTAGTGGAGTTAAACTGAGAATTTGTTTCCCTTTATTGTTAATTTATATAAAGTGAGTCTCCTAAAACTTTGCAACTTAACTATTGTCTCTGATGATTTAGTGTACAGTTTTTTTTTTTGAGTCTCACTCTGTAACATAAACATTCTAATATGTGGGGTAAATGAAAATGTTGTTGTATGAAAAGCAAGAAGCCAAGTAATGTTAGATAAAGTTGGAGTTAAAAGTGTTCCTATGATCTTGGTGAAGAGTAATAACACTTTGGGAAAAGTACCATTTTACCAATAACTAAAATGTGTTTTTGAAATATGGATTAGCATCTTCTATCACTGTGTTAAATGCATTGCCTGTTTTGCCAGTGGGAAGAGAAGATTGGAATTTTCCATGTGCCCTCATCCCCACATTCAGTAAGTCTGCATAGTTCTCCTTAGTTGTATTTGCACATGTGGTTTGTATGAAACAAAAACATATCTGCACATATAATCTGTGTATTTACTGCACAAAATATTTATTTAACTCTTGCCAAAAGTTGGTGTCTTGCCAAAATATCATTTGCTTTGGGTAATTTGGGTTTAGTTGACATTGTTTGGAAAGTGATATTTCAATCAATCCATCCATCCAGTAAAAAATTTAAAAAAAAAAAAGTGGTATTTGCCCTCCTGTGAGTTCCACGTCTTTTCTGCTGCAGCATCTTACTGACGTGCAAGGATTTGCTCACTCCTTATTTTCCATCTTTCTCAGGCATCTACATCATAAAAGCATATTTTGTATTTTTTTAACATTAGATACTGTGGGGGTGTTTTAGACTTACCAGAATCTGGCCCAGAAATTTTGCTGTTGTTGAATAAAAGGACCCTCCTGGAACACAGTATACTCTGAGGGAGAAATTGTTTCCAGTTTTGAATGAGCAAATGTTTTTACTTGTGATAAAGAAATAGTGCATACATCTAACTTTTGGGGTGGACTTCTGAGCCATGGAGAGCTCTGCAGGATTGTCCTTTCTTAATTAATCTAATAGACTAAATAGAAAAGTGTTTAAGTGAAAATGTGTGTATACACACTTAATATTACTTGAGTATTTCATAGTATTACAACGTTTGTGAAGAATCAGACCCCACATTACAACAGTTCACGTATCTGTGAGGGGCGTGCAGGAAGAACCTGGAAGGCCTTGGAAGCTCTTGGGCCACTCTGGTCTCGTATCAAGACCTAGATAATTTATCAGGCAGCTCCTCCTCATGTAGGCGTTGATAATTAAAGTTGTTTCAACAGCTTTGTATGTCATTTCATTGTAAATTTCATCTCAAAATAAGGAACTTCAGAGCGGGCCTCACTTTTAAAAGGTATTGAAACTAGCCATAGGGATCTAATGTTTGATCAGTTATTATGTTTGGATTTCAGCAATAGTATTATCCTTATTTATTCTTTAACTGAATTTGTTCAGCATATAATAAATCTGGCAGTTTTACAGGCTTTGTTTGGAAGGTGGCCAGTACTGATAAAAGATAAAATGCACATTATTGTTTACATGAATCCTGGATGATTAACTAGTGTTAATGGTATGAGGCTGTATTGTGAGCAATAGCTTTGTTACCTTGTAAATTGTATTGATGAATTTCATGCAAGAGTGCATTTTTTTTTTAGTCGTGTTGAGGTTTAATACTTTATTTTGCTTTCTTTTATTATGCTAAGGATTTAACTGGCATTGTTCACACCGTCCCCCCAGATTGTTGTTACTTTAAGAAAATAAGACATCAGTTCTTGTGGCTGTAAATTTTTCCTCTGCCGTCTGGTTTGTACGAGTTGATATCAGAGGATGTAAGGGAGGATGTGCTGTGAAAGCAGGACCATTGTTCGGGTCCAGATAACAAGAATGGACACACTGAAACTCCTTTTCCAGTCTGTCCTTTCACCACCACCCCCATCCCACCTCCACCCTCACCCCTGCCCCCCAGCATCAGAGACACTGGCTTGTCCTCAGTGACTGCAATTACCATCAGATACGATGCAGGGAGTTTACTTGGGTCATTTTCAGTCTTTGTGATTTACACTGAACATTTCAGAATTCAGAGTGAAATGCTCAGTGATTTTAATTTCACGTGAATGTTGAAAACACGCAGACATGTTAGGCCTAGCTCACAAAGTAAACTTTCTAAATCTTCGATGCTGCCCTTCAGTATTCTCCATCTCCTTCCTTTTCGATGGAAATTAATATTTAACTTTGATCTACAAGAATGCATTAAAACTCATCTAGGTATCTATACGGTTCATTTTAGGTGCTTTTTCTGTGTGTTCATTCACACTGGAAGCCATAGATCTATCTATGTATCTGCCTCTGGTTTTTGTCTGTGTCACTTCGGTGGGAAAAAAATGGGACTTTGCAGCAGCCCCCCTCCTCCCGCCACCCCACCCCACCTGCCTTCTCGGAGACACACTAGCACTTGCTCCCAGCCGAGCCTCCACGGGGCACTAAGAACGTCAGTTGGAGGGGTCTCAGCTAGAGCACCTCACTAATGAGGTTCCTGTCGTTTGTTGGGTTCGTCCACTGAGGAACGGGGCATAAATCCGCATGTCTGCTCTGGGGTGGCATCTGCCTCTGGCCCCGTGGCTGGCAGGAGAGAGGCACTCAGGAGTCAGTGTTGCCTGCCTGTCACCACCTTCCACGCCCTCCTTCTCTCCCTGTTCCAACACTAAAGTCATTCTTCCCTTTTCTTTTGGAGACTCTGTCTTTTCTCTCCTGGTTAATGAGCAGTGATTCTTAGGGGGCATCCCCAGCCTCATGGCTGTGGTCAGCAGAAGATCTGCCTGTCCTCAACTTGGCCAATTACTACAGACCCCTTCTCCTTTTTCCCCCTTTTGGTGGTTTAAAGGTTGGTTGACAATGTGTCCCGGGCATACGTAGCCCAGGAAAGTTGCTCAGAAAAGAGGACATACGGGGCAGACACAGAAAAAACAAGGAAGCAAGAATGTTTGAAAAGCTGAAATTTTTAGGTTTTGAGGAAATGTCTTTAAGGTACTATCCCACAATAATAAAAGGGAAAACTTGGCATTTAAATAACTTACTTTAAGAGGAAATTAATGCTGTTTCAAAGCTACAAATGCAGTGGTTTGTAAGCCAGCCTCGAGTAGATACAAGTCAAAAATAAAGCGCTCAAGTGGCTTTACTGTGCTTGGGACAGAAACCTAGAGCTCCTGGCCTCACTCCTCACCTCCGTCCAGTCCCTTTGCCGAAACCCGTCAGCCTTCGTCTCTTCATACAGACTAGTTACTCGAGATATATTTTGGGAAAAATAAAGGTGGATGATGCTAATGCTAATGTTAAATCCAAAACTGATTTTAAGTACAGCAGTCACTTGTTTTAATTGTCTTCCTGATAGTGCTATACTTTTATATGCACAGCTATTTTTATCAGCAACCTTGTCACATAGGCCTACTCTATAGGACATTTAGTTATTGACTGAGAGTTCTATTATGATGATAAAAATTTACTTAAATTCTTATGATTTATAGAAAGCTGCTTCCAGGGTGAAAATTCCTAGGCCATTTGTTGAGACCTCACTCAGATGGGCTGAGTCATGCTTTTTTTCTCACATACCCATGAGTGAAGCCATGAGAATTGTGGTTCCAAGAGAAATACTGGCAATGAACGTTTGTAAGGTATCGGCTGAGAAGGGTTCTGCTGTTGGAGTTTTTGCTCCACCCCACCCCCCATCCTTACCTCCTGCCATGGGCTGGTTCCCCTCCCCACCCCCACAGTGTTCTTCCTTCTCGGTTCTCACAGCACAGAGGAGTGTGTGGCAGTTGAGTGATACCTTCACTTGTTTTTCCTTATTGGAGTTACTCCTACATAAAATTGCTCTCTCCTCTTGCCTTGTTGTTTTTGTTTTTGTTTTTGTTTTTTCTGGAGAACAGCATTCCTTCTGATGGTCCTCACACACTGAGGCTGACTTGACTGGCAGGCAGGCAGTCTTTGAATGAATCAGTGATGCTTCATTGGTGGGGAGAGCCAGGCACTGGAGCCACGCAGTCCAGATCCTCCTGCTTCTCCCACCTGCCCTGTGACTCTGCCATTGGAGGAAGAAGGGCTGTTTCAATGAGGCGACCCTTTACCATAACTCTGTAGTTAAGAGTCGAGTGTGTCAGCCTGTGTACGAATCCTAGTTTTGCACTTTGCTGATCTGTTCAACAGCTATCAGCTGTAGGTGCTAATGATTACATTCCCACTTTACAGAAGTCATTGAAGCATTGAGGTAGCTTTTTAAGGTCCCACAACTAACCATGCAGTGGAGTGAGTGTGTTTGTACTGGCTTCTTTGCCCTATTGCTTCTCATAGTCTGGTTTTTGCTGATTAAATTATATCTATAAATTGCTTGGTGTGGAGTAAATACTGAATGAATGTAACTAAATACAGATTATACTTATCAGCCCCAAACTGTGAGCACAGCACAGGCCTTGGGGCTTCGTTACATTGCTCCCAGTGGCAGGAAGCTCCGGCATTAGCTTTCAGAATTGTCCCCTCCTGATGTGACCTTTTGAATAGAATGTGCAGTTGGTGCCACCTCCCTCAACCAGTGACAGCGTTTCTTCATCCTCCTCACACGTGACTCCTGGAAACACTAATCCCTCTGCCCCCTTGATCAGAGTTGAGGCCAGAAGACATGAGAGTAGCGGGACTGAGCACCCAGATCCCAGCCTGGGGAGCAGCGGGCAGCCAGGCGGGTGTGACAGAGCCACTGCCCTGCATCCTGCATGGCGCCCCCTCGGCCCACCTTCCTCTCTGGCCTCGCTCTTGATGAGCCCCTGAGCCCCTTACTCCTTGGCATCTTCTGTAAGTCCTTGACCTTCTCCTGATGCACCCTTCCCTCTGATTTTCCACTACAGAAAGTGAAGGAGGGAGAAGGTAATGTTCGCAGCCTCGGGAACAGCAGGAAGGGGGAAGTGGCTCAACTCTGTGCTGACCTCAACTTTTTGGGCTGTGTGGTTTTCCTTTTGCTAAGCAATTATGAAGCCCCTTGAGTAAGACCGTCTTCCATTTCCTCGAGATCTTTGTTAGCTCCTTTGCTTAGTTCTTTTGGAACTTAAACCTCTATCACTCTTGTTCTTTGCATATTTAAATTTTATTTTGATGCCGTTAATAATGACCAATGTGAACGCATCGATTCTCTTAGGATATGTCCGTTTATTTTCTTACCAAAAGGAATTCAGCGAGCAGGAGCCAGTAGTCGGCCTCTTCCATTAGGGTCAGTCATGTTCCTCATCATCTGAGTGTATCTTAAGACCCCTGGTGACAGCAGCTAGAATCAGCTCAGGGAGGGAGAGGCGGGGCAGCAGGATGTGAGAGAGGAAGCCACAGCAGAGGGGTGTGTTCATGGGGAGCTGCCGAGGAGAGAGGGACCTGAGGTGGGACAGTGAGCAGCTGCTGCAGCAGAGGAGGGCCCGGGAGACTCCCCAGGGAGGTGGAAAGGTCCTCTGTTGGAGTATTGCCCACCAGGATGGGGGTGGCAGGGCCCTGCCTCTTCCTGGGGCTGTTCCTCACGGGTGAGTGGTTGTAGCACAGACTTGACATTGGCCAACCCAAAACAGAGACTGGGAGGAGCCCCTCACAGCACCTGCAGTTCCCACATGGTGCCAGCTCGCTCCTGAGACCGGAGGCTGGCCGCAGAACCACAGGGCTAGCAGGTGTCACTCAGGGTGCTGTTGAAATACAGCTCCTGTTCAAAGAGTGGGCCCAGTGAGGTAGGCTTGTGTTTTTTAATTGTTAAACATTACATTTGCCTAACTTAAGGTTAAAAAAAATACAGCCCTTTCATTAGGAATTCTACGTACACATAAATCAGAACAGTCTGTTCATTACTGTCATCAAGTTTATGATTAAAGTCAAAGTGTTTTTACCGTTGGTAAATTGACTGGGTGCTTTATCATCAGCTCTTTTCACTTGTTTTCTCCTTGTTTTCTGTTTCAGTTGCTGATATGTGTTCAAGATGAGTGGGATGGGAGAAAATACCTCTGACCCATCCAGGGCAGAGACAAGAAAGCGCAAGGAGTGTCCTGACCAGCTTGGACCCAGGTGAGATTCTTGCTGAGAACACAACCGGTATTGCCCGTGACAGCCCCACACGCGCTGTCTTTTATCTTTTAGCGTGTTGATTTCACACCTGATTTAGATGCTGGGTTTGGCTTTTCTCCTTAACTGTCAAGCCTCTGAATATGTATTATTTAGCATACATTTTAGAGATGCTAATACGTTACAAATTTTATTATTCTTTATGAGAAGAGGAAAGCGACATACTTCTTCTGAGTCCCCTGTGTACTTTGACTCCTAAAACCAGTTTATCCTATAATCTTGAATTCTTCACATTTTCATTTCTGATTGCTCATAGAATGTCATAAAGACAAGAGATCCTGTAGAAAAAAAGAGATTTTTCTTTTCTTTTTTTTAAGAGCAAGAAATGAAGTGTTAAATCCCCTTGCTTTTGAGTTAGTGACAACGATTGTGGCTCTTCGGCAAATAAAACAAGTAATTTTAAAACAAGTTCCCTGTCGTATATTATGGGTGGAAGTGTGAGTTGTCATAACCTCCATGAGGGCTAATTGAGCAGTGTCACAGTATCTGTTAATTATAATGCATATCCTCTTTGAACTAGCACTTCCACTCCTAGGAATTTTCGGACAATATACTTTCACACGTGCAGAATGACGTTTGTCTGAGGTTACTCATTACAGCGTTGCTTATAGTACAAAAGATTAGGAAAAACCTAAATGTAAGGAACTATTTAAGAAGCTGTGATACACCCACAACCTGGAACACAGTACAGCTCTGAGAAGGAATAACAATGCTCTTTATGGACTGGTATTTTACAATCTCTGAAGAATGTTGTTGTGGAGAAAAGGCAGAAGTTTAGAAAATGTTTAGAGTGTACTATACCATTTGTACAGAAAAGGAAGAAAATAAGATCTCAACGTTGTTTTAGGATAATTAAGAAGCACAAGAGTTGTTGCCCATTTAGGAGGATGAGAACAAGGCTAAACAGGGAACAGAGGTAGAAGAGAGACTTCACTCTTTTGATGATTTAAATCATGTAAGTGATTTTTAAAGTTAAACAGCAACTTCTGTTGAATGGCCGGTAGGAAGATCAGATGAGGGAACAGAAGGGAAGAGGACAAGGTAGAGTCACTAAGGGGGGAGGAGGAGGAAGAGAAAGACCAGAAAGATATTCCCTTTACCCCTCTAGTTGCCAAGCAAAACAGGTGGATGAAATGGCCACTGTCCACACCGCAGCCCCAGCCCTAGCTCCCCAGCCATGGCTCCAGCCCCCGGGTTCCCTGGTGCATCTCGGCCAGCCTCAGCTCAGTGTCACACTGCCCTCGGTGCCCAGCGGCCCTGGCCGAGGCGGCACCTCTGGAGGGGAGGCTGTTATCTCCCTGATGCTCTGGTGCTGCCCGGGGGGCACAGCTCCGGCCGCTCCCAGTGCCTTCGGGTCTTTGGAACACGCTTCCCCTTTCTCACCCATTTGTTATCTATTTGTTATCTTTCATGAGGGGACAGCTGGCAGGGTGGGGAAGTGGTTGAAGAATCCAGGATGGGAACTTGGCTCCTCCGAGTATGGCAGCCCCTGCCCCACCTTCCCTGGACTTAATAAAGTAGAAGCCAGGGGTGAAAACGAGACTTGGCAAAACCCGGTTCTGGCCCCTGCTCTACTGTCAGTCACACAAATCATGTAACCCCTATACAATTGAGAATTGCATCTTTAGGTTTATTAGTTTTTGAAAATAAAACTAATGTTTAGAGGCAAACATATGAAAGTCTGTTACAAATTACAAAATTTTATAAACTGGTATTACATACAAAGAAAGCTGCTAAACAAAAGAAACATTAAACAGCTCGCTTTTCTTATTTATTGTATTATTTGAATGTCATTCGGCAGGCCCTCTACTGTGAAAAAAATTGTACGCTGAAATCGTTAAAGGGAGCTTTTGACTTAGCTGTTTTGTCCAACTCAAATGAGATCTTGCCAATTTTTATTTTTCCGTCCTTTCTGTTAACATTTTAAAACTTGAGTTGAACTTGGGCCATTTGTTTATATTTCACATGTCATTCAGCTCGGACAGTTAACAAATCACTGGGTCAGTTTCACTTTTGTTTCTAGCTGCACTGTGGTTTTTAACATTAACTTAAAAGGCTGTTAGGTTTGATTACTAACATCCTAAGGATGGCTATGAAATTATAAGTATTTATTTTCATTATTTTGTTATGCTTTATCAAAAATCATTGAAGTCTGTTTATTCCTATTATAACTAGGTTCACTTCCCTTCTTTTACTAATCTTAAATAAATTTTTATAAGCATTAACTCCCTTCCTTTTCTAAAACTTTTCTTTATTCATTCAACAATAAGTTTGATGCCTGTTTACACCAAGCATTGCATTAAGGACAGTTGTGAACAAATCATTCTGATCCTTGTCACTGAGAAATCCAGTGGGAGGCATTAAACACATTGAACAAATGATCACACCAGTAAGTATAATTACAAACTGAGGTTAAGTTTAATTTTTAAAAAAATGCAATATTTAAAGCATATTTGGGTTTTTTCCCCCGAAGTACTTCTCTGCTCCTATAACTAACTTTGTTTTCACTGTCTTTGTATTAGAACATGTTTAGCATGCCTATCTTTTTCATAATAGCTCTTTTCAGACTCATAATAAAAATGTTTTTTCTTTTTAGCCCCAAAAGGAGCACTGAGAAACGTAATCGTGAACAGGAAAATAAATACATTGAAGAACTTGCAGAGTTGATTTTTGCTAATTTTAATGATATAGACAACTTTAACTTCAAACCTGACAAATGTGCAATCTTAAAAGAAACTGTGAAGCAAATTCGTCAGATCAAAGAACAAGGTAAGAGGACTGAATTAATATTTTGGACAGTTTAATTTTTTCTGTTTTTCTGTGTATGAGATAAGTCCCTTCAGAGTCCCTTTAATCCATTTCTTACACTTAAATTATTGATGAGAAGATGACATCACAAGGCAAGATGAATGCAGGTATCACTTGCAGTGGCTTATAAATAGGCTTTATATAAAATTCAGCAATTCCCTAAAGACAGGAGAGTAAGGTGAGGCAGGGTGATGTAACTTTTCATCTTGTAAAACTCAGTTAAGGTGCCCACTGATTCTCCTCCCGTGCCCTGGAATTTTCATAGTTTGCACAGCAAGTGACCATCATGATTTGCAAGTGAGGAGCAACTAAGGCTGGAAACCAGAAGTAAGGAAGTGAACCGCCTCCTGTTTCGGCTCGTCAGCATATTTGATTAAGTTTGAGCTTCATTTGGCCATGCCACTAAATGAGTTTCATATCCTGGATGATAAGAGATTTGAAAGGCTGTCTCTAGTTGGAATTCTTTTGTGAAGTTGAAACACAGAGCATGACAGCTTTCTTCCTGGGGTTTTCTTTTCTTTTTTTCCCCCTAAGGTCCTTTTCTGCCTTCTTTGATATTTTTGCCTACAGAAAAAAAACTAAGAAAATAATATTTTTAAAAACACACTGGACTTTGTGGTGCCAAAAATATCTGTATTAGGCAAGTATGAACAGCATCTTGGTGCTCAGGGCCAATATATGCTCTTGAAGTCTTCATACGCTGCTTTCCTTCAGGGCCAGGAAGATTATTATCTCTTGTAATCTGTTTTTGTATGCGTCCTCTTGGACTTCAAATTGTTTTTTATCTGCCTTTTATGTAACATTTTAAAGAGGCTGATTTTTGAAAAAATAATATCTTTGTTTATTTAGCTATGTGAGCCTGAAACTTTGCCTGCTCCACTCAGTCATAAAATCCTTGCTACCTATTTGCATATTTTCATCATAATTATAACATTTTCCACTTTTATACAGATAATATTGAGCTAAGTTTTATGTAGAACAATTTTACAAGTATGGTTCTATCCTCTAAGAACTTAAAAATATGCACATAGCGTACTCAGCACAGTTTCCAATACCAGCCCACTCTGAAAATTAGCATTTTCTGGTCTTTCCATCAAAATTGTATCATCGTAACATTCAGCATTCACGGAGCTTCTACTTTCAGTGCCTGTCTCAGTCTCCCTCATCTCTTTTTCCTCTTCCTTCTTCTGTGCCCTTTGAGAATCACTATTATAAAAAACTCAGTTTAATCTCAGTTTTGTATCGTCTTCATTTTTGGTATTAGCAGGTGGATAAAACCATATTCCTAAAGTTGTTTGGAGAAATAACTGTTTCAAGGTCACAGTGCTTTGAAGTTGCTACATTTCCAGGTGCTGGTATCATTGCAGGATGAAATCATTAAGCTGTTTTTGTTTTTTGTTTTTAAGTGGCATAAAGGTGACTCATTCTTTTTTTGTTTGTTTGTTTAAACAAGTGAGAATAAGTCTATTTTCCCAACCTGTTGTACCGGCAGGACGAGGAAGAGGGAAATGACTGTTTCTGGGTGCTTTGGATTCAGTTAATTTCAGACTGAGCTGTATTATATACAGTAATAATTTATTATATGTGCAGCTGTTTTAATTGGTCCTTCTAAGGAGCCCTTTTTTCTGGTTTGATTAGTTTATTGGGGTTTTTTTTTTTAATTGTAAGAAACATATAGCATAATTTTACCCTCTTAACAATTTTTAGGTGTACATTATTGTACTATTAATTATGTGCACACTGTTGTACAAGAGACCTAGAAATTTTTCATCTTGCATGATGGAAAGTGTACTGACCACCTCACCATTTCCCCTTCCCCAGCCCCTGGCAGCCACCTTCTACTTTCTGTTTCTATGACTGTGATTATTTTTTTCAAGTTCACAAATCCTTTTATTCAAAAGTATGTTATTTGTACCATTGAGTAACATCTGTCTAAGCATAAATCAAAAGATGAAGAAATATCTCCTCCTTTTTGTTTGTTTTTTGTTTTTGTTTTTTCTGGATCTGATTACTTTAGATACCTCACATAAGTGGAATCATGTATTTGTCTCTTTGTGGTTGGCTCATTGAACTTAGCATAATGTCCTCAAGGTTCATCCATGCTGTAGCATATGCAGGATTTTCTTTTTCTTAAAGGCTGAATAATATTCTGTTATGTATATACTAGATTTTCTTTATCCACTCATCCATCAATAGACATTAAGGTTGCTTCCAGGTCTTGGCCATTGTGAATAATGCTTCAATGAATATGGATACATAAGTATCTATTTGAAGTGGGACTGCTGTGTCTTGGTTTTTCTGTTTTTAGTTTTTTGAGAAGCCTCAATACTGTGTTCCATACTGTTTGCACCATTTTTATAATCCTACCAACAGTGCCCAAGCATTCCAGTTTCTTCACATCCTCACCAACACTTGGCTTTCTTCTAGTAGCCGCCCTAATTGGTGTGAGGTGATACCTCCTTGTGGCTTTCATTTACATTTACCTGACAATTAATGATGCTGAGAAATTTTTCCAAGGAGACACTTTGAAAAGAGAAAGTGTCTAATAGCATATTGCATCGCTGAATGCCTTCTGTAGTCATGTGTCTCACTGTCACATACTGCTGAATAGTTTAGGGCACCAGACGTGACCATAAGCTGAGATACAAGAGGGACCATCCCTTGAGGCAAACCTGAAATCAGTAGGAAAATGAAAGAAAACCACGGTGGCATTGAGATTTCCCTTTTAGACATTTTCCCTCATTTCAGCCAATTCTCGTGTTCCCTGAAGAACGTTTCTTTCCCTGAAGCCTTTTACATTAGACTTCATTGTGTAGGTTACAAGGAAGGAAGAAGTGTGCCCTTCACAGATCGTGCTGGCTATCTCTCTGGCCGTGGGGTGGGCAGTCATGGCACTGAAGTGTCCATTCCCAGTTCTTTCCTCCTTTTATCACTGTTGTTCCCTCTGAAATATTTTAGTTCATTTCTGCTTAGAAAATGTTCACCTTTTGCTAATCACAGAGTCATTTCTCTCCTAATAAGTGTAGGAGTCCATTTTTAATCTTCTCATCTTTATGTCAACCCTCCCCTCCCACCCCCAGTGTTTTTGAAGTAATAATTCCAGGAAAAGCATGACTGTGTTCTTCTCAGCTTTGTTGGTAAGAAATGGAGACCCCTACAGCTTATGTAAGCTTTCAAACAGCCTAGTAAAAATTGGCCTTCTGCCGTTTTGAAGCTTATTATAATTGTTAGTCCAGCTTTTATTCCATAGTTAGTCTTATCAGTATGTCAGATCTTGAATCCTATTTTGTTTTCTAAGAATGTGGCAGAGAAAAGTGATTCACAGAATTTGAGAATTACAGGTATGCTAATAGTACTTACCCAGTAAAGACTGGATACCAGTTAACTGTAACCTGAGGTTTGACTTTATATGACCCTGTTTTTGTTGTTGTTGGGGGAAAATATTCGTAACAAAATTTTGCCTTAAGTGTACACTTCGTAACATTAAGTACCTTCACATTGTTGTGCAGCTGTCACTGCTGTGCATTTCCTTAAGTTCCTCATCATCCCAAACAGAAACTCTCCATCTGTTACATAGTAAAGACTCACTGCCCCTCCCGCCAGCACCTGGTAACCGTGATGCCTCTTTCTGTGTGAATTTGACTATTCTGGGTACCTCATGTATGTGGAATCATATAGTATTTGCTTTTTGTGGTTGGCTTATTTCTCTTAGCATAATGTCCTCAAGGTTCATCCATATTGTAGTTTTTATCAGCATTTTCTCCCTTCTTAAGGCTGAGTAATACTCTGTTACGTGTATATATACACCATATTTTGTTTTTCTGTTCATCCAGCGATGAACATTTGGGTTGTTTTCCAGCTTTGGGGCATTGTGAATAATGCTGTCATGAACATAGGTGTACAAATATCTGCTAAAGTCTCTGCTTTGTTGTTTTTGTTTTGTGTTTTTTGTGTATGTGCATATATATATTCACATATATATACACACACACACCCAGAAGTGGATGTGCTAGTTCAGATAGTAATTCTGTGTTTAATTTTTTGAGGAACCATTATAACTGTTTTGCACAGGGACTATAATTTTACTTTTTTAAAATCAGATTTTAAAATATTTTGATACATGTTGAAAATTTAGTATCCTGTCCTCTAATTTAGAGAATAATCTTAAACTATTATTTTGTCTCCTAAGTGGACTTCATATAACTTCCCTTTGTTTACAAAAGGACACTTGAACTATGAAAGGCCTGCCGTGGGGGTCGTCATGGTTACCAGAGTAATGAGACAGCACCGCAAGGTGAAAATTACCCTCCCGGATCTGAGTTGTGAAACTTGGGCGGGGGTGGGTAGGGGTGAGTCAAAATGATACATGACATTTGTTATTCAGAAAACAGTCTGAGCACCTCCTCTTTGCTGAGTCCTGGGATTCAGCCGCTCGCAGCTCACCTAGCTACTGCCATCAAGCACCTCGGAGTCTGGTAGCAAAGACAAGTGGCGGGTAAGTAATGACAGCGCCAAATGAAACGTACCTCTCGAGTCAGGCCAGCGAGCCCCGGCAGGTGTATTTTCTCACCCGGGGCTCACGGAACGTGAGCACTGGCCTTTCAGCTAGAAATGAAAAGATAAGCCAGGGCCCATAACATTGAGCTCTCACGGTACTTCGTGCTCGTACCGCAGTGGTACGTGCGCGCAGCTCGCACGTAAACGTGCGTATCTGTGTACACGGTACACGGAATCAGCCCTCCTCACTTGGTCGACCCCACGGATGTGGAGCCCGCGGGTACAGAGGCCCGACGGGACTGCACTATTTTATTGTATGAGGAGCTTGAGCATCAATATTTCAGAGGAAATATTCTACCTGGGGTTGCTGAGAAATGGGGGTGAGGCCATCTGTGCCTTTGGAAGAGTGAGGGCGGGAGTGGATCTGCGTTACCTGGCTGAGCAGGTGGACAGCCGAGTGTTCGGTCCGTACTTAGTGGCTTCAAAGAAACAGCAGTTTATCTTTGATAACCGTCTTCTCAATATAGCAGTTACTCTGAATTGTGAGAATATACTCCGTGCCTGTCCAGCGCTGATAGGGCACAGTGAAGCTATTTTTATATATTTTTTTAAAAAATACAGATTTTGAACAGGTGAGTTTTTTCCACGTGGACTCTCAGGGTAAGGACAGTGGGAGGTAGTCATCACGAGCCTGAAAGATGAGTGATCCAGTGTCAGGACCTGTAAAGAGCCGATGTTGGCTCTTCTTGAGCCGAGTCCTGGTGCTCTGATTCTCAATTCTTTTTTTTTTTTTTTTTTTTTTCTATTAGTTCTACCCCTTAGCTCCCTTCCCAGGCTGTCCTGACTCTTAGAACCACTTTACTCCTCCTCAGTTTTGCTCTTTCATAACATGGTCACTTTGAATATTCGTCTCCTAACTTTGACTTTCCTTCTTGTGTGAGTAGTTGATTCCTCTGATTCCCCTGTGTGCCTTCTCTTCTGCATACTGATCTGAGGAGCCCCTTAGGTCCCTTCTGTGTTCTCTGCTGAATCCTCCTCTTTGGAATTGCAGTTTTAGGCCTGAGCTCCTGCTCTTTGTATTAAGATAAGTGAGAGGGAAGGTCTGGACACGCATGTGTTTTAGCTTCACTCCTAACTCAGTGACTCATACTTTTCTTAGAAAGGACAGACACGTAACCCATTTTACAGACTCCTTTGTAGCCAAGTGATTGCAGGCTTTTCTCTTTTAAGTTCAGCAGTGGGGTTTCTTGGAAAATTTGACAAACTATTTTTATTCCTGTGGAGTATGCCCTCAGCCTGAATTTTTGAGACTTGTAAGTCTTAATTTTCTTGGCAATTGGGTTTAATCCTGAGAGGATAATATAAAAGATCATTAACCTTCACATTTTTTGTTTCCACAATTCCTTTGAGCTGCTACACTTCAGAGAACTAATTAGGCCCCGTTAGCATCCTGAGGTATATGCATTGTTCCGGGTGTGTTGATGGAAGTTTATTTTGAGTTAAGTAATCAGCTCTTGCCATGTTCACTCTGAAAGCATTTAGTGAAATCTTAGGTCACTCGAGCCCCTGTTCATTCAGCATCTGGATCAATGCCGTTTCCTGAACTTTACTCTCCAAGTAAGCGGAGTCTTCCAGCTGCCTAATTTAAATACCTCCTAATATTTACAGATTTATAGATTTCATTTTTCTTTTATTGCATAAAATCATAACACTTTGAAGAGTCTACTCACCCCCTGTCAGCACTTGGCTTCCCCAGTGTGTGTTACACACACGGGATGGCAGGGCTTGTCTTTTTTATCTTTGCATCCTCACCATCTAATACCATGCTTATGTTCCCTTTAAAAACGTGAAATACTACTTTTTCGAAAACAAATTTATAAATAAAAATTAGGAAGTGAAATCCCTTAGACCATCTGTGTGCTTTGCGTTGATCCTGTACAGCCGCCCAGACCACTTGAGGGATCTTTCCATTGCTTCCTCTTAGAGTGTGGCTCGGTTCACCCCGCTTGTGCTGAGTGTCTGCATGGGTCATTGTGGACCTGACAGAGATGACGGGGATGCACAGGTGAAAAATACAACTCCTGGCACAGGGACTCGACAGTCTTGAGGGAATTCTGGGGGGCTCCAGGTCAAATCAGATGATTTCCATATGGTGTAGTGACAGCGTGTTACGGAGGAACAGGCGGTAAAAAAAGTTGGCTGCCCAAGATTTCCCGGAAGAAATGACACCTGGGACCAAGAGGGCCCCAGTCTTATCCAGGAAGGTGGTGGTACCCGAGAGCCCAGCAGGGCCACCTCAGCCTGGCCTGCTCCTTTGGGGACGCCCCCATCAAAGTGGATTTTCCTGTGTCGTTGATCCCTTACCTGGGTTAGTCGAGAAAGATGCCAGACAGGTGTTTCCCATTTAGGAGACAAACACTGTTGGCAAACAAACAAACAGACAAACAAAAGCATTGTTTTAATATTTAAAAAAGAAAGAAATTTACATTCAGTTCTCATGTTTTATTCCAATGAGAGCTAAAATTTATGTTTTTGGTGTTACCATAAATAACTGAAGAAATTTTATTAGTTAATACTGACATTGATTTTTTTTAAAAATTTAAATTTATTGGTAGGAAAACCATAGAAATGATACTAAATTTAATTCATTAACAGCAATGTCTCAAGGTAACTTGGGTAAAATATCCTCTTATAAGTTTCTGATTCAATTTCTGTTTTATCACTAAGGGATATAATTTCCTTTCAGTAGAAACTTGTCTATTTCTATTTCTTTTCATTTGACTTAGCCTTATGAAGTCTGTCCATTCCATTTTTCAAACATGAATGATTTCACATTTTTCTTTGTTATACTGTTACTCATATTGAATTATTTAAAGTAGGTTTCATTTGTAATTTGTAAACAGGTTTATTGGATTCTTGTCTTTGTGAGGCTGCTTGTAATTAGAAAGGCAGAATAATAATATCACTTAGCGCCTTTCTTCTGCGGTGTTCAGAGTGCTTCACATGTATTATCCCATTAAGCCTCATAACACCCCTGTGAGGCAGGGGCATTTTGCAGGCGATTATGGATTGCTTTGCTGAATCAGCACAGCCTCACAGCATTATGATAAGCTTGGAAAAGATTGAGGTCATGTACTAACTTGCTCTCAGGAAACCCCACACACAGCCAAATATTTTCCTTGGCAATACAGAGCTAACAACCGCCACTGTTCTGGTCTCTGGAAAGCCCATTGGCCGTTGGTGCAATTGAAAAATGTTTTGGAATAGCAAAGCCAAGACAGCGTATTGCCTCTGCCAGTTCAGAGGCAGGTGAGTTATACGTGGCATGAGTACAGCATCATCTTCTGGTCCAGCTTGATGTCTACGGAAGGAAGGCTACCCCTGCTCTTGCAGTGCCTCTCAAAACTGGACCTGCCTAGCCGGCACACGTGTCATCGTCAACCACTTCATCTGCCTCGCCTATAAGCCATCACCCGGCAGGCAGGATTTCCAGAAACAGGTTTCTTGAATTCAAACTATTCATCAGGGTTGACACCAAACCTGTTTCAAAATGCCATTGGGTAGAACTCTTCTGAAGTCTTGATGACAGCACAACACTAAATCATCCAGCTTAAGTAGGATAATTAAAATTGAAAATAGGAAGAATACATTTTATGAAGATTTTATTTCATTACTTGAAGGGTTGTAGAATGGTGAGGAAACATCTCTTAAGGCTAATATATGTAAAACAAAACTGTAATTTTAAGCTAGTTTAAACCCATTAATTTGATAGGGAGTAACTTAATTACTATTATGTCTTTTTCATATTTATAATTAGATAGTTAATTTTGATATATGCCATGGCCTGTATGGATGATCATAATTAACCTCCTGAGGATTTTTTTTTTTAATCCATGAGGTAGCTGTGGCACTCACTGTGTGTATATCTTCCAGTTGTGGATTAAACTTTTCCATGATCCTTACTGGAGAATGAAATTGTCAGACTTTAAAGAAGATAATTGTTAAAAAATTTCTTGCAAGTGGATTTGACTGCTTAAATAGTCTTTGTATTTGAAAGCACATGACAGATGTAAAATCCAAGAGGATTCCTAAATTACTGGTGGTCTCATGAAATTTTTTCCCTTAGCTTACAAAATTAGCTCAAGAATTCCAGGACCATACATAAAGGAGAGGATTTCATTGTAGAAAAGGTAGTCAGGAAACAATATTCAAGCCACAGTGAGGAAAAAAAGAAAAGAAAAGGTAGTCAAGATACCAAATGTAGGGTCTTTGTAAATTTTGGCCTTCGTTCCTTTCACTTTGACCTCATCACGCAGTTTGTGATCACCTCTGGTCCACACTGTTGCTGGGCTTCGAAACGTGCAGGGCCCACAGTTTCTACAGCCTTCACTTGGCGCCTGCTGCCTGGTGAGGCAGTCAGTTTCTGCATGAAGCTGACCCTGGTCTTGTTCATTGCCTGCTGCTGTAAATAGTTGTGGAAGACTGGTTGATGGTTCACTGCCACTCCTGCTTAAATTGAAGAGATTTCATTGCATACGGTGTTTAAAGGGTCACTTTAAAGACGTGTTTATTCCTGTTGTCATGATGAAATACAGCAACTGCTGGGTAGATATTTGACAGGAACTCTCTAGAATGTCTTTTGAACTCAGGAAACTGTGATAATGACAGACTTCATATTCTAGAAAATTAGGAATGTCTGCATTGAGATTATTTCTCAAATTCCTTCTAGTCTTTTTCTTTTCACCTAATCTCTTCCTCTGAGTACAGTGATCATTCTCCAAAGGTAGACAAAGTTTGGGTACATGTATTTAAAACCCACAAATACAAGTCAAATCATTCTCTTTGTTGTGGAGGTGAACGAACTTCTAAAAATTCTGCAGTGGCATATATTTGGCCTTCAAAACCAGTCAGATCCTTTATTTTATCAGGCTTTACTTCTCATTTGTCTAGACAGTTGAACATGCCATCCTAAGGTGACAGCTCTTCCCTGTAAGAGGGCCCTGGTGATCTTTGTGCAGAAGGTGAGCCATTCATAACAGCTCCGGGCCCCGATGCACCACCTTGCCCATGTGGTCAGCACTGATCCCTGCACCACCGTGCTGGAGCCCCAGTTCATTTTTGAGATTAGGTAGGGGGAAGGGGGTGCCCACTCTTTGATATGTGAAAATGTGAGTTCACAGCAAAGCTATTTTAAGCATTTGAATAGAATGGTTTAAACTTCTGTTTCTGTATGATGTAAAAATGGTGCGTGGTACAGTTTTGTAGGACGTAGTTAAGCTCTTCTCAGGCCCCGGACGGTACACTTTTCACTCTGTCCTCTCTTCCTAAAGAAGCCCTAGGGGAACAAACCTGAGTTCCAACCTGAGTTGCCACAAGCAGGGTTTCTCTGGAACAACTGTATACATTTTTTAGGTTTGTGTTGTGTGTATTTAACTGTCAGGTAGCTTCATACATGGTTCCTAATTGGTTAAAGGGGAAAAATACTAAAACAAAATACGTTTTGAACCAGGCAAACATGAACACACAGACGAGGACTAAGGAAAATAACCAGGAAAGGTGGCTTCAGGGGCCCCGCAGGTGTCCGACTTTGCTCGTAGGGATCGTGCAGCCTGCCTGAAGTGGGCTTGACTAGCAGTCACTGTACTTTCACACAGGAGTCCCTCAGTCTTTGTTTATGTCTTAGTAACTAACCTGCCAAGTTGCTCTAGACAGAACCTCATTTTTTAAAGATTTTTCACCCACCCATAGGAGATTTTGGTGGTTGCAAAGTGGTAAGATTTTTCTGGAGCCTACCTCTGGCGACAGGCCCACATGCCCCGTGACCCCGAGAGTAGGTCCAGCCTGCCCTGGCCCTCTCTGGTCCCTGTCCACAGAGCGCTCTCACCTGGGATGCCCCACTCACCCTACAGTCACTTCCTTTGTTCTGGGGAATTCTGATTGCCTTGACTCCTTGCTAGTATGCCCTCACCTCGGCCTGCCCTCCGCGGTCAGCCAGAGCCATGGTGCTACATGTACTTATGCAAAGTTATCAATGCTATGCTCTCTGTCCTTGGATGATATGATTTAACGTAATGTAATGTTTCAGGTCTCTAAATTGGATGATTCTATGTTCTATTATCAGCTTCTTGTATTAGGTGATTTAGATCAGGAACACCTGCTTTTTAAAAAGCCTGCTTGTGAGGTCCTCCTGTGATGGCTCAGCAAAGGCCCAAGCGAGCAGACTGGCACTCGATGGTGGTAGGCAAAGCGAAACTGGGGGTTGTAGCCTCCCTGCGGGATTGTTGGAATCACAGTGGGGAAGGAGAGGCATGTCTGTGCAAGTAGCTGTACCAATCTCTTCACGAGACACAGGCATCAGGCCCTGCATCTGTAGAGAAAAACTGGAAAGAAAAGATACCCAGATGGGCAAGAACACGAGGGGAGAAAGAGGCAGCAGGTCTAACACGCAGAACAGAAAGTGGATCAGAAAGCAAGAGGCTTGTCGGTGAGAGGAGAGTGGGGAGCGCAGGGGGCTCCTGGGCATGGAGGAATGGCCCCAGGGGACAGAGGAGGTCAGGTCCTAGCCTGGTTTGCAGTCTTCTGAGGGGCATCTCTCTGAACACGCACCACTCAGGTGTAGTGGAAGCTTGAGCTGAAGCCCCGTGAGCCCTGAAGGCAGTGAGGACCCCTGGCAGAGTAGCAAGAAGGGATGATGGGAAGTAGGGGGACCAGCCCTCCTCTGTTTCCTTCGTCCCCGCCCCTCTCTTCCCTCTGCTTTTATTGGACATCTCTGTGGTGTAAGCTTCATGCTAGTCACTGGGTGTCCAAAGTTGAACAGGGCAAGAACCTTGCCCGCCCCTGTGGGGATTCCAGCCCCTCCCCTGGCCCACCCTCACTTTCTAGATGGCTCTCCCAGCTCAGGCAGCGACCCTCCTCTTGGAGGCCCACTCTGAGAAGAACAAGAGACCTGATGAAGCACTCTTTTTTCTGGGTCCCCAGGTAAGTGAGTGATTTGTAGAAATCTACCTGGGTTGGTTTATTTTCTTAAGAACTATGAGTGGCTGGGAAAATCCCAGAGTCTGATTAAAAAAAAAAAAAAACTCCCTCCATGCCCAAACTACCTTTTCTAATGGAACAGGCTGTGACTTCCTAGATGGTAATCTGGGTGAGTAGAGTGGGTCTGTTTTTGTTTTTCATCATCTCTCACTAGTGGAAGGAGCATCAGTGACTTTTCTCCCCACCAAATGCTGTCCCCACTGGCCTGACCAGTGTGGGAATTTTCCCAATGTCCTGAGCATGTACCTTTCTCATTCCTTGTCTACTTCATACTTTGACTACAAAAGTCAGAGTCTTAGAATGGCCCTCCATTATGTTAAGTATGCAGTAAAACCCTTCAGAACAGATCCTTCTAAACAGGCATTTGTGATTTTTAGATTCTATATATCCTGAATTTCAGCTGCAGCTGTAAAGCTCTTCAGTATGAACACAAACATTATTGAGCCCCGACTGTATGCCAACCAGTGAGTAAAAAGACCTCTCCTGTAGCCAAGGGACAGATGTGAGTGCAAATCATCATCTCACAGTAAGAGGGGGAGAGAGCTGTTCGAGGGGAGTTAGGCACAGGGTTTTGCAGGAGCAGAGGGAGGGGCTTCACAGTGATGGGTCTTTAAAGAGAACAGGTGGAAGGGCATCTGTGCAAATGGAACAGTCTGAGAAAACACTTGAAATCTTCAACCAGGATGGTGTATTTGGGAAGCTAGACACAAAATATTGCTGGAGTGTCGGGTAGGACTGTTGGGAGGTGAGTTTTCCTGTGCTAAGAAACAGAATGATTTGCAGGTTAAAATGTTTATACTACTTAGACCAAAGTGTTTTAAAGGATTTTTAGAAACAACTTTTCATATAATTTCCATATATTAACCTATTTATTAAAATATTACATACTCCTGTAGTGTAATTTTGCTGGCATTGTTTGATTTAACATATATAATTGAAAGAAATAGAGCATTTTCATAGTTTGGTCTTTTGAGAGGCTGCTCTCAAATGTTCTCAGCACTGCATTTGAACTTCACCTCACTTCTTATTTCTTTCACACCTGTTGATTTTTTTCTACCCTCATGTAGTCTCAGTCTCACCTTTCAGCCTCATGATGCCACATAACTCCTAATGCCTTAGTGAGCAGCACCCATTGAAATAGAATTAACTCTAAATAAGCAGTTTTCATGTTTTATTTTGACTTCATCTCTTAATACTCCATTGCTGGAGAAGATTCAGGCAGAGACCCACCATGCTCACGCTGGAGAGTGAATGGATGCTGACCTGTGGCTGTAAGGACATGTGCTCGTTGCCTTTTGCTTGACCCACCTGCAGAATTCCTGAAGCCACTGATGATGCGGTTTACTGTGCATCTGCCTTTTTTTTTCCTTCTGTGATCTATCTTTAAGTCTAAGCTCCTGCACCGTAAACATATTTAGATTAGATAAAAGAAAATTTTGGACATATTGTTAATACTTTCTTGGCTTACTATGCAAGATTATCCACTGTCAGTTTTACCTATCGATACATTCAGTATTGATAGTTCACGTGTGAAGTGGGGCACCACATAAAATGGTCCAGTGGTGATAGCAGATTCAGTGATAGTTCTTAAAAACAACAGCACTTTCTAGCCAGTTATGCCAGGAATCTTTTCTGGTTTCTGTTTTCTCTCTTGATACATGTAGTCCATTCACTTTAAAAGTAGAGCCTACATATTTCAAACTTGTGGAGCCCATGTAGGCAGTCATGCCTCACCATTCATGAGAATGAAACTAAGCACATTGCTGTCTCTGCTGCAGAGAGCGAGGGGGCTTTGCTGGATGGAGTGGCCTTGAGATGGGGTCATTTTGCCGTCTCTTGGTGCTGAAGGGAACCATGACGTGTGAACGCTAAACTCAATGTCAGAGAGAGGCAGGCGACTGGGAGCTGAGGTTCCTCCCAGTACTAAAGAAAGTGCAGCTGCGCGTTTTTAATATGCACGGCAGGAGATTTCAGCGGCCTGATGATATATAGTGCATTAATGTGGAGAAGATAAACACATTTGGAGAGCACAGGAAGGGCCTTGTGTTTTTATGTTAGCAGAATGCTTCCTAATGAATAAGAATGTGCTGCTGGCTTCACAAAGCCAGATGGCAGCTTTTCTAATTTTAGTTGGGTGCAGATGCATAATTCTCTGGTTTTACCTTCTAGAACCTTTGAGATGCTACATAACTTCTCCTGTAATATTTTATCTATAGTGCTTGGCCAGAAACCGCCTGTCACTGTTTCAATGACTTCTTTGCTCTGCGTGGGTCCCAGGGCTGCTAGGTTTGACGGGCACTTCACCTGAAATCATCCAGCTCCTAAATGCAGGAAAAGATGGAAATTGTGGATGTATTCCCACTAGAGTCTTAAAAATTTGTTGTGGAGGTGATTAGACTTGTGTTTGATGTCAGTCTCCTGAAAAATTGATAGGTATCTGGGTGAGTGATTTTACTCATTTTGGAGCAGTGGAATTAATTATAAAACCTGCATGAAGTATCAGGTTCCATTTTAGTCAAAGATGCTAATACTTTAAATAATACTGCTTTAGTAAAAGCAACCATCCTCATGCTTGACCATCATGAAAGCAACTTGAACCTCTTACTTGTTCTGTGCCAGGGAGATCTAACCGTGGGCAGTGTTAACATTTTTTTGTATGTGGATGTAAATACCCTATGGATTATCTTCCCGCTGACGTATTCTTACAGGGTGAATAACTGATATTTGTTTAATTCTTTTTTAAGATAAACTAATTTACACAAGTTTTCCATGGCATCTTCAGAGGGTTTTAGAAAAGGAGAAAAGAAAGAGTATAAACTTCTCTAATAATGTCCGCATCAAACTGGCCCTCTAATGGGCAGACGTTAAACAGCATTTTGGTTTCTAAGTCATTGGTGGTTGCCTCTGCTGCTGTTGGCATTGGCACAAGGATGTGGCTGTCCGCCGCGCTGTGACTGCAGCCCTGTGAGGAGGTAGGACTCTGTCCGTATTCTGTGGGAAGAAGGCCCTTTGAGGTCATGTTTAGTTCAGTTGCCCAATGAACAAATAGATAAGACCTTCTAATATTATAAGATTCAGTTACCAAAAATCAATAAATGCTGTTTTTTAATAACTCATAAATTTCTTTAAAAAAATCACTTTATACTTTAAAAATAGCTAAGTATACTGTTTTAAAGAATAAATCAATTTTTGCAAGAATTGCAGTTCCTGATTTGCTTCTGTTCTCACCAGGAAACTTAAATTTTACTTTTCCTTTGTATTTTTAAATCACTTAAATATCTACAGCTCACACGCTTCCCTGTTCACCTTTCCTTTTGTTCTGAGAGGAAAACACGAATAATAATTACTTATAAAGAAAAGTGTATGGAATATTATATTAACGACTCCCCCCAGTTTGTGTTGTGACTCATCTTAACACAGTCCCTGAAGAGATGGGGTTTTGTTCTTCGCTTTGAAACTGGAAATCTAATTAATTGGTATTGGATTTCTAGAGTGCAGGCAAATGGAGGAGGGAACCGGATGGATTGCTCTGGGAGCAGCCACCGGGAGGGAAGGGACATGAGGAGGGAGAGGACAGAGGAGAGGCATCCTTCGACAGTCTCTCAAATCAGAGCTTTGCATTTGTGAAGCTGTGCTATTAAAAAGGTCACAGCTATTTTATGGTATTTTTGTCTTTTGGGAGTGAGGAAGAAAAGGATAGAATTATCTTCATTGTTATTCTCTTAGGTCTTAGTCTATCTAAAAATAATCACTTTAATAGTTAAAGTGCAGCAGGAAGAAATGGAAGTTGGGACATGGAGGAGAAATCTTGGAGGCTCTGAAATTAAATTTTATCTTCTTTTTTTGTTTAAGAGTTCCATCTGTAATAAAGAGATTGCATATGGTTTTGATCGTTTGAAACTCAAGGATGATCTTTCTACTGTTGAGTTTACTGAAGGATATTTTTGTAACAGAATATATTTTTATGGTTAATGGATGCAAAATATAGAAAAGTAAATATAATTTGTGACCACTGAGAAAACTGCCTAATTTAAAAATATTAAATAGTGTATTTTAAGTATGGTAATGCTGGTCTTACAGAAGTATAAATATATCTAAGGATTTAAGCTTATTTATATCTGGGACATAAAAATAGTGTACTTACTACTAAAATGCTCCATCAAGATACCAGTATATGTTCAGTTAACTTAACAATATGTCCCAAAGGAGTCCTTTTTTTCCTCCTATTTAATTTCAAAGCCCGAATGAGCATGGTACAGAGGTAGTGGTTACTTCATGAAAAGTACACAAATAACATAAATTCATGGTCAGTTTCATTTAGATTCCAGTTACATTGGTAAAGCAGTGTTTCTGGATATTTTCTGTCACTTCATATTATAGACTTTTTAATATTGAGAAATAGTCAAAGCACACATCTAATACAGAATTGATTAACAGATGGCAGATTAGTGGGAAGATGCATATATACAAACATTAAGTGAGGACAGGAGTGAGCGGCCCTCAGTTCAGCCCTTTGTCTCTTATTCATTTACCCTGTGAGTAGTGAAAATTTCCCATTCTCGTAATACATGTGTAAATAGTATTGTGTAAATATTGAACATTTTAAAAGTTCTCCTGTAAATAACCAATGGCTTCATCTGGAATTTTCTTTCCCAGCACGTGTTCCACTAATATGATTTCAGATTGACCTTGGGAGACTTTTTGTTGTTTTCATTTTTAATCAGGGATCCCTAGAATTCTAGCTTAGACAAACTTTTTGCCGTTGTTCCTTAATGCTGGTTTCATCATAGGCCAGGGTGAGATGTCCTTGGAGGCAGACGCCACACACCCGCTGCTTTTGCCATCTGCTTGTGGTCCTGCAGGGTCCAGCGCAGCTGCAGTGGACCTGAACTATTTTCAGCTACATCCAGCCATTTTTATCTCTTCTTTGAATGTAAAGTTAGTTCCCTGCAGTTCAGCCCTAAGTTGTTCTCACTTGGCTCACCTGTAAGTGTCGTGCCCCTCCCCTGGCTAGGCGTCATCTCTCAGGGGATGAAGATCGTTCACTCCACCTGCCCCGGAAGCATGAGTGAGACCATAGCAATGCGCCGAGATGCTTGGACGGTGTTACTGGTCGATTTCCTCATTCCAGCCCCTCATCCCGTGACTTCTTGTTAGCTGCCACTTTTCTTCTTTTAAAGGCTTATCAGTTGAATGTTATATAAAGAGAAAAAAATAAAGTGCTTCATTATTGCAATTAATTTTCCAGGATGAAAATTATTTTTATCCAGGCTTTCCAGTAGAGCCCAAACACATATTTTATGCACTCTAAGTGATCTCTTCCATTAAATTTTAGGCCCTCACCCTAAATTATATCTGATCTGTAGATTCCTAAAAATGAAAGGAACTGCTGCACAGATACAATGTCTTTCTACGTATTTTCTGATGAAAGTCTAAAATACAGTGAGCATGTTGCCAGAATATTTAGAATACCTCAACCTGAAAGTTTATCAGTGTTTTGCAACCTGCATGAATGAGTTTTCCAAGTTTGAATTTTTTTAATTCCACAAAATATTAATGAGTGAATTTAGGAAGCTTTTGGGTCTTTAGAATGATGATCAGATCTTCATATTTCAATATGTATATTAATTGTAATAAGACATAAGGATACAATGTATAACTCAAGGAATATGACCAATATTTTATAATAACTTTCAGTGGAGTACAATCTATAAAAACATGGAATCACTATGTTGTACACCTGAAACTGATGTAATATTGTAAATCAACTATACTTCAGTTTTTCTAAAAAAGGACTCAGAAATGGATTGCCCCAAACATTGTTATTTTGTATTTATTTTGCCCTAAAATGAGGCAATAAACACAAAAAACAATAATGTAATTGAGAAAACAGATACTCTCTGCTTATAAGCTCTGTTTTTGGAACTCAGTAAGGAAGAGCTAACAAAGACAGAAATGCTAGCAGTGAGTTACACATTTGTAAACTATAGTGTAGTTTTTAAAGTGTGTTGTACATATCATCTCCCTGACTCCTGTTATGGTTCGTGATGCACGAAGGCAGGTACTAAGGCCTTAAAAAGTTGACGTGACGTGCTCTGCCACATACGTCCCCTGAGTCCTACTTGAACTATGCAGGTCCTTTCTCCTTTTCCTCTGAAGCTCTCTGTCGTGGAGCAGACCGGCATAATTCCTAACTATTGCCTAGGTTCTCCAGTACAAATTAAGCTTTACAAGTTTTTTAAAAGTACTGTATAAAATCTTACTCTCCCCCCCAATAAAAGCAGGATTTACTAAGGTCATGAAAGCAAGTTGATTCTGAGTACTAAATTGATATACAGTTTCCTGTATTTGCATTTAATTACAACGATAACATGCAGTGTAAACAAGGGTGTAACTTATTCCAAGTCATTGGCACATTGTTTTGTGTTGTTTTCTAGCACGTTGTTGGGGTGTATCTGTCATGCTTTAAACTTTTTGTGGTGTTCTTGATATAACCAGTTTACATAAATTTTGATGACTTGCATCTGTTTCTTCCATGAGATTTTTCTACGACAGAATGTCTTCCAGGGCCTCGGGGTGGGCCTGGAAGTTGCCTCACACATTTCAGTCCAGGGGCGCAGATCACGCACGTCTGCACTAGACAAAAGGGCCACCGTTGGAGTTCTCACGGTGCTCAATAGGGTGCCGCTTCTCCCTGCCTTGAATTGTTAAGCACCTGCAGTCAGACAGGGGCCTCATCATTCTGGTTGCATTAGACGTGCAAGTGACAAGAGGCCGGGTGGTCGGGGAGCCAGGGCAGTGGCTCCAGAGCGGCCCCAGCGGTCGGGACTCGTGTTTATCCTTCCTCAGACCTGCGCCAGTGCCTCTCTGCTTACACGACCAAAGCCTGAACAGCAGGCCTTCCGTCTTCCCAGCTTGGGGAACCTCTGCAGCAGATTCATTTTGCCAAGCTGTGGAGCAGTTTTGCCATCTAGGAAAAATACTTGTCAGGGACTGGCATGAAACCACTGAACTCATTTTCTCAGCAGCCTGAAAGGGGTGCCGGGCCGCAGGTGCTAGAGGCGACAAGTGAACGTTCCGGCTCCTGCTGCCAGCACTTTCTCCATTCAGTGGCGCCGGGGATGTTCTCCAACCCTTAGAGCCATATCCGATCCCACTAGAGATTTTTAAAATCATTAAGATAAAAATATTTCTGTGTCACTCTGTCCTCGAACTAGCACTGCCATTTAATTTACACTCGTGTTTGTTGCAGAGAAAGCAGCAGCCGCCAACATAGACGAGGTGCAGAAATCAGACGTGTCATCCACCGGGCAAGGTGTCATCGACAAGGATGCGCTGGGCCCTATGATGCTTGAGGTAGCACATCCGCGTTTTGGTTCTGTACTTTACACTGTTGTTGACTTTCACAGTATTACATTTAATTTTCAGATGAATATAATTTAAGGATAATCCACACTTGGTTTTCACTGTTCACGTTAAAGTACTGCTAACCTCTTGAGCTTCCTAATATGTATCCATCTTTTAGCTCCTGATTCCTGCTTATATACATTTCAGATTAATATTGTAGAATTAAGTTAACTAGAATATAAATTTGAAAGGCTTTAACTGCCAGGTGAGCATTCCTTTTAGAAAACCATGTTCCCAACGCCTATTAAATTCTGTGATTATAATATATTATGGTTTGAAATATTCCTAGAATTCTTAGATTTTTATATATGCATGTACATGAGCCTATATATACAGGTTAAAATTGGAAGACCAAAGGAGATTTACACTTTTTATTTATGCTACTTCAAACTAGTTTATTTATTTCATTAAGATGAAAATTGAAGTAACAGGCAGAACTTTCAAGATAAGCACCTCCAGTGTAATGGTTGGACTTAACTGCCCATTCTTTATTACCTTTAGGAAGTTTTATGACCAGACTACTGTCTGGAATTTGTGAAGTCCCACTTTCTTATTTTGTTAACCAGTACTGTATTAAACACCAAGTCCCTTGCTGTACCTATTCCAAAATTAAAATTCAAGATGTAGGCTATGGTAAGATGAGGGAAAAAATGTCAGTGAATATTTAACAAGAAGAGGAGCCCTGAGACGTAAATTATGTCGGTCCTGAGGATAATTTACTCTGCTGATGACATGATGAGATTGCGAATCGCTGCCTGGCCAGAGGCTCTGCAGCACCACCACTGCAGCGGCACTTGACTTACAGCAGCCGCACGTGGAGGAGGAACTGGGATTTTTAAAGCAGAGATAACCAGTAATTGCCCCCTTTTTTTCAGCTGGTGCATAAGATGATTTTTATTTTTAGAAAATCTAATTCTGTGAAAATCTGCCATATAATTGGAGGGTTGGGGGGGCACAGAAAAAATTTAAAGATTGTCTGACCCAGTCTTTATATTTAGAAATGACAAAATTCATTCCTTGAGGCTGACCCTGCTGGCCCTCTAGAATCACTAGCTTGAAAACATCCAACTATAATTTTCAGGGAAAAAGCAAAAACACACTTAACTTGAATTCCCAGAGCCAACAAGGCAGTGGACGGCCAGAGAGTGTTAGTTCTCTCTGGCTGGTTCTCAGAAGCAGATAAGAAAACTCTTAACTAGATGGACTATTGAGAGTTAGATGAAAGAACCAGATAAATTCCTGTAAAAATTTTTTTTTGAATTATAATCAAAATTAGTTTGAAAGTGATGGTAATCTCATTTATTAAAACAAGGAAATTTCCACATACCTCTGTTTATTCCTTATATCAGGGGAAATTAAAGTAGGGTGAAAACTCTTGGGAAGATTTTTGATGCTCCTAGAAAGAAATGCTTGGAGTAACCACAGGGCTATGACTTAAGCTTTTTGAGAGCAAGTTCACTAATTGCAGAAATCAGATTGCTAGATGTCAGCGGACCTTGTCTCATAACATCAAATCAGCATTTTTACTGTTTCAAAATAGTCTTCTGAGAATTCAGAGCATTGAGCAAATACCTGTGTAGCAGGACGTTAGTGCTAAATATGTGAGAGATAAAGTTTTGAATCTGGAGACTGAAGGTCTGTATTTAAATCTTTATCCCTGTTTACATGTAATAATTTAGACAGAGAAACCTCATTCTGGTTGAGCTGTTCTCGGCATAGATGCACACTCATGCTTACATCATAGCATAGTGGTTGCTAGGCAACCAAACCAAATGTCAGCTTTTTTCATCAGAGCATATCACAGTGAGCTTTAAAAAAGAGTTTTATAAGATGAAACAATTCCGTTTTTCAGTTGTATTTTGCCACAATCAGGCTTTGTACATGGTACTAGGCAGTAGGAAGCTACATGTACTTTCAAAAGTGAACAATAGGTAATACAATTATGAAAATCACTGTTGAAAGTGTATTTAAAGCAGTGAGTTTAAAAGGATACTTGATCCATAGCTAATCAACTGACTTCCTGTCCCCACCCTCACAGACCACACCCCTTCAGGCACACCCTTATACAAAGTTTCCAACAGTCAATGCCAACTTTTATGGAAGGATATTTACGTATAGTGTTAGTTTACCCCTTTTATTGTTTATTCCATTTGGAAAACGTGGCTGAACATTTAAGAAAAACTTAAAACCAAGTGGTAAGATGTGTGTGTGTGTGTGTGTGTGTGTATTTTAAGAGCTTGCTTTTGGTGCCTTATGGTCAGTTCTAATTTGAGAGAACACTTTTGTGATGAAAATAGAATTAAAGGTGGAATATACTCAAAGCTCACAAAATAGGAGCCTGTTAAATAATAACTTAAGGGAAAAACAAACTAGAGGAAAAATAAACACGTTATGCCCCATTCATACTCATCATTCAGTGTGTACACATAGCATTCATGTCCACAGTAGTAGTAAATACAAAGCATGAGGAACCTGTGACATCACCTGGGTGGACCATGTGGCCCTGGCCCACGGTATGCCTGATCCATGTTCAGACTCTTCTAGTCCTGATCACTCACCTGACCCACAAAACAGTACTGACAAGTCCACGTCAGAAAGGGAAAGGAGGACTAAGAGAAACTCCCTGAGCTCCCAGCCAAGGTGACCATGTTAGCTAGAGGGGCTGGGGAAGCACTGGAGGAGAGCACTGGGCTGCACAGAAATTGACAGCACGGGCTTTGGAGTCAGGTCCACCTGGATTTGCGTCCCACCTCTACCACTGACTGGTTAGTTGCAAGAGCTTGGGCAAATCAGTTAACCTCTGAGTCTCAATTTTTCCACCCTGTATAAATTGGAAAAGATAAACCATTCCTATAAAAAAGAAAGCGAGAGGGGTGGAGGGAGGGGGAGAGACAGGGAGGGAGGGAGGGAGGAAGGAAGGAAGGAAGGAAGGAAAAATAAAGAAAAGGAAAGAAAGAAAAGGAGGGAATAAAATGTAAACCATTTCTTTCAGAGTTGTAAATATTAAAAAGACACTGTGTGTTTGAAACTCAGTAAACGTGTCAATATCCATTATTCTTCTCTTTATTTCCTGAAATGATCCTAGATCTTTCATGTTTCCTAATATACTTTGGAATGACAGCAAAGTGAGGCGATGCACCTATCACAGGAAAAATGCTACTGCTGTCTAGGTGATTTAGGAACCTGCATCTTAACAACCCACAGAACAAGGAATACAGATGGGCACAGTTAGTTAAGTTTCTAGTTCTCACTGTTGAAAACCTAAACCTCAGGTCCCACTCTAGTCTCTAGACATTGCTGGCCATATCTCAACATGAGGTCCCCAGGAAGACTAGTTGGTCACGTGAGAGATGCACTTCCCAGACCCCTTCCCCATTTACACCAAACAGTAGAGGATTGTTGTTTCTTACAAGGTCTGAGACCACCTTGGATTCTTTTCATTTAAACCTTGGTAGCTTTAAAGGCAGTAAAATTTTCTGATTTTTTTTTTCTTGGCATTTATCCTTAAACTGAGGGAAAATTATCAGTGACCTTGCTCCCATTGTATTACATGAGGAACTATACAAAAAAATTACTCTGTATTGGATCAGGTGCATAAAAGTTGTTCTTGGTCCTATGGAGTACATTAATCTCATTTGGTGACTGCAGAGAGAGGCCTACATAATTTACTTGGCAATAATTATCCCCTGATAAATTAACAGAGTGAATGTTTGTCATTAGTTGTGACAAAAAGCCCTGATGTAGGCTCTCCCCCACTTACTAAGATGGAATAATTTCACCAAGAGGAAATGTGTTAATTGTATCTGGATGCTGGGAGAGGCGGGAGAGATATGGCTTTTCTCTCCACATGTGAATTACATGTTTCCTTTAAAGGGACCATTCCCTTCTTAACAGTCATGTGTGATTTTATGCTGCATCCTTTCTAACCCAATTTGTGCCTCTTCCCTTAGGCCCTTGATGGGTTCTTCTTTGTAGTGAACCTGGAAGGCAACGTTGTGTTTGTTTCAGAGAATGTGACACAGTACCTAAGGTATAACCAGGAAGAGCTGATGAACAAAAGTGTATACAGCATCCTGCACGTTGGGGACCACACTGAATTCGTCAAAAACCTGCTGCCAAAGTCTATAGGTAAATGACTGCCTTCTGGGTCCCTCTTCACCACCCCACCCCAGCCCACCCCCATGCACACAGTCTTGACTAGAGGGGGTAAAACAGAACTGTATCATGTCAGTGGGGATGAGAGTAACGGGGTTGTTTTTTAGAGATGCTTGTGTTAAGTGTTTACCTTATAAGTCATGGAGAGAAGGACATCTGTTGACATTGACTGTGAATGGATGATCTATTTGACCTTGTATTTAAAGTACGTGAAAATAATTCAGATGGAAAGTTCTCATACAACAACTGTTCCATGGGGCTTGTCTGATTGTCCAGTGCCCCCCTGCAGACCCTGTCCAGCCAGCCGACTCTGTTTTGTCCTTTTTTTCCACGGCCATGTAAGAAGAAGGTCACGAGAAGCTTGAGATTCAACTTATTTTAAGTCCAACTTGTGAAAAGAGTACCATGTGGGTGTATAAGACGTTCTAAAAATAAAACGCTGAGGAACAGGTGGCGTATAGAGGTCCGAATGCTCTCAGCCTGGGAGCCCTAAATGGGCTTTGCAGACTCTTGGGTGGCCCCTGCAAGTGGCATCACCGGGTGCTGCCTCCACCCCACCCTCCCTGCTTCCCCATCTTGATTCGGAGATGCCGTCCAAGTAGACATGATCATGATGGGCTGTATTGGAAAGTGGGTGATTCACAGCGTGGGCTCACCTCAGTGGCTGCTCCGGAACAGTGCTGCTCCCACTTACTCAGTGGCTCTTTTTTTATATTCTCACTTAAACTGATGATGCTAAGAACATCTTCATGGGTAAAAAGAAGTGCATATTTCAGTACACAATAAGGTCAAGTCCTGGGTTAGCAAGTATTTTTGTTCCTTTTCTGAAAACTTGTCTCTACTAGCTGGTCGTATTGTTACCACAGCAAGTAGGAAAAGGCCCTTTCGGGTTCCTTATGGCTAACGTTTCTGGTGCGATGACCCACAGTAATAGAAAGTACGCGAATACTCGTGAGATTCTTTTATTATATTCTCCAGTAAATGAACAAGAAAATGGGATTTCTTATTTAAAGTAACTAGTATTTTTCAAATCTCTTCAGTAATTTTATGACTTCCTCAGAGGACTTGTGCCTATTAATTCCTTGTCTAAAGAGCTCTTGGCCTTACTTTATATTGTACTTTGAGCATAAAAGCTTTCAACTTACTTATTAACCTGAATTAATAAAACTTTTTTCTTTGATTACGTAGTCTCCATTATATGCATATGCTTTTAAGAATACTGGTGGTGAAATAAACATCTCAGGTGTCTGGCTAAAGCTAGCAATGTTTCCTTCTGTCAAACAATTTCTGGCAATTAACTTGATATATTTCCTTTTTCTCTCTAGGGTTTGTTTCCTTCTTTATTCCTCTGCAGCCCAGTGCCTGTGGCTTAACATTGTATCCACCTAGATGGCCTCTTAAGCATTTTCTAACTAGTGATTTTGGGATATGTTTATCTGTCTAATGGTTGGCCCTTTTTTTGACTCCCTCTTTCCCTGTCCTATTGGTCCAAGTATTTTTTAGATGAAACACAAGGAACAGTAAAGAAAATAATACCAAAATGAGAATTAGGATTTGTTCTGACTCCAGCTCTTCCAGTAGTTGGACATTTCTTTAGACATCAGTTTTCTCATCTGTAGATGAGGAAGGTGATCTGGTGACCTTTACACCCTTTAACTCTCAAAATCAGACATTCTTCGATTCCTCTCTTTGATTTGTCTGATGCATCACCCCCCCCCCCAAAAGATGTCTTTTTCTTTTGTTATCTTTTTATTGAACTAGTATATACGTTTCTAAGGGATTGATAATAAAACAGAAGTAGGTTTCAGTTGAAAAGAAATAAATGACATTAACAATGTATCCTCAAGGACATTCCAGTCTTACTGAAAAAATATACATGGAGCAAAGAGACTGCAACAGGGTAATTCAGCAGCAGCCAATTTACAGAATAGACACTGAAGTTTCTGTAAAATTTCGGATCTGTAAGAGGAGGCAAGAGTACGTTTGGATGGGAGGAGGGGCGGCAGCCTGACATTTTAGATCAGGTGGCAGGAGCAGAGAGATCCGTGTAGGACTGGGTACAGAAAGTGATGGGGGAGGCTTGTGCTGGGCAACGTGAAAGATCTGGTCGGATGGGTAAGATGTGGCTGGTTAGTAATCAAGGCCTGAGCCCAAAGGGAAGGGGTCGGAGTGAAGGGTAAGAAATGTAAAAGACATTTGAAATTCCCAAGAATTTTCTCAAGTTGTTAAAGCACTGACCCAAGAAGTTTTTCCCTTTAGATTATGAAATTACTTAGAAAAGTACGAACACCATATAAAAGTAAAATAACCGTAGGTTTCCCACATCATTTGGAGAATTCGGCAGAAGCGAGTCTGATGCTAAGTTTCTTTACACCGTTGGGTTCATTTTTTTTTCCTTGCTCAGTGAACGGGGGATCTTGGTCTGGCGAACCTCCCAGGCGGAACAGCCATACTTTCAATTGTCGGATGCTGGTAAAACCTTCACCTGAGTCCGAAGAGGAAGGTCACGATAACCAGGAAGCACATCAGAAATACGAAACTATGCAGTGCTTTGCTGTCTCTCAACCAAAGTCCATCAAAGAAGAAGGAGAAGGTAGGGCAGCATCTCTGGGATGTTTTATGTCACATATTCCTGTGCTGCTGCTTTCATGCTCAGTCATCTAAAATTGGAGGCCACACAAAGAAGAATTTAGAGGCAGTTTCTCTTTTCTACATGTTCAGTGTCTGATGCTTCAGCCACTGGCTGCATGTGGCTTTTGAGCATTTGAAATGTCCGAAATGCAACTGGTGGAGCACATTTTCTCTTCTGTGAAGTTGACATTAAATAGCCACACGTGGCTTAGTAGCCACATGCTAGAGCAGCTCTGCTAGTGGGTGAAACTCTTGGGGATCCTAGGCTCCTCTGAACCTACTGCGAGCTTGGAAAATGCACCCAGCCCAAACATTTTTCATATACCTTCAAGGGAGTCATGAACTTCATGTGGTTTATCCTTGGGTGCTGGGCCCAGAGTACAGTGTAAGAGAATGACACTTGAGAGGATAGAGATGTGTGGGGAGTAGGGAAAGGGCTCCAGGCTATGAGCTCTCAGGCTCTTCCCCTTAAAGACATGCTGATGTAGTGTCCACCTTCTACGCCCTCCGAGCAGTCCATTCCACACCTCTGAGTGTCACCGCCTGTGACATGGGACAGGACTGCCGAGCACGTTCTGCATGCAGAGCACGAGGGGAAGAGCGAGGGCCATTGGTGAAAGGAAACATCATGGGCTTAATAATCAGACAGGCCGGCTCCTAATTCAGCCACTTAGCAGCTCTGACCTCTCTGAACATCCGTTTGCTCTCTTAACCAGTGAAGTCAACACTGCCAGTATCACAGAGTAATAAGGCTAAATGAATATGCCTGAGCTGTGATTGGCATTCAATACTAGGTATTTAATCCTCTTTTTAAAAATATGTAAGTAATTTAAATTTTATTGGAAAGAAATAGAGCTGTCACAGATGATACATAGTTTTCACAATTAAATTTTTCCGCAGATATGAACTGTCAGGTGATTTTATTCTCCTGTACACAGCAGAGTAAGTGCTGCTGATTCACCAAAAATATTCTGCAGCCGAGCTCGCTGATGATTCTGTGTTGTATATTTAACCATTTTTGTACATTTAAAATCTGATTCTGGATATTTACGCAGCATAGCATAAGGGTGGAGTTTCTGAGCCATGGTGCGCTTGGGTTCAAGTCCCAGCTTTGCCAAAGTTTTGCGTGATGTTGGGCAAGTTGCTGAAACTTTGTGCTTTGGTTTTCTCCTCTGTTAAATGGAGATGATGCTAGTGCCTGCCTCACAGAGTTATTAAAAGGATTCAGTGAATTAGGAGCCTGTAAAGTAGCTAGAAAGATACCTGTCTCATAGTAAATGCTCCAAACCTTAGCTTTTATCATGTGGATGATTATATTTTTTTGTGTGTGATACTATTACTGGATATATTTAAAGAAAATTTCCCCCAAATTTAAAGGTGAATGGTCATAAATCAGTGACATAGATATGAAGTGACTTTTTGTTTTTAATGGAGGTGCTGGGGATTGCACTCAGGATCTCGTGCATTTGAATAAGCACGCACTCTACCACTGAACTGTACCCACAGCCCCCGAAGAGACATTTGTTATCAACCTTTTTATCCAGCATTTCTGAAATTGAAAAGGCTTGGCAGTATGCTCTGCATGTTACAAGATAAATAAAACACTTCCCTGTTCTCCAGAAGTGAACCCAGAACATTAAACTATTGAGGTGGGGGAAGCATCGGCTGTGCGAGGAGCCAGCCGGGGTCAAGACTCTGAACTTGGCACATGCTGCATTTTCTAGGTTTGGTCTCCAAATCTGAGTCTAGACTCCACTTATCTTCTTTGTCTTACATTGCATGTCGCCATTGTAGGGGTGTTCACATAGTTTGGTCAAAGGTACGTCTAGTTTCCCTGTATCCTGGTGAGCCTCAGACTCAAGAATCCAGCCCCTGACAGAGCACCGGTTTGTCGTTTTCATCATTTGTGAGCTTTATTATGAATTTGTCTGGTTGTTACCATCAGCCAGTTAATAAGGAAGGACTCCATTCTTCCCCACTGCTGGGGAGATGGCTTTGGATGTCTGCCTCTCATGTGGTGGGTATGCTTTTAGCACACGTGTCATGTGGCTCCCGCAGTTTATCCTTAGCTGGACACCCTCCCCTTAGATCTGCAAGTCTGTGCTGTCATAAATATATTTGAGTTTCTTTGCATCACTACCAAAGCCTAAAATGATAATGTATGTGATTGAAGATTTGCAGTCCTGCCTGATTTGTGTGGCTAGAAGAGTTCCCATGAAGGAGAGACCAGTCCTTCCCTCATCAGAAAGTTTTACCACTCGCCAAGATCTCCAAGGTAAATTTTCTTGCCAGAGAAGGCCACAAAATCATTCTTGAATACTCAGATGTTTGTAAATGCAAGGACTGGGTTTAGGGGACTGTCAGGGAGCTGGTGGTAGTGGCGAAAGCGTGGAGGAGGAGCTGGGGGACAGGGAGGGGTCGGGGCTTCCTCGTGATTGTTTTCACAGTCTACCCTCGTGGTCAGCGCGCTGTGCTACCAGGTCTAAATAAATAAATTTTTATCTTTTTAAGATTTAATTATTTCTGTGAATACGAGATCCGTGTGTAGGTCTAATGCTTACTGTTATTTGATAGGCAAGATCACATCACTGGATACAAGCACCATGCGGGCAGCCATGAAGCCAGGCTGGGAGGACCTGGTGAGGAGGTGCATTCAGAAGTTCCATGCACAGCACGAAGGGGAGTCTGTGTCTTACGCTAAGAGGCATCATCATGAAGGTAACAAACTCTAAATGATATTTTTCTTGAAGTTGATTTTGCTAAATTGCGGCTTTTTGGGAGTGCTTTCCCCAAAACCGTGATTCCTGACGTCCCCCTCCGGGGACTCGGATCTGGTGACCCTTCGCGTTCATGTGTACTTGCATCGTCTTGCCCAGGACTGTTGCCATCTGAAGGAAAATTTAGTAGGAGAACCTGTAGGGCTAAGCATGTGGTGAAGGAAATCGAATTGGAGGTTATAATTTCACAAAGACAGACGAAAGGAAAGGGAAAGAGATGATTTATTTGACCCAAGCTCTCTGGATGTGTGAGACGGCAGACTCAGGTACCCTCTAATAGCAAAAGAAGTACCATCTGAATCATAAAGAAAGTAAGAATGAAATGAAATTTGCAAGAGCAAGTGAATTCCTGATGGAGCTGGTGGTGGGATCCCACACCCTCCTTCCAGGGGATGACCACAGAAGACTTCCCAGATGTTTCTAGATGAAGTGACTTGTCTGAGGTCACACAGTAAATGAATAGGACACCTGGAACTCAACCCAAGACTTCAGAGTCGTATTTCAGTACTAATAGCAGCCCTCACTGCACCTGATCTTTGCCTGGAATTGTTCCTCTTTACGTGAGCCCGGTGGTCCCCACTGCCCACCGATGAAGTAGGCGTCTGACTCTCGTGGGCACTGCAGCCAGTGAGATGACGGCCTCAGGAGCCTTCGATTAGAAAGTGTCCACACCACGTGGGGATGAGAGGCCTGTCCTGGCAGCCACGCCGCTGTGCTGTCCCCACGGTCCTGTCTACGGCATCACTTCTTCTCCAGTGCATTCTGATTTTTTGTTAAATTGGCAAGAACCACAAAAAAATTCCTTGGTGCTTACTAAGTACTGCGTGGGGAAGAGAGTCACTTTTTCCTCTGTCTTCTGACTCTTCTCCCGGGCCCGGCAGGGGGCACATGGTTATGGGGCGTGGATTCCACAGGCGTGGCCAGAGGGACAGGGACTGTGTGCCTCGTAGCTCAGTATGGCAAATTGTCTGCATTTTTGCAGAAAAAAATTGTAACTCATTGAAAATAGAGTTGTCATTGGTCATCTTCCTTAATGTGCACCAATGATTTTAGACTTTACTGATAATGTTTGTATGTTTAAACTTAATGCTTTTAGGATTGCTTATTGAGAAGTATGGATGATAGTAAATGACCTCTCTCCCCATTCCCTTATTTTTTTTTCTTCCTCTTCTTCATCCTTTTCATTTTCTTCATTATTTCTTAGAAGTAAGCACATAATCCAACAATTTGTGTCTTCTTTAAGTGGGAAGGAATAAAAGGAAATAAAGATGCTATGTTTGACAGAAATCAATAATCAGCCTGCCATTTCACTAGATCTAGTTTAAAATAAAAAGAAGATTAATGAAGAATGAGAAATCCCCATGAGGAAACGTCTACTCCTTGGGCCCTGAGTAGCAATGCCTCAGATTAATTCCATGGCTTCCTGATTCCTTACAAAAGGGTTTACACAGTTGTACCAGGCACTGTGCTAGGTTTAAACAGATGGGGCCCACAGAAAGGAAACCCCATAATGTATGAAATACATTTCTTCCAAATGTATTCAACAGTAAACGGGTAATCGTTTACCTTGAATAAAAATCTAACAGAAGGCTTTGTTTATACAGAGGAGCTTCCTAATGTGTCAGGTGCATGCTTACACATACCTGCTTAGGAGAGATGTTTGATGTAGACCAGATGGAATGGAAAATCTTAAGTGATCACAGCCAAGGTCAGATAAAATTCTGAAATTATAAGCCATCAGAAATAGAAAATTTGTGTTTATGCTACCTTTTAGGAGCATAGTGTGCAAAGCAAGATGCACATATGTACAGTAATTCATTTCTAGCTCTGCCTCTTCCGAGTCACTTCATGCAACAGTTGGTGCAGAAGGTAATGCCTAAATACCGCGTGTACCTGAGTACCTGAAACTGCAGAGGGGCTTCCATCGGGGAAATTGCTCAGAGTGAAATATTGCCAAGAAATCAGAATCCACGTTGTAGGTCAGCAACTCTGTCTTTCTCTCTCTCTCACTTTTTTCTCTCTCTCTTTCTTACTTGTGGCAATTTTGTAGAATGATGAATGTGCGTGGTCACTTTGCGACCAACTATTCAACCCACAAAATTTATTCTGGGGATTTTGTGGTAAAACGTGGTAGTCTTCTTAAAATGGTTTAGGAGGTAACTAAACCATATGGCTACTTTTTTTCTGAACCAAAATGTTCTTTTTTAAAATGCAATATTTGACAATTTTAAAAGTTTTTTTTTTTAAAGAGAGGCCTGAAATTTTAAGAGAAATTGTTTTAACCTAGTTGATTTCTTATACTTTATGCTGTAGTCTTGAAAATGGAAACACCGGATTCTTTATCCAGATGTTAAACCAATTTCATATCACCAAGATCTGTACTTTCATTATTTCAGTTTTCTATGTAGCTTTTTTTCTCTGAAAAGATTCTTCTGATTGTTTTTATCTTTTACTTCCTGTTGTTCTAACCACAGAAATTTCTTATACACTGAGAAACAGGAGTGGGGAATAGTAGTGTGGAATGATGGATTGAACAGTATGTAACTTCAAGATGAATATTTGAAGGATATATTCAATGTCAGCTAAGTTTTCCTGTAATACTTATATTAGTTTAAAGAGAAATTAAAGGCACCTTGTACACTTTAGAGGTATCATTGTATTGTTTTCTCACATTTTAAACAAAGCATTGTAAAGCTCATTTTGAGCTAATAAATTGGTTACACTGTTTTGCCATGATACTGAAGATTTTTAAAAGATCATAATTTGAGGGTCCAAGCTTCAGTTGGGGAAGAAACTCAATATATTGAATTTATTGGTATTTTGAGTCAAAGATAAATGTGCTTTTAAAAATTTATAGTGTTCTAATATCGTGAAATACTACTTACAACTCGGTTTAACTTGCTGGTAGGGAAATACTAAACTTAATGATGTTTTTTACTGTTATTATGTCTTGTCCTCCCCTGCCCCGATTTTGTTTCTAAACATGCGTTGTCTCCTTGCCTGCAGTGCTGAGACAAGGGCTGGCATTCAGTCAGATCTACCGTTTCTCCTTGTCCGACGGCACTCTTGTGGCCGCGCAGACGAAGAGCAAGCTCATCCGCTGCCAGACGACTAATGAGCCTCAGCTCGTGATATCATTACACATGCTGCACAGGTAGGCGGTCCTCCTTCTGGGAAGCCATCTCCCCTGCCCAGGTTAGGAGGGAAGGTTATGAAAGCAACAAGTCATCCTACAGCTTTTCAGTTTGGCTAGACATTTCTGTTGACCAACCCCAGGCATGTAAAAATGTAAAATTAAATTAAAATGTAATTGTCATTAACTGTTGGCTAAAAGACGGCTCATGATACTGACATTCAAAGTTGGGGCTACACTTTGAATTTTAGCCTTAATACTAATGAATTTTAAAACCCAGCTAGAAGAACACAGGCTAGCACTTTGCTCTGACATGACTGCCTGTTATATCAGAGAAGGAAAATGGATCACTTCTCAGATGTGGCACATGCAGGGCAGGGATATTAGCCACTAGAATGATTTCTGCTACTTCGTGTTTAAATCTAAAACTTTCAAATATATATATACTTAGAAGGAGTATTTGAGGTTGTTATTCTCAGGTTTAAATCAACTTTTTGACATTAGACTTTAAATTGAAGGTTAATTAACATTTCCATAAAAAAATAAAAGTAAGGAAAATTGAATGTTTGACTTTAAAGTAAATGTCTAATCTATAATGAAAAAGAATATGAAAACGAATATATGTATGCATATGTATGACTGAAACATTATGCTGTACAGCAGAAATTGACACATTGTAAACTGACTATATTCTTCAATAAAAAAAGAAAAAATAATAAAAATTTTTGAAAATTAAAAAAGTAAATGTCATAAACCATATTGTTTTAGAGCACAAACTTAGGGAAATGATTATGTTTCAATTTATATAAATATTTATGTGTGTCTACATGAAACTTTATGAGGTACTATCCAAAGATATATGAAGTTGCTCTGGTTAAAGAGTCACCTTTTATTACATTTCTCAATTATTGACTTTCTTATTTAGGAATTAAAAAGTCAAGCATCCCTATATGCCAACTATTAATAAATCTGACCTCAAACTGAAACAATTTGAAAGTGATTACAGACAGATGTGCCAGATTTCACCCCCTCTAACTGAAAGCTGACGTCTGACAATTTGTGAAGCCTGTTTTGTTTGGATTTGTGAACACATTTGGTAACTCACAAGTGACTGCCAGGCTGTAAATTAAAGCTCACAGGGCCTGGAAAATCATCCAGATCAGAAAAGCTGCTTTTAGTCATGTGTGCGGGAGTGGAGAGCAGGATGACAGACCGAGGGCAGCCCGAGCATCCCTCCCATGTTGTCTGACTTAGATTAGAGGCCCTTGCATCACCTTTCAGGGGGACCCGGGTGGGGCGATCTGTTAGACAGGTTATCTAACTCTAAACAGTTTTGGTAACTTTATTGGCTGTAAATCTTGCAGAGTTTCAAATAGTTAGGGGCAAGTTTTTTCTGTCTAATTTTCCTATTTGTCTTGAGCCAAGCGGACACATCAGCGCTCCAGGCTCACAGGTGTGTCTTTTGTCAGGAACTGTCATCTCCGGCAAATAACTGAAGACAGCTATACTTGTTTGGGTTGTTTTCTTTAAGATGGTACAAGTTCTCATGATAACCGTTTAATGAGAAAGATGTATTATGTAATTGGAACCTTTCTAACGTCTTGTCTAGCAGCTACGATCTCAATATGGTAGTAGTCAAATTTAAACACAGCCCCGTCTGTAAAACTACAAACATCTTAATGAGTTGACTGAAAAACACCCCTCTTGGTCCAAAACGATGCATGTTCAGTCTTGTCCGTCACTGCAGATTGCTTCATCAGAGTGTTATCTTTCCTTTACATGTAGTCTCTTCTTTTAATGAGGCGATCTCATTTGTTAAAGTTAATAACAACTTGCTAAGCATTCTTCCTTTTGTCTTGTGTTTCTTTCCTCATCCTACAGAGAGCAGAACGTGTGTGTGATGAATCCGGATCTGACTGGACAAGCGATGGGGAAGCCATTGAATCCAATTAGCTCTAGCAGCCCTGCCCATCAGGCCCTGTGCAGTGGGAACCCAGGTCAGGACATGAGCCTAGGTAGCAATATGAATTTCCCCATAAACGGCCCAAAGGAACAGATGGGCATGCCCATGGGCAGGTTTGGTGGTTCTGGGGGAATGAACCACGTGTCGAGCATGCAGGCAACCACTCCTCAGGGTAGTAACTATGCACTAAAAATGAACAGCCCCTCACAGAGCAGCCCTGGCATGAATCCAGGGCAGCCCAACTCCATGCTCTCACCAAGGCATCGCATGAGCCCTGGAGTGGCTGGGAGCCCTCGAGTCCCCCCCAGTCAGTTTTCCCCCGCGGGAAGCTTGCATTCCCCCGTAGGAGTTTGCAGCAGCACAGGAAACAGCCATAGCTACACCAACAGCTCCCTCAACGCGCTCCAGGCCCTCAGCGAGGGGCACGGGGTCTCCCTGGGGTCGTCGTTGGCTTCGCCGGACCTAAAAATGGGCAATTTGCAAAACTCCCCGGTTCATATGAATCCTCCCCCACTCAGCAAGATGGGAAGTTTAGACTCCAAAGACTGTTTTGGACTTTACGGAGAGCCATCGGAAGGTGCAGCCGGACAGGCCGAGAGCAGCTGCCACCCCGGGGAGCAGAAGGAAGCAAGCGAGCCCAGCCTGGCCCCGGCCGTGAGCAGCGAGAGGCCTGACAGCCAGAGCAGGCTGCACGACGGCAAGGGACAGACCAAGCTCCTGCAGCTGTTGACCACCAAATCGGACCAGATGGAGCCCTCGCCCTTGTCCAGCTCCTTGTCAGATGCAAACAAGGACTCCGCACGCAGCTTGCCTGGTTCTGGGTCGACGCACGGAACCTCGCTCAAGGAGAAGCATAAGATTTTGCACAGACTCTTGCAGGACAGCAGTTCCCCCGTGGACCTGGCCAAGTTAACAGCAGAGGCCACGGGCAAAGAGCTGAACCAGGAGGCCACCAGCACGGCTCCTGGTTCCGAGGTGACTACTAAACAGGAGCCAGTGAGCCCCAAGAAGAAAGAGAATGCACTACTTCGCTATTTGCTCGATAAAGATGATACTAAAGATATTGGTTTACCAGAAATAACCCCCAAACTTGAGCGACTGGACAGTAAGACAGACCCTGCCAGTAACACAAAATTAATAGCTATGAAAACTGAGAAGGAGGAGATGAGCTTTGAGCCGAGTGAGCAGGTAAGTTTGGTCATGGGTCCTGCCCAGTGTACTAATCCGTGTCCATCAGGGATTTTCTCCACAGGGGCATTCTGAGGCCTCAGGTGACTTGATAAAAACAAGCCTTCTCTCTTGTTCTTGGTTTGAAAGAGAGTTGATTCCCATTGGAGCTGCATGTTCCAAATGTCCAGTGAAGAGGGACACGGTTCTAGAGCTGGGGACGCTGACTTTTATTCTGTAAAGGGCCAAAGGGTAATATTTTAGGCCTTACAGGCCACATGGCCTCTGCCACAGATGGTCAGTTCTGTCACTGCAGCGTGAAAACAGCCCTAGACATTGCAGAAGCAAACGAGTGTGCTCTGTCCCTATCAGATTTATCCACAGGCACTGATATTTGAATTTGATAACAATTTTCATGTGTCACAAAATACCCTTCTTTTGATTTTTATTTTCAACTATTAAAAAATGTAAATCCATTCTTAGCTCGTGGGCCATGCAGAAACAGGTGGGGCAGGACTTAGCCGGCAGGCCAGCTGTGGCTTACTGACCCATTATTAGAAGTTACCTAAATTGGAGATAATCACTTCCTTGAAACTGGGCTTTGTCGGGAGAGACTTAATTAAATTATTTCTTATTCACCTTCCTTTCTTTTTAAGATCAGTCTGTCTGACTGGTTTTCAAACCGAATGAAGATCACTCTGTCTTTATTCGCAACCAAAACTTCTGATTAATGCTAAAGAATTTTGTAGACCATCAGTATAAAAAGCATCTAAGGAGAAATGGATAGTAGGAAAGGTGAGGTCAAGTTGGTATATCTGAGCCATCACATATAAACACAGAACTGAAATAACAGGTCACATTATGTTCTCATCTGAAAAATTAATTTCTTGAAAAAATCCAAGGTTATTAAAATAATACTCAGAATCATTCTAGATGATACTCTATAAGGAATTAGTGACATCACAGAGAAATGCAAACCGTTTAATATTTTTCTTTCTTTAAAAAAAAATGTTATTGGGGGAGGGTATAGCTCAGTGGTAGAGTACATGGTTAGCATGCCCAAGGTCCTGGGTTCAATTCCCAGTACCTCCTCTTTAAAAAAAAAAAAAGATTGAGTTATTGCTGACAGTAATGGCTTGGCACAAGGCAGTTCCTGGTAAATTGACAGCCAGCCAGGTTAACGATCCAGGGCTCCATCAACTCCACAGCCCCCGAGTGCTGCCTTATGATGTGAAGGCACAGCATGGCCCTTTCTGCTTAAAATGGTTCGCTGACTTGTCCTCGGCTCTTCTGTTGCAAGTGAGCATTTTAGCTGTGGCTGTCTTCAGGGACATAGTATGGATGGGAGAGGGGAGAGCAGCACCACTTAGGGTAACCTTGGACCTCCTAGGCAGAGGCCGCTGGGGCGGCCCCAGGATGGAGAGCACTGATGGGGGCAAGGCCGGGTGTGCTCTGCGGCCGGGCTCCTTCCAGGTCCTGGGCACGCAGCTTCCTGTCTTTCTTTCACTTTGCGATCTGGACAGCTTGCTTCCACTCCTGTGAGGCAGATAGGAGGCTTCAGGCCTTTGTGCCCGAACACAGTGTAGTTATGTAAACATCTTTGATGCTTAATCCTTAAACTTAGATGTGAGTGTGGAATTCCGTGTGACTGCTATCCTGTAATGCTGTAAGATCACTGGATGGAGGAAGCTGGGAGCTCAGCAGACAGTTAATAACAGTATCTTGGGTAGGATGTAGTGTAAAACCATATTGACAGCTGTGGATGGTGTCACCTTTTGAGGTTTAGTAGATTGGAATACCCAGAGCTAGTGGCAGTTCCAAGTGACACTGTCACTCAGGTCTCCTGACACATGCTGGAGGGCGAGATGGTGACTCATGAGGTCTACCTTAGCTTGGCAGCTGCGTGGCTGGCCCCTCCCTCCATAAACAGAATGTGCTATCCCAGGCCTGAGGCCCTCGGGACTTACAGGGTCAGGGAAAGGGGATGCTGTTTGGCATTTCCATATTTAAATGTATGATTATACTAATTTCATACAAGAAACTGACAAAAAAGAAGTTTGGGGGTTTTTCTTTTTCTTTTTAAAGTCCTTGAGCCACTTGCAGTTTCTAATTGGTGTTTAAAAGAAACATTTTTCTAGCCTAAATTGCCTCACCTTGGGAACACAAAGCCTAGAGTGTGATCAGCACAGATCTGTTACTTAAGGGGGGGGAACCATCTCTCTCTCTCTCTCTCTCTCTCTCTCTCTCTCTCTCTCTCTCTCTCTCTCCCTCCCCTCCCTCTCCCTCTCTCTCCCCCCCCCCCTCTCCCTCTCTCTCTCTCTCTCTCACACACACACACACACACACACACACACAAACACAGTTTTTTCTTAATGAAACCCAGTCCCTGGTTTTACCCTCCATCCATTCCCATTTAAAACTCCACCAAAAAAATAACTGCTGCAGAGCAATTTTAACATCGAAAACATTGCAACTTGAAGGGTTACCACAGGAAGCATGTTACCTAAATTTAGATCAAAGAATGTTACTTAAAGAAAAAAGCAGGGATTCTTTGACCTCCAAGTACAGATTGATTGGATCTCCTACCAACCCCCGTACTTGTTTACTGAAGACTTTCCTTTTGTTTCTTTTCAAGGGAACACATGTTTAGTCAGATAAACTTTTAACGACCCTGAATTGCAGAGTCTTGTTACTTTGATTCAGAGAAGAGCCATTAACGAGTGTGTGTTTGACCTATCACTGACTTATTAAGGGCAGGAAGTAATTCAATGGCGCTGTTATACTTAAAATAGCATTCTTCACTGGGTAGAGTATTTGAACAGCATTTGTTTCTGCAGTGTTTCACAACCAGCAGGAAAGAAGGGCAGAAAAATGTCGTGTGTTTACCAACCTGTAAGTTATGTATTTATACAATGGAGTATGTGTAAATGATGCTAACTAAAATGATACTCTTATGTTCTTTTCTTAATACTACTGAGCCACTTATGGTGAGTGTTTAGAAGTAGTCTAAAAAGAATTCCTTGTTATTTGGCTCCATTAGAAAAGCAAGCCATATTTTAAACTGGTAGTGTCCTGAGATTTTTCCCTCCGAATGAGGTAGAATTGTTACCATTTTTTAAAACAATTTTATGTTAGGCAGATGTGGTAAAATCATACTTTCTTTTAAAATTTTGAAACGCTGTTTTGTAATTTATTAGAATACGTGCATATGTTCTTTATGTTTCCTTCAGAGAACAAACTGATTTGACACATGAAAAATTCATAAAACCAGAAAAATGAAAAATTACAGAAATCAAGTTCAATTTGCATTTTGTAGAACTTTTACAAAAATCTTTCTGACTCATTTTCTGCCTGAAATAGTTTAAACCAACTATTCAAATTGATGTGGCTAATTTGAGCATTCGAATAGATGCCTAAGCAAAACTTTGAAGTATCTTGGCAAAGCATTTGAAAGGAAGGCATTAATCTTTTTGTCTTGTGAAGAAGTCATGCCTAACAAAGTGGATAGGAACTCGAAGAACTTGTGATGAGAATTAAAGCTTACAAAAATTTAGGGGTAGAATGTTTGGTCAGAAACTTAGTGTGATCAAATCCAGCTCTTTCAGAACTTACATGAACTGCAGAAGAAAATACCATAGTCATCAAATTTTATTGCTAGACAACCAAAGGCATATAGATACTCTCCTTGAAGAACATTTAAGGTAAAATTTAAGACCACTGGATAAGTTTACATGTGTACTGCAAAAATGGACGAGAAATGAACACAAACAAAGCCATATTATCTCTAGTGGGGAAGTGCATTATCTCACAATGCCTTTTTCTGAAAAACTGAATGAATTCAAATAGCGTTCATAGTTAATGGGTCTCCAAAAAACCAATTCCGTCTGAATATAGTATACCAAGAAGTTCCTGTATGGCTTTCTTCAGATAAGTAAGTGTTTAGTTATCTGTCAAAGCTAGACTGATCCACAGTTGAATTCGGTCAACTCTTAAAATGATAAAGGTTAAAATTTGAAAGTCAGTTTTAATACATGCTTTTGAAAAATAAAAATCAACCAAGGAAAATCATGGATTTTTTATGATCTAATTATTTGAAATAAAGAAGCAATAAATTGATTTAAACCATCTAAATATAGTTTAATGTATATTTGTATATACAGAGTAACTTTAGATTTATTTTAAATTTCTTATTATTAGATGCGAGAGTAGATCACAAAGTGAGACTCGTGAATCCTATCAATAGATCTCTTTGAAACTATCATAGTTGTTTTTCAAGTTTTTCAATGTTTTTCAAACCATTTGAGATGGTTTAAAGTATAATTTAATTCGTGTGAAAAGAGTGAAAGAAGGAGAGATGGGAGTCTAGACCAGACTGTTAATCTGTATTGTAAAAGCTTTCTTTACACACGTCTGGGATTGGGAGTAAATATAAGAGCCTCCACTGAAGGAAATAATATGCTTTATTATTGCTTATGTGAACCATTTATTTTGGATTCAAGGCATTCTGCAAAGCCTTCTTAAGAAACAGCTTATTACAGCGCACCCTTCTCACCCCTCCACTCACGATGAATTTCAAGGTCCATGTTTCAAAATACTCTACCTGAGACAGTGTTAGTTCTAGGGAAGCTGGTTTCCTAGGACAGCGATAAACTTCACAGTTTATTAGAACCTCTTTCTTACCTCTGTAGCTGTTTTCATGACACAACTATAAGGATATTTATCAAATGTGTATGAAACTTTTTTTCTGAGAAACTATTGGAATTTCTATGACAAACTGAGTTGATTCTGGGAAGTTTTTTTAAATTACAGGTTAACATGGTTAAAGGAACTCATTGGGTTGACTGAGTGTCCATTTCTGTGTCCCAGGCCCTGTCCTTGGAGGGCAGTAAATGTTGGCACTGCTGTTTGCACCATACGTATTCAGCAAAACATGGTAACAGCAGATTTGCAGTGTGACTTTACGCATACATTTAACTTGCACAGAATCGTCCATACACTTTCAGAAAGTGAAGAGGTGGATACTAAATGGCTCAGTAGTGTGAGCAGTCTTGCCCACTGTTGACCCCAGCGCGCTCGGGCCCTAGCGGAGTGATCATGCAGTGAGGACGAGATGGGACTGGGTTTTGGTTCCCATGAAGCTCCAGCAGTGCAAGGCTGCAGCTCAGGTTTTTAAGTGCAGCGTGACCCCCATGTAAACTTCATCATTTTGGACTCAGCCAAAGAAGCAGGGATGTGCTTCCATCCTGGAGGGAAAGCTGGCTGTGTTGCCCTTGGAGGGGACATTTAGGAAGGCTCCCTCCTGAGCTGTTCTCAGGATCATTTTGTCTGTCTCTGTCTATGTTTTAGGGTGCTAACTGGAACCTAACCCTTGTCTAAGATGTCTCTCTCCCAAATTTGATCCCTCCCTCTTTTGTCAGAAACGGGTAGCTAAATTAACTAGAAAATGGTCTTGTAGTTGCTCCTAACAATGTGATAGGAATTCCCTGGAAAATGGCTCTCCAAGTTCTTGCTAAGTTAGTTGACTATGAGTAGAATCAGATAAAATATCACTTCATTTTATCCTTTCTAACTTGAGAAATATGTCCAGTCAAAAGACTTCCTGTGTAGATATTACATTTGCGATAAACTGCAAAAACCTTAGTAAATCCAGCTCCTTGGGTGTAGGATAAAACTGTGAGCCATTCTGCTTTAAGTATACCTCCCACCAGACGTAAATGATTTCATGTGAATTGCCAGTGTAGACAAAAGTGTCAGTCATGGTCAAGGATTCAAAGTCCATCCAGTGACTTTGGGGAAATTGCCTAACTTGTGTTTTTCCACCTACACATCAAGAGAATCGTTCTTACCTTTCTCTTCACCGGAAAGTATTCCTGGCATTTAACTTAGCCATTTTCTTGTGTGGTTGCGCTGTCTGATTTTTAAGTACTTGGCACATAGGTAGGTTCTACTTAAAAGAACATAAATTCAGTTGAGCTCTTTGGAAGAAAAGCGCTGCGTATGAAATGGTGATAACGTACCTTGTTTTAATGTTGGTAATTGAAATAAAAATTATTTTAATACCGGGAAAAGCTGTAAGAAACATTTTTATGGCTTCTGTAAAGTCATATTAGTAGTAGATGCTGTGTTTGGGGACAACTTGTTATGCTGCTTCTCTTCGCTTGTCACCTAAACTGGGGAGTGACTGAGAAAGCCAGTGTCATTCGAAACTGAAAGTGTAAGCAGGAAAAAACACTCAAATGGAAAAGGCAGTTCCGAGCTATTCAGGGTTACTTCAGGCTCACCATGCGTTTTTACCCCTTGCTCTTAAAAAACAAAAACAAAAAACAAAGTTCTTTCTAAAAGGAAATGACCATTTACTAAATACTGATTTAGTATAAATTTGGGTCATATTTTCTGCTGGTTTTTTGTTGTTATTTATTCGGGAAAGTTAGCTACAAAACCTGGACCTGGGCTGTAAGTCATAGTACCCTTACGGCTAATTAGAAATACACATACTCGTGAATAATTGAATTATTAGCAGAAAATAAAGGGGTATTTATAAATTGCCAGTGAGTCACAGTGCTGGGGGAGGGCTTCCTCTCTAAATCAGTCTTCTCTGTTTTTACAGATGAGGAAATTGAGGACCAAGAGCTAGTTATTTGTCCTTTGTCTATTTAGTCTTTTTAAAAAATGATCAGTTAGGCCTGCATCCCCGTGGGTCTGCGTCTTATTTGGCTCTGGTGCCTTACATCATACGGGGTAGGTCTGTAATTGCAAATGGGCCTGCTGCGCCCACTCTTTGCATAGGACTGGATAAACTCCTCTGTTTGTTAACCGCAGCCTGGCAGTGAGCTGGACAACTTGGAGGAGATTTTGGATGATTTGCAGAAGAGTCAATTACCACAGCTTTTCCCAGACACGAGGCCAGGCGCCCCCACCAGATCAGTTGACAAGCAAGCCATCATCAATGACCTCATGCAACTCACAGCCGAGAACAGCCCGGTTACACCTGTCGGAGCCCAGAAAACAGCACTGCGAATTTCACAGAGCAGTGAGTATGAGATATCGGTGGTTATGGCAAGAAATTCCCATGTAATCACCATCAGAAACAGGGATTACTAAAATCTGACGCAAACAGCTTAGTCACTTCAAGGTTTTTATGGTCAAATAGCACCATCTACTGTCCTGGCCCTTCTAGGCAGTATGGAGAATGGATTCTAGGGAATGTGGCCCTCCTGCACACAGTCTGGTTGTTAATTTCATCAACACGAGTCAGACAGACCTGCATAGATAAGGTTCTTCAGATGATTGTCATGTTTCCCTTCATTTCAGTTACTGCCTGCACAAATGGAGTTTAAAATAGATTTTTGTGTGGCTAAATATGTGACTGAATACTTACAATACAGAAACTTAGAAAGTTATGCTGACTTTTTAGGAACTAAAAATATTCTTACCAAAATATTTAATCATTACACATGAAAGGGCTACACACACATCAAAAATAACTTGTCCTGCCCCTTAGGAATTCTCATACAGGTGTCAGTTTCACATGGAACTTTATCATAAAATGTTTCCTAAGTGCATTTTAAGTTTCATTAGTGTGATATAAAGCTGGAAGACCGTAGACTTTTATAAAATACATTTTTAATCGCTTCTTTTATTCCTTTTATTTTATATATTTGTGAGTTGAAGATGAAGTGTTTCTTCACTGTGGACACTTAGTTTACAAAACTGGATAGTTAAAGTTGTCCACTACTTTTGAGTGGAAGAAAATAATGTTTCCTGTGCCAGGGACATAATTTGTAGAAAGACAGAGAACCTCTTTAGTGTTAAATTGGTGAACAGAATGATTTTCCCCTCTTAAAATACAGTTTGACCCAAAGCTTAGCATCTGTTCTCAAATCAGAAATGGCAACCATCAGCCAAGTCACAAAATATCTTCAGTTAATAGATCCTTTCTCATGATTCCTGATCATTCAGAAAAAAAGTAAAACAAAACAGTTTTTATTTGCTATCTGTCAAAACCTGCCTATTTCTTAGGGATTGGAGGGTTACTTATGGCCCATGAGAGATCACAAAGTCAGAAAGCTCAGAAGTGAGTAAGAAACACACTAGCCAGTTTATGCTCATTACGCAGAGGAGTTAATGGAAAGCTGCATGGGAACGCATGGTTTTTCCTCTGTCTGTACCTCCCGATTGTATTCAGACAAGTGAGCAGTAACCAGGTAACTAAACTGAGGAAGTCATGATTAAGCATGTACATAATTTTGTATTCCAAACCCTAATTCTTCTAAATATTTCATTTCTTTGATTGATCGTTAGGAGTAAATGTTCTGTTTCGTACTGTGCTCCTATAATTTAGAGAAAATAAAGTACTTGATATTATTTGATACATTAGCTCTATGAATTGTAATTAACAGTATCTTTGTACTTTTAAAACAATTGTTGTCAAATTACTGGTTGTCTGTGTGATAGTATTGTGCCCTGGTGTAGTACTTACACACTAGACATTCTTGTGAACCAACCCTAGGAATTATTTCAAATGTAAATGTGTCTGAAACTTAAAGAAGTTCTGTTGAGAAGATGAAACAGGGCCCTAAAGCTTTTAATACTGACTTCAGGTACCAGAGTTCACACTTAAGGATTTTAAATTCCAATGAGAGTAGACATGTTTAACCTAACTCTAGCCTTAGGAAAGTCCAGTTAAGAAAATGATATTCTCATGTCCAAACCACATGTATGTCTGCAGTTGGTGCTATATGTGGGAAATGTTTATGGCTTCACAGCTCTGACAAAGCAATATTCCAAAGTTCAAATAATATAACATATGGGAAAAAACATATTAGTCGTTTACTTAGCAAGTAGAATTGAATATTAGAAGTAAGTATTGGAGAAAAATATATGGTAAGTGATAGACATGTTCTCTTTTTTTTTCCTTTCTTGTTTTGCAAGGCTGTCAAGAATAAGAGACTGTCGATTAGATTGTGAGTCTGTATTTTGGTGCCACACGTGTTTTTCGTCTGTGAATTTGTCTTTTATGTAGGCAATTGGTCCCTGACTGCATAGCTTTATTAGATTACAAATGACATTTTCCCTGAACACTACTTCTGTTACTATTCTTTTCCATTATCCTATATTAACCTTCAATTTTCATTTGTTTTCTCCTTAGCTTTTAATAACCCACGACCAGGGCAACTGGGCAGGTTATTGCCAAACCAGAATTTACCACTTGACATCACATTGCAAAGCCCAACTGGTGCTGGACCTTTCCCACCAATCAGAAACAATAGTCCCTACTCAATGATACCTCAGCCAGGAATGATGGGTAATCAAGGGATGATAGGAAACCAAGGAAACTTAGGGAACAGTAGCACAGGTAAGGGCTCAAATGCACTGTTAACTTTATTGGTGGGTTATTTAACTGATGATGTATTTCATCCACATCAAACTAGTAGGATTCTTCAAGTGAATTTTTTAACGTTAGGAACTAACATTTGAATGTAAGAAAATTCTGCAGATTTTCACCGTGAGAGGCAGTGGAAAACATTCCAGTAAACTGACCATTTTGTTCTGTGCTTCTTATTTTTACAAGGTTTCTAATCATTAATCCTGTAGCGTAGATTTATTTCATGTCTATTTCAGTTACTATTCTAGACACGGTAGCAGTACGTGTAAGATAATTTGGTGGTCGCTAGCTTCTCGTGGTAATCTACTGATAACCCCCAAACTTCTTATTAATCCATAGTTTGTATTTAGCGAATTTCAGAATGAAAGTTTAAAATGCAGCCAACCTGTTATGCTCATCAGTGGTAATGATTCTCATTCTGAAAAATACTAATCAAAAATAAAGAACTTTAAATGGTAGTACGCCTGGCATAATAGTTACTAATCCAGGGGCTCCATTTTTGAAGATGTATGAATTTGCCTGTGATCTGGTTTGGACCTTGACCTGTAGTGACTTAAGGTGTCTGCCAAAAGTTGCATATTCCTAAGTGGTAGCCTCTGCCCTGGCAGCTGCCGTGTTCCCAGTCCTCCATCCACTGCAGGTTAGAAATCATTGCAGCAGCATTAGTTGCTATTACCACTGCATCCTGTACCCTGTAATATCTGTTTATCACAGACACAGCAGGATGCTAAGTTTTTTAATGAACTTCTCACGGTTTACAGCTTTCTTCCTTTGTCAAAATGAGGTAATGGAGACAAAGATGTTGAAAGAAATAGGTGTTATAAAAAGAACTTACATTCATGGGTTTTAATTCTTGGTATTTTTTTTAGCTTAGTCTCTAATCCCTGTATGCACATTGCCATTTGGATAGTTAACTGAAACTGAGAGTTCAATTTAAGGGGAAAAGATGGGGTTTTTTTAACTTTATATTGTTGGTAAGCAATTCATGGGAAGTATGAACTATATTGTATTAAAATAGTTGATTCACTCAACAAATATTTTTATATCATTTTTTAAAAGAAAAAAGTACTGTTTTTATATGATTAAAATATTAATTGTAAAATTTTATAAGAGAAAAGGAGCCAGTGATTTATTAAAGGTGGCCCCCTGTTGGCGGAATGCAAGAAGATCTGGGTCAGGTCGGAATCTAGGAATTTGGGGATGGACCTGTATTCAAATCTGGGCAGCCTGGAGATGACTGGCATCCAGGCTGTGAGGGTCGTACAGTGCCTGTGCTTTGTTGCAAAAAGAAAAAACCCGAAAGAGACTACCCTGGTTATAATTACATTAATGTTTTTGAATTATGGATGATTTTCCCTTGTTCCTAGACTTCCTATAATTTTGTCATATTAATTAGGTAATAGATGTTTTTGAAAAATAAAATGCCTTTTCTCCCGTATCTTAGTATAGTTCAAATCTAGCCTTAAATGATTTTTTAAATATGTATTAATATAATACTGTTCTAACTTGTTCAGTCTAATTAATTACCCTTCACTCTCAATCATCCTAATGTAGTGCATTCTCATTTTACCAATGAAAACCCACCCACAATACATGTTCTCTCCATTTCTTAAATAAACCCTGTTTTCAGTTATTTATCATAATTAAAATAAATGAAAGCAAGCCACGCATTTGAAAGTGGAACTTTCACACATCCATCATTGAACACTTCGACTCCCCTGGGGTTGTTCCCCTTTAGTATATCAGGGTTTAGCAATGTTTGGCCAGTGCCAGCCTCCCGGGGAGGGGCCCGACGAGAGAGAGCAAACACGTGATCTGCTCGGCAGTGCTGTGCTTTTCTCACTGGTCCATGTGGTCGAACAGCTGTTACTATCTCAAGTGTAGAAGGATTTTCACAAGTCTGCCACACCCCGCCCTAGATCCCTGCCATCAGGAATGCGGTGGTCCAGGTTCACTGAGGTGGTGGGAGCTCCCTGGCCTTGGCCATAAAGAACTGGAATGGAGAGACCCTGTCATTTCCCCTGCTTCTGAGGCTGCCTTGGTCAGCTTTGAAACTTAACCAATAGTCATGCTCTGAAAGGGATTTGCAGATTTAAAGGCTGGCCTAGGCTTCGTGGGATACTCTCTGTGATTTGGGTTTATAATTAGAGTATTGATTATCAGTTTTTACCTTGTTCCTCTTAGCCTCACCTCCCTTTTGGAAAGTAAAGTGTTGACGTGTATGTCAGCTAATGTGATTCACTTCCTGAGGAAGGAAGTTGGGGTTATCCACACGCCACAGCACCTGTTTCTAAGTACATATGGGAACAATTTTAACAGCTTTTCCGAACTGTAAAGAGTGGCAAGTCCATGCTGTGAAAAACTTCGTAGTAATTGCCAGTTCATATTTCTTAGCCAAGGGCCCACGTCTGTCCCGGGGAGGGCGTCTGCTGTCGGGCCGTGTGTTAAGAACAGTTGTTGTGTACAGAGTAAGAGCATCTGGCGTTCATACGTGCTGACTATGTTTCCAGTCTCTGCACCTCTCAATTCTCTGGCTTGCCTGCAGGCATGATTGGTAGTAATGCTGCCCGGCCCACTATGCCAGCTGGGGAATGGGCACCGCAGAGTTCTGCTGTGCGAGCCACCTGTGCTGCTACCACCAGTGCCATGAACCGGCCAACCCAAGGAGGTATGATTCGGAACCCAACAGCCAGCATCCCCATGAGACCCAACAGCCAGCCTGGCCAAAGACAGATGCTGCAGCCTCAGGTCATGAATATAGGTAAGGTAGTTCCTGTGCTCTGTGCTCTTCATCTTTATGCTTTCTTAGAGGAGAGGAGCAGCTCCCTAAGTTCTGTCCAGACATGCTCCTATTGGCAGTTTAGGTAATCGCCCGTGTCAAGCTGCCATAAGTAGGCTTTTGCTGGAACTCTGCGTAGGAATCATAGAATCATAAAGTCGCAGGTTTTCCAGTTACATGAGGAACCCACTACCTTTGTGATGTTTTATTCTCATTAAATTCTCTAATTTCAACTTTTATGGGGAGTGAATTAGAGTGTAACACTGTGAATGTAGTATAGATGATATTTTAAAGAAGTATTACAGTGATACAGCAGTGATTTCTAAGTCTTCATGGTCTTCAGAATCATCTCAGGACATTAAGATACAGATTCCTGGGCCACGGCCCTAGACTATGAAACCAGCTCTCCCAGGTCCTCACTGAAGGTGCAGGGTCTTACAGAACATCTCACAAAATGTAAGGATCACTGGAATTCTATTTGGATACAGTTCACGTGTTATTAAAATTAATGGTCTGATACATTGTGTGATACCATCTGTACATAATACCCAGAATAGGCAGATCTGGAGGGAAAGAAAGTAGATTAGTGGTTTCCCTGGGTTGGGTTTCTGGAGGGGGTTCTGGGGAGTGACTCCTCATGGTCATGGGGTTTCTTTTTTGGAGGAATGAAAATGTCCTAAAATTGATCATTGTGATGATTGTACAACTTTGCAGATATACTAACACCCACTGAATCATACACTCTAAATGGGCTAATTATATGGTATGTGAATTGTATCTCAGTAAAACCATTATTAACAAAAAATTAATGGTATGTGCAACTCAGACTTGATCATTTTCTTAATCATTGACATATTAACCTTCCTCTTATCGTGTACATTAGCTTAATTCAGATAAGTTCATGTTTATGTACTTTTTCATATTCTTAAATAATAATAATGAGTCAGAGCTAAATCATTAACAGGAAGATGCCAGGATTGTTTTGACAAGATCATGCAGAATTCTACCCCCCAGCATCGGTTTTCTTTTCCAGTTTAATTGCTCAGCACATTTTGGTTTATTGTTTCTGAAAGATGACATTCATCTTGCCTTTCTACAGAGAATTTACTTGGAACTAATATGTGTTCCGTAAACATAAATTCACATAATTTGAAGCTTGCATGAAAAATGCTAAAGATGGCCAGATTTCCATGCAAAAATAACCTGGGAAGTTTTAAAACTAATGATTCATTCATTTAAAAATCAGAATAATAAATCCCTTCTATCCAGAAACTTCATTTATCCTCATTCTTCATTGAAGGGCACCTGGCTTTTGAGCTCGAAATAAGGCTTTATGAGCTTCATTGTGTAGCTGAGTTTCTCTGATCTTTTAAATAAACTCAAAAATGCCGTTAACAACAACAATAAAGCCGTGAAGTCAATAGAAAATTACTGTTGAAATGTAAGCAGGTCTACAGATAATGACAATCAAATCGTTAAAGAGCTCATGTCATTAGCTTAAACATTAGCTTTAAATTCCTAACAAGAATTCCTAAGAAAGAGCACATCTGAGTTGCCTGGGCCTCCTTTCTGCTCCTCTACTCTGGTGGAAGGGTTAACTGCAGTGCAGTCCTTTAAGTTTTGAAGCAGGTAGTGTAGACCAGCACTTCTCAAAAGTATGTCCAGGACGCCATGCCCTCGGGGGTCTGCAAGGCCAAAACTATTTCTATAGTAATATTAAAATTATTTATCTTTTTCACTCTCATCCTCTCATGGACATACAGTAGAGTTCACTAAAAAAAATCTTGTTTATGTTGCAAACAAACAAAGTCATTGGAAAAGAGATCAAATTTATAGTTATTAGAAGGGAAGTGGGGGGAGGAGGAATCAGAGGAAGGCAGTCAAAAGGTTCAGATTTCCAGTTATAAGATAAGCAATTTCTAGGGACCTAACATACAACGTGACTAATATGAACACTGCTGTATGTTACATATGAAAGTTAGTCTGAGAGTTCTCATCACAAGGAAAAAAAATTCTTTTTTTTCATTTGTGTCTGTTCACTAAACTTAATCATTTCATGATGTATGTAAGTCAAATCATGCTGAGCACCTTACACTTGCTGTGCAGTGCTACGTGTCAGTTCTATCTCAATAAAGCTGGAAGAAAAAACCTTGCTTATGCTAACGTAGTGGATTTATTATGATGATTTTTAAATAAATTGATAATCATTTTCCAGTTTTAGTTTCTTTCCATTTCAGTAAATATCAGTAAGATACAACATCCTTGAAAGCTTTAAGAACCTCCCAAGTACAAGAGGTTTGGACAGCTGGTCTAGATAGTCCCTGAAGTGAGTGATTAGTCTTAATATTTATTGCCCTTTTTTAAAAAACCAAAATTCTGTCATTAGCTTCACCTCATTATTATTGCTTCTTTTTCATTTTCTGTGAGCCAGATACTTCACTTTATATAATGTAGCTGAAACAGACACTTCCCTGATTACAAGTTGTAAGATGTGGGGGTTGTTCTATTCTCTCCTTTTAGGGTCATCTGAATTAGAGATGAACATGGGGGGACCTCAGTATAGCCAACAGCAGGCACCTCCAAACCAGACCGCTCCGTGGCCGGAAAGCATCCTGCCGATAGACCAGGCCCCATTCGCCAGCCAGAACAGGTGAGTGCTGGGCACCCAGGAGGCCCAGAGCGAGTTCCTGAGTTCCGTGAATTGCCTCAGGCCAGGCCAGAAGTCCTCTCTCCCCTTTGAATAGTTGGTGCCTGATCAGTTGTCATCTATTCACATTTTATCATTAACTGAGCCGGCAGTGCAGGGGTGTGGGGGGAAATCCAAAAATCAGTGTGACTTAGGGCATGACTTTAAAGAAGTTACAATTTAGTCGGGAAATAAAATATGTAGACTGATAGCTGTAGTATGAGGGGTGCTATGTGCCTTAAGTGCTGTGAGAGAAATCAACCATACTTCAAGAGGTCATACAGTTGAGGTGACTGGGGAAAGCTTCAGAGCCTGGAAGAAAGGGTATCACTGCAGGAAGCAGAGACACAGGAAGCCAGTCCGTCTGGCAGAGCAGCGCCCTCAGAGCTGGAGGTTACAGAAGCGTTCAGGGTAACAGAGAACAGTCTGGTTTTATGTTATGTATATTCCACCACGTTAAAAAAAAATAAAATAAAAGCCAGTATCAGAAGATTTGGCTGTAAGAGTAGGTTAGTAATAGATTTATAGAAGGTCCTAAATACCAAACTCTGAAGAATTCAGCCTTTTTTTCATTCAGACATTGAAGAAATTTTTTGAAAAAGAAAGCTGTATGTGATCAAGGTCGATTGAATATTTTTGGTGCTGATTATCAGTCTAATCATCTTTGGTCTCTTGTAGTTAATCTTTTCTAATTGCTCATGAAATATTTTTGTATTTGCTGTGCTGTAGTTTCCATGCATCATGTCTGGGTGTGGGTTTATTTATACTGCTTGGTATTTGGTATATGTTGTGCCTTTTTTAATCTGTGGATTGGTGTTTTTCATCAGCTCTGGAAATTTTTAGCCTTTATCTACTGCCCCTCCTCCATTTTCTCTATTCTTTCTTTCTAAGATTCTGGTGAGATATGTTATACCATCACTTTCTACATTAGATTTTCAAAAATTCTACCCTCAATTTTTTTTTTTTTTTTTTTGGCAGGGGGAGGTAATTAAGTTTACTTATTTATTTTTGGAGGAGGTGCCAGGGATTGAACCCAGAACCCCATGCATGCTAAGCATGTGCTCTACCGCTTGAGCTACACCCTCCCCCAGTTCCTTAATTCTTAATTTATATATTTTCCATCTCCCTATCTCTCTGTACCACATTCAGGATAATTTATTCATATCTATATTTCAGTTCATTAATTGTCTCTTCAGCTGTGTTTAATCTGGTTATATTTTTCATGTCTAAAAGTTCTGTTTGCCTGGTCATCTTTCATAGTCTCTTATCATTGGCTTATTTTCGTGATTCCGTCTGTGTATCTTTAAACATTACATTCATCATTATTTTCTAAATTTCTTGAATCGGTAATTCCAATATATGGATTTCTTGTGGTTCTAAATCCAGTGATTGACTCTTACTCATGGTGGCCTGTTTCCCTGCGTATTTTGGTAATCTTTCATTGGGAGTGCCTAGCTGATCTTGAGACACATCAGAGTTGTGTTACATGCATAGTCCCATTGTTTTTTAGCAAAGCACTGGAAGCACAGACATCTCGGAGGTGACCTTGAGGGCTATGTGCTGCTTGGCTGGTTGGGTGGGCAAAGAGCCCTGAGGCAGGGGGCCTAGTTAGGAGACTAAACAAGAGGCAGTGTGTGCACTTAAAGGATCAGGCAGTGTTTTCTGGAAGGCAAACAAATTAGAAGGCTTAAACTGGAGAAATGTAGCCTTGAGGCTCACATGTAGAGAGTTCGGGTTGGAGCCCCAGTGAGGACCTTACTGCAGACTGAACATTTTGTCCTTTTCGAGTTATTCTAGTCTAAAATTATAAAATACTTTTATCAAAGTTACAAATGATGAAAGCAGGGTTTCTGAAATTTCAGTAAGGGTAGAATATTTCCAGAGCTTCTTGTTTAAAAAATACATATACACACAGGTTTTGTAGTGACTCCTCCTCCGGGCCGAAGTGCTGCTGCTTACTAGCTCAGCACGGTGGTGTGGTGGCCATCTTCCTTTCTGTATCTTAGGGGGCTAATAAGAGTCAGAGGATCAGTGAGGTTTTAAAGAAGCAAAACAGCAGAAGATGGATGTGAACCCAGCAATAGGCTGTGTGAGGAGAAGTTGAGTTATTTCACTGAAAGAAATGAAGGTTAGGGCAACTGCTTCATACCTGTTTTAGGGAGATAATGGCGGAAGGGTAATTGCCAGCTGTATTCCGTTCACTCGGGGAGAAACCAGTGTTTTCAAACCCCACTGTGTCTGTGACCATCTCCGAGGTCTCCTGGAAAGGCGGGTCTGGGCGAGCCCAGGGTTCCGCGTGTCTCACAAGCCCCGGGGGAAGCCAGCACCGCCGCTCCTCCCGATACACTTTGCGTAGCAGCGAGGCCGTGGGAGAGCGGACGGAGGAACCGCAGTTGGTCAGTGTGGCTCTTGCTGGACCAGCGTGGCCTCCTCCACTGGGTGTGCTTGGAACAGAGCACCGCGTCAGTGACCACTGCAGTCCTTTCTCAGGGGTGCTACTTTCTCAGGGTCCTTCCATCTCTTCAAGTCTAATTTCATGGTGTCAGTGAGTATTGTGCTTTTTCTAAATATGTTTGATATGTTAAAAAAAAATCCATTTCCATGGAAACTCACTCATAATAAAAATGTAGTGCAGTAGTTGAATCCAGCACCTGATAGTTGTTTTTGGATGAAATGTCCAAGATTAGTTTTCAGGGAAAGCTAGGCCCAAAGTTCGGGTTTTCACTGTTGCCCAAGCAGAGGAGGGTGCTGTTAAAACAAAAATGTAAGAATTCCAGGGTACACACTGCATCCCGTTACAGAGCTAGCTGGTGGGGTTTGCTGCGGGCACTTCTGTGACTCAGCACTGCCCCCCCCCCTTCTCTTGCTGCTGCCATTACTGTCTGTTCTCTTTGTATGAGAACTCTGGGTGAAATAAAACATTTTCACTACTTTTAAAGTTATTTCAGTTCTTCCAGACATTAACTCCTCTTATTTTAAATAATTCACTTTGGAAGAAATTTATGACCAGCTTTATGGTAGTCTTACTGTCACAGAAATTCAAAAATGATGGATAACAAAGGTTCTAACCATGTCTCTCTTTTAAGATAAAAGAAAAGCAGTGCTTTTTCCTTAGTCCCCTTTGTAAGTATCACCATTAACAGTTTATATTTTTACTACCTACGTATTTAGAAATAGGTTTCTTCAAGTTTTATGAACCCAGCATTAGTTTATATACCCATTTCAGAAAGGCAACAATTTAGCCCTAAAGATCTCTTAACATATTTGTGTACTTATTTATTTATAGCTGAATTTTCATTCTCTGTATTTCCATTGTTTTTCCCCCTTACTCATCTAGTGTGTAAGAGATGTTTAAAATACAGCCCCAAATTTATAGGTGATTTTTTTTTATGATTTTTTGATTTATAAAAGCGAACAGTAGCTCCCTTCCTTGAAAGACTTCCTTTCACATTAAGTTCAAAATTTCTGAGTTAATCTGCTTTTCTCTTATTTGCAATGTGTCTAAAAGTATTTCTTTGGTTGACTATTTCTCATCACATAGTAGCTGCTACTTTTTTTGCAGAACTTTGAAAGTACACATGAAAAAAGCTGGGATCGGAAATACGGATTGGTATTTTTTCTCTAAGGCAAGCCTATCATGATGTCTCTGGGGGAAGTGACGTAACTCACGGTGTGCCCAGATTTATAATACCCAGCCACAACACAGTGTGTTTTTCTGAGTACAGGTTACGATAGCTATCTTGGCTAGGTCAGGGAACCTTTTATTTTCACCAACTGGAAACTTACTGAACCTACACAGTTCAAGAACTGGTCCAACAAAGAGATATAAGATGTCCTCACCAGGCACGGTCAGAGGTTGATGTTTTTAAATAAATGTCAACATCAAGACCATGTAGATGGTCCTAGAGCTGAGAGTTGGGGTGGTCAGGAGTGGCTGTGCAGGAGCTCCATCGACCCTTCTGGGAAGGGAGGATGGTAGCTGGAGACAAGAGTGGGAAGTGTGGGGTGAGAGGTCTTAGCCTCCTGGCGATGCACATGGCATCTTCTGGGAAAAGACCAGTTGCCCAAGGTGGCTGGGACCCACAGGGAAGTCGTGGACATTACCCTGGGAGAGGTTAGGCTCTACCAAAGTGTGTGAGTCCTTGAATTCCACCACCACCCTGCCCCAGGGCCTTAGACATCGTCCTGGGACAGTGAAGCAAGAATTTTGAGTCAGCTCAGTAAAGTGTGCTTTGGGAAAAGGAACCTGACAGCGTCACATCAGGAGGACTGGAGAGAGACTAAGCATCTTGAGTCCCCGCTTGCACTGCAGGGGACCTTAACCACAGTAGGAATCTGGGTCACACAGTGTAATTTTTTTAATTAAAAAGAAAAAAGCATGTAATAAAAACGGGTTATTTTACTATTATGTAGGAAATCATATACATGTGAATGAACATGTGCATTAGATTTTTTTTTTCCTTTAAGCACTTGGCTGTGTCTTTCCTGGAGTGAGGTTGTCTTACAAAGGTACAAGATGCTCTCCCCTCCCTTCCAACCCTGCCTCTCAGTCTGATGCACACCGGGCATCTGGGTTCAGGTGGAGCCCCCGCAGCCTTGCTGGAGTTAAAAGTCGATTTCCCGTTAGCCCACCATCAGCAGGGAGATCTGGGGTGGCGGTTGTGGTTGTGGAGGAAGACAGCTTATAAAGAAACAGAAGTTGAAAATTATGAAATAAAGCTAGAGAAAGAAAATATTTAATACCTCACTGAACTAGCATCTTTGGGGAGTGAGGTCCCAGGTCTAAGAGAGGTTGGTAAATGGACAGCTTCCATTCCTGGCTGGCTTGAACTAGTTGCCCATGAAATTTACCACATCTAAATGTTGGTCATTCCTCTTTGGGGAATTTCCTCCGCTCTTTGCTTCCGTGACTTGCAGGCCTGTGGTTTTTCTCCTCGTTGCCACTGTGTCTGCTCCTTCCTCCCACTCTCTGAGTGTCACAGTCATGGAGTGATCTGATCACAGGTGTGCTAAAAAAGTTAATTTTGGGAGAGTGTGGCAGCGGAAGGGTGGGGGAGGCGCTATTCTGGTGCCTGGCGTCTCTGAGAATCGCGGCGGTGACCAGAAGAGGCTGGTGGAGAAGTGCCCCTGGCCAGAGCAGGGCCTCCGAGAGTGCTGGCCTTCGTAGCTTGGATGGAGCGGGGTGGGCGGTGTGGCACACACACTGTGCTTGTGGTGGTGGCTGCACTGCCCCTTGGGGTGCCTTGGTGGCCCCGGGATGAGGGCTTAGCTCCGGGGCGGGATGAGCAGTGTCGTCAAGGGCACACTTCATTGGGTGATTTTCTTCACAAGCGACTGGGGCTAGATGGAGAGTATAGATTGTAACGTACTGGGTTAGAGCCGTGTGAAACTGTCTGCTTTAATACTCAGCGTTTCAGGATTCTAGGCCAAAGTGACACATAGCTGTCTTTAGAAAACATGGTACCAAACTGGATAGGTAATTCACCCCTCAGTGAGTGTCATTGCTTAAGATGGGGGTACTTACCTATAAACTTGATTTTCTCCAAAACGCCATGTAGTAACTCTGAGTACAAATTGGATTATCTTTTCCTCTTTTGGTATTAAAGTAACCCAGAAGCTCTTTTTTTTTTTTTTTCTTTCCTTTTTTCATTTTTATCAGAAGCTCTTTTTAATAAGCTCTCCCAGTGAATTTTGTCAGTGAGTTTTAATTCATGTACCGCATAATTTGGAGTTTAGTGTTAAGGTTTTTATTCCCTTATATAATAACAAACTTAGTTTGTGTGTTCATGATCTAATTCTCCTGACTAACTCAGGAAGTCTAACAGCCACACTTCTTGAGGAATTTAATAAGTGTTTACAAGTCCCACTTCTGCATGACTAAGAAATTTCCTTTTAGTCCAGCCAAGTGTAGTCTAACAACAGCTGAGTTCAAAAAAAAAAAACTTAATGGAGCTTTTATGCTCCCGGCGGTCAAGTCTCCCCCCAAAGGTTATCATAGCCTGGTGTGAAATGAGACTGCAGTCAATTCGTCTTTCCTGCTAAAACTCAGAAATGTCCTTTGATGACTTTAGTGCAAAGTTAAATGTGTATGTGCTTGAGGAGTCAGCGTAGATTTGTGGGAACAGTAGTCAGGTGGGCCCTGGAATCGCCTGGATCAGTGGTGAATCCCAGGTTTGCAGCGTCTGCCTGTGTGAGTGCCACCAAATGGTGTGACAACCTCTCTAATTCTCAGCTTTGCCAGCTTTAAAGAGGGGGCAGTAAAAACAAAGATCATTAACAGCTAAGGCCTAGATGTGTGTCCGGCCTCTGTTAGGCACTGAACAAAAAGTGTATCTACTATCTGGGTTGTCTTTTTGTTCCATGTCTGGCTGGTACAGTATTTCACTACTTTTGTCTTTAAGGGGAAAAAAACGTTCTCTAGTCCACGAGCCCAAGACGAACCTGTCTCTCCACAGGCAGCCGTTCGGCAGCTCTCCAGATGACCCACTCTGCCCACACCCTGCAGCTGAGTCCCCAAGTGACGAAGGTGCTCTCCTGGACCAGCTCTACTTGGCCTTGCGAAACTTCGATGGCCTGGAGGAGATCGACAGGGCTCTGGGGATACCCGAGCTGGTCAGCCAGGTAGGCGCCGGGCGAAGCTGAGGCTGGCGGGGGCCAAGCACTTCGTGGGCACGGAGGTGTCTGTTTTCTCTTGTTTACAGATAACCTGCAGTCTGCTTTTTAGAATACTTCCTTACCTCGTAACAAGCAAGCACTGTTTTCTGTCTCCCCGTCCCCTTGTTACTCCCACAGAAACTTTTGCCCAAGAATGGTAGATACTGAGAATGAGCTTTACATAGAACTCGGGCTGGTGATGGGGAGCTACTTGTCTAAAAGAATACTTTGCACATAAGTTAGCAGAGGTTATTTTAAAGGTAGCTGCCATCCAGTAGTCATTTTGACCTCTGCTTGGATTTAGCCCACAGTCATGTGGAGGAGATTTAAGCATCCATGGGAGGGAAAATGAGGAAGGTAACCAGCCCTAGTGTGCTTATGTAGCTTCCCCCTCCTGGTAAGTAAAGTAATTCCCTGCCTGAAGACTACTTCACGGCGACAGTATGATAAATAACATGGTCTCATGAAATAACTTGGCACTTTCTGAGTCTGGCCACACAGCTCAGTTTGTGTGCAGCAGGCATCCTGGTTTGCTGTATAAAGAGCAACCTGGAAAAACGGTCACAGCCTCGCTGCCATCTTCTTCTTTTCTCAGCATGAATCTTCCCTATTTCTTACTGCTAAAAAGTACCTTCCGGGCTTCGATCTACTTCTTGGACATATGACGTGTCATCAGGGTCTGTGAGAAAGGTGATGCAGAGTCATTGGAGACTTCTCTGAAGCATCAAAAATAGTCTTGTCATAATTCCCACATTTAGCAGACGTAAGTGGGAGTTAAGACTTGTCGGTTCATACCGCGAACAGCAGAATGGAAAGAAATGACTTGAGGTTACATAGTGTAACCTGAAATAAATCAAAAGGAAAATGGAGTTGAAATACTTCCTGTGTGGCTGGTTTGCTTTGCCTCCGGTGGTAGTGAGAATTTAGCATTCAGCGTTGCTTCCCTTGAGTTTTGTCAGTGTGACATTTAAAAATGTGATTCTTGGGGTTGCTGAGTGACCTGTAGCATTGTTTTTATCAAAATTGGTGGTGTTTCATCATTTAATATTTTTAGTCTTTTTTTATTTATTTTTGTTATTTCTATTTTGTCTCATCAAATCCATCGTCCTTATGATATCATCATATTAAACTCAATTATAGAAACATGATTGTTAGGTAGAGTCCAGGGAAACGTAGACTACAGATGGACTTTATTTGCCTTCATCAGAGTTGTGTGTTTTCATGCAAAATGGAAATCACTTAAACTTTCTCTCTGTTAAAGATGGGCAAATATTTAAAGTTCTGAGATAGTTTTGCAGATATGGTTAGAGCAGTAGTTCAACAGTGAATGGTTTCTTTCAAGGAGTTTCCACCCACATTTTCAAAACACTGTGCCAGGCGGGGAATGGGCCCAGTTCGCATGGGTTGACCTGAACTGAGCCCGGATTCTGGGTGGCTCCAGGTCCTGCTCTAACATGGGTCAGCTGGAGTGAGGAAGGCCTGCAGCGTCACTGGCTAAAGAAAACCTGAGAGGATTTTGCCGTTGGGCCCCCTGCTCTATATCAGGAGGTTGGGAGCAGCTCCGCCTGAAGTGGATGGAAGAGGAGAAGGAGCCAGGGGCTCTTTCCTGCTCTTCACAGTCATTTAGGGCCACTTGGATCTCAGGTGCCCCCCGCCCCACCAGAGAAATTCTCGATTTCTACACCTGCCCCAGATAGGGCAGCCGTAAGAAGTCAGGAATGACAAACATGTTAAAATGCTTCCGTGGTGGCAAAGCCTGGGGTGTGAAGGGAACTCTGACAGCCCCAGAAGTAGTCACATACCCTGGTGAGCGGCTCAGGTCCCAAGTCACAGACTCGATAGGAACCCATCCATGACTAGCCAGGTGGGCTTGTCACAGTTTGCTGCATGGCACCAAGTCTCAGTTTTGTTATCTGCAAAATGGGAACAACAGTGGTAGGTGCCCAACACTGCTGATCCCAGCCAGGGACCAAGGTGCTTGTCTGATTTACACAATTTATACAGGTATGACTAATCAGTCAAAAAACTTACCCCTTCAAGGGGACATTCACATTTTAAAGTCCAGGTCAGTCTGGTGGGCGGCTTGCGGAGGCGGCCTTCCTCAGTCACAGCCCATCTCTCCCTTCCCTCAGAAGGGGTGTTGCTGGGAGTCAGCCCTGACCCCTGGCCTGGCCTTGAGTCACTGGATCTTTTGAACAAAGAGGCATTTTCTAGGAAGACAGTGGAGTGAAGCCAGAAGTGCCTTTGGGTAGTTAAGTACAAGAGGAGAAGCTTCACTTACAGGACAGTGCGAGGAAGCAGCCCCATGTTCACCCTGCCGTCTCCAGTGGGTTTATTTGTTTGTTGTCTGGGGGCTTTCTCTTCAGAGCCAAGCGGTAGACCCAGAACAGTTCTCGAGTCAGGACTCCAACATCATGCTGGAGCAGAAGGCCTCTGTGTTCCCACAGCAGTATGCGTCTCAGGCACAGATGGCCCAGGGCAGCTACACGCCCATGCAGGACCCCAACTTTCACACCATGGGACAGCGGCCCAGTTATGCCACTCTCCGCATGCAGCCCAGACCCGGCCTGCGGCCCGCGGGCCTCGTGCAGAACCAGCCAAACCAGCTGAGGCTTCAACTGCAACATCGCCTCCAAGCACAGCAGGTGTGTTCTTGGCTGTGCCTGCGACGTCAGGGAAGGTGGGGGTGGGGGACATAGGGAAGGTAGGTTGAGGCAGAGCAACAGTGACAGGTCCTCGTGAGAGGCTTAAACCCTGTCTGTCCTTTCTAAGAGGGTGTCCGCGAGGATCACACCCTTTTCATACTCGTTCTACTTTACTTCCTTCCCGTCTTCCTCCTCTGCCAGCTCCACCCATGTAGAGCATCTCGCCTTTGATTTCCTAGCTCCATTACTTACTGATGGTCTAACCTTGAGCTCTCCGAGCCTCAATGTTTAGATCTGTAAAATGGGGTTGTTGTGCAGTCCAGGGCAATCTGGACATGTTTAAAGGTCCTAGCACAGTTTCCAGGCAAATAAAAAGATTCTAGCCCAAAGTGAGCACCCAGGACAGCAGCAGCTCAAGTCTAAGTCCTGCTTCCTGACAGCAATCATCACTCTTAACAGAATGGGGGTAGAGGGATGCTGCCTTACAGAACACCTGTTTAGCTCAAGAGAATGTGTTCTCACTAAAACAAGCCTGGACAGATTGCTGTAATACAGTAACTAATAAAGTTGTGGGCTTTTAAATCTCCTCTTTTTCCCCTCTACTTTTTTCCCAGTCTTCCTCTTGGTCTCCTTAGCTGATCATTCCACCCCGTCTCTCCCTCAGAACCAGCATGTTTTCCAAATAGTCCAGAGTAATTTCTGAGTTACAAGCAGTGGGAACCTCACTGATAACTGGCTTTATAAGGGCATTCAGCTGCAGACCCTGTGGTTTCCATACCCAACAGCATGCAGAGGTTGGGTCGGGGAGGGTGACTTCTTGAGGAAGGTGATTAGAAATAATATACGTTCTGTTTCAAAATGTATTGATTGCTATGTGTGTGCATTTAGAACCGCCAGCCACTTATGAATCAAATCAGCAATGTTTCAAATGTGAACTTGACTCTGAGGCCCGGAGTACCCACACAGGTAAGGCGCAGGCCAGCCACCTGCTTTCACTGCATCCATTTGACTCCTCTTGTCATTTCTGCTCCTTGAAAGTGACAAGGGGGGGCCACACACGTTGGTCCAGATCAGCACGCTGGGTCTGTCCTGTCACTCGGTTATCCACCTAGTCTTGCTTTGTGGCCCCCCCTCATCCGGCCATCATTGCCAGGTAACAGCCTCATTATTCACCTTGGTTGTGTTCTGCGAAGTCACTGCAAATGCCAAATTAGTGAAAGTGGAGCCATTCCTCCTAGGAGAGATAAAGGGTCAGGTCCCTTGAGCCTCTGGTCACATTTTCATCAGTGAGTCGGTGTACTTTCTGTTTGACGACACCTTGTTTAATATGTTCTGTGACTTTGTTAATACTGAACTCACGGCTAGCAGCCCCATAACTCGTGCCTGCACGCAGCTCCCGTCACACACACGTCCTCTCCGTGAGGCCCATCCCGGCCTCCCGTGCTGTGGACCCTAGACGGCACTTCAGCGCTCCTCTCAGGAGCTGTTTTCACCAGCAGAATCACCAACAAAAAGCACAACAGTGTGAAAACCCATGGAACTAAATAGTCCACCAAAAGGACACTTGTCTGCAGTGTGAGCGCTGAGACATGGTGGCGGTGTGGCCTTGTTTCCGCCTCAGGCAGGTGTGCATGCGGGCGTCCCTCACGTGCTGCTCCACACGTGTCCATAAGTGATGACAGTGCTATGAGTGTTGGTTCTGGGGTGACAAATAAATGTCAGCGGAGGGGCCAGTTCACCGATGCAGAGTCCACGAATAATGGAGGCCATTGCCAGGACCCATAACCTCGTCCTGACGGCCAGCATGGGCGCCCCTCCCGTGCTCCTGCCCAGTGTGTCCTGGCCTCTGTCACCCTCTCTGTCCCTACATTCTTTCTTCCTGCCTCTGTTCAGCCTTTTCTGAACTGCTTCAGAGCCACCTTTGGCCCAGTGATTTGGATTCCCTTTAGACTTGAGTGTCCCTTGAATGAGACTCTAAACTTGCATCCTCAAGGCTTCTGTCACACAGTCTTCTTGGAGACAGGATTGGTGCTCCTGTGGGCTCCTTCAGTTAACTGTGTCCTCACAGTGAGTCTAAAGTTAATTGATGCTAACATCCAACTTACCCGTCAGTCATTGCAGGCTTTCAGAATCACTGTCATCTCTACAGACGTAGAAGCTCACATTCTCAGCCACCAATTGTTCAACTCTAAAATGTTCTCTTTTCTTCTCCTAGTAACTTTGCACGAGACGGTGCCCTTTGCTACCCTATTGCTAACGTATGGTTTCTTTTTCAATCTTTGTATTCCTCCATGTATTGCCCCCCATTCCAGCCACCTATCAATGCCCAGATGCTGGCCCAAAGACAGAGGGAAATCCTGAACCAGCATCTTCGACAGAGACAAATGCATCAGCAGCAAGTTCAGCAGCGAACTTTGATGATGAGAGGACAGGGGTTGAACATGACGCCAAGCGTGGTGGCTCCTAGTGGTGTGCCAGCAACTCTGAGCAACCCCCGGATCCCCCAGGCAAATGCACAGCAGTTTCCATTCCCTCCGAACTACGGTACTGGACCTACACCCCCACCACCTTTCACCAGTCCTTTCTCCCCAGTGTCCCCCAGTCCTGGGTCACAGCTCCTCTCTCTCAGCTCTTTGCATGGCTCCCAGATGAACCTGGCTAACCAGGGGATGCTAGGAAACCTGGGAGGACAGTTGGGGCCTGTCAGGAGCCCCCAGGTCCAGCACGGTACCTTCCAGTCTCTCAGCTCAGGTACCACCTTTTCTCTGAGTGCGGGTCTTACTGTAAGAATGACTGAAGCAAGTGTGCATGTGTACAGTGCATCTACCACTCCTGCTTGTAAGAGTGTGTGTGTGTGTGCGTGCACGCATGCAAAGGCATATGTTTGTGAGTATCTGTAAATACAGGTACATGTGCATATATTTATATTTGAAAACCTCCGAGTCTGACTCAAATCAATAGATATATACAGAATGTTGAAAGCTACATCATTGTAAGTATTACAGATGTTGTACAAGTTTCGAAAAATGAAGACTTGCAATATTATACCGAGTCTTTAATGAATTGATAATCTTGAGAAGTGTGCACAAAACCCGCAGTGGGCGGCCTCTTAGTTTCCATCGTATTGATTTGTTGTTTAATGTCAGTCTTCAGAGATGAGCGTGCAAAGTGTGCAGTGTCATAAACATGAATATTCGTGTGCATGTCATACTCAATTAATCATTGAACTACTGATAAAAGGAAGTCCTTACATCAGCATTAATATTCAGAATGACTTTCCCCCTCTTCTACCAGAGTTCTCTATAAATAACTACCCAGTCTTTGCGGTGCTTAACTTCACGTCTCCTATTTCTTTAAGGAAACAGAAGGATAATGTGCAGCTTTTTCCTGTGTGATCTTAAGCTTTTCTTTTACAGCTGCTTTAAGTACTAATTAAATATGCATGTTTACATGTTTTCTAGGCCAAAAAGTACTTACCTTTATGTCATCCCTGAAATTGTCTAAGATGTTGCATCCTTTGTTTCCCAGCTCCTTTCTTTTTCCTTTTTGATGATTTAGAAAAAATCAGCTGAAAGTTTTTTCCTTTTAGTGTAAACGCCATGTGTACCTCTAAACTGAACAAGAAGCCTATACTGAAATTTTTTTTGTGTTCTTGCTAGTCGTGAATAGTGCTGAAGTACCACAGAACCCTTGGTAAAGACGCAAGCTAATCATGAATACAGTTACTTATTTTTTAAAATGCATTGATCTCATCATAGAATCACTTGAGTTAATTTAATAAAAAATTATTCAGATGCATTGGCTTTTTATATAATAGCAAAACTTTAATCCAGTTTAATCCTATTATAGTGACATATAAACATTTAAAGACTATTTCAGGTCAAAGAGAACTGTCCATACTTGACTCATTCTTGATTGAGAAAGGGATATGGGGAAAGAATAGTATTTCCTCTCTCCACCTCTAGTCGTGTGGTTACTGAGGTTCCTAGACACCCCTTTCATTACTGGAGAGAACCCACTATATGGAGTTTTTTTCTTCATGTATGTGTGTAATTTACCAGCACGTGATCAGGTGCTTGAAAGTAATTCTCTTTGTGTATTTAATCTGAATGTTCTTTTTTCCCCGCCGTCTCTACAGTAAAGCTAACAGTCTCCCCTGGATTTCTGTTCTGTCTTTTAAGGAATAAGTCAGCAGCCTGACCCAGGCTTCACTGGGGCCACAGCCCCCCAGAGCCCTCTGATGTCGCCCAGAATGGCACACACCCAGAGCCCCATGATGCAGCAGTCCCAGGCTAACCCGGCCTACCAGGCCTCCTCGGACATGAACGGGTGGGCCCAGGGCAGCATGGGTGGAAGCAGGTACGCCGCTGTTCTGTGTCTTTCTAGTAGAAATGATCACTAGGGAATCTCTACAGACCACCTGTCTCTCTTCTGTATTTTCCCTCTTTGCTCAAGGGAGCAATACCAAGTAAACTGCTGAGCAAGCCATTTTACTTTTCCTAGGGCAGAAGTTACCAGAATTTACAAAACCTTGGCACAATATTTTATTCCTTGGGGGTAAAAGGAACTCTCCCTTAAGAAGGTAGCACCCCCGCCAGTTTATGACGGCAACTGCTGTGGGAGGTGGGGGCCTAGGAGCTGCCCTCCATCAGTACGTGTAACAAAAGCAGACTTGAAAGTGGGAGACATCCTTCCAGACCTTCACAGTGATTTTAGGAGCAGGTGAAGGGTGTGAGGGCCCTACAGCTTCACTGAGCACCTCCCCTGCTGGTTCTGACCTCACCCCCTCCCGCCCTCCCCACCCTGGGTTCCTTCAGCCTGAGAAACAGGTGCTCAGCACTGCCTGCCTGGTGGCCCTGGGGCTCTAACATTTTAATCTTCACTGTGTTCCCAGCATGTTTTCGCAACAGTCCCCTCCCCACTTTGGACAGCAAGCGAACACCAGCATGTACAACAACATGAACATCAACGTGTCCATGGCGACCAACACGGGTGGCATGAGCAGCATGAACCAGATGACAGGGCAGATCAGCATGACCTCAGTGACCTCCGTGCCTACGTCGGGGCTGTCCTCCATGGGTCCCGAGCAGGTGAGCCCCCAGGCAGAAGCCGTCCTTGGTCTTCCGATTGTCACTTTTTGTCTATTTCTGCATGGAATGGATCTTTCCATGTATTTAACATCTGCCATCAACTCCCACATTTATTTTGAAGAGTGTTTTTTCACCTTACTTGTGTTGGTGTGATTAACAGAAATACTTGTCAATGATGAAATAAACATGAAAGGATCCCTGACTGCTCAAAAACTTTTACTTAATTTTGTCATTTAAATTTTTCTCTCACTTGAGGGTTTTAGCAGTATCTAAGATGACTCAAAAAGTGGGATAGTGAAATGTGCTTTTTTAAAAAGTTAATTTTGGATTTTTTGTGTAAGAACTTTTTTTTTTAAACGTAAAACCAGATGAAAAGCAAAGGCCAAACTACCTGCCATCCAATTAGCTTTATTAAAGGTGATGGTTCACCTGTGCAGGGAGACTGACACAATATCCCAGAACCATTCTTTATTATCTTTGGATTGTGGATGCTATGGGGTTTTTTTTCCCCCAGTCCTTTTTTTTTTTTTTTTAATAATTCTGTTTTGTGTTTAATACTGAATGATTCTGCCATCTATAAGTACATGCGAGCTTCACTGGGGTGGCAGAGAGACTCAAACATTTGGTATCTCAGCCTAGAATTCAGAAATTGTGATGGGCTGATCCAGAGGTACAGATATTGGTTAATTTTTTTTTACCTGTATTAAAGATCTTATTTTTAAAGGGCACAAAATGCTTGGCATTCTGCTTCCTCAGTAGTTCATGCAAAGTACTGACATGGCAGAGGCTGTGAATCATATTTCAAATCTGGAGAAATTGAGGCTTGGAAAGTTTAAACAACCAGTAAGTCATTGACAGCACTGTAAATTTGTTAGGTCATGATTGTGATAATGGCAAAAGAGTGAAAGTTTAATGAGGTCTATTTAATCCTGATGTTGGTAAACCACAATTTGCTTGAAAATTTACTAAATTTTACAATGCCTCGGTGTTTTATTCTATAAAAAGATGATTGAGAAAAATGCATAGTCAGGGGGAGAGTATAGCTCAGTGGAAGAGTGTAGGCTTAGCATGCACGGGGTCCTGGGTTCTATCCCCAGTACCTCTGTTAAATAAATTAATTAAATAAACTTAATTACCTCCAAAAAGAATAAAGTAATTTTTTTAAATGTGCAGTGATGCATGAGAAAATTTAAAGCCCTTTGCAATTTAAGGAGTCCATACATGTGTGTAATAATTTGTACTTCTCTTGTTGAATTAAGGGTGGCTAAATACTTGTTTAAATTAAACAAAAACTGAAGAAACAGACCTTCCATCTTTTCAGTGGAGAGAATACAGTATGGACATTGAATTTCCCACAAAAATGGGCCACTGGTAGTTTCCGATTTGCTAGTAGGGAAAGTGTCATTTGTAAAAGAAATACCCAAATATTAATGAATAGTTCACTTGGAGAAGATTCACAAGATCCTGCCTGGTTTTGGGTATTCACACCTGCTCTTGCTAATCAGTAACTTGCCTAAAGTAACAGGTATCTGGAGTCATTAGTCTCATTTGCACTCAAAAAGGTGAACATGTTAAGGCATAAGAATGTTTCTAACATCATCTCTGTTGAATTTCTGTACAGAATGCAAATCAGATTTCATTTTGAAGGCATCTAGTGTATTATAAGTATTTTCACGTTCCTCCCCTCTCCCTCCAAAATATACACATGGGAGAGTAGATAAGGGATATAGCCATTTTCCCACAGTACTTTTTCCCCATAATTCTACTCCTGAAAACAGGTGGTCAGGGGTTGGTTGTTTCCCAGTACACTCCCAGGTGTCCCACCAAATGAAGCCACTGTCCTGCCCTGTCGCCCTCAGGTTAACGATCCTGCTCTGAGGGGAGGCAGCCTTTTCCCAAACCAGCTGCCCGGGATGGACATGATTAAGCAGGAGGGAGACGCATCACGGGTAAGAAACAACCAGAGACATAAATACCAGTATATGGTAGCAAAGTGGATGTGAACGTCTCATGGACCAAAATTGGCACCGATATGTTGTCAGCCTGTAGATTGAAAAGAGTTGCAAAATACTTGAGTTTGGTTTTTTTTTTTTTTTTTTAGTATCTTCTCATTTTATCTGGCATGCGGTGGTTTTTCTGTGAATAATTATTTCTTTAATAAGCTCATTTTAATTGAGCTGATGGTGGTGTAGGAATTAAGAACACTAATTTTGCCCTGGCATGAAACTATTCTAGAGCAAAGCAAAAAAAAAAAAAAGTAGCAAAGAATTAATCATGTTAGGGCACACTTTGGTTTATTTTTGCATTTTCTGAATCATGTTTGATTTTCAGTAGGATGAAGAGGGTCTAACTTGTAATTGCTCTCTCTCCTTTAAGTTTTGTCTTTCTAAGGATTCTTCTGTATTTCATTTTATTTAGGCAAGAATCTTGTAAACGTTATTTGCTTATTACCTTAAACACTTGTTCTAAGAAGACTGGTACTATGTTCAACCAAACCTTGAAACAGTAGAATAGTCAGTACCTAGAACCCAGCTAAGCTGTGAGCCTGGCGGCAGACCTGTTACAGAGAAGGCCCTGAGCAACTTGGCACCCGGGTGGAGGGGGCTGTGGGGCCCTCTTAAGGCAGGGGTATTATCCCTAGCAGTAGACGGCTCTTCTAAAGTAAAAGTTCTCCCTCGATGGAGAAAATGTAAGGTCAATGTTGAATTTCCTACCAAAAAAGGGGGGATCGTGGGTCATTTTGTTTATATTAGCATTCATGTTTAAAAAGTAATAAAGTTGAATCCAGATTTAACCACAGTGTGTGGATTTTTCTCAGCGTGGTTTGCCTTGTTTGAAGAAGCACAGACTCGCGTGGCAGTGGGTGGGGTCCTGTAGGTGAAGACAGAGTGAGCACTTCATCTGCACAGTTAACGTACTGATCCAGTGAGCCTAACTAACTGAAAATGGAATACATTTTATACTGACCATGTGTTTAGACTCCAAATGTGCCACCATGTGTTTAGACTCCAAATGTGCCATCAATTAAGGTCTGAAGCCCCCTTGAGGACCAGCATCTTCCCTGCCACCAGTCCTGTCCTCCCCTCCACGGCACCCACATGGGCAGTGGCCGCCAGACTCAGTGACGGCTCATGTGCACAGAGCAGAGGCTGGAAACCTAGGGTGCACTTCTCAGAGGAACGATGTGGTTTATGGGCTCCCACGGGGGATGGCTCATTTTAACCCAGAAGTGCTGGGCACCTAACCTCTGAGTAGTGTCTCTATGGGGGCAAAAAATGGATTTAGGGGGCCAGGCTTACATTTCCCACTTCGGGAAATGTGCTGGCCAGGGCTCTGGGGAAGCACCTGGTGGGGGAGGCCCTCGGAAGCACTGCCCGGGCCAGGCCAGCAGCCCAGCCTTCACTCCTGTCTCCTCAGAGCCCCAGAAAGTAACTCACCTTGTGTCCTTTCTTCTGCTGCCACTTACCTCCAAGAAGGGAAGTAAAGACACGCAGGTGGCCCATTGCCTGCCTTTTATTTATTTTTTCCTGACTGACCATTTATTTTTTAATTATTTATTGTATTATTTTATTATTGTTATTTTTGGCAGGTGGGAGGTGATTCAATTTTATTATTTATTTTTAGATGGGGCATTGGAGGTTGAACTCAGGGCCTTGTGCATGCTACTAAGCTCGTGCTCTACCACTTGAGCAATACCCTCCCCACTTCATCTGCCTTTTAAACAGTTACAGAAACAACCAGCCTGTGTTGAGCATGAACCACAGGCCTGATTCTCTGCCAAGAGCTGTATGTGGAGGAGCTCATTTAAACCACTCCCCAGCCGCATCCTAGGACCACTGTTTTTGAGGGTTTAATGACTTGCCCAAGGTCCCGCCGCCCCAGGAAGGAAACCCAGGCAGGACGAGCCCTGAATGTGCACTCTTAGCTCCCCCTGCGCACTACTGCCTACATCCCCGATGGGAGCCCAGGGCTCTCGGGAGAATTTTCAAAGGGTTTTATGCAGGTAACACTGGAAAAGGCCACAAAGGAACAAGTGACTGCCTTCTTTGGTGTCGTTCCTTTCTCTCTGTATAGATCGTAAAGGGAAGAAGAGACACTCGTGTATCCTCTGGAACAGGCAGTGACGCCCGAGCTCCCTGTTGAGTAGAGTCCTCCCTCAGGCACGGGTGCCCCATCTCAGCATGGAGGAACCCTCGCAAGCAAGGACAGGGCACCACCTTTCATACTCTGATGCACCAGGGACCTAGGCATTTAGGCCTCCCCCACATTTTTAGATGAGAGACCGAACCTGTGACTCACCCCAGGTCAAACAGCTAATCGTGGTGGAATATGCTGGAGGCAAGAAGGGGGGCCACCCCGAGCAGCACCACAGAGGGGCACAGACCTTCCAAGTTGGCTGGACTGATCGGCACAGGGCAGGGGCAGAGATGTGGGCAAGGTGGGTCGGCAGAACCAGGTGTTCACTGCACGCACACCCGGGTGCCGACGGGTACCTGGGAACCTGACCTGGAAAGATTAGCATTAGGATCACAAAAAGCAACTTGCACAGTAGCATATAGTGTTTTCTCCATCCAAAGTGCCTTTCGGGATCTGTGGTGAGAATTCTGTTATCCCCTAGTCCGAGCCATTTATACCTCTCCCTGTGTTTTCTAGTCCCCCCGCCTGCATCTGGCTCTGCATCATGCTGAATGTTAAGGCTAGAGAACGTCCGTCTCAGACACTCTCGTTCCTTCAGAGAATAATCTGTATGGTGTATCCCTTCGAATCCATGGGTAATAACTGGAAATCACTCTGCATCTGTCACCGTCCCACTGACGTGTGCACGGAGAGGGGTTCTGTCATCGTCATCTTCTGTGTCTCTGCCATGTACTCTGCTGCTGTGAATCTGAAAGGAACTCTTTTCAGAATTTTTATTGGCAACCAGGTTCTCTTTGAACTGAAAACCACTGTGATCCATTACTAATTGAATCTGTGCTCCATTTATCTTGAAATGGAGATTAAAATTGTATCTTGCTTTAAGCAGAGCTAGAATATACAACCAGGGATTTACTAAAAACTAGAGAAGGGCAGATATTTTACTTAACCTAAAGGTTCTTCCTTTTACAAGGATTTAGTAGCCTTTGTTTTACATATATTTAAATATATGAAAATTGAGTTTACTGCTCAGCCACATGGCTCTTGTATAAAGTATAGTTGTAATTACTTCTATTTACTAGCATCTTAGAAATTGAATGCTAAGTAGAATCGGCTTTGAGTTGATGACGACGGTGACAGTTACTGAGCGCTTATTCTGCCCCCGGAACTACTTGAGTGGTTTTGTTTAATGCCCACAACAGCCCTAAGGAGTGTCAGCTACAGAAAGATTAAGTGACTGGCTGCCAGTGCGTGTAGATGTCAATCACGGGAAGAATACTGCCTTGGAGTTTCCACAGACACCTCTGCATCTCAATAGACTTTTTTTCCAGACTAACTGGAAAACTGAGGAGCTTTTTTTTATATTTCAACCAGAGCTGTGGGGTGTTTCCATGTAAAATCATACAAGGGACGACAAACTAGGAACAAATACGTTACTGAACTTTACGTTATAGGGGAAAGCACATTAAGTTTTCTTCTCTAGGAGGAAGTGTAATCAGGTTTCTTAAGCTTGGGAGAGCTGTGCACATGACCAGGACTCTGATTCCACCCGGGAACGCTAACTCTGATCTGGCAAGTCTCCCCAGATCCCCTCTCAGGGCGCTTTGGTGAAATGGATTACTTGGGGCTTACTTCCTCTCTCATCTTCCTTAAACTAGAAAATCTCTAATGGCCCTGATTCGCTAGAATTCTGTGTCTGAATATCTAAATCCCAGATGCAATCATATTATGTTCCTGCAGCAACCAGTACTTTTCCTCACATAACTCAGATCACAGAGTTATTTGTCTGCCTGGCCTGTTCAGGACCGTTTTGATAGCAGTGACTGGAAATATCTTACTACGGTTTCTATTCCCAGCATCCGGTACAGAGTTAATATTGATTAATTAATATTTGCTCAGTGAATGACTCTTGAGGGGAGGATAGCCAATAGCCAGAGAAAAGCATGGGCAGATCTACTTACACCAACCAAGGAAGCACCTCCCCGTGACTCTCGCTTGTGTGGTCATTCAGATCATTGGCATTAGCAGTCAGAAGCTGACAGTAGCTCCCTAAAGTCAAAACCCCAGGCTTCTCCACTTGCTGAAGCCAGCGAGAACACACCCCACTGTGCACAGGAGTGCGGCAGTGAGGGAGCGTCGGGAGGGGACGTTTTACAGGGAAGTGGGTTTGCACTGGATGATTTTGAGGAAGGACTGGGAAAACAGTGACCACTTCTGGATTGGATGCTGTCAAAGAGCAAAGGCAATTCAGCAACTGGGTATCTTGGGTCTTGTGGTAATCTCTGTTACGTGGTCACCAGTACAGGAGTGCAGTCACTCCGAAGGGTTGATCTGTGAGCCATTGCAGTCTGGGGCCTTCAGAGTAGCGCGCAGGATCTCCTGGCCTTGGGCACCGTTCTCTGTGTTCAGTTAGGAGCAGTGCCATCTGCTCATCTGCATCAAAATCAAGTGTACTTCATCGGGACGCAGCTTTGTGACTGGCATTATTTAAAACGGCCACGTGTTCTACTGTTTTTGTGATGGACTTTATGATGGTTTTACCAAAAGTTCGGAGACACTACACCACTTCCTCTTTGTTTCCTGCAGAAATACTGCTGACACGGAAGGGAGCTGGTTGCCTCTTTCTTCAGCTGATTGGGCTCACGTGCTCAAAACGCTTACCAGTCTGGAGAGCTGCGTCTATTTGTTTTGACCCAACTGACCTGCCATCCAGTCCTGCCAGAGCGAGAGGGGCCAACGGCCTGGGCCCTGGCCGCAGGGTGGACCCCCGGCTGCTGCAGGAGGAGCGGCCTTGTGTGCTGACGGCCTGCAGCCCACGCCCGGACGGTCGCTCCGTCTGTTCACTGCATTCACCTTAGTGCAACTTAGATCTCTCCTGCCAAGTACATGTTGACAGGCAAACTCCATACCCGTGTCAGATTGAATGTATCTAAATGTATGTGTTTAAGGAAAACACCCATGCTCTTGTTCTGTTCCTGCCTGGTTCCAGATACTGGTTTCTTGCTTTGTTTCCCCTGGCTAACCAGTCCAGTACAAAAGATTAAAATTCCATCTGGGGGAAGGAAACAAATTTTAAAAAAAGGTGTTTTAAGCTAAGCCTGCCTTTGGGATGAAAGCAGGGCAGACGCACAGACCGCGCTGTGTGTACAGAGACAGCGCCGCGCAAAGACCATAGATGTATCTTTGTGAAAGCACTCGAGACCCTGTTGGAAAGAGCTTCCAGTTACTGAACAGATGAAAAGGAGCCTGTGGGAGGGCTGTTAATATAAACAAGTACTTTCCCCCGCCTTTTTTTTTTTTTTCTTTTGTTCAAACCAAATGAGCTCACCCAGATCATGAATCGAGAAGAGATACTTTTCATTTCCAAATTCAGTTCCTTTTAGATTGATCAGACAGACAGCTCGAATCAGCCCCTCCTCTTCCATCTGATCCCACCTCTGCCCTTCCCCAGTTCTCCCCGCTTTCATTCTTTTTTTTTTAAATAAAAGCAACAGAAACCAGGTAATCCCATTATTTCCTGACATGTTTTGCCAGCCCCTTACCAATTGCTCACTATTAAATTTCAGAAAAATATATTTACTGGCAAGGAGAGGAACAGAGTTAGGACTTGATACCCAGCACACCGGGGACACCTGCTTTGGAGGCATGTTACTCGATTCCCCAGCAACACTGGCCTACAAAACGGGAGAAGATAATAGTGTGCTTCAAATTGACAGCAGATATCACGACAGATTTAACCTCCACCATGTGTTTTTTATTTTGTTTTTTAGCAGTGCTGACTAAGCCGAAGTTTTGTAAGGTACATAAAATCCAATTTATATGTAAACAAGCAATAATTTAAGTTGAGAACTTAAGTGTTTTAATTGTATCATTTTTGTGAGGTATACATATTGTGGAATTGACTCAAAAATGAGGTACTTCAGTATTAAAATTAGATATCTTAATAGCAACGTCTCCTAAAGGTGTTTTGTAAAGGATCTCAATGCCTTGATTAGACCTAATTTGTAGACTTAAGACTTTTTATTTTCTAAACCTTGTGATTCTGCTCATAAATCATTTATCTAATCTGTATGATATGCAGCCGCTGTAGGAACCGATTCTTGATTTTTATATGTTTATATTCTTTCTTAATGAACCTTAGGAAGACTACATGTTACTAAAAAGCAGGCCACTTTTACGGTTGTTTTTCTTGCCCACTCTGGTAGGGGAATAATCTTTTCTTAATTGGCATCAGTTTCAGACAGCTGGAATACCAAGAAACTGGTGACCTTTTTTGAGCTATGTCTCCCCAACTCCTGATACACATACTTTCTTACCTAAATTTCAGAGTGATGTCTTTTTGATGTCCAACAAGCAAAGCTTTTTATATCTCATTAGCCAGGCTTTTTAGGAACAGAGAGGTTTTTCCTTGAACTTTGATGATTTTGTGGCAGGGTGAAAAGCATACCGACTAGCCCTGTTTGTATCTGTGTGTGTGTGTGTCCAGACTGTGGAAGGATAGAAAGAGACAGTGCCCAAAGATAAACAGGAAGGAGACAGTCTGAAAGTGTTGCTCCACACTAAAGACATTTTCTGGAAATTTGCATTTTGATACTTTTTTCCACTTGAGGGGGGTCTCGCTACAGGGAAGTGGCCAAGGAACAGCACTTCTCAGGGGCCACCAGTTCACATGTCCCCCTCGAAAGGCTCTACTTTTCTCAACCAGACCATTGGGTTGCCCAACTGTGATGGGAAGAAACAAGCAGATGTCGGCCCGGAACTCCAGTCCTCGTTGGTGCGATGGGCTGGTGATCTACGCCATTTAATGTGACCGGTTTCAAGTTTTTAGAAACATGTGAATTAGAATGACTTTAATGTCACACAGCACAAAAGAGAAAGGGAGTTTAAACTGGATTTGTTTGTTTGTTTTGTTTTAAGTCCCTTTTCACTGTCACACTGTCCCCAAATATCTGTGTACCTTTTTTATTGTTTCTCCACCCGCCCACTGTGTTTTCATGTCAGTCCCAATTTGGACAAATCTGCAAACCTGGGATACTGGTAGTTTAGAATAATTCATGGTCATTACTGTTTTAAAGAAAAAGAGATTGTCAGTTCTCTTATGGCTCAGAGCAGGTAAAAGGGATTTTGCTTTACATCCAATTAAGAGTCAGTGACGGACTCCTGGCCATACTGATCCCTGTAGAAGCAAAAGCCAAATGGACCGCTCATTATCAGTATTTCTCACACTGAACACAATAAACTTGTTAGACTGAGTACTTGGTTTTTGTTTAACAGAACAAATAATCAGTGTTTTACTTATATTAATAAATGTGAAAAACACATAATGTGAAAAGTATACATTCATTAACTTGGTTGTAAAACTCATTTAAGTGTTCATGTAATGTGGTAAGTTTAAAAAGTGACGTGAGCTGTTTTCCCTGCAACGAATTCGTTTGACTCGAAGATTCAAAACACCCCCTCCCACGTGTATCTCTTACGGCCTGTACCAACTGAAAGCAATGTTTTTGCAGTTTATATAATGCGGTTTTTAATCTGTGTTTAAAAATGGAGTTCATATGGGCTTAACACATGAAACGAGTGGCACAGACCCACTTGCAGAACCCAAAGATACACAATCAATTTTGAAATGCAACTTAAGCCATTAATTGTTGGTGTGAATTTAAAATTTTCTAGTATTTGTATGGTAGTATGCTGCCTAGGAGCAAAAGCATTCTCTGCACAAAAGAAAATTACTGTAGCGGCTTCGATTTTCATTAGAATTTTCTCCCTGGTGTTTCTTTATAGACTGAAACAAAATCTTTTAAGTTTCTTACTACAGGTAAAAGCTATGTGCAAGAACCTCAAAATGCTAAAATCTAGCATAATGCCTTAGATCTGTTTTTAAGTCTTGTATATTCCTACATAGCTGTCCAATGTATTATATTTGTATAGTGAATTGTGTACAATTTTTTGAATAAGTGCATCATCACTTAACCTTTATGTTGTTGAACAGTGATGATGAGACATTTCTTCAAACATTTAACTGTCATTTTTTTTTCTTATGCCATTTGTGGGTTTTATTTGTACAGTTCCTCATGAAGTTGCATCTGAGATGTGTGTATATGAAAAGATTATACAAGGGTAAAATTAAGCAATATATTACCTATGGTTCTTCAGGAGAAAGCTTACAGTGTTTCAGGTTGTGATTTATTTTCAAAATGGAGTTGACTCCGGACATCACTTTGTTCAGCTGCATTGATGTTTGTATTTCTAGTGTGAGCAGTTTATGCAAAGGTAGATATATTCAGAGAAATTTTAAATACATTTATGCAAGTTAATATTGCTTTGCTGATGCTATTTGCTTATTTGATGTTAAATAATGCTATTGTAAATAAAGAATTCTGTTGTTATTGCATCATTTAATAAATTTTAATGCCTTCGGGTTTTACATGGCTTTGGAGATTTTCACGTGTTTATATTGTGTCTTCATTCATAACTGCAGTTAAATATAAAATTACCTGACTTATAATTTTATAATTTCTTTTTCTTTTTTATGGAGGTACTGGGGATTGAACCTGGGACCTCTTGGCATGCTGCACGTGCATGCTACCACTGAGCTATACCCACCCCCCCCTTAATAATTTCTTACATTTATACAATAGTAGATACTGTTCCCAGCACATTAACTTTTATTCTCCCAATGACCCATTTTCTAGGTTTTCAGTTTGAAGCCAAGAGGGGTATGTCTGCTTAAGATTACCGAACAGCTTAATGGCAAATACAGGTCGAATCTAGGGCCACTGAGTCCTAATGGTGTTACCACCTCCAGACACTTCTCCAAAACACACTTAACGAGAATCACACGGACTTCTGACTGACCTATGAAAGTTACACTTAACACATTAGAACAATCATGATGGTTCTGATAGATGGACTTAATGCTTGATAGACAAGGCAAGTACAATACTTAAAACCCGGGTCATTAACTACATGAATCATTGTAATGAAGACAATCTGGAATCGTATTTTTTAAATATATGAAAAAATTAGTGATTAGAAAATCCTATCTAGACGATTAACTATGCTAGCAAATTAGAGGACAGGGAAATTATTAACTTAATAGATGCCATTTGATAAATGTGCATAGGATCAATTTCAGCCCCCATTCATGAGAAAACCTCAAGGAAAAATAAAACCTCCAGGCAAAGTAAAGTTTCTAAAGTTATTCAAAGTTATCTGATAGAATCCCACTGTGATACGTCCACTTCGTGGTGATATATTAAAAAAATTAAAGTCAGACAAAATAAGGAGGCCCACTCCACTATCCATGCTGGTGGAATACAAGAGGTAGAACATTCCAGCCAATCTGACCGTCTATAGAGAAAGCCCCAGTGAATCTACTGACCAGCTCTTGGAGTGAGTCAAAAAGCTCAGATGGTTAGAATATACAAACATCAACAACTTCCGTTCACACTAGTAACCAATTAGTTCCAAGACAGGAGTGAGGCCTCTGGGGTCCCAGGCTACCCACTACCCCCTCCTGAGCGGGGCCTTGGGAACACCCTGTGTTGGCAATACAGAGGACCAAGCCCGTCTCACAGCCCAGGTGCTGGGTCCTCTGCGGGCCCCACACTCTTGGGATCGCACCCCATATTCTGCAGGTCCATCCTGCAGTGTCCTTCCTGCCACAGGAGCAGAGACCACCCTGCAAGCAGCCCCCTCCCAAACCAGCACACAGAGTGAGTGGGAGCAGGGACACCAGAGGAATTTCACTCAGACACCAGCGTCCCAGGGGTGCCAGCAAGGACACAGACAAGGCAGAGCCCAAGAGATGGGACCAGAGGGCCCCCCTGGGTGGCTGGTCGGGTCCTGGCTCATCTGCCCCTCATACACCCTCTCTCTAAATGCTGCTTGTTCAGATGCAAACAGGCAGAGCTCCAGACTGAAAGTCAGCTCTGCCCGAATGCCCTGTTGGCAAACACCGCAGGAGTCCACTCAAGTGCAGGCCCTGGAGTTGACAACTTACAGACCAAAGTGGCCATCAGGGCCGGGGCTGCGGGAAAGGGTGGGAAGTGAGTGAGACTCTCATGCTTGTGGGATTTTGATTTTACGTGATGAATATTTCCAGGGATGGTGGCGACAGCTCCATGACAAGGTGAATGTACCTAACGCCTCAGAAACATGCACTTCAAATGGTGACGATGGTAAATGGTGTGTGACGTGTTTTATTTCACTTAAAATAATCTTTTTAAATGGATGTCCTTTAAACATAAGACACCATAAACCTCCTAGAAGAGAACATAGGCAAACTCTCTAAATTGTAACAATGTTCTAGATCAGTCTACCCAGGCAATAGAAATAAAAGCAAAAATAAACAAATGGGATCTAATTAAACTCAAAAGCTTTTGCACAGCAAACTATAAACAATAAAAGACAACCTACAGAATGGGAGAAAACATTTGCAAACAATGCAACTGACAAGGGCTTAATTTCCAGAATATACAAACAGCTCATACAACTCAGTAACAGAAAACAACCAACCCAATCAAAAACTAGGCAGAAGACCTGAATAAACATCCCTCCAATGAAGACATATAGGTGGCCAATAGGCACAGGAAAAAAATGCTCAGTATCACTAATTACCAGAGAAATGCAAATCAAAACTACAAGATCATCTCACAACAGTCAAAATGGCCATAATTAGAAAGTCCACAAAAGATAAATGCTGGAGAGGGTGTGTGAGAAAAGCGAACCCTCCTACACTGTCAGTGAGAATGTAGTTTGGTGCAGCCACTATGGAAAACAGTACAAAGATTCCTCAAAAAACTACAAATAGACTTACCCTGTGACCCATCATCAATCCCACTCCTGGTCATATATCTGGAAGAAACTAATTCAAAAAGATAAATGCACCCCAATGTTCGTAACAGCACTATTTACAATAGTCAAGATATGGAAGCTACCTAAATGTCCATTGACAAATAAATGTCTGGATAAAGAAGCTGTATGTGCGCGCGCGCGCGCACACACACACACACACACACACACACACACACACACACACACTGGAATACTACTCAGCCATAAAAAAGAATAAAATATGCTCAATATTTTATAACCTTTAATGGAAAAAATATGAAAACAAATATATGTATGTCTATATAAGAATGGGACTTTGTGCTGTACACCAGAAATTGATACACTAATTGACTGTACTTCTATTAAAAATAAATAAATAAAATAATGCCATTTGCAGCAACATGGATGGACCTGGAGATCATCATTCTAAGTGAAATAAGCCAGATAGAGAAAGAAAAATACCTGATATCACTGATAAGTGGAATCTAAAAAAAGGATGAACTTATTTACAGAACAGAAACAGACTCACAGACATAGAAAACTTATGGTTACAGGGGTGGGAAGAGGGGCAAGGGATAAATTGGGAGTTTGAGATTTGCAGATACTAACATATATAAAATAGATAAATAAGTTCATACTGTATAGCACAGAGAACTATATTCAATATCTTGTAATAGCCTACAATGAAAAAAATAGGAAAAGGAATATATATATATATATGTGTGTGTATAACCGAATCATTATGCTGCACATCAGAAACTAACACAACGTTGTAAACTGACTATACTTCAATTGAAAATTTTTTTAAAAAACAATGTCTTATTGAGATTCCAATTTGACTCCCTTTATTACAAATGTTTGACACCCTAGCACTGTCCCCCACCTTGGGGGCCATATCACACCCTCACACGGCACTTGGGGGACCATTCTTAGGGAGACTTGTCTGTGTGATACCTGAGCTCTGTCCAGGGGAACCCAGACAGCGGTGACCCCCACGGATTAGATATGATATGTGATATGATACCACCAAGGGTTATCTGTCACTCAGGAGAACATGGAGCAGCAACCCGCTCAAAGGTGCCTGTTCTCATATGAAAGTGACAAGATTAAAAGAAGAAAAGGGACCTCAGGTTAATCAGGGCAACACCCTCAATTCAGATGTTGGGAATCTCAGAGAAGACGAGACACACTGCAGGCAAAGAGCAGATATGGGGCTTCCTCCTGCACCTGAGCCTGACCCATACAGGTGGGGTGAGACCCCACCTCCCCAAACCCTGCACCCAGGGTCACACATCCCCTTGGTCAGGACACCATGGTTGTGCTAGGTGGGCCCCCAGCATGGGAACAAGCTGGGTCCCTCCCTGGGAACTCCTGGCACTGCAGAAAAATGTACAGGATCAGTCCCCTGCTGGTTTCACTTTGGTTTTGCATGACTAATTGTTTTTGACACTTAGGGGCTAAAGTTAAACACTACCTTGGTTCTGGGTGCTCGGCCCTTTCCTTTCTCACTGAGGTGTTGAGAAAACTCACGGGACAGCAGGGCTGAAAGAGGACAGGCAGGTCCAGAGACCGCCATGCAGGGATGGCCAACCAGAAGAAGATCACGGGGGCCGCCTCACCTGCTGCCCATCGACCCCACGCCCAGCCCCGCGTGCCCAGCAATCAAGTCACCAGGGAAGCCTGCCTCCCTACTCACTGTGTGCGTGCTGGTGAATTGCAGTAATTACCAGGCAGCCCACCTGAGTCTCCACAAGCCCAGAAAAGGTGAACCCAGCAGGAATCTAGGGACTAAGGCCCTTACCACAGCACCGACCCCTGGGAGGACCACGTAGCCACACTCAGAACAGAGCGCCATCCCTGGACAAGCTGGCCTCAGCTCCAGACCCCAGACACCTAAGCACGGACATTCGAGTGCAGGACGGGCCTTCCTAGTACTGAAGCTAGTCCATGTCCTAGGCTGAGCAGAACACAATGTTCTCAGTGCGGACGACACACAGGTCTAAATGAACTTGGTGTAAGACAGATGGTAAGGTCTAAATTTCCCACAACAGACAAAATATGTTAAGGTCCAAACGTCCCTAAGTCAAGGTTCATGGATGGGTAAATGGTCTCGTGGGTGCCGGGAATACTTCAGCGAAGGTTTTCATTGGGGACCAACAGAGCATAGACGCCACGTGATCCTAATAATTATTAAATAGTAACTTTGAGCTAGAAAGGCCTTGAGGACAGAGAAGTGATTGACTTCCCCATACGGTCCTGGGTAGGGTCAACATAAGGACAGGAGGAGCTGTCCAGGCCCAGGACAGCGTCAGTGATGGTGACAGCCTTACCGAAGGGCAGGCAGATCTGGAGAAGGTGCCACAGATTCAGGGACGCGGGTCATGTGGTGGGACGGGCCTTGCTCGTCCAGCTGGACAGGGTCCATGGCCCTAAGAAGTGACCTCACAGGGGTTCCTGGGGACCCCACTGTGTCTAGGGTCATGTCCTGCTGCTTCGGGAACCAGACGACTCGGACCTCTGCATGACCTCTGCGTGACCTCTGTAGGCTGGCTTGAGCTGAGTGTATTGTTTCCAGAGCCTCAGGCAGGATTCGAACTCAGGGCTGGGGAGGGCCCCCCAGGAGGCCTTGGCGGCCAGTTCTGCAATGGGGGGAGGGTGGGGAGCAACGGCTCAACTCCAACCGCTGTGGGGAGGGTATGCAGGGCAGGCAGCGTGCATGCGTCGATAGGCTGGTGTTATCAGCTCATGTCCTGTCTCCAAGCACCTCCCCCCACTCCCCCCACCAAATTAACTAAACTGTCCCAGTGACCGCTTGGCCACGCGTAGTGTAGCTCCACCGCTTCTGAACCCACCCTGTGAAAGTTACCTGATAAGAAACCAATGCATTGATTACACGGAGCTACCTGCCTGCTTTTTCAATCTCAAGACCCCTCTAGTTCACTGGTCACGTCTTGTTCCCTATCTTCCCTAACCTACTACTGTGGGTCCAATAGTGCCCAACCCCCAAATTTATGTCCATTCTGACCTCAGAATGAGGCCTTATTTTGGGACGTCTTTGCAGATGTAGTTAAGATGTAAGTCATAGCAGATTACGGAGAGCCCTAAATCCACCAGCTGGTGTCCTTATAAGAGGAGGGAGATCTGGACACAGACACAGAGGAGAAGCCACGTGGTGATGAAGAGGTGGAAGTGATGTAGCCCCAAACCCAGAAGTGCCAAGGATTTCTGGAAACCAGCAGAAGTCAGAGAGGCCAGGGCAGATGCCCCTAAGATTCCAGGACAACCACACCTTCATTTTGCATTTCCAGCCCCAGAGCTGCAAGAGGATAAATTTCTGCCACTGTGAGCCCCCATCCCCGAGTTGTGGCATGTTATCACAGCTGCCCCAGGACCCTCGCACGTGCCAGGTGATGAAATACAAGGCACCTGAGGAAAAAACCTCTCAGCATCTGAATGAGTGTCTCAACTGGGTCCTGAACACCGAGGACACGCAGCAGCCTCCCTACTTGGGCTGTTCTCACTGTCCAGCTCGCTCCTGTCTTGTGCCCAGTGGACGGCCAGCCTCCATCGATGCAGGCACCCCACAGCTTCCCTGCGACGTCCACGCACATCCCACCCACTGGCCCTGCACCTGCTGCAGCCGGTACAGCAGCCTCGGCTTGGTTGTAACGACAGGTCAGGGGATGTGCCAGCCACTCCCAGCCAGGGGCAGTGCCTGCAGTAACAGCTGCCCCCAGTCCCCGACAGGGCTAGGCCTGGAGGAGGCAAGTCCAGCTCCGAAGGGTCTTGGATGCGCCCATGTGCCACTGACCCCGCACACTCCCCAGCAGGCTGGCGGCTCTGTGTCCCGAGACACGACCAAGGCGCTTCTCCTCCAAGGCAGCCTTGGGACACATCTTCAAACCCCTCCACATTCGCCACGACCTGGCTGGCTGCCCTCCTGGGAGCAGAGAATGTCCTTGAGGCAGACGAGGCAACCTGCTTCCGATGTCCCCTACCTGCCTGCTCTTCCTGGCCCTCTTGAGACCTCACTCCCCCAGGCCTGAAGCGACTGACCCCTGGGCCTCCCTCCTGCCTGTCCATTTGTCCTCGAGTCAGGACACTGCTTCCTCAAGAGGCTCCCGGATTCTGGCCTTAGAGCCACCTCCCCACCCCACAACAAGCTGTGTTGACGACTAGCATTTGTCACCCAAGAGGGCCCCAGGAAGACGAATGGACTCCTGGGACCTCAGAATGGGACCTCATGTGCAGGCGGGTCACTGCAGAACTGCCCGGGTTGAGATGAGGCCACTCAAGGGGCCCCGACTTGTGTGTGTGTGTGTTTGTGTGGTGGAGGGGGGTGGTCCCCATGAGGGGAAGTTTGGACACAGACACATGGCGGAGAAGGTGATGAGATGGCAGAGATGGGGTGATACGGCCATGAGACACCCAGGATGTAACCCCAGAAGCTGAGAGAGGCCAGGGACCAACTCTTCCCAGAACCCACAGAAGGAGCAGGCCCTCGAAACCTCGATCTTGGGCTCCAGGAATGAGAGTAAGCGTCCCCTGGTCCCACCCCCATCTGGCGCTTGGTGGTGGGGGTGGGAAGTGGGGTCGGGCGCTGTGCTTGCTGAAACCCAGGACCGTCACTGGCCACCTCCTCTCTGAGCACAACCCCACTCTTCTTCCGGGAGGAAACTGGGACCCAGGAAACCTTCATTCCATGAGTCCCTGTCATGGTGAGCTGCCCCCTAAACCCCACGCCTGGGGCATCTCAGGCCCTGGACAGGAGCCACAGCTGGCATGATGACCACAAGCGAGTGGCCACAGGTCACCCCCTGTCCCGCCCCCTGGACCTAAGTGCGGCCATCTGAAGTGAGCCACCAGCCCCCTACAGGCACCCCATTTCAAAAGGCAGGTCCTTATTTCTAGCTCCAGGGAGGAGGAATCAGACAGTGGTAACTGAGGTCTGCTGAAACTGTGGACCAGAGACGTCCTTCCTGAGAGCCCAGAGCACAGCTAGACCAGGATGCACCATCCCTCCATCCTGTCCTCCACGGAGTAAGAGTGAAGCCCAGTGATCCCCAAGGAGAGATGTGACACCGGAGGGCCAGACCACCCACAGATCGGGCTGAGTGTCCACCTCATTCCCCCAAAGAGAACTCTGTCCTCACCAGGGCTGCCAGACATGCCCGTGTCCCCACCAGCCTCCAGCCACAGGGAACCAGGCAGGTGGAAAACGTCCTTCTGGGGTCCCCTCTATTTATAGCCCCAGCCTGGTGACCATGAAGGTGAACACCCAGCACTGGTGTTTTCAGCAGTGGAGATTGACTTCTCTTCCTGGCCGGGGTCTGGCCGGACATGGGCGGGCTCAGGGTGCCTCCCACACCTAGGCACAGTGTTCACCTCCCCCTGCTGCTTCAGCTGGGCTGTCTCCTGTCGGGCAGTCACCCCTGGTCAGCACCGCCATCATCCCCAGCTCCACAGCCCTCGTCCAGCATCAGGGCTGATCCAGGGCCCTTCCAGACTTCACTGCCTGCCCACCCTCAGTTGGTGTCCTCACTCCATCAGCACTGATAGGTGAGGGCTCCCTCCAGATGCCCCCAAATGCTTCACTCCAACATTCTCCCAGGGTCAGCCCCATGTCCTCCCAGATGTCCCACTGTCACCAACCCCCCAACAGCACAGCAGGAAGGGGCAGCCCTGCCCCAGGATGGGAGGACGCATGACTGACCAAGGGTGGACAGCAGGTCCTGGCTCACCAGGCGAGGGCAGCTCTGTCCTCCCATCTCAGATGCTTTCTCACCCAGCCTGACCATAACCTGGCCTAGTTCCCATGCCCCATTGTCTCTCCATTGGCCTCACTCTTGTTGTGAACAGAGCAGGACAGTGTGGTCAGCGGCCACAGGCTGAGACACACCGGGTGCTGGCTGACCCGCGGACACCTGTGTGGACCACACAGAATGGGCCCTGCACCCGGGCCGGTGCAGGTTCCCCTGCCCACAGACAGCCTGGGGCCTGCTCCTGGCTCCAAGAGGTCACCAGCAATCTGTGGGGTAACCTTGCTACGTGGATCCACTCCAGGCTGGCCTGTGCTGACGGCATGACACACGGTGGGGTGTCTTAAGTCCCTGGCAGCGGCTAGAGTCAAAGGTTGGTGATACGGTGTTCCCAAGGTCAATGTGACAGACCCCAATGAAACCCTGCACCCCAGGACTCAGGTGGGCTTCCCTGGGCGGCCACATCTGATAGACCCCTGACCCTACTCCTGACCTCTGCCCTCAGCTGATTTCACTGCATCCTTTCACCATAAACTGACTCTGACTATAAAGCTTCAGTGAGTCCTGGGAGCCTCCAAGAAAAAATCCAGGGTGATCTTGGGGCCCCCAACCCCTCCATTGGGGTCAGAAGTGGGGGTGGTCTCTGGGCCCTGGACTCTGCAGGGCCCCTCTCCCAGAGGAGGTGTAGGAGTCCCTGGGTTGTAGTTAAGCTGAGTCCAGAGCCCTCCTGGGTATGGGGTATCTTAATCCCCTGGGTCAGGAAGAGGCTGGCTCCCTCCCACCTTGGCCCAGTCTCTGGCTTTTGTGAAATGCCCTGGGCCTCCAGGCACTGGAGGTCCCCCAATGCTGTGACCAGAGCCTCCAGGGGCAGCCACACTGGACTCTCACACAATGGTAAAACCTTCCCCCAGGGCAGGCCTGTCAGGTGAGAACCACTACCCAAAGGCTGGGTGGGGCCTGGGGCGGAGGAGGCCCAGGGACTGGGGCAGAGGGGAGGGTTGGAAAATCACCCAAGGACTTGCTCTCCCTGCAGGGACTGCCAGGGCAGCCCAGCTGCAGGCGGAGTGAACCCCTCGAGTCAGAGCCCTCATGGCTCAGACACGCAGGTCCTGGGCCTTTGGGGAACAAACACCCCGACACCCCGGTGCTGGCCAACACCTGCTATGGTAGGGCCTGCCCTGTCTCATCTTCCCAGTGAAGTTCTCACCCCTCCCAGCAGGCCTCTTGGGGGCTAATGGGACAGGGCTGTTCATAGGAGGACTGGAGGGCCTGTGGTGGGCTGGAGGCCACAAGGCAGATAGGAGGGCTCCCGCCGATCCTGCCTGTCTGCAGGGCATAGTCACAGGCCCACACACCATGCACCAGGCTGTCAATGTGGTAGAAGGTGCAGTGCTCCAGAGGCCAGTCCAGTCCTCTGGGGATGCCCAGCCCGTGCAGGTGTCTGACCACCAAGCAGTCAGGGTAGAGTGGGCATAGGGAACCTTGGCCACGCTCCCACACGCCCAGGGAAGGGGCCTCAGCAAGGTCCCGGGAAAGGATGGGAGGTCAGCCAGCCTCATCCCCTCCCCTTGAGTCGCAACAGGAAATAAAGAGCCTCTGCACAAAAAGAACATCATCAGCCTGACTGCTGTCCTGAGGAACGTCAGCCAGCAAGGATGGCCATCGGCCGACATCTGGGAACAGGGCTGCTGTAGTGGGTTGAATGGCAGCCCTCAAAAGTTATGCTCATGTCCTGACCCCAGAACCTGGGAAAGGGACCTTATTTGGAAATAGGCTTTTTGCAGATATAATTAGTTAAGGATCTGAGGTGAGATCATCCTGGATCAGGGAGGTGCTAAATCCAATGACGGTGTTCTCATAAGAGACAGGAGAGTCACAGAGGAGAGGCCACATGAACACTGAGGCAGAGAGGGGAGAAATGTGGTCACAAGCCCAGGGACACCTGGAGCCCCCAGAAGCTGGAAGGCAAAGGAAGACACAGGAAGGACCCTCCCCTGGAGCCTCTAGAGGGAGCTCAGCCCTGGGACATGCTGATCTCAGACTTCTGGTCTCCAGGACTGAGAGGTGATAAATGTCTGTTGTTCTGAGCCTCCATTTGCAGTCATTTGTCATGGTTGCCCCCAGGAATCTACTGCAGCTGCTGAACAGCCCCCTGCCCCGATCTGAACCCTCCCTCCCATTAGGGGCGGCCCCCTGCGCATACACTGTCTGCCCAAGCCATGGGGTTCATGCTGAACATAAGCCCCGCTTCTGGGTGCTGGCATTGTGGAGGGTGAGGGCAGAGGATGCCATGTGACCAGCCCCCAGCCCGGGGCCAAGCCTCTAATGAGCTTGCCTTGGGGGAAATGTCATGGTTCTGCCTTTGTCCCCGGAGCAAGAGGCTCTCCAAACCCTCACAGGAAGGAGGGGGCATGAGGCAGCCAGTGCAGGGATCCCCCGTGCGTCCCCACTGCACACTGTGACCCATCTTAGCTGTGCGCATGCAAGCAGGTTCTGAGTCCCGTGAGCCTCCCAGCAACTCCTCGAAGGTGAGGGTGTCCCTGCAGGCTCCACCCCCACCCTCCCAGCTAGTCGGTGGAAGAACAACTTTCCCTGGCCTTTCTGGGAGCTGTTCTGGGAGTGGTCCTGGGCTTTTGCAGGCTGAGCCCCTGTGGCTATGCACTGACTCCCCCCAAGAGCACCCCAGAACCAGCTGTTTGCCCTAGTGCCTGAATACCCTCTCCCCAGTCTTCTCAGGAAAGAACTCGGGGGTTCTCAGAGCAGTGTCTGCAGGCAGCTCTGCATTTGCCCCCACACTCACATCTTCCATGTAAACAGGCTGAAACCTTCCCTCGTGGACCCCTGCTGACCACCTCCACCTGCCAGCCCGCAGGCCCCAACCCAGGTGTGAGACCCACCTCCATCTCTGCCTCCTACTCTGTAAGGGGACAGTGGTCTCTGCCTGTGGGGTGAGTGGAGGGCATGCCTACAGACACAGCCCGGCTCCTCATGGGCCTGGACCGTTTCCTGACACCACGTGACACACAGTCATGATGCAGTGACATGGGTTGCCAGGCATCCAGTCAGAAGGGACTCACAGGCAGCACCTGGTGACAGACCAGATGTGCCTGTCCACAGGCAGTGGACACACGGGATGTTAGGACTTTGCATTGTGCAGAAAATAAACGAAGCCCACCAGAAGCTGATCTGCTCGTGTGAACCTGAAACCTTGAGAGCTCCCGCTGGACACAGGCTGGAAGCATCTGCACAGGTGCTGACCCACCAGCACTTCCTGCCTGACCCCTCCAGCCCTCCCTGGTGGGCTCCCTGACTCAGAGCCTGAGGGGCCACCAGGGGACGAGAGCAGTCACTCCACCACCGCTGCTCAGCCCTTCCTCCCCAGTGACCAGGAGCGGGAGGGCCAGTGGAGTCCAAGGCCCGTCAGAGAAGCTCCACCCAGCCCCACTGTCTGTACCTCCTGGGGTCTGTGTCCCACCGACCCACGTTCCTGGCATGGATGCCCATGTTCACAAGATGCCCCGTGTCCTGTTCCCACATGGGGCACCCGCCCCCGATCCCTGCTTCTCCCTGAAGCCAGCCTGGACTTCGCGCGTCCTGGGAGGGAAGGGGCCAAGAAGGAGGCCAGCCTGTCATGCTCACCCTCTGGGGGCCTGGACACAGGGCTCAGGTGAGGCTGAACCTTGAGGTCCGGATGCCTCCAGGTGTGGGCTGAACCTGCCACTGCCCACCAGAGCCTCCTCAGTCCATGATTCAGGAAACTGGAAAATCCAAACCGAGCCCATGCCCAGGCTCCGCTACAGATCTGCAAATCCAGGTTTACTCTCCCAGTGCTAAAGACCTGCGGTTCCCTAAAGTTAGTATTCTATGAAATTTCCACAAGGCTCCTTTCCACTCTGTTCTAAGCAACTTTCTAATCCATCCATACTGCCGTCATGGCACAGACTGAGAAGCTGAGGCTCTGAGAAGCCAAGGAACCCATGCAGAAGCACAAATGTGGGGCCACAGAGCAGGGTCTGCATCCACCACCCACCCAGGGTGACTGCCTGCTCCCTCAGGCTCTGTGTCCCACCTCTGAGGGGAAGAGCTCACAGAGCCTCCTCTCAGGGGGATTCACTTTGCATAGCCATCCCTTCAGTGGGATTTGTGTCACGAAACCTTCCCTTGGTGAGATTCCTTTTACAATCCTATTCTGAGGGTCACCCTGAAGCAGGTTCAGTCTCACGTCACCAGGGCAGCTTTCTTGGGGCTCACCCCACGCTGGTCCACTCCCAGCTCAGACCCAGAGAGGCTCCCTTGGCCCTGAGCCCCATGACTCTGCCTGGTCCCTCCTGTGTCTCTAGCAGGGTCACCAGGAGCTCCCACCTGCCCGAGGCGGGCTGTGCACTCCATCCTGGGGAAGCCTCCCAGGTGTCAGGTGGAAGAAACAAGAGGTACCCGTGGGGCTGCCCGTCACCCACCTACTGACCTCGTTGCTGGGGATGGGCCTGGACAGGGGTCAGGGGCCCGCAGCTTCTCCTGGTTCTCATCCACTCCCACCGCTGCCGACAGGTGAGTTACTAAGCAGCTCTGCACCTGCAAAGAAAAGACGCTTGCTCGCATGCTCCTCCCAGGGCACGGGGCCCACGTGGGCAGGCACCCAGCAGCCCCCAGGGCTCACGTGGGCAGACGTGTCTCAGGATATGGGACTCAGCTGGGCAGGCCCCTCCCAGCGCATGGGCTGACCCAGGCAGGCGCCCCAGGAGGGCTTGGCACACAGGAACCGTGCACATAGCCCTGGATGCAGAGCACCCTCCAGACCCACCTGACCCTTAGCACCTCGGAGCAGGACCTGACCTGACAAACAGCAGCTCCAGGACATGTCTGTGACCTGGGCTTCACTCTGTGTGGCCTCCCTCCCTCGCTCTTCCAGAGGCTTCCACAGCACCCAGGGCAACAGGCCTCTGTCCCGCCCACCACCCCTCCTCTCCCTGTCTCCTGGTTCTCTCTCATGCAAAGAGGGTCTGCTGGAAGTTGCCCCACCTCATGGGCCAGTTAAAATGGTCAGAAAACAAGCCAGAGCTTCCACCCAAGGCCGTCCTGACCCTCAGGCCCCCACAGCTGTTCCTGGGACTGGCTGGCTCAACAAGGCCCATTTCCTGCAACTGTGAGCCCCTGATGGGTGCGGCCTGGCCGACCTGGGCAGCCTGACTGGCCAGCCTTTCCCAGGTGAGCCTGGACTGAGGTCTGTGTAAACACCCCCTCCAGGCAGCAAGAGCACAGCAGGTGCACCTCAGGCCATACTCCCTGCCCCGCCAGCGGCTGTGGGGCTGGGCCGGCGGCTGGGAGTGAGGGGCCGCGGCCGTGCGGGTGGCCTGGTCTGAGCGAACCTCCGCTGGACCTTCCGCAGGAGTTGCGGGGCTGCCACTGCTAACGTGTCACCCTCACCTGCTGTTCTCCCCAGGCAGAGGTGAGGAAGCAAGAAAAGAGGCAGTGGGGACCAGGAAAGGAGGCTGACTCAGGGAGGTAAGTGGAAAGTTACTCCACAAGAGTGCCCAGGACAGGACCATCCTATGTGGCCTGTGTCAGTGGCATGGCTCCAAGCCCTGTCCTCCAGCCTCCACGGTCCTTGCACGTATCCAGGTGGCTTACCTGGGAAGGGTGGATAAACTTTAGGAGCAGCTAACCTGGGAGACACCTCCGCATGGCCCACTAGTTTCCAATGAGGAGGCTCATTGCAGGGGGCTGCTGGCCGCTTGTGAGAAAATTCCACACCTGTGACAAACTTCAGAATTGTGTTTATCAGTGTAGCAAGCGTCCTGACTGGGTTTCATCTGTCAGGTTCTTAGCAACGTGACTGGTGACATTAAAGGTCCTCAGTCAGGTTTGAAATACCCAAGTGTACAGGTGCAAGAACCCAGGGAGGCGGTGTGCAGCCGGCACCCTCAGGGATGAGCTTCAGACTTGACCCCTCAGCTTCCTGGTGTCCAGCCACGGTTTTAGGATTTCTGCTGGCCCAACGCTGACTCTAAGGGTTCCATAACCCATCCTCTGTCTGCCTTTAATGAGACTCACACCCGCAGAAGCTTACATTGCAGGGTCTGTGTGACTGTCCCGTGGCTTCTGTAACAAATGACCACAAGCCAGGTGGTTCAGAACAACAGGATTTCATCCTCCCCTAGTCCTGGAGACCAGACGGCTGAGATCAAGGCATCCCAGGGAAAGTGCTCATATATGGATAGGTCTAGATATATTTCAAAGATAGAATCAGCTTTATTTTTCTTCACTTTGGATCTGGAGTTCGTGAAAAAGGAAGGAGCCAAGAGTGACACCATTGTTTGAGTCTGAGAAATAAGAATAGGCATCAACTCTGGGGAAGGCAACTGGAGGAACAGCTGAGGCAGAAAGTCATGGCTTTGGGCATCCCTTAGACATCAAAGTAAAGATGTTGGGGAGGCAGGTGGGGATAAAAGTATCAAATTAGATCTCTCAGAACTATTACCTTTAAAAATTAAAATCTTAATACTTTTTTGCTTTCAATTCTTTTGCTGAAATTAAAAACTGCAATTACTCTTTGTTTTTATTTCCCTCATTACTGGTAACTTTAACTATATAAATGTATAAATCAGTGGCGTTACTTACATTTACAATGTTCTGCAACCATCACTATTATTTCCAATTTTTTTCATCACCCCAAACAAATGTCTCTGTTTACTGCTTTTAGTAACATCCCACACATTTCATCTACTTATCCTGTCAATTAAAATTTCCAACCATGGCTTTGGGTTTCTCTTTTTCCTTAGTTCTATCAACTTTTGCTTCTTGTATTCAGAAGTGGTGTTCTGAGGGTACATAAATATTTCTTCAGGATGAACTGACATCATCATCATCATCATCATCATCATCATCATCATCATCATCATTATTACATAATGCCCCGTTTTATCTCTAGTGATCTCGTTTTCCTTGTCTGATATTAATATAAGCCCATTAATGCTGGATTGGTTTTGCATGCTATATCTTTATTCATCCTTTTATTTCTGTTCCTTTTTTTGTTTTTTTTATCCTTTGAGTCATATATATTTTAGATATATATTGCTCCAGTCCTCGTATGGAATTTAAAAATAAAACTGAGTTTATAGTTCATTAAACTTCTGTATCTTACTTTTCTGATTTTAAATAAGCATTTCTCATGTTAGTAAAAAAATGAGTTTACCAATGTTAGCGTCCTACCTAATATCCCATTGACTTAAGTTATTTCCAAATTTTCAGTACCAGATGTAGTACCAAAATAATTCTGTGCTTGCAGATTTCTGTATTTCAGATAATTTGCCTTAGGAAAGATTCTCTAAATGGAACAAAACAGCTCCTGATACATATTGCCAAATTTCTTTTTGGAAAGCACCTACTATAGTGTATTCTACTGTGAACAGTGTAATACCTTCACCAGTATAAGGAAGTATAATTTTTCTTAATTTTTTCTGTGATTGACATTTAAAAAGAACTGATAAGACTATAGGTAACTTTTTTTCTTCAGCTCTTTTCTGTCCTTTGTAAATACCCTACAATGAAGATGAACTACTTTTGTAATCAGAAATGCACACAGATGCATAAGATGAGAGAAAGCAAACGGCTTCCCCCACTGGGGGGCCCCAAACCCTAAGCCAACTATGTGGCACAGCCAACCAGAAGAGGGAGGAGCCAAGGCAATCATTTACGGCCTCCCAAGAGCATGGCTCCAGATCACAGCGCATAGATCTTCGTGAACGTTCGCTCTTCAATATTCAATCTCTAATTTTTGTTCCCAGAGGCTGGCCACTTTTCCCCTCCCGATCTGAACTCTCTCCTTGCCTTTTCCAAAAAGACACCCTGCACCCACCGTTGGGCTAACATCCTTGTGCCACTGGTTTCTGCAGAAGGAGGCTCTCTTGGTCTATGTTTGCTCTGAACAACCCAAGAGGAATTTAATTTAATTTACCTTTTTTAATTGAAGTATAGTTGACTTACAATGTTGTATTAGTTTCTGGTCAAGAGGTATTTAAAAACAAAACACAGACACAGGGAATGACACTACCTAGAAAGTACGTGCTGTCTCTGAATCCATCCTTCTCCAAACTGCACTGTGGATGACTTATGTCACTTTGAGCCTATGCATTTGTGAAGTGTATGCATGTAACAGTTACTAGAAATGTGGGGGCCAGGAGCCAGGAGATGGGTGCCGCCAAGCCCTCCATACCCATGCCCACAGCCTAGAGACTCCCTCTAAGGCTCTGTTCTGTTATCAGCATCCGTGGTGCCAAAAGGAGAGTCAGCCTCTGTTTATCCTCCTTCACTGGCTCCCCTGGTTTTCCAGAAGCCCCCAAGACTCACAACTAGTGGGCCGGGAGCTAAAACATCCACCCAGGTTTACCAAGCTGTGGCCTGGGACTCTGTCACAAAGCACACCCCGGGGTGGCCTAGCCACGCAGAGCTGCTCCCGGCACGGATGGGCCCTGCGTGCCTGCAGGATCTGTAGAGCCAGGCCAGCACCAGCCCACACTTCCATCATTTGGCAGATTGCCAGGCAAGAGCATCTCCAGTTCTTGTGCAGTATCCTGTGCATGCTGGGGACTGAAAGCTCTTTCTTCTATTTCTGCTCCTTGACAGGTATGTATATCACTCCATCCAAGGCAGTGGGAACACCCCTTTAGAAAAAGGCACACTCTGTGGACAAGACCATGAAAACGGCATTTCTGTCTAGTGAGGCAGCTTGGCTACAGTCATGTAACTATGAGAAAGATGGGGCAGGAGCATTCTGGCTGAGAGGTGGAAAGGAGAAAGGGCAGCATAGGGTGCAGAGGAAAACGGAAGGGAAGAAGTGATGGGAACCAATGTAATTCACTCCTTCAGTGAGTCACAAAACAAATATTGAACAAGTCATTTAGCAGTAGACACAGAAATGGATGTGCTCATTATTTACCTGGAAGACAGCAACGATTAAAGTAGGATTCAAAGTCATAGTACCCCCTTTGCAAACGATGTGACTGCCAGGGGCTTAACTTCCAGAATATACAAACAGCTCATACAACTCAGTAACAAAAATACAAACAATGCAATCCAAAAATGGGCAGAAGATCTAAACAAATATTTCTCCAGTGGGACATACAAATGGTCAACAGGCACATGGAAAGATGCTCAGTATCGCTAATTATCAGAGACATGCAAATCAAAGCTACAGTGAGGTATCACCTCGCACCAATCAGAATGGCCATCATTAAAAACACCATAAATGATAAATGCTGGAGAGGATGTGGAGAAAAGGGAACCCTCATATACACTGTTGGTAGGAATGTAATTTGGTGCAGCCACTATGGAAAACAGTATGGAGATTCCTTTAAAAACTAAAAATAGACTCATCCTATGATCCAGCAATCCCACTTCTGGGCATATATCTGGAGGAAATGCCAATTCGAAAAGATACATGTATCCAAATGTCCATCAACAGATGACTAGATAAAGAAGATGTGAGATACAGATATAGATATAGATATAGATATATCACACACGTATATATACATATATATGTACATATACATACATACATACATATATACATACACATAGACACACACTGGAACACTACTCAGCCATAAAAAAGAATAATGTCATCTGCAGCAACATGGATGAACCGGAGATTATCATACTAAGTGAAGTAAGTCAGACAGAGATGACAAATACCTTATGATGTCACTTATATGTGGAATATAAAAAAAAAATGATACAAATGAACTTACTTACAAAACAGACTGACAGACATAGAAAACAAACTGATGGTCACCAAAGGGGAAAATTTCTAATTTACATTACCACGACCACCACCACCATTTTATAAAGGAAACAAAGGCTAGATTTGCAAGAATAAAAGGCCTGGATTTCCTTGGCGCCTGCAGCTCCTCCAGTGCCCTCCTGCTGTCGTGCACAGCAGGGGTAACACTCGGAGGCCAGCAGCTTCTCCCAGCAACTCCTTCTGGTGGTTTTGTAGCAGAGTGCCTCCAGGGAGACATCTCCTGTGAACAACTTCACCCACCATGCTAGAGGGCTGATTTCTAGTACGTTCCAGAGGGTGGATGTCCAGCAAGCTCCTCCAGTGTGGCACTGAAGCAACTTGTCTGCCAGTCAGTAGCTGTGACTGAGAATTTTCCAACAAGATCTGCATCTCAGTTCATGGGCTATGGAGCAGCTATTAGATACAGTATGATGCAGTATGCTATCTGCTACTATATATTATATCTGCTACTCCTATGTTCTTTGGCATTCTCTTTACTTCTTACTATCCAATCCCTAGTTGCTCCATTCCCCTGCTATAGATAATAATTCTTTATATTAAGCTTTCTCTGTTCCAATTGCTGTACAATTTTCCTCTCCTGATTGGTCCCAGACTGATACAGAATTTTAAACAAAACCAGATCTCTGCTGTGGCTGTAATGGAGAGGGGGAAATCCCGCTTTTTGAAGGTAAACATTTTGTACACAGGAATAATCTGTTGTATAGGTAACAAATTACTGTTACATATTGTATAAAACAAACTCCAAAAACTAATGAAAACCAGACAGATGGTTCACAATGGCTAGTTTCTTCATATACTTCTAAGAAAAATTTAACAGACCTTTAATTCCCTAAACAAAGGATAAACTAAGGCCAAATTAAGAGAGAGTATCTAGTAGTGGAGTGTATCCAGAAGTGGAGTGTTAGGGGGAGACCAGGAGGAAGGCAATGGGAACTAACCATATTCAGAGTTACAAACATTATGTACATTTTCTCATTTAAAATAGAAAGGTATTTTTTAAAACAGAAGATGCAAGCACTGAGGAAAGAGAACAGGTGACTAATAGGAAATAAGAAGAAAATTAGTGAAATTCATAAATTGTGAAAAACATTTACTTTTCTTTATCTATTCTGTAGAAAAGGTTGCAAATTTTTTAAATGATAGTTTTAAAAAATCAGCAAAGTAGATTCTGGGAAGAAGATACCTAAGTATTTGGACTTCCTTTTTCTTCAATCAGTTCGTTCCCCCTCTGGAGACCAGAACAAAGCTCACATGTACCTTTGAAGCGCAAATTCCTGAAAAGTGGGTGTCAGAAGGCAATTCTCCATAGATCTCTCTGCACATCTTATAAGCAAAGCAGACGGCCCTCTTCTCTCGACCATGTTTTCGAGTATGTTTGGATGGCAAACAGTCTGGGAAGACAGAGATAACATTTCTCTCCAGAGCAAAGAACGGGTTTGCTTCATCATGGAAGATAGAGAAAAGGACAGGCATGTTCACTGTTCATTTAAAGAGTGCAATCCGATCCACTGCATGCCTGTGATGCAGCCCACTGTGTGCACTGGAGTCATCTGACCCTCTTTGCCCTGTGGAACTGGGGTTTAGGAAAATGGTCCAAAAATGCTGTGAGTCTGGCTGTTGCTATTGCTCCAAGTAACAAACTGTCCTCATGGATAAACTGACCCAGGATTCTGATGTCTTCAACCAGCTCCCATGAAACTGTGGCAGGATCTCTTGGTAACCTGAAAGTAAGGTATAATCTCAGACCTTTCACAGATCTTCACAGTGGGTTTCTTATGGAGAACCTATAGTTTGATCTTACATTGTTGTTATTTTTAATCCAATCTGACAACTTCTGCTTCTTAATTGGAGTCTTTCAACTATGTACATTTGATATAATTACTGATACACTTGGATATAAATCTATCATATTTTCCTTTTGCCTCAAGAGCTTCCTTTAACGTTTCTCGGAGCACAGGTTTTTTTGGTTATAAATTATTTCTACATCTACTGGTCTGAAAAGGTATTTCACTTTTATTCTTGAAAGATATTTTTGCTGGGCATAGAATTCAGGTTGACACTTCTTTCTTTCCGTAATTTAAAGACATTCTTATATTGTTTTTCTAGTTCTGAGGGAAAGTCTGCTGTCATTCTTATCTTTTTTCACCTGAAAGTCATCTTTTTTCCCCCTCTGGTAGATTTAAACATTTTTTATTTATGCTAGTTTAAAGCAATTTAATTATGATGCACCTTACTGTGGCTTTTGGGGACTCCTGTTACACATATGTTCGACCACTTCATATTTTCCACAGCTCACTGATACCCTGTTCAATTTTTTAAGTCACTTTCTTTCCTTTGCTTCACCTTAGAATGTTTTTACTGCATTCTACTGCAGTATCTAAATGACTATTAATGCCACTCAGTGTGTTTTTCATTTTAGAGTGTATTGTTTATCTCTAGAAATTCCTTTTGTGTCTTTTGTACACCATCCATTTCTCTACCCATAACGTTCATGTTTTCCTCTACCTCCTTTAACACATGAAGATACCTTAAGAGCTGACTTAACATGTTTATCTTATGATTCATTCCATCATTGCTGTCCTTTCTGAGTCTGTTTCTATGGATTGATTTTATTTTGGTTGTGGATCCTATTTCCCACTTTTCTGCATGCCTATCTTTTATTGGATGGATGCAGACATTGTAAATTTTGTGTTCTTGAGTCCCATATTTTATTATACTTCCATTAAAGATTGTTGAACTTTGTTCCAGCAAGCTGTTGAGTCACACAGGATAAATTTGGTACTTGCTTTTGAGGCTTGCTTTTAAGCTTTGTTAGGGCAAGTCCAGAACAACCTTTAATTTTGGGTTAATTTTCCCTACTATTCAGGTGATGGTCTTCTAAGGGCTCAGCTAATGCCCTGTGTGCTTTGGTCTCCTCACTCTGGCTGGTTGGAATGTGACGTGCTCTCAGCTCTGTGTAATCCTGGAACTGTCTGTCCTGCTGCTTTCTAGTTCTCTCCCTGGCCTCACAGTTCTCTCTCATACCTGCACTACTCAGTCACAGAGCCAAGGAGATCCCTCTGCAGGTCTCCGGAACTCTCTTCCTGTGCAGTTCCCTGTTTCCTGGCATCCTGCCCCTCCCAAATTCTAATTGCCTTGCTGATCTCCATATTTTAAACTCAGCAACTGTCAGGCTTTATTTGGGGTTCCCCTTCCTGATCTATATCATGGAAACTCCCTCAGTAAGGGAGTCAGCTCAGGCATCATAACACTCATCTCATTACTTTCCCTTCTGTGCTCCCTGTTGCCCAGTATCACAAAACAGCTGATTTAGAGGGGTGGGTATAGCTCAGTGGTAGAGCGCATGCTTAGCATACATGAGGTCTTGGGTTCAAGTCCCAGTATCTCCACTAAAAGAAAAAAAGTTGATTTAAATGCGTTGTCCTGCTTTCTATGTTTACAGTAGAAGGGCAGTTCCTGTAGCAGTTAATCCTTCAAGAGCAAAAGGAGAGTTCTGTAGGATAGATTTTAAATATGTTGCTAGATTTCAGCACCTTGTTTATTGGCAATTTCTGCCCCACCTGATACGAGACATTGAGCTTTTAAAGGTTCTCTATTTTTATCTGTCTTTACTGGACATAAAGATTTACATAGACTTCTCTAATAGTTATTTTAATCTTATCTTTATCTATGGTTGTTTTCTTCCTCATCCCTATTGCTGTGTATTTTTCTTTCTTTTTTTTTCCCCCTTGGTCATGTTTGCCAGAGGTCTGTCTATTCTAGATCTTTCCAAAGAAGCCACTCTTGGTTTTCTTTATCAATTCTATCATTTTTATTTTTTTAATCCATCAAGTTTGGTTTTTATTTTTTATGAATTCTTAACTCCCAATTTCATTAAGTGAATTTAGTTGTTCTTTTTCTCGATTCTTTTCTTGAATTTTTATTTTGTTTATCTTCTGTCCTATTTAAGTATTAAAAGCACTACTTATGGCTATAATTTTTTTTTCCTACTTACTGCTTTGACTGCTGTAACTGTGAACCACAGCCCTCATCACTTGTGTAAGACAGAACCAGAACAACACTATCAGTTACTCCATTACAATTGTGCACTGTTTTGCACTTGAGTATCACTTCCTTCTTCAGTCAGAACCTCTCCTCACTTACATTAACCATGGCTTTGAGAAATCAGTTAATCAAAGAGTCATTCCACTTCTCATATCCCATCCCGGGGAACTTCCAAATTCAAAATATAAGAAATAAAAACTGTACACTCATTTCCCCTAATGAGAAGCCATTTCAGGACTGTCTGTGGGGCATTCTCACAAGCTGCTTTATTTGAGGAGAAGGCTTTCAACAGTTTGAGAGTCCCATGGAGACTCAGCTGTGACCCCCTTGCCATGTACCAGGACTCTTAATTTGGGCACCTCATGAGTCACCTTGCTGCTCTCCACTTGAGGTTCCTGGCCCCAAACAGAGAGGTGAGGTACATACTAGGTCCCAGCTCCACTTTCACTGATGTTCTTAATTTTCTCAGGGAAATTAGATGTCACTCACTGAATCTCTATTTTTCTAATTAGACTTGTATTTCTAGAAACTCTTGGTGAAACGATGTTCTTCATTTAACTTTATCTTTAGCTTTTCCTCTCTTACAATGTTAATTGACTAAAAGGGGGAAAAGAGCAAAGAAGAGTCAATGAATAGAATCCCACTAGGTCCAGAGGACTGGCAAACTTAGCGTTTTCCCTTCTGCAGTCTCTCAGTAGGTGAAATTGGCCTTAGATGGTCATATAAAAACCTTATGAAGTCTATTCGTCCTCAGCCTATCTTTATGTCCCTAAGAATTGGTTTAGGAGGAAAAGAATCTCCAAAACTTCAATCACCAGGGGCTGTGATTGTTAGGTCTGTGATCAGAGACCTCTGGCTGGGGACTGAGGTCAGAGATGTGCAAGCAACACACATCCGACCAACCATCGTCAGCTCTCATGGGGTCATCTCAGTCCACACCCATGCCTCCAGCAGCTAAACACCTGTTTCTTATGTATATTCTCATTATAATTCAAATTCTTGTGCATATCTTACAAAATGACATGATTTTCCAAGTGACCACTTTGAGGAGCTTTCAATATGACCCAAATTGTCCATCTTAAGAGCACCTTATAAAAAAAATTAAAAAAATTAAAAAAATTTTAAAAATTTAAAAAATAAAAAATAAATTAAAAAAAAAAGAGCACCTTAAAACATAGGGGCAAAACAGGTTGAAGCAGCAAATGCAATTAATTATTTAACTCAATATTCAATGGTCAGCTGCTTATGACTAATACGAAGAGCCTTAGAATTTAAGATGGTACAGGCAGACTGTAATCGCAGCCTTCCCAACCTCCGTCAAATAGCACATGCATCACCAGGTCCTCCTTCAGATGCTCAGCCCTGGCTTGAAAGAGTTGATTGGAAGAAGTTGGGAAACAATCTGTGTATTCCTGAGGTCCGTCAGACAGAACAAGGACCAAAACAGGCAAACAAAAAGCATAAAATCTGGTATAATCCCTATTGAAGGCAATACTTCTTTGAGTCAAGACTGACTGGGCATTAATCCATTTTTTTAAGAAAAAAAAAGCAAATTCATTGAGAATTTTAGAAATTGCCTTCAGACAGCAATCTGGGGTGGAGCAATACACAGATGCTTTGGTCACATTATCCTCATTTTTGAATGAACAGCCTTAAGCCAGAAATCAAGGAACTGATACTTCATGGCTAGAATAGGATAGATGTATATAGCATTTGTCCCAATATTTTGAAGTCAGAGAACAAAACTGGAGTTAGACTCTAATCAAGTTAATGCTTTTTCAAATTAAACACCTAGATGACCCCAGGTACTCCTTATGCCTCCCTCACAAAAGCTTCCCCCTCAAAAAAGATACTTGCTGCTACTATGAACAAACGTGCTGCTGGAAGGCCAGCTGCTTCACTTTGGGCAAGGAAAAATCTTACAGTGAGAGGGGTTCCAAGGAGAAGGTAGCACCCAACTTGCAATTCTTCCCTTGAAACTCACACGAAGAATTACCATAAACTCTTGTGGGCCACACTCCTTTCGTAGCGTTACAGATGCTACATTTTCAACAATAACCTTGCTAGGAAGTCCATCCCTTCCCCTTGGAGTCAGTGAAAACCTAGGAGGAAGATGTCTCCAGCAGCCCTCAGACAGCCCCTGGGTCCCAGCTGCCATTATTCTCAGTCTTTTTGCTAAAAACCTGCTCTTCCCCAAGCTAAACTTAAGGAGGAGAGACATTTATCATGGAAACAGAATTGCCAGATTAAGATTTCCTAAAAGGTTCTCTTCCCTATTCGTAATCATAACACAGCAATTTGGGTACAATTACATAAATTAGACACAACTTGAAAATTTCTATGAGGTACTAGAATCCCAATGGACTGGAAATTTACCACCACTTTCAGGGTTACTGGGGCTGAGCACATCTAGGCTCAGACCAACCCATCCCTGCTTTTACCCAGGCTTGTGTGGTAACTGTTGAAGCCAGAACAAAAGGAAGAATTAAAATCCATAGTAAAAGGATTAATAGGCAAAGGATTCATTTCACTTTGCACTAGCACTTAATTTTAATTAATTATAATAGTTATAATTAATTAATTAATTATAATACGCCTATCCTGACTATTAAATAAGCAATAAATGAGTGTACAGGCTTACTCACCACGTCAGGGCTATCCTTAAGATGATTATACTCAAAAAATAAATAAATAATAGATTTTAAAAAGACTATTATGCCCCACATTCCAGTGGTCCACAATGCCCAGTACTATTCTCTCCCCCAGTTCCACCCAAGGCCACGGTTTACAGCTGCGCATCTACATTCTGCCTTCTTTCAAGCCTGTTCTCTTAAATTCAAACACTGAACACCTGTTCACCTGTCCCTGGGAGAAGCCGCCATATACATACATCATTATGCCTCAGAGATAAACTGTGGTTCCTTACTCTTCATAAGTTCTCAATTAGGACCTCAAAGTTTCTCTGTAGAATGAGCTTTTGCTAAACTAAAGATTAGGAAAGCACTAAAATGAGGTCTACCTTCTCTGACTTTGAGCACAAAAAGACACCGTCCCCCCAAAAATCACAGTTTTCAGCAAAAGGCTCATTATCTAGGGCATGATTTATTGCAGGCAAGCTCTTACTCTCTGATTAACTGCTTACAGGGCCATCCGCAACTTCCCTAGACCCAGTGCTGAAAAAGAAATTGTAGACAGACCGTTCCCAACTTCTCTGAAATTGCTTCATCTTTAGGACTTTTAGGTGACAAACCCTCTTTCCTGGAAAACACATGCCATAAATGCAAATTTGGTAGACCAGAGCTAGCTCTTCAACAACCCCTAGCCTTGGACAATTTAACTCACTGTTTTAGAATCTTCCTTGAACCAAATGGTCAAAACTTACATCTTCACAAGTGTCTTGCAAGACCTGGCCTCTGCTGATACTCCAACCTCCCTAGCTGTCTTTTCTCCAACAAGCATCCTTCAGTTCTGTGAACAAGACTCACTCCCTCCAGGCCTCAGGGCCTTGGCACCAGTGTTCTGTTGACCTGGAATACCACTTGCTCTCATCATCTAGTTAATTTCTACAGGTATCTTTCAAATCTTCTGGGGCAGGGGAACTCTCCCTGTCCTCCCAGCCTAGGTCAGGACACGCTCCTTTTCCCTTTTATTGCTACTTCATATTTTCTTCTTTCCCATCACAGTATCTACATCTCCCATCACAGTTCATAGTTACACATTCATCAAGTACTCACACAAATATTTATCTTCCTGTAAGACTGTTATGAGGACCAGGGCTGGACTGGGCCTCTCTGCTTCCAACTGTGTTCCCTGTGCCTGGCACATTAATAGTGAGGAATTCAGGAATTTTGCTGGCTAAATGACAAAAAGGCAAATTAAAATAAGATATTACTTTTCACAGGAGAGATGGCAGCTTTAAAGGATATTCAGTATCAGGTAAGGGCGTGGAGACACAGGGTCCTCACAGTCGTTGACGGAGGTATAAATCAGTAATGGTTTGAAGTACCCATCAAAAGGTTCAATGTTGATACCTGTTGATCCAGAGATTTCACAACTGGGTATTTTATCGTACAGACACAGCAGCACAGGTAAGTATCTGTATAACCATGTTCCCAGAAGTGGCTTGAAGTGTTGAAAAACTGGCAACAACTTATATACCTTTCAAGAGGAGGCTGAAAAACTACGGGTACACTCAAAATGAATTTCTGCACCATGCAGCTGTTATAAGGAAAATAGTTAATACCAATGTACTGATAGGAACAATGACTAGTAGAATGGGAAAAGTTGCATAAAAGTCTAAAGTATAATCCCATTTTGTTTCTTTAAAAATCATGCATATATAAACACAGTTTTAAAGTCTGCTTTGTTTTGGTTTTTTAAAGTAATGGAAGTAGGGAATAAACCAAACTGTTAGCCAGTTTTACCTCTGGAGAGTAAGGGTGAGGGGTAGGCAGAGATTCCCACTTCTATTTTTATCGATTTCTCTAAACTATTTAAACAAGCAAGCTTATAATTTAAAATATATTTTTTAAAAATTATTACAACTTCTAGAGTCTTTGCAGAACAAGACGACGATAAGGCTCATGTTGCCTCTGCTAAACCGAAACTACAACCAGTGAGCGACTGCACTAAAAAAATGGCCCCCAGAGGACCCGACATCCACGGACCACCCAAGCGACAGCGCATCAGTCTTTAAATCCTACCTGTGAGGTCTAGGAGGAAGGAAGGAAGATACAGTAAATGGAAGGGGGTCGTGGGGGTCCTGGGTTGAGCATGCCGCCAGAAGGAAGACGGCAGCAGAATTTATTCTGCTTTTCAAAGTACATGATTCTCCCCGGAGGTGCTGGCTCTTGGGACAAGATTCGACGGATACTTTCCCACCCTTTAGCCAAGATCTTAAGAACTCAGGTAGAGGTACAGAATCTAGAACAAGGAGAAAAGGAAACCCTGGGCTCCTTGTCCATCCCACCCTGGTTGAGAAAAATCACGCGCCGCCCCTCCATTTCCTTGAATTTGGGAAACGGGTCTGGACGTGGGCAGCGTGGGCTGCACCGACCACGTCGGGCGGGCGCGGGGACTTGGCCCCCCCACGTGGGCGTGGCAGGAGCGGGAAGAAGACGCCGGCCGGGCGCGCACCGCGCTGGCCCTGGAAGGCCCCGGAAGGCCCCGGGGACCCCGCGCCTGCCTCTCCTCCTCCCGCACGGCCGTGCCCGCGGCGAAGGCAGCAAGGTCAGGCCCCAGGGGCCGGAGGAGGGGGCGCCCGCCAGGCTCTCGAAGGTCTGGTGGGTCGCGGAGGAAGCCCCACTGAGTCGCAGGCCTCCCTCCTCCGCTGATTTGAGGACCTTTAGCGGTGTCTCTCCGCCGGAAGGACGCTGCCTCCTTTCCTTCCCTCCACGTTTAGTGACCCAGCCAAGGCCAGGCCAGATGTGAGTGAGGGTTTACGCCTCTTTCAACCCGCACAACCGCGCCTAGAGGCAGGGAGTGCTCGCCCCACTTTGCAAAAAGGAAGCAGCGGCGGGGGTGGCGAGGACCTGGCCAAGGTCACCCGGCATTACAAGGATATTCCCCCACCCTAGATGTTTCCCTGTGTGAATGTGAATAGGCCTAAGTGCTCCTTTCTTTCCCTCAATGGCAGGCGAGGAGAATAAAAATGCGGCCTTTGAGCGCCGGGTGTGGGCCTGAAAAGTCCTGCACGTTCGAGGTCGCGGGCCTTCCCCGGGGGTAGGGACGACCACGGCGGCACGGTGGCCGGTTTCCGCACATCGAAGGCTGCTTAAGAAGTAAAAGCGCCCGAGAGGGCTCAACACCTACCCGAAGCCGGGAGCGGCACGGGCGCCGAGCCCACCGCGTCTAGGTGTCACCACCTGGGACCCGAGGAACGGTGCCTGGCTCTTCACGAGGTGTCAGGGACAAACGTCCACCTGGTCCCTAGGTTTGACGCCGCCTTCAGTCAAGCTCGGCTCTGCGAACTAGAAGGCGAGAGGCGGGGGCGCGACCCCGGCACGCAAGTCCCGACCTTACCGGCGCGGGTGCAAGTTCGGCGTGGGCGCACGGGGCCTGTCTGGGGACCCCGACAATTCGCCCAGGCTTTTTGCTGTCCCACCCCACCAGCCTGGAACAACAATAGTTCCCGCCCCAGATAGCGGGCGGCGAGCGCTCTCCGTCGGGGTCCTGGGAAGGGTCTGGAGAAGTGAGAAGGTAAGGGCGCGACCCCCTGAGGACCGAGGGCGAGTCGAGCGTCAGCCAATGGCGGCGGTGGGCGGGGAGGAGACAGACCTGGGAACCTGCGTGGACCACGTCCCTTCCCCACCCTCGCGCTCTCTATGCCCCGCGGCCCCGCCCGCCCGCCACCCTCTTTAAACCCGGCTCAGCCCTCCCTGCCCTCCCGAAGCCTACCGGTCCGGAGCCTGCGTCGCCCTTCTGCGTCCCGGAGGTGCCCGCTCGGCAGCTGCGCTCTCGTAGGTGGGTGCGGACCCGGGCGCGCGGCGGTGGCCACGGGCTGTAGTCCGCTGGGGTGGCCGGAGAGCGCAGGCGGCAGTTGCTGACGCGGTTTGTTTTGGGGGTCGTTTTGCCCTCTCGGAGCTTTTACTCCTTAAGAAGCTTTCAACCGTAAGTCGCAGATTCTTGGGCTGAGGGGAGGCCGGGAGCGGAGTGCCTTTGGGGACTCAGGAGGAGACGGGCGGATGCCTTCGTCGTGGCTGACCTCTTCTCCTGACCCCGTGTTCTTTAATTTCTGAGTCACGACCCTAGTTGGTTTCCTTATTGGGCTCATTGATCTTCTCCTCAAGACCCGCCGACCCTGCGGGATTCCATCTCCCAGCCTTGGTGAACTTCTGTCCATTAAAACGCCATCCTTTCGGGGTGGGGGCCGCGGCGGCTCAGGAGCCAGAGTCTGCTCTCTCCCGCCTGGCCTGGGGCTCATCCTCGCTTGCTCCCGAGAGGCAAACTCCAGGTCCCCTAAGCCCATGGATGGGGTAACGAGTTTCCCCAGGGACTTGGGAGATGTGGCGGGACTCAACCCACGTGGGGAACTGGAGATGGCTGCAGAGCTCGGAGGGGAGCCGAAGGTGGCGTCCTCCTCTTAGCTCGGACCGCCTAAGTCCACGAGGTCACACCCCGGCCTCGCGGCGGGGCTGCCTCCCCAGACCTGCCCCCGGGCGGGGGGTGGGGCGCATCTTCTGCTCGATCCGACCCGGGCCCTTGGCTCTCCCCTCCCTGCTAGGGACCCAGTAGCGCCGGGAGTGGGAAGGCCCCGCGGCTGCGACCCATCCTACAAAAGAGGATTTTCTGGACTGAGAAGTAGGTGGAAGAGGGAGCTGGAAAGGATTTTGCAGGAGCCGGGTTTGGGGCGGATGTAGAGAGCGGGTGTTGGAAACCACGGTGCTTGGTCAAACAGTGTTTGGAGAGGGAAAGCCAAGGCAACGCTTACCAGGAACTTGGAGTCGGGCAGAATCCTGGCAGATTTTCGTTTGGGTTTGGGGGGGGGAGGATGTTTGTTTTTATTGCTGTTTTTGTTTCGTTTGTGGGGTAGGGCTTGCGGGATCGAAGTGAGAAGTTTATCTAATTCCCTTCGACCCAGGACTGCTTCGGATGGTGAATGCTAGGCCAGCAGGAGCCGGGCCTCAGCGGCCCGCGCCCCTCACTCCGCCGCGCTTGTTTTTCCGCAGACCCGCCGCGTGCTGTGGCCGGGGATGGCTCTGCGGCCGCCAGGTGAGGCCGGAGCCCTGGACAAAGTGTGCTACCCGCCCGACAGGCTCCAGAGCAGCCCTCAACACCTGGCCGCCTACTACACGCCTTTCCCGCGCTGTGGCCCCTACGGGAGCACCCTAACCGCTGCGGAGGAGGGTTTCCGACCTTTCCGGCCGCTGGAGGCCTTGTCTGCGTCCCCGGCTGTGCCCCCCTTAGCCTTCCGGCCCGCGCCTCCCTTGCTGAGCCCCGGCCTGGCCCTGCAGAGGGAGCCGCTTTACGACCTGCCCTGGTACAGCAAGCTGCCGACGTGGTACCCCATTCCCCACCTGCCCGGCGAGGTGCCGCACTTCCTGAACAGCGGTCCCGAGTTTACGGGCGCCACCAGTGAAGACTTGGGCCACATTGGCTGCCGTAGCGACAGTGGCCAATGCTGGGGACTTGAAAGTTTAATTCCGCCGCCCCCTGCGGATGCTTCCCTGTTGCCTGAGAGGCCGAAGACCTCCCAGCTGTTATCTTGCTCTCGCAGCGAGCTCTCTGAGGATGGCCCCAAACTCGTGAACCAAGAGGGGAAGGCATCTCACCGTTACCACTTCAGCCTGGAAGACCTGGACTTAGTTCTATACGGAGTCATTCCCAGCCCTCAGCCCTCAGCCCTCCTGCACCATGCGATTTCGGGCCTCCTGGTCCCCGCAGACAGCTCTGGTAAAGGCAGTCCTCCTCGTGATCCAGGAGTTGGGTGTAGGGTCGGATGGAAATTGAGCTGGGGACAGGAGGGGGAAGGGGCACTTTAAGTGGATCTGAAGCTGTGCAAGTACTGAAGGGGAGTGTATGTGCTTCCATCAGAGGATGTACCTGGGATGGCGGGGCTCACCCCCGAGGCCCTATTTGCAAAACTGCATGGCTCCTGGTAGTTTTGTGAGAAGTAGGGTGAGGAGAGAAATGGGCCATGAAGTGGGCGTATTGGGCGGGCTCAGATTCGACCAGGATGTACCAGGTATGTCAATGAGAGAGAGCCTCAGGCAGTTCACAATGGGAGTCTCAGCTCAGCCTTCTGACCTTCGACAAAATCAGCATTATCTCTGATTGTCGAGGTACTTAAATTTGCAAAAGGAATTAATTTACAACAGAACCAACTAGGATTGTCCTGAGTCTCAAATGAGAAACTGTATATGCAAAAGGATCAGGAAAAATAGAAAGGATAGGTAAACATTAAATGCAGGGTAATGGTGAGCTCTGGGGAGTGGGGGGGGAAACTGCTGGATGAAAGCATTTCATAGTACATTTTATCAAAAAATAAAAATTTAACCCTGTCTTATTCTAGGGTCTGATTCTCTTCCTCAGACTCTGGATAGCGACTCCCTTCAGCTGCCAGAAGGTAGGCAGGGTTCCTGGCTTGCTTCTCTTTTCCCGAACAAATAAATGCAGGCAGTCTCCTCACTGGCTTTCTTTCCTGCCCTGGGCTCGCCCTAGGTCTCTGCCTCCAGCAGACCGTGTTTGGTGAAGTCGCACATTTCGGTGTGTTCTGCAGTAGCCTGGTTGCCAAAGGAGTCAGGTTTGGGCCCTTTCAGGGCAAAGTGGTCAACGCCAGCGAGGTCAAGACAGATGGAGACAATTCTCTGATGTGGGAGGTAAATGTGTTTCTGGTGGGTTGGTGGAAAGTGGGGAGGGAGGCGCGTGGGGAAAAACCTTCTCTGCTCCTCTGGGAGAGTCTGGGCCTGAGAGAGGGGACACTCTGGGCAGCAATCTGCTAACTATGCTGCTTGTTTTGCAATATAAAAGGAAGGAAAGGCAGACGACCAGCCCAGGGGAGGATAGCACCTCTGCATGGATTCCAGGAATTCTGCGGGGCCTTAAGGCATTTTCATCTGAAGATGAGCCGTAATATACATTTAAACAATTAACACATTGGGTTACATTTATAGACAAAACCAAATGCTTTAAATATTAGAGTGATGCTAAGAATATACCAAAGGGATGAAAACCAGATTTAAAATTTTTGATGTTATTTGAGGATTTTTAAAAACTGATACTCTTGACTGTGCATGAGGCATGCTGGTAGAACTGCAGTTTTTCAGAATGTATCAGATTGCCCCCCTCCCCCTGAATTTCTACTTCGAGGAATATAGTTTAGGAAAACAATCTGAAATTCGGATTTCACAGGTTTGTTAGTAATAATAGAACATTGGTGTTGGTAGAATTGCCAACAGCAGAGAAAGAATTAAATTATGGCTCCATCAAAATTAAAATTAAGAAATAACAAATAACTAAATTTTTTTTTAGTTATGGCTCCCAATACACATGAAAACTAAGTTGGGATAAAATACAAAACTAATCAGTTGTCTTTAAGTGGTGGAATTAAATGTAACTTCTTGTTTCCCTTACCTGTGTTTGTGAAATTTAAAATCTGCTTAGAAATTTGGAAATCAAGAAAGTGATAAAAGTAAGAATCTTTTAAAAATATCGTATCACCTGCAGAGATATTTTTAAGTTAATAAATGTATTTAGGCTTAATAATATTAATAATAAATATATTTAGTGGGTCAAGTGTGAGATTTGTATTATAAATTTTTACTGTATAGCACAGGGAACTATATTCAATATCTTGTAGTAACCTGTAACAAAAAAGAACATGAAAAGGAATATGTATGTATGACTGAAACATTACGCTGTATACCAGAAATTGACACAACATTGTCAACTGACTATACTTCAATTTTAAAAATAAACAAATTTTTTAGAAGAATTATAAAATTTTAATAAGTAAAGTTGATTTTATAGGTCAGACCAAAAATATATTCATTCCAAACTTTGTGTTTTATTTCATTTAGATCTTTGAAGATGGTCATTTGAGCCACTTTATTGATGGAAAAGGAGGTGCGGGGAACTGGATGTCCTACGTCAACTGTGCCCGTTTCCCCACAGAGCAGAACCTAGTGGCAGTGCAGTGTCAAGGACAGATATTTTACGAAAGCTGCAGGGAGATCCACCAGAACCAAGAGCTCTTGGTGTGGTACGGAGACTGCTACGAGAAGTTTCTGGACATTCCTGTGAGTCTGCAGGTCATAAAGGAGGGGATGCAGGCGTCCGAGCCCTCTGAAGGTGAGTGCACGCCTTTGCCTCACCCAGTGAGGCCCTGTTAGTGGAAGGACTGAGCTCTTTCCCAGCACAATGTTCCTGCAGCTTCTCCACTTGCTTGTGGAGTTTCTTCCCCAACAAAGGCCAGTGCAGGAGACAAAACCGAGGAGAGTGTCTCTAACCAGGCAGGCCTCACCCAGCTGGAGGAAGATGCCCTCATCTTTCCAAAGCTGAGGAAATCCAGATGCTGAAGCTACTTCTGTTCATGACGATATCTTTCCTTTTACCCGCGACCCCTCTCAGAGAATAAAATACAAGTGATTTAGACGGATGCAGCCTCTGCCTTAGGTGAGCCAGATTCTGCTGCATCTCTGCTGAGGCTTACACAGCCCATGAAGTCAAAGCTTTGGAGCAGTGTTTTTCGAGTGGAGGGTTGCGGTATCTTAATGGGTTGGGAAATCGATTTGGTGGTAGAGACCAGCATTGAAGAAACGAGAAAAAACAAAGAATAAAATAGAATAGAAGATACTGATGTGAATCTAAGAGCTTAAGTAAGCATTGTTTGATGATATTTTTTATTTAAATGGATATGGGTGTGCTGGGTCTCAAACAGAAAATGTATTTCTTCAGTCAGCTTTCAGAAGCATAGAGCTAGACCTTCACTCTCAAGTTTTATGTGGCTTGGAATACCTGGGGATCTTGGGAAGATGCAGATTCTCATTCAAGGTTGGAACCTGAGAGTCTGCATTTTTATCATGCTTCCAGGGGATGCTGCTGGTCCCTGGACCATATCTTAGTAGCAGGGAGCTAGAGGACCACCAACCCACTCCTTGGGAATGAGCCTCTGGAATTTGCATTTTAAAAAAGCTCTCTGAGCGATTGATTTTTATATCCACAAAAGCTTGGGAACCACTGGTCTCCAAGGTGGGACAAGACAAATGCAAATCACTGTAATATGTGTAGTCAGATCGAAGACCACTTCATTAGGTTATAACAAATGTCATAAGTAGCATGTAAAAGAAAATGTGAATTGCATTCATCACATACTGCAGCGATGGTCTACATGCATGTCTCCCTGTTAGAGTGAGACCCACAGGGCAGGAGACAACCCTGAACACCTTAATATCCCCTGTTCCTGGCTCCCCATGTGTGTTGAATGGAGAAAGACATTGCAACTAAACTGGAAGAAGCTGCTTAAGGCTGAGATGAAATAAGAGATAGGTTAGGCAGGGAGAGGAAAGGCAGTCCAGGCTCCAGGAATAGTGAAGCCAAAGGCAAGGACGGGTTCACCAGGGTTTAGGAGGTGAATAATGAACAGTCTGTTTCCAGAGGCCGAATTATGAGGGCCTGTCTAATTGTTCTGGTGAACTGTCATCCCACTGCCCCAACATGTGGGTGGGATGGGATGGTGGTGGGGCTGAGATGGCAGGATTCTCTTGAGTCCATGGGGTTCACAGTTGGGTTCACAGTTCACAAAAAGCCAAGTAAGTCTTTTTGGTCACTTCCAAAAATGTAGCAATCACTTTTGAAATAAAAGTGAAAAATAGATTTGAGAAAAATGCTTATTATCATGCTTAATAACTCACAAAATACAAAAATTATCCTTTTCAAAAATTATTTAACACTATGTGTCAGAGCTATTAAAATGATCATGACCTTCAGTGTATCAGTAATACTTTTTTTGGAAATTTATCTTCAGGAAATAGTCCAAAAGGAAAAGCTTTGTCCACAAGGATTTTTAATACAGCGTCATCCATATTAGGGAAAAATCACGAACAACCTAAATGCCCAATAGTAGAATAATTGCTAGGTAAATGATGATATATTAACATGGAATAATATGCAGAGATCACAATCATAAGTAACAGGGATGAGGGCTTTTAATGATAAGTGGAAAAAATCCCCTGCCAGCAGTTGGTTACGTGGTTACTTCTAAACCACGTTCAGTGCATATTGGCTCTGTTAACGGGGGTACGTATTTAGGCTAATTTGTAGCAGAGAACTTGTAAACAACTTAATTTGTTGGGAAGACTAATGGATGAATTCGTTTGTTTTCTGTTAATAGGAATGTTTTGGGAGAGGATAAAAAGGAAAGGAAAATCAAAATTCCTCTGTCCTCACAAAAGAAAGGCCTTCCCCCCCACCCAAAGGCTTTTGGTGACATTTGATGGGAGCCTCCTTTATGGTCTTGATTGGGAGGGAAGGGCCTGGGCCCTATGTGGGCGGGTTATTTGAGTTTGCAAGCCTGAGGAGTGTGTGTTTTGGGGGCTCGAGGTGTGGAATGTGAACATGGCTCTTACCAAACTCTGAATGTTGTGTTTGTGGTGGGGCAGAAAGCTTCATTTTCAGTATTGAGAAACCCTGGGCTAAAAAGATTGAAATGGGAGGGAGGGAGGAAGAAAGGAAACAGGGTAAAATTTGATTAAGATAAATTTCCAAAGACTTGAGCAGAAAACAGGCAGCTGAAGCCTAATTAGTGAGGGTGCTGTGTGTCATTTCTGCCTCAGTGGTGGTTCTTATGCAGATTTACTGTTGAGCTGTCATTCTGAATTCTGGTGTGCTTTTGTGCTTTGATTTGTAAAGATTGCTGACCCAGTGTTGTAGACTCCCCTCTCTCCCCAGGAAGCAGGAAGGCCAGGTATTTCTAACCAATGAAAATTCTAGCTCCAAGCAAAAACCATCCCAGCAGGGGGATTCCGAAAGCATTAGCACCTCAATGAAAGCGGCAGACGGAACTGGGCAGTGGATCATCCTGGGGTCAGTGGTTGCTTTCCTGGTTATTTACTTAATAAAATGATTTATTTTCATGGCCACCTGTTAAAAGTGCCTGGGACATAGTTATCAACTAACAAAGCTCCCGATGGATGGCTTCCCTGCTGTCCTGCCATTAACTAAAAAGATATCCACCTACACACTTGCACATACTCACTCCTGGTCCTTCTCTCCCTCCCTGGGGCCAGACAATGAGGTTCCAGTGATGCATTCAGTCAAAGCCACTTTATCCCCTGGAATCCAGAGTGTCCTCAGCAGGGATGCTTTCGTAGGTGGCTCTGGTCCTCTTCCCACCCCTCAACACATAGACACCCCTGAACCTGGCACCTCCTTTGCTAGGGTCAGCTGCATCCTCTCTAACCTCTCCCCCACTGCCTCCACTGAAACAGATTTACCTTTCTCAGTCCTGTCTCATTCAGTGACAGTATCACTTGTGGGTAAGAACTTGCTGTTAATACTAAATTAATCATCGGAACAACCCTATGTATTTGGGAAGGCAAGTTATTGTCATCCTTGCTCTATACATAAAGATTCTAGTTCTGGAATCTTCCCCAAAAGTTCAGAGCAGTGACCTTTAGGCTAAAAAGGTGCCTAAAACTTTCAGTGGGGTCAAATAGAACAGTAACTTGTGAAGCCTGGAGAGAAGCTGTGGGTGCCATCATGGTCCTGGGTGGACTTCCTTGAACTTGTAGCTCAGGCTGATCTGAAAGGGGCAAATGTAGTAGGTATTTGGGCTATGAACCTTGTAACACAGGCCAGTCAGGAGTGTGTTCAAGACCTGTAGGGTGGACCTGCTCTTACATACAGCTAGAGGAAGGGCTTCTTCAGCAAATACATTTCAGGGAACAAAAGAAAAGGAGAATCTATAGATGAAGAGATTGAAAAGATAGCAACCGTGGAAAAAATGTAGGTGTTGAACCCTACGTTGAACAAACTGACAAACTGTTTATAATTAAACAAATAGACGTGTGCATATGTAAATATATATGTATTTCTATTAAGGAATAAGGGTTGACTATTTATGACAACGGCATTAAGGTTATGCTTTTTTAAAAGCACATCTCATTATCTTTTCAAGATTACCATTTGAGATGTTTATGAACCAAATGATAATTGATGAAAAGAATCCATTATGGAGCGAAATGACATAAATGGTCATTGTCAAAGCTTGGTGTTTGGACATATGAGGGTTTATTCTTTTTTAATTTTTTTCCCCTTTTTCAGTTTTATTCTACTATTTTGACTTTGGTATGTGTTTTAAATTTCCTGTAATAAAAGGTTTTTTAACAATCGCCTTGAAAATAAAAATAAGGGAAGGTAGCTGACACTCCTCCCTGTGCTTCACAGAGTCTACGGAAGGTTACAGATGTGAGCGGTGCGACAGAGTATTTACCTACAAGTATTACAGAGACAAGCACGTCAAGTACACCCCGTGTGTGGACAAGGGTGACAGGAAATTTCCCTGTTCCTTGTGCAACCGATCCTTTGAGAAGAGAGACCGGCTCCGGGTCCACATCCTTCATGTTCATGAGAAGCACCGGCCTCACAAGGTAGGAATCAGAGCAGCAAAGAGCGCGCACACAGACACGGACACACACACACATACACACACACACACGGCCTCCTGGTGCAAGTTGCTAGGATTCAACGCCTGGTGCTTAGCATGCACAAGATCCTGGGTTCAATTCCCAGCACCTCCTCTAGAAATAAATAAATACCTAATTACCACCCCGCCACACCAAAAAAAAAAATCAGAAGCTACGAGATTAGTTTTTGTTTTGCTTTGGTTTTTGATAAAAGTAGAATACAGAAAAGGGGTGTCTGAGTCAGGTCAAGAAATGTCTACTAGGATGTTATTTGGATCATTTGCCTAAACAGCATGGACAATGGTGGGTCTTGGTTTGGAGTTCGAGGAGAGGAACTGTGGGTTCCTGGGGGACTGCAGACCAGGAGGTTGAGAGGTGACAGGAATGATGGGGAAGGGATGGAAACTGGAAGTAGTGACGTGAAATGACTCGGACTTCAAGAGAGGAGTTGTTTTTAGGGGAGAGTGGAGGGAGAGTAGTTTTAAAAGGCTGGGTCCTCTTATACTCTGTGTTCCCAAGAGTTCTTTAGTATCTTCTCTTTGCAGAGTCTGCCTGAGTCCTGAGTGGACTGGCCCCTTATCATGACTGTAAATACCATGTCACGTTGGGTTGCAACTCTCTGGCAGGAATTCTGTCCTGAGCTGGAGCTTGAGCTGGTCTGGCAACATCTCAGCCTGAATTTCGCAGGGCACCGACTGCACCTTCAGAGGGTTGAGGTTTTTCTCTTTTCTTATCTTTACTGCTTAACATTTTTAATTCTCTTTTAGTTTTCTTTATTTCATATACTTTAGTTTGAGTACTTAACTTTCAAGGAGATAAAATATATTTAATTTCTGCCAGAGCCCCAAAGAAAACATTTGATTTAATTTGAAAAAAAGAAGCTCAAGTAAAACAGACATGCAGAACTTCAGAGAAATGATTCACAAATCCCAGTTTCTGAAAGAGAAAAAATTACTGATTTAAAATGTTCGAAGATGCTGGGTGTACAACCAACGGTGAAAAACCCTGTTTTACCTTCAAGGAATCATCTTTTAGGATGCATAGTGAAAAATTTTCTGAGTCCTTTGTCTGAGGGTACTTTACTTACATACATACGTCTTTGATAATTTGGCTGGATATAGAATTTCAGATAGAAATAATTTTCCCTTAGAAATTTCAAAACATCATTTCATTTTCTTCTATCATTTGATGCTAATTTGGTTCTTGTTTCTTTGTAGTCAGTTTTCTGCTTTGGGAAAATTGTTCTTTATCTTCAGAGTTCTGAAATTTTAATAGAATGTGTTAAATTAGATTTTAGAAAATTAATTAAATTAAATTTTAGAAAAAAATTTCTTTTTTTTCTCCTGCTTTGTAATCAGTGGAAGGCAAAATATTCTTTCCACCTGAAGGTACAATTCCTCAGCTCAAAGGAATTTTCTTGTTCTTTCCTTTGTTTTTATCTGCCTTCCAGACCTTTATTCTCTCCTGAAATTCCTTTTGGCCAGATGTTAAGTTGAATCTACCTCCCTGTGCTTAACTTTTGATTTTTTTTATTAGCGTTCTCTGAGAATTCCCCAATCTTATTTTTTACGTCATGTATTCAGTCTTCAGCAGTCCGCTGATTTCATAACATATACAGCATTAAAAAAATGTTTTTTTGGCGGGGGAGTAATTAGGTTTATATATTTATTTTTAATGGAGGTAAGGGGGATTGAACCCAGGACCTTGTGCATGCTAAGCACATACTCTACCACTGAACTATTTCCTTCCCCCAGCATTTCTATCTATACTTTTGTTGTTGTTCATTTTTAATTTCCAATAACAGTTTTCATGTTCTAATTGCTTCTCTTCTATAATTGAGCTGTTCTTTTTCCAATATTAACTCAACATCTGACTTCTTTTGCTTTAGTAATGATAATACACGCTCATTATTAAACTTCAAGTAGTACAGAAGAATTAAAGGAGACTTTTATATTCACCCCAAATTCCCACCATCCAAAAAGACCCAGTCTTCCATTTGTGCCCATTAACACACCTGGGGAGCAGGGCATGGAAACACCATAGTTTCCTTTATCTGGTTCAGAATTCCTGAAAAGATCCAATAGGAGTCTTCAGGGTCAAGAGCACAGAGAAATGACTTGAACTGTTTACAGCAAGTGACTCTACCACCGCCTCTCACTGGACCTACAAAATGTTACCCTTTTTTTATAGGTACATATCCTGAATCACCTGTCACCTGCATCACCATGTTGGTCTATATATTTGTCCCCACCCTACAAGGTTTTTCTCCTTGTCTCTAGCAAAGTGTTTGAGCACATAGTCGGTTCTCCATGAATACTTGAATAAATTGCTAGGGGCTTGCAGTTCACTTCCAGCCTTGTGAGGAAGGCAGAGCAGGTATTTTGCCCATGAGGAAGATCGGGAAACAAAGAGTTCAAGTTTAACTGATTTGTTCTGGTCACACAGCTATTTGTTGACAGAGCAGGACAAATTCAGGCCCCTTGCTATCACCGTGATCCTGTCCAGTGCCCATGTTTCACACCTGAAGCAGCTAACATCCCAAGACTTCAGATGAATTGCCTGAAGTCACAGCATGGAGACGGCTCTGGAGCAGAGCCCGAGCTGCCGGAGCCTTCTCTGCCGTCCTGGGTGGGCTTTCTCCTGCCTACCAGACCCTCAGCCTGGATCTGCTCTATCCTCTGCCTGCAGATGCACACAGAAGAAACACAGTCTCCCCCAGGTGAACAGAATGGGGACGTTAACTTGTTAAGGGCAGGTGTGATTTCAGCTCTGTTTTTCTTTTTTGCCTTAGTGTTCTACGTGTGGGAAATGTTTCTCTCAATCTTCAAGCCTAAACAAACACGTAAGAGTCCATTCTGGAGACAGACCCTACCAGTGTGTGTATTGTACAAAGGTAAATGAAGCCTTCTCTTTTTTAAGTGTTTTAAATGGAACTTTCTTTTAAAAGATCTGTCTTGAGCGAGAGGGCATAGCTTAGTGGAGTGCCTGTGCTTAACATGCACGGGGTCCTGGGTTCAATCCCCAGTACCCCCACTAAGAAAGAAAGAAAGAAATCTAATTACCCCACACACACACACACACACACACAAAGAAAACATCTGTCTTGAGCCCTGTTTGGGTATCCATGGATAAGAATTTGGAGCATAAAGCCTGTCTTATGATGAGTTCTTGGTAAATTAGTTCATTGTCAGCCCAGTTCCCATTTCCAATCCCAGATATACTCATGTTTGCTTACAATGGTCAGATACAACTTCCTATTGCCAGTGGGCATTTGGGGGTGTATAATGAAATAGACCCTAAATTTACAGGAGCCTGATGACAGCAGACATGATCATGTAGTATTTCAGAGCATAGACTCTTAAACGCTGCTAATCTGAGTTTCCAGAACAATATAGCTGAAGTGGCATCTAATCTTCGTTATACAGAATGTTGAGTTACAAGAATGAAGAGACAAATAAGTGGTTAGGGGTTGCAGGGCTAGAAACAACATTTTGACCATGTTTTTAAAAAATACCAAAACACTTCACGTACTATTTTGGTGATAATACATCTGTGCTACCTAATGTATAGTTAGCCATTAACCATTTGTGGCTATTTAACTTAATAAAAATGAGGTAAAATTGAACATTTAGTAGCTTGGTTGCACTGGCAACATTCCAGGTGCTCAACAGCCCCACTCTTGGTGGCTGGTGACCACCGTATTGGATAGCACAGATACAGATCATTTCCATCACTGCAGAAGGTCCTGATGGGTAGCACTGGAACTTGCTGATTCTATCACTGAGTCATTTACTTTTTTTTAATAATGAAGTCATCAAAGGAATCTAGGTTCCCTTAGGGTGACCTCTAAACCTCCCAGACAGGAACAAAGCAGGAGTAAAAGTCTACCAGGCTTAGGGAAACGAGTACTACCAAAGAAGCTGTGTCAATAGAATGGAAATAATCAGTGTGGCAGAATGGGGCTGAGACATAGCCAGCCCCTTTGGAGCCAGCACAAACATGAGGAAGGTGGCCCTGGATCTGTGTGAACAAGCTGTTTGCCCTGGCGGATAAATGGTCTCCTGCAGGATTCCAGGAGCAACGTCAAAACAGCCCACCACCCTTCCTGTTTCTGGCATTCTAATTCTGATCCTCACTTCAGACTTGTAGCTAACCTGGGGATGAGAGGTGTCTGAAGAGGGAACTGCATGCACTTGGGGTCAGAAAGAGCTGTCTGGCATTCTGACTTACATATTAGACTCCTGTTAAGCAGATGGAGATTGTCCTTGTCTGGGTGTTCTAGGCAAGCACCCTCTGTGCTCCTGACTGAGCAGTGGCCCAACCCCACATGTGTCCGGGACACCCCAATGTCGAGTGCTTCTCTCCTAGCCCCCCACATCCAAGGTCAGTGGTTTAACCTGATGTTTTGTATCACTGTCAATGGACCCCCAAAACAGAATCATCACATCTCTAATAAATACTTGAAAATGACAAAGGTCAGAGCAGAGTATTGAAATGAATTAGGGGAAAGGTTGTAAGTAAGGGAAAGAAAAAAGTAGCAAAGAAAAGATATGTAAATAGAAAAGAATATGAAAAAGAATATATGCGTATATACATGATTGAATCACTGTGCTGTACACCAGATATTAACACAACATTGTAAACTGACTTGACTTCAAAAAAATTTTTTTAAAAAGATACATAAAAACAGCAAAGTGCTTAGGAATTGAAAATGGTACAGCCATTCCAGAAAACTGTTTGACAGTTTCTTTAAAAATTAAACTTGTAACTGCCATACAATGCAGCAATTGCTCTCCTGGGCACTTACCCCAGAAAAATGAAGGTTTATGCATTCACACAAAAACCTTAATAGCAGCTTTATTCATAAAAGCCCCAAACTGAAAATAACCCAGAAGTCTTTCAATGGGTAAGTGACTAATGAACTGTAGACTTCCACACTGTGGACTACTCGGCCATGAAAAAGGGTGAGCCATTGTACGCAGAACAGCCTCAGTGAATCTACAGAGAATCATCCTGAGTGAGAACACCCAATCCCAGAAGGTTACATACTGTACCTTCACGTGCATAACATTCTTGAAATAGTAAAATTTTAAAAATGGAGAACAGATTAGTGGTTGCCCTGGCTTAAGAAAACAGTCAGAGTGGGAGGCTATGCCCATCTGTCCCCTCCCCTCCTCTGTTTTTTGGTAGCCATGGAGATACTTATTTTCCCTTTGAAAATGGATAAGTTCTGCTTTTCTGTGATTGGCAAATGAGCTTGGTAAACACGTGGCATTTCTTGCACTTCTCCCTGTAAATTGTCCGCCATCTTCCTTTCCTCTCGCCCTCCAATCTGTCTGCCTTGACCTCTGCTTTGCTACAGCTCCTTTGCTATCTGCTGTTGGTTGACGCCTCACCTGTAGTGCGGTTCCCAAAGCCAGCCTCGGGCTACCTACAGCAATGGGCTCTGATGCGTGGGACAGCTGAGGCCTTGGGCTGTCCAGATTATTTTTTTTTCTTTTTATTTTGAGGACCCTTGAGGGTCCTTATGATGGAAATGTTCTGTATATTTTTTAAATTAAGTTATTTTATTTGGGGGGGGAGGGAGAGGTAGTTAGGTTTGTTTATTTATTCATAATAGCGGTTCTAGGGATTGAAGCCAGGACTCATGCCTGCTAAGTACACACTCTACTACTGAGCTACACCCTCCCTGTATCTTGACTATCAATGTCAGTATCCTGGTTGGGATGTTGTCCTACAGTTTAGTAAGATACAACCATTGGGGAAACTGGGTAAAGGGTATATAGAATCTGTATTGTTCCTTCTAACTGCCTGTGGACCTACAATTATCTCAAAATGTTTAAGTTAAGAAAAAGAAGAAAGAAACCAATAATTACTGATTTATGCAAAGACATTGGCCAGTATTAAGTACTCCTTCTGTAATGCAGTTTATCTTGAAGTGTGATCCTGGGATCACTTGCATCAGAACTGCTTGCTTAAACAATAAGGTCCTACTGTGCAGCACCAGGAACTAAATTCAATACCTTGTAATGGCCTATAATGAAAAAGAACATGAAAAGGAATATATATATGTAGAAATGAATTACTGTACTGTACACCAGAAATTAACAACACTGTAAATAGACTATACTTCAATAATAATAGTAATACAAAGACCTGCTTGCTTAAATGCAGTTTCCTTATTACCCCAAAGAGTATACTTAGCAGGATGCTTCGCGGGTAAGGTGGTCAGTCTGCATTTTTGACTAGACCCCCAGGTAGTCTTGGCCACTGGAGAGCCACTGTTCTAACCAGGGCTACTCAAAATCAGCCAGAACAATACAGCAGTCATGTCCTTTTGTATTAAGGCAGCTCCTGATGACCAAGAGTGCTCTGTGGCATTAAAGCCGAAGGTTCCTTGGTTGGAGAACTCGGGGGTGACAGAAGCATCAGTGACAATGACATCAACCCCTTTGACTAATTGGTTGTCCAGCTAATGAAAGTTTACTTTTTCTGCTGCTTTCTGTTCTCTGCAGAAGTTTTCTGCCTCCAGTATACTCCGCACACACATCAGGCAGCACTCCGGGGAGAAGCCCTTCAAGTGCAAGTACTGTGGCAAGCCTTTCGCGTCCCATGCTGCCCACGACAGCCACGTCCGACGCTCACACAGGGAGGATGACTGCTTCTGTGGCATCTGTGGGAAAACCTTCGCAGATCAAGACGCCTTCTACTCCCACGTGAGGTTTCATGAAGACTGCTAGCCCTCTGAGAGTTTGAGGACAATGTCTTTGTATTTCTTTCTTGATATTTCTTGTGTATGGCTGTGTCTTGTGAAAAAATGATAGTTATATTGAGATGAGAAACAGAATGATGGAACTGACCAATTAGCAGAATTTACCAGGTTTACTAACTGCGGTTTTAGCAGCGTTTGCAGAAATGTTTTTCACAGTTTCTTAAAAGAATGGAGTTTTGGTGAATTCAACTAGAAATTGTGAAAGCTGACTGCTAATAGGGCTTCAAGGTCTGGAAACTCAACATCAACCCTGAGAGGGACTGTATTTCATTTCAGGGACTAGGAGTAGAGTCTTTTGATTACATGAGGGAAAAAAAAGGAGGCTTTTTCTCTACTATTTGCCTCAGGTCCCTGATTATAATATGCCTGTAGCCATCCCCTGTTATATTTCTTGATAGAATAAATTCTTTAAAAATTCATTCAAGCCTGAACTTTATCAGTATTGTAACCAAGTGTTCAGACATGAATTAAGCCCCCATCTTTATTTGGATTCATTTTTAAACCCCTAGTTTCTACCCCTCCCCCATCATATGACAAATACCTGTTAATAGTTCGTTTAGCACCCAACAGAATTACTTGGAGGACACAGAAGTTACTTATTCACCCGACCATCTGTGACCTTTACCAGTTGGGTAAGAAAAGTTAAAACCAAAGGAAAGGCTAAACCTTGCAGTAGGCTAAGAAATAAATTAGTGTGTTTATATTGCTCTAGTTTTAAAACCTGATTTTATTCCTGATGTAGAGACAAGTGGAAATTTTGGTGGGTCTTCTAATTAGCTGGTCAGTGCTCATATAGACGATGCCATATACATGGTCACAAGGCTGACAAGCATGTGGAGATCATCTTTTCTAATAGGTAGGGAGACAGTGTCATCTCATGTGGGTAAACGTAGCCAACATGGTAGAGCATGAACCCTGTGAGTTTACCTCTTTACAGATGAGGAGATCAAGGCTGATGGGGGAGGGAAGTGGCACCACATTTGCCTCTAAGAGGCAAAGCCAGGTTTGCCTGACCCCAAAGCCCAGCCTCTTAATGAACCCATGATGCTCAACTTATGAATCCTGCTACGAAAGGAAGGGGCATTTTTCTGTTAATGGTCCCATTGTTCCCTATATGAAGGCAAGCAACAGCAAACTTTTAAAAATTCACATGGGAAATTGGAGCCCAGAATAAAAATGCATCGTAGCAAGCATTGCTACCCATCTGCTAGGTCACATCCCTAGTCATGACTCTGTTGGCTACCTAGGATTTTTCTTCACTCTTTATGCAGGGTCCACGTCTCAAAATGGAGCAGTTTTGGTGTGGAACAGATGTCCCTTCCAGAGGGAGGCTCCCAGCTGTGGCAGAGTCCTCTGAGAGAGAGATGTAGTGCAGGTGGAAAAGGCAGTGACAGATTTTCCTCTGGGGAATCCTTGGCTGCGTTGACTAGGTCTGAGTAATTTATCCTAATGGGAATGTGCCCTATTGTTTTAGGGCTGTTTAGTTCATGTTAATTAAGTCAGAACAATGGTCTTTTGAAAAGATCAGGGCTCATCCTGTAATTAGGCAGCCTTTCTCTGACTGCTAGTTCAAAGTATATTTCTTACGGTGTATTGGGTTTGAACGTTATTTTAAAACCAAACAGTAAAGCAAGACATCAGGAACTGGTGCAATGCCAGCTTTTTCAGTAGTTGAATAATTCAAATTAACTACTTTGTTCTTTGAATCAGAATACTAGCAAAGGAAGGTGAAAAAAAATTTTTTTTCCTCTTTTCTAGCACTAATTCCAAAATGCATGCATCCCAAATAATCCCTCAGTGTGTGAATCATGCATGCCCACTCTAACTGGAATCCTTTATTTAATCTGACCTGTTTATACAAAGTTTTGGTCATATTGACCGGGTTACATATATCAAGTTTTGATTTGGAAAATACAGTTAATTCATAACATCTTCCTTTGGTACTGACCTTAAACTCTCATGTTTCTTTAAAATGTGTGTCTCACCTATTCCTAAAGATAATTTAGATAAGCTTATAGCAATAAGAATAAAAAACTGGACTAAGACAGAGTAGAAGAAAAATTACCACATGGAAAGAGTTGAACTAAAACTCTCAGCTAGTACACTTGTGCTGGCTGAACAGTGTTGAAACAGGACAATTAGACTGTAGGCAGAATTTGGAGTTGGACAAACTTGTATTTGCACAACAGGTCCTCGCTGTATAGTGTTGGGCAAGTCACTTAATTTGAGGTTTAACATCCTCATCCATAAAATAATGTTTTAGGATATTATGAGAATTATGTAAAGTGAAACTTACATTCTGAATGATACTTAGTGATTCTATTTCCTTTCTCTTAATCTGTCAATGAAGGCAAAGGAGAGACAGAATTATGTGAATTTTATTATTGATACATAGATTTTCAGTGGTTCCTGGACCAGCAGTATCAGCATCACCTGGAAACTTGTTAGAAAGGCAAATAAATTCTCTAACCCTACCTAATATCTACTAAATCAGAAGTTCCAGGGGGGGACCCAGCAAAGCTTGAGAACCGTCACTTTATTTGATTTATCCTCTCAGTCCCTGCAACCTATTGGTGAGTAAAACTGAGTAGCTGGGTGACTTAGCAAAATCACAAAGTGGTTCAGTAGGAGGAACCATTAGAATGCAGATTGCAGGTCAAAGCGTGCTCTTCTTGGTTATAAAGGATAGGGATACCAACAGAACACAGCTGTCATTTACTGTTGGAAGCACGGAACTTTCTACAGCCACTAGGTTGGTCGATGGGATTTAGAGACCTTCTCATGAGGTAATTTCTCTGCTTACATTCTTTTTCTCTGAGTCTATGTCTGATGATAAATGTTATCTGTTCATTTATTAAGTAAAAAAAAAAAAGGAGGGGTGGTAATAAAAAAGGACATCTGAACCCTGGGGGTAAAAAAGGCTTAAAGTAAAGAGGCATCTGTGATATTGAGGGAGCTCTTAATGGGCCCTCTGGGTGTGCTTTTAGGACTCAGGGAAGCTGGCAGTTGCAGTGGACAAAGCAGACAGATGTTTGGGACCTCTGTGGGGCCTGAAGTAGGCGCAGAGTTGTGGCCGTAAAGTCATAAATGGGTTTGTACCCAGAGAGTACATGGTAAATTGGGGTTTAGAGAAACGGCCGCTCACAATATGATAGAGGTATGATCACAGACACCATCCTAGATGGTCTATTGGTGGTTCTAATTTTGACATGACAGTCTGCACAGTGTTTCATTCATGGTAGTTTGAAATATAGCTCAGTGGTAGAGCGTGTGCTTAGCATGCATGCATAAGGTCCTGGGTTCAATCCCCAGTACCTAAATTAAATGAATTACCTCCACCTAATTACCTTCCCTACCCACCCCCAAATATATATATATATATATTTTTTTTCTTTTCCAGAATGCTTTATGACTTCTTAGGGGCAGTAATTGCCCTGAACTGTTATTTTTATGGACACTCTCCAAAAAGTTCAGGAGAGCAAATTTATATATTCTTTCCATAGAAACATTTAACTCAAATATATCACAGCACTATTTTGTTCATTGACATAATATCAAAATAGAATAACCAAAATTATTTTGAAAAAAAGAAACACAACGTTAAGAATACTATAAAATAGAGATAAATTTCTCCTTCATTGATGATCTATCTCTACATAAAGTATGGAAATTTCATAGAAAACAGTATATTTTCCCGTTTATTTTAAGAAGTTATTTACTCAGGAAATGTAAAGTACAAAATACTTTTGTTGCTGCAAAGAACTTAAACTTTATTGCTTTGTGGGCTTAAAGTAACATCACAAAAAAAAAATTTTTTTTTAAATGGGAGTACTGGGGATTGAACTCAGGACGTTGTGCATGCTAAGCATGGACTCTACCACTGAGCTATACCCACCCCCTACCAAAAATAAATTATAGTATTTTGAAGTGAGATATCTAGCCCTGATTACAACTCGGGTAAAGAATTTTACATGTGATCTCAGGACAAAATATTCTTTTACTGTCATTCTTTCTCATCTTAAATTATCTCCGGATTTTTGTAACCTCATATTAAAAAGTGGGCTAAATTGTGTGTTTTAATGGTATGTAAATATCTATCTATAAATCTGTGAAATTTGTTTTGGATTTTTTTCTAGCATGGTATTTTGTGTTGAAAGCAGTTTGTTATCAAGAAAATATACCAAAGGGATTGAAATTCCATTCATGGTTTTTAAAAATGTAAAGTGTTTTTCCATTTGATTCCATGGTGTTGTCTATTTGACATCTCTGTATCAATCATCTTTAAAATGCTAATAAAAAAAACTATGTAAGATTTGATTGTAAGGCCAAATATGTGACTCCCCCCTCCCCCCATTCTTAACCAATTTGATACAGCAAAACGACTGAGAGGGAAAACAGCTTGTTTCTGATGATGAGAGGATTTTTCTTCTTTTTTTCCTTTGGAAAGATTTTCTCACCCTCTGTTGCTGCAAAGTGCAAAGATGTGGTGAACCAGGGAAGGAAGCTGAGTCATCTTGGTGAATTGCACTCTCCAGGGTTATCTGATTTAAAGGTGCCAGCGCTACATTGTCTTAAATTTGATTTTCAAACTTCCTTCCACTAAAAATAGGCTGGGTGTCTTGTTCTTGCAGGTTCTCCCTTAGAGGGAGGCTGCTTTCTGTGTTTCCCTGTTAAACACCAAATCTCTTCAAACCTATACCCCGCTGGGCCAGCCCTGGGCAGGTCTTTTATTCCCGTACCTGGAGGGCCTGAAACCTTCTGTGGTGACTGGGAGCCTAGGGCTGGGTAGTTTCAAGAGCAGGCATGATACAGGATTCTAGTCTTTTCCATTTGCCAAAGGGGAGGACTGAAGAGCCTGGAAAGGCCAGTGCTGGAGACAGTGCTCGAGTGCAAGCCCCTTTAGGCTCTGCACAGCCCTGGGGTTCTGATCTGCAGACTCACAAACACCCCAGGGGAGGTTCCTGGGGGCAGAGCCTTGAGCAGGGCCAGTCTGCAGTTTCGGCCATTGTCAGCTTGCAGGTCACAAAGGCCTCTCCTGGTCCGCTAGTTACCTGGGGACTTGTATGCCATTGTTCTTCCAAAGAGTGTCAGGTTTTGAGGGAGAGGAAATAAAAATGAAGACCTGGATGGTTTTCAGTCTGTATTGACTAACAAATACAAAATGTCAAGAGAGACTAAAAAATGCAGGTGTATGTGTGAATTTCCTTAATTACGGAAATACTTAAATGCAGAATGGGAGATTCTCTCTGAGAAACCTAATCCCACAACCCATATGTCAGTCATCAAGTGGCCTATCAATCTGGGTTTGAAAACTGATTTTAGATGTAAAATGAGAAGTGTGGGTTTGTGGTTACAGCTGTTTACTTATTCAACCTCTGAGATAGTGCTGGCCCCTAACTTTCTAATAATAGATGACATACTGCAAGACCAAGAATGCGAATTTTGAAAGAAGTACAACCAGCCATCCATTTATCAAGCTTGTAATGTTTTAGATCCCAAACAAGACGGGCTTATAGCTAGTAAAGGGGTCCCTATGGAGCTGAAGCCAAGTTTCTCAAACTTGCCTGAGGTTAAGATTATGGGGAAGTGCTTAAGAAACCTCAGGGTGGGTGAGGAGGGGAGGAGACTTCAAACCAAGCATTGTTTTCCTAAGAATCTCAGGAAGGTTTTCTGGGCCCTGGAGTATTTTAAAACTGCTGTCAGGAGTCAGGGGTGGGGGGTTGGTATAGCTCAGTGGTAGAGTGAGTGCTTGGCATGCAGGGGGTCCTGGGTTCAATCCCTAGTGCCTCTGTTAACGGGGAAAAAAGTTTAAAAAAATTTTTAAATCCTAAAAACAAAAACAAACTGCTGTCTAGGGAAGATGAATAAGTGAATTTAGGGTCACTAAAGGAGTCCACACAGTAGCCAAAAGGTGGAAACAACCCCGTGTCCATCAACAGATGACAGGTAAACAAAATGTGGTCTGTACAGTCCGTGGAATAGAATTTCATTTTAAAAAGGAAGAAAATTATGACATGCTACAACACGGATGAACCTTGAGGACACTATGCTAAGTGAAACAAGCCTGTCACAAAAGGACAAATACTGTTGATTTTATTTATACGAGGTGCCTAGAGTAGTCAGATTCATAGAGACAGAAAGCAGAACCGTGGTCGCCTGGGCTGGGGTGGCCAGGAGGGGAACCAGGGAGTTAGTATTTCACAGATACAGAGCTTTTGCAAGATGAAGAGTCTTAGAGCTGGATGATGGAACCGGCTGCACAGAAGTGTGAAAAGTCCTTAATGCTGCTGAACTGCACACTGAAAAATGGTTAAGATGGTAAATTTTATGTGTATTTTACCACAATTTCTTAAAAAATGAGACCACCGACAGCTACTACAAATGGACAAGCCGTATGAATTCTGGGCTCTAAGAATACCGCCCTGATGGAAGGCCTTTCCTAAGCTGAGTGGCTTTTCCCTGCTGCTGAGGCTTTGTTCCTAATCCTTTCCTGTCCGATCCCAGCACTGACTGTAATGGGATGGCAGGACACTCCCCCGCTCCCCAGAGGAGCTCCACTTTCAGAGTGTTTACCCCAGACCTTCTCTCTAAGTGGCTACCTGTCAGTTTCCATTTCAGCTCTACCTTTCTATTTACAGGATGCCTAACCACCAGCTGACATTACCTGTATTGATTCTCTAAGAGCCATCAAGGTGGAGGGGAAGATTCTCCTCCTGAGCTCTTAGCTGAGTGGGGTCATAAACACCCCCATTAAAGGTTTCATTCAATAACAATCTTTGCTAAAGTAAATGGACATCAGTCTCCGGCCCCCACTATCAATCCAGAGGCCATTATCAATGGGCAGAGGGCTCGGAGCTGCGGCAGTATCAGTTTCCACATTTTCAAATGATTCCTTTAATGAAAAGCTGCATTCTTTCCAGGCCATAAAACGCCAAGGAAAAGTCTATTCATTTAGTTATTGTACATATTAGCTTATTTATTTATGGCTAATGCTGCCATCAGCATTCCCTGGGTGAAGAGTTTACTCGCTTAATGATTGGTTGATAACTAGCTAAAGAGCAGATATGCTGAAATCATGCCATCAGGCAGCATACTGCGTTTTGCTAACATGCAGGGTGATTGGAGTGTATTTTTCACTGTAAATACAAACCCACCACCTTTATACTCTATTTAAAGTTATTCCTCTTGCATAAAACATTCCATATTTGCATGCCTGTGTGACTCAGAGCTCACAAAGATTCATTTCCAAACATGTTCTTAAGAAATAAGTGTATCATCATTATTTTACCAAATATCCGTTAGTTATTTACAGAAGATCTTCACCACCAATTGTGAGCTCTTTTACACCCAGAATCATCTTCCTCTTTGTTCCCCTTCTTTTTCTCTTCCTCCCTCCTGTCCTTCTTCCATGAAATAATTAGTGAGCATCTAATCTGGGTGTCTCAGCACCTGTGTGTCTTGCACAGGAGGGACTCAATGGTTGGTAAGAGAATCAGTTCTGTTGGGGAAAAAATAATGCCCAAATGAGACTTGTCTTTGAGGTAACTGAAAAAAGGACTGGGGCCTCTCTCTCTGTCTCTTTTTGGAGACGGCCCGCACTCTGTCTATGGAGTGTGTACCTGCTTCTAATCTGAGTACCCAATCCCCACACATTGTGGCCTTTCCCTTGCCTTTCAATGTATCTCTTTGAATAAAGCTACCTTTACTCAAAAAAAAAAAAAAAAAAAAAAAGAGAAGAAAAGGATTGGGACTTGCAGGTTGATGTTTTCTGAAGATTAGGGCTCAGAACTTCATTCATTATTTTTGTTAGTGCAGTTCTGCAGTGATTTTAAAATATTCAATTGCATTCACTTGTTGTGGCTAAACCGCACACATAGCGGAAACTATGAGTAATGACAAGAGACCCAGGGACATGTAAGTGTTCTTTCATTAAATGATGCCCCCTTTTTTTGTTAGGTGAGAATAAATATGAAAATCTGAAACAAACCACAAAGAAAAGCCCTAAAAGTCACTTCAGAATTATGTTCTGCTGGAACAGAATTGGAACAGGAGGATGGAGGGTCAGCCCCATGAGCCCCAAGAGAGGTAAATTTACATCTAGGCCTGACTTCCATCGCAGACCCCCGTGGACAGTCTAACCTCCACTGGCTGTGGGTCTGCATTTGAAACTCACACCCCTCTGCTGACCTTCCACACCCCTTTTCTTCTGGAACCTTTACAGGCCTTTTTCCTGTACTTCACCTGTCCACGTTGGGAACCTGCAATCCCATCCCACTACACATTCTGTCCCCGCAGTCTCCTGCATGCCCAGCACTGGCTCCACTGCCACCTCGACCTTCCCAGTTTCCACTTTCTGACCTGACTCCCTGCTCAGAATCTCTGTGTCTCGGAGACAACTGGTTTTACCCACATCTAAAACTAAACTTAAACTCTTTCCTGCAAAACTGACCACTCACTGGATCCCTGTCTTGGGAATGGTCCCACCACCTCCCATCCCAGGAAGCTGGTTGTCACACCTCAGTTCCAGTTCACACATTTCATCTCAGGAGCCCAAGGCCCATCCTCTCTACCCCACTGATGCAGTAGCTGTTGCCTCTCCTCATGCCCCTCCCCGGGTCCTTTCCTTCCTAGCCTGAGGCATCCTTTCAAAACACAAATCCATTGTCTCTCATTTATAGTCCAAAATCTTTAACCTTAACCTACAAGCTCTCCAGTCCTTCCTGAAACACACTCCCCTCAGCTCTGGCCACCCTAGCTTTCTGCCAGTTTCTTAAACAAGCCAAACTACTCTCTGCCTCAGGGCCTTTGCCAGTTGTGTCCCTTCTGCCTGGAACACTCCTCACCCTTCTGGAATCTAGCTTTGGGTGCTGGCTGCCTGGATTATGGATCGGGACTCCACCATGTAACCAGTTGTATGACCTTTAGTATCTGTAGGCATCTGTTCCTTTATCTGTAACATGAGGGGAACAATAGTGCTCACCTGACTGGGCTGTATAAGGAGTAAGTAAAATCATGCACCTAACCTCATCCATCATGTGCTGTAAGACATTTAGTGTGTGTTCAGTAAATGTTAGATCCTAGTATCAGTATCATTTTCTTCTGTGTTGCCAGTAAGCATAGGACCCCATTAGAACAGAAGGCTGGATAAATATTTATTGAATGAATAAATGAATGAATGAGTGTATGAAAGATGAGATCTGGCCTCCGCTTTATTGTCATTACTGTAGAACCAAAGTGTTAAGCCACCCAGGGTATATAACAGCGTGGACAGGGGAGGGCCAGGACAGAGGTAAAGAGCAAGTGGGATCCCCAAGACTAAATAAATAAACCTAATTACCTCCCCCACTGGGGGGAAAAAAAGGGCAAGTGGGAAAGCACAGCAGGTGTGAAGATGAGGATGGGGGATATTGAAAGGCTTCTGTCTTGTGGTAGCAGGCAGAGAGATGACTGCTCAGAGCCACCAGGCGGGACCTATGGGGGTGAGGGATGGGAGGCAAGGTGGGAATGTGGAATGTATTCATTTAGTCAACAACACGCATGGTCCCAGGTGCTAAAGAGGCCAAGTACAGTGGGTTCAAGGAACGCTTAAAGAAGGTGCACTACCCTGGGATGCCTCTGCACGATCCCATATGGCCACCTTCTGGCTGCATCTCCACCTTGTCACTTTTGTGCACTCACAACAAATGCTCAACCTCCTGGGTAATCAAAGCCAATGGGCACTCTCCTGCTCGGTACACTTACAGTCTGGCACAGCTCTTTTAGAAGGCAATTAGGCACTGTGCACCAAAAGCCTTATTTGAAAAGGTCTGTGGCCTTTAATCCATTACTTCCAGTTTTAGAAATCCATTCTATAGAGACAAATGCAAAGATTTATGGACAAGCATGTTCTTAGCAGTACTGTTTTTGACACTGAAAAACAGTAACAGAAACGTTCAGCCATAGGGTTTCTCGCACGTGGGCTCAACAGAGTGTTGGGTGGCTAATTAACATTGAGGTTTTCCAAAGAATGTTTGCCATTCTTTCTACAAACCTACTGCGGGACATTGGGAAGAGCTCACAATGCAATGCTGAGCCAAAAAGAATCCAAACTCTCTATACAGCAGGCAGGTATCTGTACAGAGCTTATATGCAGTTTCTCAAGACCAGTAGAAAGAACAATTTTCCAGACATTAGTAGTTAGGCAGCAGGAAATTAGATAGGAAACCCCCATCTCAGGCCTTATTTAAATTCTTTCAGGGCTTTCTTTACATCCAGGACAGGCTGGCCTGTCACTCCACTGGGCTTCAGTTTCCCTGTCAAATGAGGAGGTTGAACCATATTATTATAGCTAAGGCTCCCAGAAACGAACATGCTGGGAAGGCACCATCTCCATTATGGTTTGCAATTGTCAGGCCTTCCTTTTTTGGCCCTGTTTGGAAAGGCCAAACTGGGGTGCAAAGCTAGCAAGCATTTGAATTGGAAAACTCAAGAAATGGCTAGCAGCCTCCGATAGGGCAATTGAGGTGAAGAGAGAAGTGCCCAAGTTTTGGTGGGGGCAGCACATGGCAGATTCTGAGGAATAGATGGCCAACCCCCCCACCCCCCATTTTCTGGTCTTGAGTTTGAGTCAATCTGGTCTCAGTTCCCCGAGTCTCTGAGACCCGTGGCGCCGCCTCCTCCTACAGGCAATGATCAGCTCGGGGAGATTTCTGGGTTTGGGGGACAGCAAAGATGACCGCGGTGGAGATCTCCGAGGAACTGGGGGCAGTTTTCTTTCAGGCTTAACCAGAGCTCTAAATCGGAGGACCTTTAATCTGCCTTGTAATTTCCAATCGATTCCCGAATCCAACACACTTTAAAGATGGGCGTCGGAGGGATGGAAGGGAGTGCAGACGCCACGACCCCGGCCAGTCGCCCCCACCCCTCTGCATCCCGTCAGAGGCGAACCTCGGACGCTTGGGTTCCCAGTACGTGGTGGGGGTGGAAGAGGGGTGGGGTTGGGGGCACCGAGGGCTTTCCCTTCCTGCCCCCCCGCCCCCCCCCCCACCTCCGGATTCTCAGGACCCGATGACCCCCAGTGAGCGAAGAGGGAAGAGAGGATTTGGAGAAGAGCGCTCAATCAAGATTTTTGAAATAACTTTTTTTGTTATCCTCGGGGGAAATTTGATGCTCCGCATCCAGCCACCTAACAACCGTTTTCCAGTCTCTGTCCAACCAGATGATGTCTATACATTTTCTTTATTAAGTAGAAACTGTTTTATAAACTGCCCCTCCCCCCACTTACTATATCATGAGCGTTTAATGTTGATCAGAAATATCCTTCCATGAAATGACTTTAAACGTGCACATTAAATCCCACAAGAGTGTACCCTAATTTAGGATCAATGTTGATCATTTAGGTAGCTTCCAAATTCTCAATATTACAAATAGCTGTGCTAAACATCTGTGTAGACAGATACTTGTTTACATCCTTAATCTTTTTTCATTTCACGCGAACTAATGGGACCAAACAGGTAAAGGATGGTAACGCTTAGATGGGCGCAGGTGTGCTGACCACAGCACAACACAGCGACATAAACAGTAGCTATTATTATTACTTTCTTGATTTTTCATCTAGCTCTTCCCCCTCCAATAATTATCTAGAACTTTCCCGGATAAAAGGGGCCCAGATTTCCCCGGACTGACCCGGCCAAGAGACCAGGCATCCGGAGTGAGGCTGGAAGTTCTAGGAGGGGAAGAGGCACAAGCGTGATCCAGACCCAGTTTATGGTTGGGTGTCCCTCCCAGGTGACCTCCAGGGCCCTGCCCCACCCCATCCCCGTGGGTGGGTGTGGCAGGGGTGGCGGTCATGACAATGGCCTTGACGCAGGTGTCCCTCCTCTGAGCCGCTGGCCATGGGGGAACCGCAGTCTCCCCTTTCCTTCTTTCTTGTCTCCCTCCCTAACCGCATACCGGACCTCTTCCTCCTCCCCTCCACCCGCAGCCGCCGCAGCCGCCTCAGCCGCCGCAGCCGCCGCAGCCGCCTCAGCCGCCTCAGCCGCCTCAGCGGCCGCAGCCTCCTCAGCCGCCTCAGACGCCGCAGCCGCCGCAGCCGCCTCAGCCGCCGCAGCCGCCTCAGCCGCCTCAGCGGCCGCAGCCTCCTCAGCCGCCTCAGCCGCCGCAGCCGCCGCAGCCGCCTCAGCCGCCTCAGCGGCCGCAGCCTCCTCAGCCGCCTCAGCCGCCGCAGCCGCCGCAGCCGCCTCAGCCGCCGCAGCCGCCTCAGCCGCCTCAGCGGCCGCAGCCGCCTCAGCCGCCTCAGCCGCCGCAGCCGCCGCAGCCGCCTCAGCCGCCTCAGCCGCCGCAGCCGCCGCAGCCGCCTCAGCCGCCTCAGCCGCCTCAGCCGCCGCAGCCGCCGCAGCCGCCGCAGCCGCCTCAGCCGCCGCAGCCGCCGTAGCCGCCGCAGCCGCCGCAGCCGCCTCAGCCGCCGCAGCCGCCTCAGACGCCTCAGCCGCCTCAGCGGCCGCAGCCTCCTCAGCCGCCTCAGACGCCGCAGCCGCCTCAGCCGCCTCAGCTGCCGCAGCCGCCGCAGCCGCCTCAGCCGCCTCAGCCTCCTCAGCCGCCTCAGACGCCGCAGCCGCCTCAGCCGCCTCAGCCGCCGCAGCCGCCTCAGCCGCCGCAGCCGCCTCAGCCACCGCAGCCGCCTCAGCCGCCGCAGCCGCCGCAGCCGTCGCAGCCCCCACGCCCGGGTGAGTGGGAAGCCCAGCCGCCACCAAGGCTGGCCTCGGGCCGAAGAGGGGGCGGGCGAGGAGCGTGGCGGCAGACAGAAACCGAGGCACGGATTCGCTCCCTGCTCCCCACGCGGTCCCGGGCATCCCGGAGCATCGAAACCGGCTCCAGGCTGAACCCTGGCTCGCCCAGCTCACCGCCCTAATCCTGGAGGCTGGGCCGGCTCTCACCTAATTTTGGGGAGACTTCCAGGCTGCAGCTAGAGACCCGCCGTTTGAAGAAAGGGTCTAACTCAGGGCTCTCTACATGCACACTGAGATGGGGAGACAGATTTCTTTTTTAATAAGGAAATAGGTTTTAATCATTGCTTACAATTCAAATAAGAATCATGACAATTCTGAGTAGATCTAAAAGTTCCTTAAGGTGTTATTGATTGCATGACGTAATTGTAAGTAATTCAGGAAAGGAAAAATAATAAGGAATGTCTGCACCATAGGGACCCCCCCAAGGCTCATCCCAGAGAAGTCTGCACAGACAGGGACCCTCTGGGGTGTCTCAGGCTCCAGGCCAGGGCATCATCGAAGGGGCTCTGTGAGCCAGGAGTAAGGCCCGGATTCCTTTCCTTCCCAGGTTCCACTCTGTTTTAAGCCTAAATTTTCAGCAGCTTCTAGGGGTGGCCTGGGGTCCTGGCATTTCCAGGCTGATTCCAGCCCCTATGGGCTGTGCTGTCTGTAGCAAAAGCCTCTTCCTGGGACGACTGTCACTCGTCTCAGTTTCAGCCATTGGCTCTTAGCGTTTTTGGCCCCTCTATACTCCAGAAACGTTGGCCTGGTGCCAGCAAGACGCAGCATGCATGGTAGCTCTGTCCTCGCAGCAGAACTATGGGCGTTGGCAGTAGTGGCGGCTCAACTCAGGGAAGTTATCCAGTGCCAGTCCCAGGCCCAGGCCTGTTCTCTGTTCAGGCCCTGTGACATGTGAGGCTCTGGACATGCCCACCGCCAAGACAGAATTTCCAAGGTCCATGCGTGGGGTTCCATAGGTCCAGCTTCCGAAGAATGCCCAGACACATGGCCAGGCTAGAGAAAGGGGTGAGTCATCCTGGTTTCTTTTGGTGGTCTTTTTCTTTTTGAAGGGTCCAGACCTGAGAGAGAGGTTCCTGCTGGGAGAGGGCTGAAGGAAGGCATTAGAGGGGGCAGGCAGCCTTCCCCTCTGCCCTGTCCCCTCCCCCATCTTTGTGGTTCTGTTTTGCAAGCTGCTTAGGGAGACAGTGAGTGGGTAAAGCCTGAAGTGCAAGCTTGATGCAGCCACTCACCTGGCACATTATGAAGTTTTTCCAGTATTCCGTCTCCCTGAGTCTGACTACACTATATATGTCCTTTGCTACTTACACGTCCTATATTGGTTCCCTAACAGATGAATGTGCATATATTTTTATATGCTGAATATATGTATATTTAATATATAACCTGCCTACTTGTATACTATTGTTTGGGCAAGAGAGAGCTGGGAGTAAACAGCAGCAGTTGTGTGCATGGCAATAGGCTGCCTCATGGCAATAGGCTGCCTCATCTGAACACCTTCTTTTGAGAGAGGCTTGTTCCTGACATGCAGACCTCTGACTTGGGGCGGGGAGTGGGGGAGTCCTAGGGGCAAGGTGCCTCCCCCCTCCAACTCCTCCAGGTCTCGCTGCCAGGACCCAGGAGGGGCATCTACCACCTCGCCCTCCCAGGGCAGTGCTGCTCCTGCACAGCTGTCGCTCATCCTTTCCTGAACTTAGGTGGGTGGCAATCCAGAGCATTTCTAGGTTTGGCTGAAGGAAAGTGAGAAAGTTGCAGAGGAAATGTCTCCCATAGAGAAATGGACACAGCACAGAGGCCAAAGCCCGGCGGAAGGCAGGTCTGGCTCTTTTCTGTGGGCCCTTCCCCCTGCCCCACCCTCCCGCGCAGGAGACGGGAGCTCCAGCTAGATTCCGTGGGGGAAACAAACTGTTAGGAAGTCAGAGAAAGACGCCATTAATTGCCAGAGTGGATTCTGAGGACCTGAGTTGTGTGAGAGGGTGAAGCACCTGCTGCGGCGGGAGCCCTTCTCCAGCACTTATTCCATGCCTGGCACTGCTGTGAATGCTTTTATGTCTTAACTCCTTTCACGCTCACAACTACCCCAGGAGACAGCTCCATTTTACAGATGAGGAAACTGAGGACCATGAGTTAAGTGGCCTTTCCAAGGTACCCCCCACAAAGAGTGAAGCTGGGAATCAGATTCAGATACTTTGGCTCCAAAACTCTGTTGCCCACCAGGCAATGCTGCTTCCATACAGGTTGTTATAATAATGGTAACCGTCATTTATGAGAGTCGTTGCTATGTGCCAGGCACCAGTGTGAGCAATTTATAAGCATTAATTCATGTCAAATTTGGGAAAACATACATCCCCTGTCCCTCCCTTGGAGATGCACAATGGGCTTTAGTGTGATAAAGGCTTCTAGAAGCAGTAAAGTAGCAAAGAAATCTGTTAACCTTTGTTTTCTCCGGCATTCTGAGCTGAAGACAGACTCTCTTCATGTAACATCTGTTAATGGCCCCAGGCCCAGGGGTCAGAAGGAGGTGATTTGGAAAGCACTGCATTAGATCTGAAGGGTCGCTAACAACTTGCCCCCTGCCATCATCCCATCAGGGGTTCTTTTTTGGAGGTATGCCTTTCCTGGGGTCACTCCTCACACAGGAGAGGCCTGGGTTTGTCCCATTCTGTCCCCAGAGTGCAGGACTCTGGCCCGAGGCTCCAGCTGTCAGGATGGGCTTTCTGGACACCAGGACAGCTCCCTCTTTTATGGCCTCATCCAACTTGAGCCTCACATGCATCCCAGCATGAGGGGCCCCGGCCTGCCAGGCTGACTGGGCCCACTGCCCACCAAAGCACCATTCCAGACAGTCACTAAACAAGAAACCTGGGGGGACAGCTGCAAGCGCACAGACATACAACCAGGGCTGGGTGTGGCTGGTTCGGGCCCGGGTCAGTGAGCCTCAGAGAGACTGGAAAGGGGCCAGTGCTGGCCTGTGCAAAGAGGGGAACTGGCGACCAAAGAACCGTCAGTCCTTAGAGCCTTGTGAACATCTCCCTGTGGGCATGCCTATCCTGGGCGGCCTGGAGTCCCCCTGAGTGGGTGGAGCTCAAAGGGGACCAGACAGCAAGGAGGCTGGCTCTTCCCAGGAAAAGATACACCTGAGCTTCCACGAAGTGAGCTCTAAAAGGCTTCTGACAAAGTTTGGGGTTTCATCTCTTTTTGGGTAAATAAGTCCATTTTTAATAAAACCTTGAGCTTTTAATACAAGTGCAGCCACAAAGACTGGAAATGTTATGAGAAGGAATCAACAGGGAGGAATAGGGGCTCTTGGGAACTCATGGCTCTTGTTTCAGAGTCTCAGTGATTATATTTTCAATATACTGAAACTTATTTCCAAAGATGAGGGGATGGAGAAGTGTCTGCCCCAAGGCTGGGCCCCGCTATGGGCTGGCTCTCCAGGGACGGTCTCAGCTAGGGGTGCACCAGGTCATGGCCAGGAGAGCAGATGGGTGGGCCCAGAAGGGCTAGAAATGGGGTGCACCAGACCACAGGGCTTCATCCCTTCACAGGAACTCCCATTGCAAGGATGCCCCCTTCTGGGAAATGAGGCTTCCCCGAGAGAGGCCAAAGGTACACAGGCCCGTGGGGTCCTGACTCCTCGTGGTGGGAAAAGCAGTATGGCAAGGAGGGTAAGGGTTTGACTCTGTGGTCAGACTTCTGGGTTTGAACCGTTCGAGTGAGTTACTTAACCTCTCGCTGCCTTGTTTCCCCCATCTATAAAATGGGTATAACAACATCCCCCACACCTCAGGAAGTGAGACACGTAAAGTACTTGCAATAGCACCTGGGCCATGGTCAATGCTATAAAACCAACTGTCACTATTCACTGGGGCCTGGAACCGTGAGCAGCCGATGAAAGCTAAGATACCTCTTCCCAGGCAATGCATGCACGTGATGTTCCAAACAACAAATTCAGACTCCCCAGGACCCCAGGTTAATAATCCCTGCCCTAGTGGTAAGGTGTTTTCTGGCATTCTATAGAGAGAACAGCTAGGCGCTCACAGGGAGAGCTAGCATTTGTTGAGCACCTACTGTGTGCCAAGCCTTGTGCTGAGCCCCCAGCATAGGTTCCCTCACAGCTCCTCCCAGTAAGGGGATATGTGGGGAGACTGAGGCTCACGGGGTTTGGGATTTGCTTAAAGTCACAACGTGCGGTGAGTGGGTGGGTGAGGGTGTTGGGGAAGATGGAGGGCTGTATCAGGGTGGGTAAGGGGTGCCAGGCAGCCCCAGCCTCTGAGGCTTGGGTACCAGAAGGGAAGTCGGGGCAGGGTCAAGAGGAGCTGGGATTGCTCTCCCTCCTGTGGCTGCCTCCTTCCAAAGAAGCTGGCCAGGAGAGTGGCTGAAGCTGGAGCCTTGGGGGGCCCGGTCCACCTCTTCCCTGCCAGCCCAGCTGCCTCCCTGCCCCACTATTTCCATGACAGGATTAAGGACTTGAAAGGTGGATGTGCAATTTGCTTCAGGAGTGGGAGGCGCCCTTGTGGGGAGGAGGCCAGTGGGGGCTGAAGGGGACTTCCGACAAGAGCTGCCACAGCAGATTCTGAGGCAGAAAATCCTATTTCTCAGTCTTTAATTCCAGTCAATTCCAGTCAAAGGGCTGATAGGCATCGGCTGGCAGTAATTTGTGCAGTTTATCTGCTCTTTTCACCTTCTATCGGTCCTTCACTGACGGGCAGGCCAACATGCTGCTGCTCGAGTGAGGAAATTAAAATTTGATGCAATAGTCCCAAATAAGAAGGATTTTTTTAGGTAATATATACACTTTAGATGAGGCATGCTGGCCTGATACACTGATAGAGGCAGGCATACATGCTGGGAGCCGCAGATAAAGAGGGGAAGCGAGGGAGAGAGGGGGAGGGTCCGGATGAGGCCCCAGGCCAGCAGAGGCAGGCCTGGGTTGAGGGATGCCTGGGTCCCCCGGCCCTGGGGGCTAACCAGGCCGTGCTGGGGCTCCTCAGCCTTGGCCTGGCCAGGGAAGCACTGCGTTAAATCAGAGTTCCACACTGTAAAGAAACATGGAGGGCCTGGATCAAGGCATGGAAACTGATTAGAAGCAGGGAAAAACCAGGCTCTGGGTGTATGAGAAGTGCAAGAGATGTGAAAATTTTCAAGCGTGGAGGCAGAGGGAGTCAGAGGTGTGTGGACACTGAAGTGATTCCATGGGCACTGAGAGAGCCCGAAATTTTCAACTTACTTCCTTGTCTGGCTCCCTCAAGCCTGGTCACATGACCCAAGTGGCGGGACTCAGACTGGCACTCTGGGAGCGACCCAGGCATTGGCGTTAGTGGCCTCGAAGGAATGAATAAATTGGGAGTTTGAGATTAGCAGATACTAACTACTATGCATAAAACAGATAAACAACAAGTTTCTACTATATAGCAGAGGAAACTATATTCAATATCTTGTAGTAACCTCTAATGAAAAAGAATATGAAAACAAATTTATGTATGTGTATGTATGACTGAAACATGATGCTGTACACCAGAAATTGACACATTGTAAACTGACTATACTTCAATTAAAAAAGAATGTAAATTTAAAAAAAAGAAAGAAATTGTGATATACACACATACATACATACATACACACACACACACACACACACACACGATGGAATACTACTCAGCGTTAAAAAGTAAAACAATGCCAATGCCATTTGCAACAACATGGGTGGACCTGGAGATTGTCATACTAAGCGAAGTAAACCAGAAAGAGAAAGAAAAATACTATATCACTTATATGTGAAATCTTAAAAAAAAAAAAAAGGACACAAATGAACTTTTTTACAAAGAGAGACAGACTTACAGACATAGAAAACAAACTTATGGTCACCAGATGGGAAAAGGAATGGGAAGGGATAAATTGGGAGTTCAGGATTTGCAGATACTAACTACCATATATAAAATAGATAAATAACAAGGTCCTACTGTACAGCACATGGAACTATATTTAATACCTTATAATGGCCTAAAATGAAAAAGAATATGAAAAGGAATATATATATATATATAAAATGTGTGTAAATGAATCATCATGCTATACATCAGAAATTAATACAACATTGTAAATTGACTATACTTCAATTAAAAAAAAACCTGCCGATCTGAAAGGAACACATGTAGCAATGTTTGACTTAGTATTACTCTGCTACGATACACGGATGCCAGGAAAAGACAAGACAAACTGAAGGGTCTGGGAGCACATGCACACCAACAGCCCTCTGGCTGACTACCAAGACTCTGAAATGAGGCTGAAGCTGGAACCCCCAGCCCAATCCAAATACGCAACCACTGTTTACTAGCCTGCTAATGCTGGCATTGCTAGGTGCGCCAATCTCTAATACCCACAGGCCAGGGAGGCACTATTAAGACAGCCTTAGCCCCAGTTTCCCAAGGAGGAAGCAGTCAGGAGGTCGTGTGATTTGGCCAAGCAACAGCACGGCAGTGCAGAGACCTGCACCGAGTTCCCCTGACTGCCCCACCACCAGCATGTCCTCACTTCAGTCGACAAGCTGGTTTTGCCCATATTCCCTGCAGTCAGCCCTGGGCACAGTGCCTTGGGAGGCCCATGGAAGGTGTGAGACCAGGCCCCAAAGACTCAGGCACCTGGATGACCGGGAGCCCCAAAGTAACCCACTTACACATCACTGAACATTATAGGTGTGGCTACAATTCAGTGGTAAGTTATGCTGCATAGAGAGTGAACTCCACCAAAATTGAGAGGAGAGAGATGACTACACCTGTGGGCCATGGAGGATGAAGCCAGGAAAAAAATTCTAAAGATTGTCAGTGAGCTGGGAACAAAGAGATGGGTGATGGGAGCAATCACAAGGGGTGATGAGGATGACAGGATAGTGAGAAGGGTGGCCTGAGCAGGGCATTTGTTTATTCATTCCATAATCACTTCCCGAGCTCCATGGTGTGCTATGTCCACAGCAGACCCCTCTTCCTACAGCACTACCTTCTCAGTCCAGCAGAGAAGCTGAGGGTAAGCCAGACAAGAACACTGAGCGCTAAGAAGGGGATGGCCAGGGGCAGGATGGAAGGGTCCACCTCATCTGAAAGTTTGGGGCCAAGAGCACGTGGGCTTAGCAAAGAGGTTTTGTGGGGCGGTAGCCCTCAGTCTCAACAGCTAGAGCTCCTGCTGTCCATGGACCACCAAGAAAGAGAGGGCTGGGGTGTGGACATTCAGAGGTACCCCTCTTCCCTTGAAACAGCTTCAGACACCTGCAACAAGAGGCCCAAAAGCATCTTGCTTGTTGGAGCCCTTAGGCCCCAAGTGGCCCCAAGAAGGAAGTGGCTACCCCCTCACACCTGGAGACTGCAGCACGATGCTTGGAAGCAGCCAACAGTCAGGACAGATCACAGTCCCAAACTGGGGCAGGCTTCCTGGTCCAGGGAAGCCTGTGGACACATCCCTATGGGGTGCCAATCTACAGTCTGGCTGGTGACCTATGACCTTGGGACATGGTACAAAATCACGAGCATGGCCAATCAGGTGTCTCTCTTGAAAACATGGCCTTGAGAAACCCAGAACCTGGGGAGTTGGGAGGGGCAGTTGGAGCTGTGGGCTCTCTGAGAGGAGCCCAGCCTGAGAGGGCCTGCGGGGTGGAGGGCAGTGGCTGCCATCTCGGACAGCATTGGTTGGTCGAGAGACACAGGCTGACCGATGGACCCATGGTGGGCAGGGCTGAGCCCCACTGATATTTTGGTGAGCCTTGCTGAGTCCAAGTCCACTCTCCAGCCCAGGCTGGATTTTCCATGGGCATCCCCATCATTCCACATGAATCCTTCTGAACTGCCCCCCTTCAGTGGCACTAGCCAGTCTTTGCTCTTTGGCACTTGGACCCCTCTGGGGATGAAATGAGAGGGTGAGGAGGTGAGGTATGGTACAAGAGGGGTTGGATTTTCACTGTGCTGGGACAGTCATCATTGCCACATATGGGGGTTTGGGGGAGTAGAAAACACCAAGGAGTCTGTCCTACCAAACAGGGCCCCCATCCCTACCAGAAGTGCAGTGGGAAGTCTCACCAGGGCTGGGGAGGGTCTTACCGGAGGAGAGTGCTCATAGATGTTGGTGCTGTAAGGCAGGTTGATGAAGATGGGGTCCATGTCCTGGACGTCTGTGATGATAATGGCCAAGTTGGCCAGCATGGACAGAGGCCTGGTTTTGTCTTGATCCTTAGTGGACAAAGATACGTAGCCTTAGGTTAAGTGATGTTGTGGACGTGTGCACACATGCACACACACACGACACCCATGTGCACAAAGGTGTGCAAACATGTACACATGTGCTCCCACACTCCCATGGGTAAGGGCATTAGCACAGAAGTTCAAGAACCCTAAGAACTCACAGGGATCCACAAACAGTGCACTCAAGGCCCAGTGGCAGATGCTTTATCCACTGTCACAAAGCAGGGCTGGGGCAGAGCCACATCTCTTGCCTCCGGCCTGGCCTAGGCCTGACCACCCCTGCACATCTGATGGGTGGGATGGTGGGCTTGGGGCAAAGGGACGGTGCTGCCCTTAGCTCCTTCTCTGGATTCAGGCAGGGGACCCCTCTCCATGCCCATTTCCTGCCCCCTCTCATGAAAGGGCAGCAAGGGAATTGACTGGGATGGGGATTTTTCAGAAGAAGGGCCCTTTGACAGCAGAGGGGTCTACTCTGGGACCTGCAGCCTGCTCTGCACTGAGTTTACTGGTCAAGCAACTTTTTTGGTAGAACCAGCAGGGGGAGCTCCAGGGCCTGTGACACTTGGGGGACTCTGGGAAGGAATCCTGAGAGGTCATGCAGGCCATGTGGCCAGGCAGGCAATGTTTAAACCCTCCCAGATGGAAAGGTGGTCCTATGAAAGCTCACCAAGAAAGAAAACCCAAAATCCATCTTCTATTACCCTAAATGTGATAAACTTTAAATAGCTCTGCTACTGAATAACAATAGCCAACAAGAGTAGAAACTACATGCTCAATACAGATTATATCCCAGGCACCATGCTAGATACCTCATTTGCTTTCATAGGTATTATGTGCCCATTATTCAGATTTAACAGAGACCAGAGAGGTTAAGTAACTTGCCCCCAGTCACAACTGTTAAATGTATAGCCAGGACTCAAACTCAGGTCCTTTTGACATAAAAACCTGCCCTGTCTTGATCTGGGGTCCTAACATCAGCCCCATGGCTGACTAGCTAGGTCACCTTGAAAAAGTTCTCTTTCATTTTGGAGTCTTAATTTCCTATTCTGTGAGATGAAGGGACTCACTGGAATGACCTCTATGGTCTCGGGCTTATAAATTCTCTGGTGTGGGATTTGAAGAGGACTGTCCTTGGGTTAGGTCTCCCTTGATCTGGCTGGGTGAGATGAACAATGCAAGGCATTCCCCACCTTACAACAAGGCCAGTGCCTGCTTCTGCTCTCCAGAGAGAGAGCTACAGAGCCTCCGAAGGAGAAGAAGGGCTGGTTGTCCTTAAGAGTCCTCAGGGGCAGCCAAGGAGAGGGGGAGGGGCTTTGGAGGGTGCATCGTGGGTGCAGCAAGGGAGGGGAGAGTCTGAGGGTGTGGGGGGAGCTGGGCAGAGGGACCACAGCAGAGACAGCCTTGCAGCCTCCAAGACGATGGGGCCCACAGCCCAGACTTGGGGACTGCCCATGGTGAGAGTGCTCAGCTAGGCACCAGAATGACCACCAGGCAGACAAGGCCAGAGGGGGAGGCCTGGTAGGAAGTCCCTTGACCTCTTGGGTCAGGGATGCCAGTAGTTCTGATTTGCCATTACCAGGCTTCTGTAGGCAGCTGGCTTGGTCCAGCCTGGCACCTACCCTCCCTGTCCCACACCTGTGGCTGCAGTCTAGCTCCTGCCAAGGATGCCCCTGTCTAGCCCACCCCAGACTCCATGGCTTATCCTGCTGGACAGGCACCTGTTACTCTGGCACCTACAGCCCTAAGCAGCTTACTCCCAGGGGAGTCCTCACAAGTCCCTACCTGCTACCCACCCAATGAGGGCTGGGGACCCACACTGCTCCCTGAGATGTCTCACAGGAGAATCTCCTTGGGGTAATGTCCCATGGCCAAGGGCACAGCACCAGCCCTGAGGCACAGCGCCAGCCCTGAGAGGGACTTGTGCATCAGGTGGGGGAGCCACTGAGACCTAAGGAAGTTCTAGGGCCCCTCCTGCTCTACTGTTCCAAGGCCTGATGGCTGGAAGAATAACATCAATTTAACTGCATTCACCATCCCAGCTTGAGCCCAGGCCTCTTGATAGGCTAGACAACCCAGATTCCTGCCTGTGCCCAGCTCTGGTCTCTTCCCCACTGGCCCAAAGCCATTTTTATGGTAGGTGGAAATTATCCCACAGGGACAAGTTCATAGTGAGAAAGAGAGAAAGTATCTCTGCATTTCTGGGCCCAGGGATGTGCAAATGGAAAGTAGTGGGAGGGGCATCACCTCCAGTGTGTGTGCAAGAGAGCGTGGAAGGGTACAGATGTGTATAAAAGGTAAATTCCGCCCTTGTAAATCCCCTTGATCCCAGAAGTCAGTTTTACAAATAGCAGCACACACGTCCTCCCAGGCAACTAACACTCCACGAGGGGAGAAGGAAGGAACATGGGTGTCATCTGTACTGGCTTCCCCAGGAGCTGCTGGACCAGGTCCAAAGAAAAAGTTTGCATTTCCGGGTTCTCGGTGTCTCCCTGGATCTTGCCCCATCCTAGGGGAAACGCATCTTTCAAACTGGACCCTTGTGTCTTCCCCTGGGATCTAGGCTCTGTGACCTGCCAAGTGGAGACCACAGCACTAGCGGCAGCCCCTGCGGCAGTGATGGGGGCCAGGCGGTGGATGCTGTGTGTCAGGCTAATGGGTCCTGGAGGGTCAGAGGGACTCCTGTAATTTGTTTCCCTGTTGACCTGGGCTTTGTAAACAGACATCTAAGGGACAAATAGGTCAGCTTTCACCCTGCTGCCAGCTGAAGGCTCCAGCTGTGCTTGGAGGCAGTGGCCAGGAGCAGGGAAGAGGGGAGTGAGAGGTAGAACCCTACTGAGGGTGTGGCCTGCCTGTCCCTCAAGCCCTCAATAACAGCTGGTGACAGAGGCCACGCACCTGTGATGTCCTGGAGACTCAGAGACTCCTGGCCATGGGGTACTGGACAAGGGGTTCAGACAGCCTGGGTTTGGGCTTTTGCTGCCCACTACTCATCAGCTGGTGAGTCTCAACAGTGCCAGCCATAAAATGGGATCATTATTCCTCTCCCACCACCCTCTCCTGACTAACTCATCCTGGAATTCCCAGGACCCTGCACAGTGCTCAGCACAGACGGATGCTCCCTTCTGTGTAAGAGTCACCACTCTAGAGTAGCGCTCAGGGGACCTGGACCCTCTGGCTCCTGCATGTTGGGTGGTGTCAGGACACAGCTGGGTTGACATCTCTGTCCTGTGTCCCAGAGAGCGAGAGGACACCTTGCACTTGGCATGCTCTGTGGGATTACAGTGCAGGCTCTGAAGTCCAACTGCTGGATGACCAAGGGCAAGTCACTGAATGGCTCCTGTGCCTCAGTTTCGTCATCTATAAAGTGGGTATCTTAATAGTACTTATGATACAGGGCTGTTGGAGGTTTAACAGACACAATTCGAGTGCTCAGCACAGTGCCAAGAAAACAGCATGGACCCTCAGTAACATCAGTTGTTATTATTATTACGATCTCCAGCAACACCATTAGAAGCCTTGACTAGCAGGGAACGGGGATGATGTTCCATTGCTCTCTTTGAGGGTGGGAGGAGGCAGGCATCTGGTTGCCTGGGGCCTCAGCGAAGTAACTCACCGTGGCATTGACGGTGAGCTGGTAGGCCTGCGTGGTCTCGTAGTCCAGCTCCCGGATCACTGTGACAATGCCACGTGCACTGTCGATGGCAAAGAACTGGGAGGGGGGCTGGAAGGAGTAGAGGACGCTGCCGCCTGCACCCAGGTCGGGATCCGTGGCGTTCACAATGAAGATGGGTGTCCCCACTGGTGTGTTCTGGGGGGTGAAGCAAAGCAAATAAAAGGGTGAGCTGGAGCTTGGAGCAGCTGCCTCAATCAGTGACTATTTCCCCAAAACCCATTAACCACGGACTCCAGCCAACAAGACCCATGGCTTTGTCATTTTTATTCTAAGAGGGTTCAGAGGAATTTAAAATGCAATATCTTTTTTTTTTTTTTCATTTTTTGATGGCCTCCTGGTGGCTGTAACAGCACCAGTTCCAAAGATGATCTGCTCGTCCTGGAGTTCTGGGTGAGGGCCTTCTGGTCCCCAAACCCCCGTTTCTTGGTGGTTTTGCTTCCTCTGTCAGGTGCCCCTTCGCTGCTCAAGCCTCAGGCCCGAGCTGCTCTGGAGGGCACCCGGGATGGAGGTTCCAAGGGCAGGGGGCTGGGAGGAGTGTGGTATGGGGATGTGGCAGAGGGCTTGGGGGCTCTTCCTGGCCCCACAGAGATTACCTGGTTTGCCCTGGGGTGGGGCATCCACATGCCATCCCTGGGCCATGGCAGCCTGCCACCAGAAAGACCCATGAGGCGCACTTAACTGTCACCCCATTTTGGGAGCCTTCCATGATTCCCTCTGCTAGACACTGTGTATAAACCCCTCCCCCTTTATGACTTTCGGTCTCTGAATAGATTTGACTTCTACACGGAGGCCTTTCAAACCCCTGAGGCAGGTCAGCCCCTACCATGCCCCCACTCCTTGCCATTGTTTATATTCATAGTCCCACAGCACCCTGGAATTTTTCATCACCCACATTTCTTCCCTAATTCCCTGGTTAGTGCCCATCTTCTCTCATAGCGCATGTGCTCCATGGAAGCTCTATCTGCCTTGTCTACATGGTGCCTGGCACATGGCAGGTGTCCAGTAAACATCCTGTCTGAAGACATGAATGAAGCTCTATGATAGTGCATCATATTTTAAGTATCTGCATCTTCTGCCCAACTGTCAGCTCTCATCACTGCCGTGCCCACCAAAACCATGTAAGCCACGCCTGCAAAATGCTAGGTGAGTAAATTTATTACTGACTTACTGAGCTCTGGACTCATCTGAAGAGGAGCAGTCTAGTGAGGCTCTGCCTGGAGACAAAAAGGAAGAAACAATCCCCGCTCCCATTGACTGATCGACTGTATGTGCCATGTCTGTGCTGTGGGCTACGCCTATCAGCTCTGTAACAAGTAGCTTTTCAGGTGGTAGCTATTACATTGTTTTCAAAAAGGAAATTGAGGCTCATAGAGGTTAAGCAACTCACCAAAATCACATAGCTAGGCAGTGGCAAAGAATGCCTTGAATTCAGGTGTAGTTAACTCTAAGCCCATGCTCTTAAACTCTGCTAAACACTCCTCTAAACATCGATGGTGGTTCTTTCCCTAACTCTTCTGTATGATGCTGAGGTCAACTGTCAGCTTGGGTGGTACCTCCTAGCCAGGAGTGTGGGGTTGGCCTGTCAGTTCCCTGAGGGCAGAGACAACGTTCCTGGTCCTCTGTGATCTTTTTACACTGGGACAATGACTGGATCGCTTCTCACACCTGCAGGGCTCCTTCCAAGGAGGGCATCCACATGGCTGTCCCTCTCCATGCTGCTGGCCATGACTTGTGCCCTGCTTCACTGCCTTGAACAGTTTCTTTCTCTGGGGAACAGTCTCGGGCATGCTGGTAGCCCTTCCCTGGGACTACCTGCTTGAGGCAAGGGTGTTCTTTGTAAGGCCCCAGGTCAGTCTGGAAAGGGCCTCCAGGGGGCAATGCCACGGAGCTGCCTCTGTTTCTCTCTGAGTGCGCTGCCTCTCCCTCATCACCAGGCAAATGTCAGGATGAAAGGACAGGCTCATAATCTGTCCTTCTCCAACTGGCACTGAGACTGGGGCAGACAAGGGAGGCCCTTCTCCTCCATACCTCTGCATAGGACACCGGCCCTCGTGGTCTGGCCCTGTCTCCTCCTTCACACTTTATTTCCTGGCAGGTATTGCTTTCTGGCTAAGATCACATGTAGTATCTTTTCTTATCAGTTTACTATTTCCTGGCAGGTAGAGCTATTTGTACTTCTCCAACCCAGCAGGCTCCCTCCCACTTCTGGGCTTCTGAACCTGCTTTCCCTTTGCTAGGCCTACCCTACTTAGCTCAACAGCTTGGGAAACAGATGCTCTCTTTCCCTTCAAAAGAGAGTCAAGTGTGCAAGGGGGCAGAATGGGTAAGTTGGGACCCGAGCCTCACTGTTGTGTCTTTGGGCTAGTTACTTAATCCCTCTGATCCTTAATCCCTTCTCTGTACACATTGAAGTTAGTAACACCTCATAATGTCAGTGTGAAGAGTACATAAGCTCACGAGCGTAAACGTCCCAGCGTACAGTAATAAGTGCTCAGAAGCTGACCGTTGCGGTTTTATTGTCTGAGTGCCTTCTGGATGACGGCAGACAAGAATGCCTTCAAGGGTAGGGCAGGGAGGAAACATTAATGATCCTGCACTGGGCAATCCCTGTCTGTGCTCCCTCAGATCCACTGAGTACTCTGCACTGCTATGACCTCCCTCTTCTCCTCACTCCAGGGTGGCCTCAATGAATTGTATTCCACAGGCTTCCTCGCTGGCGGGCTTCTGCCAATGGCAGGTGCTGGTAGGAGCTCAGAGTTTGGGGAGGAGGCAGGAGGAAAAAGAGTTTGGGGTATTACTTCCCCAATCCCTCCAGCTCCAGCCCAGCAACCCCTCCTCCCTGGTCTCAGCTTTTGGTGGGCTCTATCCCCTTCTCTTGCCCCTGCGGCCCCAGGAATAGAAGCAGCTTCCCAGTGCTGCTCGTCTCTGGTGCCTCAGCATCACTTAATATCCCCCTAGTCCAGCATTCCCTCTGGAAGTTGTCCCTTCACTGAAATGCCTTTATTGGAACTCTCTGAGATGAACTGTTTCCTGGGGGACCCTGATGGATACGGGCAGTCTGCAAGTACCTACTCCAAGCCACCACATGCAAAACCCCAAAAACTGAATTCCCTGGGCACTGGGCTCAGTGAAGCCAGCCTTCACCCCAACATGTCACTACAGTGGCACTGGTCTTGAGGCGCTCTTTATGAGGTTCTCAGCTAACCCACAGCTCTCTCTCTCTGCCCCCCCCCCACCCCCTCTGTAGATTCAGCATGTATGTCACACACGAGTGCCTGAGTCGCTCCAGAACAGACACGCCATCGGGGCCTGTGGTTCCTGCCACGAGAGGGATGGACATGTTCTGATTTCAGAGCCACAGACCCCTGTGAGGCAGCTAGACAGCCAGCACTTCAGAGCACGCCCCACATGGAGCCTGTACCCAGAGGAGAGAGATGGCTCCCATGAGAATGTCAGCTCTCCAGCCCCCTGCCTCAGGAAGGAGAGGACATTTCACCCATCCATACGCATGGTCCGGGGCGAAGGCTCTCTGGGCATCTGATCAGAGGATTTAAGAGCAAGATCCAAGAAGACAGAAAAAGGAAAAAGAAGGGATGGTCCTGAGTCTGACCTTCTTGGATTATGTTTCATGCCCTGCAGTGAAAACCCATTTAATTTCTGCATAACTTAAAAAAGATTTTAAAAAGGCCTGGTGAAGAGCCATTTATATACTTAGAAGGGACAAGCCATTGGAGAGAAAAGAATGCTGACTTTCTGCATTTCAGGTCCTGGGCGCCATGCTCTATGAGGGAAATGGGGGGCCCTCATCAGCACATACACCGGGGACTTCTCTGAGCACCCACTGCTGTTTCACGGAAATGTGCAGATGTGCTCACAGGTCTACCCCCTCAATGCAAGCAGATTTCCTCTATGGGGCCAGGTGCATTTGGATTTCCAAGTGTACTGCAGACAATAAAACTTGGTGGCTCAGAGTGTGGGCTCTGAGTCAGACACCCTAAGTCTGAGTCCCAGCCTTCCAACTTACTGGCTAGAGACCTTGGACGTACACTGTCAAACTTACTCTTTTTGGCTCTCAGTTTCCCCATGTAAAGGAAAATGTAAAAATGGAGCTGTTACCAGTACCTACCTCCTAGGGTTCTGAGAAAGAATTACATGAGATAAGGTGTGAAAAAAATAAAAAGCCTCTCGCGGAGCCAGGAACATGGCAATATTGAGCAACATTCAACAAATGGTCGTTGCAATTATTATTAAGGTAATAAAATACCATCAAGGCAGCGTGAGATGAGCCCTTTTTAAAGGAGGGGTATTAGAAACATTATAAACAGCCAATCAATCTCTTCATCATGAATTTAGACAAAGGAGCATTTTAAAATCAGAAACAGAACATCTCTTTTGATTGGTTCATGGCTGCTGCAGACAGGGTCAGGATGGGAGAGGCTCTGAAGACCCTCCAAAGCAGGTTTGGAGAGTGTGAGAGGAAGGGTGGGATCTGAGGCAGGGGTGGGAGGGGTGCCTGCAGGCCAAGGAAGCTCCTGAGTACGGAGGCCAGGCCTGACCACCTACCACTCAGGGATGGCTTGAGTGAAGGAGCTGGAAGGAACCTTGGAGATTATCCAGCCCAGCCTCCCCATTCTATAGATGGGAAAAGTGAGGGGGCATGCCTTATTCTTGGTCTCACAGGTGGTTAATGGTAGAGCCGTGACTGGAAATCTGGTACCTTGACTCATATATAAGTGCTTTTTTCACCCCACCCAGAGATGCCAACCACTGCTTCCCTGTCCACCCTCCTCTCAACTAGAGATGCTCTCTGTACCCACAGCTCTGCTCAAGGGATGGACCTAGGTGGCCATGTTTGTACCAAGGGACTTCAGACTCAGGCCACATGTGATTGGTCCAGGGGTAACCACCTGACTCAAGCAGGCCAATCAGATGGGGCCTTGGAAGTTAAATCAGTTTTCTGCCGGGAACTGAAAAAAGATTCTTGCTACCTGGTTAGGGCTGGAGTGGGCACTGTGACAGGCCCAAGGCCACACAGAAGCCAAAGTTACAGGGTGGCAGGGAAGCCCATCTGCAGTGAGAATGGAGCACAGTGAGGCAGAAAAGCAGAGACACGGGGCTAGCAGGGCCTCTCCTGCCTTGGCCTTCATAGGCCCTGTCTGGCCCTCCCCTCCCGTCCTGTCTGTGGTGCTGAGACATACTTGTGCTGTCCTTCCTGTGAGTACCCCTGACTCACTCTGGCCTGTGTGGGTCTCAGCTTTTTGCTCCCCACCAGGCACCCTCAGGACGCATCCAGCCACAGGCAGGGCCTCCTCATCCCCACAGCTCTGCCCCAGGCTCACCCTGCCCCTCGCCTGCTGGGATTTGGCCCCTTTGACGCCCACGGCTGGGCTGCAGAAGACAAAGCTCATGGCCAGCGCTCCTGACTCCTGAGGGCACAGAAAGTAATGTGGGGAGAAGAAAGCAGCCTGGATGGATGAATGCCGGCTCCTGCTTCTTTTTAAGTGTCCCCAGACACTCCTTTAACATGCAAATCCGCTCAGGTCCCTGCAATGATCAGCGTGCATGTGTGGTGGCAGGGGTGGGCAGGGGACAGCTTGATTGTGGGTTTGATACAATCAGCCAGGACAGGCCTGGAGGAGAGATGCCCCACAGAGTCAGGCTCTGCCTTCCTAGAGACAGGAGACCAGGGAGAAGGCACCCCTCTGGTGTCTGGGCTTGGAGTTCGGGGTCTACAGAATTATTGCCATGTGGGTCTGGGCCATGGAGGCAGGGCCAAGAGGTCCATTTTGGCTGGGGGTCGGGTTGCCCCATTCTAAGGGCAACTTCTCTCCACATATTCATTGTGGAATATGGCTCTGGGTCCACCTTCTTGCTGGAAAGGAGCAGTTGGTCTTTGGAGGAAAGGTCCCATGGAACGTGATTACCCCTGTTTCTCAGACAGGTCTCTTAGCACACTTCTCTGTCCCAGTTCTGCTTCCAAAGCCCCTTTCCCCATGGTGCCCCCTGCCCAGTCCTGTCCAATTCCTCACAGCTTCTTAGCCATTTCAAGGGAAATCTCCCTAAATGCACCACCCAGACCTCCAGGGGGGCTGGGAAGTGTGATCGGGCATCATCCCCTGCAAACCCCTTGCACCTGCTAGGTTGCCCCTCTCAGCGCAGGGCCCATTCCCTGCAGGTCGCAGACAGGGCAGGCCCTTGCCTTTTCCAGCTTCCATTTAAGCTCCACATCACTTCTGATGGACCTGCTGTAAATGGGCCGCCCTGTGCAATTCAGAGACAAATAAATCTTTTTGCTACTCCTGAATTGACAAGGGAATAGACTCTGGCAAAGTTCTACCGTGCAAGGGATCTTGTTCGTTAATAATAATGATAAATAGCTCACTTCTCACATGTGGTGTGACTCACATTACACTCTGGGCTTCGACAGAGGTGGCTCGGGGTGCTCCCTGGAATGGGTAGAGGGGTGCGTGGGCAGTGAGGGAGGAAGGGGGAAGACAGAGAGAGGCAGAATGGGAGGCCAGAGAAAAGAGAGATGAAGAGAACGTAAAGAAAGGGGAAAGGAGAGAAGGCGGAAGGCAGAGGGAAGACCACAGGGGGACAAAGATAAAGAGGAGGGGGTGGTAGAGAGGGTGGAATTGGGGGCCAAAGGGGAATGGGGATGAGAGGGAACAGAGTTTGTGAGAGAAGAGAGAAGGAAGAAAGTTGGGGAGAAAGGAGAGAAAAACTTAAGGGAGCAAAAGAGACATTACAGAGGAAAAGTTGTGAACAAAGGAAAAGAAGATAAAAATTCAAAGCAGCAAGAGAAAGGAAGATAGGAGAAAGAAAAAGCACACTATATCCCCCCATCCTCACAGTGTACCCCCGCTTCCCCGCCTGTTAGATTTATTCTCAACCCTCTGCCAAACCTCGGAACGAGCCCGACCGTTTCCACCGTAGGTGCCATCTCTAAAGGCATTATTAATATTTATGGAATGCTTGCTAGATGCCGCCACAGTCTTTAATATCTTATTATAAAGCCTGTTATAAAATGCATTAGTAATAAATTCCTGACAGATGGAGTTCTGACAAGGTGCGGGCACCTCGGTAGATCTGAGCTGGGAATAGACCCTCCTGGACCGAGCTTGTGGCTCAGAGGCTGGGCTGCTGGTCCCTGAGGTGGGGCGGGGGCGGGGGCAGGGAGGGGATTCAACCCTCTATCTGTCAGCATTTTTAAACGTCTTATCTCATTACTTCCTCTTCCCAGATGGGGGAAATGGAAGCTCAGAGAAATAAAGTAACTTGTCCAAAGTCACACAGCTGGTAAGGGGTGGGAGCAGGATTGAAATTCAGGTCACCTCTGTGTCCCAGGCCTTGGGGACCCTGGAGATGAGGGTGTAGTGTGAGCTCAGGGCCCCTGCTCAAGCGGGACTGGTTCATTCCCTCTCTGAAAGGGCTGGGGATGACACAGGGCTGGAAGCCGGGGGATTCAGGCTGTCCGGACTAGAGAAGAGAGGGTTGGTGGGAAGCTTTAGCCCAAAGAGAAGTTCAGAAGGAAGCAGGGATCTCAAAATGTGCACAATTTCACTGGGCATAAGGAAATGGGCTCCCACTGTGACAAGAAGAATTTAAGTCAGAAGTAAAGATCTTTCTGACCAGGATGCGCCAGGGCAAAGTGGAGGCCCCTGTGCTTTGGTTTCCACTGATGCCAAAGAGGTACCTCTTCACTCATGACTCTGGAGCCGGAGCCCTACTGGGGTGCTGGTGCTCAGGGAGTGTGTAAAGTCTGGGAGGCTTTGTGGCCTTCCAACTTATGGGGGAGGAGAAATGGGGTCTATGGAGATGTGGGCTGCATTTCTTTCTCAAATAGGCAAGAAGGCTTGTGTGGACACCAGCTGAGAGCAGGGTCCAAAGAGAGAAATGGTGCAGGGAGGAGAACCAGGAGAGGCAGGTGCCCACCAGGCCTCCGTGCATGTCTCAGGTCACCCTGTTCTAACTGGGGAGAGGGCACTCTGTGTGTACACACACCCACATGTGTACACACGTGGTCCAGCATCTCTCCCTGAGGAGGAGTCAGGAAGAGATCATTTCACAGCATCTCTTCTTTGGACCAGTGTCTGCTCTCTCGGATGATGTGCACTGGACTCTAAGAGGTGCTAGTTCTGTCTGAGTGCCAGGCAGACTATCAGGTGGAGATGTCAGCAGTGTGGGCAGAAGGAGCCCCAAAGGGCTGAGCCCCAAGTCTCACACACCCTGACATGGTTTGAGCACTTTCCCTGGGCTGGGCTGGCCTCCTCAGCTGTTCCACATCTCCATGGAGCTAGCTTAGTGCTCTCCCATCTCTGAGCCCCTCCTCCTTCTCAGCCTCTAGCTGTACTGCCTATTCTGAATCCCAGGAAGACCTCCACCAAAGTGCTTAAAGCCCATCCTGACCTCCTGAGTTCTGGTATCTTCACCTGCTGGAGTGATCTTGGACATGCCCCTCTCTTGTCTCCCACTCCTCGTCAATCACCAGGGCCTGTCAATTCTTCCTTCAACATGCCTCAAATCCTTCCCCTTCCCTTATCTTGGCCACCTCTGAAGTCCTAGCACTTGCACACAGAAGGTATTCAATAAATGTTTTAACAGAATCAGGACTTCCTGTTAAACGTGGCCAACTGAACACATCCAATTGTTTCTGTTTTTGTCCCAACCCCTCACTAAAATGCCAATATAGGAATTAAAAATGCATAAATCCACAAGGGCAAAAAGAATAGGAGAGGCGGTGACAATAGATGAGAAGTGTCAACAAAATCCTGGAAACAGAATGAACTGAAAATTGCCTTAGGAGATGGGGAAAGCTGCAACTTTGGCCAGCATCTCAGAATCTTGGAAAAGCTGGGGAACTGGAGACATGAGGCAATGCTCAAAGCAGAAAGACTGCTGCAAATGTTTAAGAAGGGTGGTTAAGACTCCCAGATGCTGTCCCCAACTCTTGCTGAAGATAGGAGGTTTGCTTTCTGAGGGGCTATTAGTTAGGCTCTAGACACATGCTGGGAGCTGGTTGAGGCACTGAAAACACAGAGGCTAAGTGAAAAGCTGCATATCCCCTCCACTCACTCCCGTCTCCAACCAGGCCTCTTTAGCCATCCCCTCTCCCGAAGACTGACTGCCATGAAGGAGATGGGAAAACTGGCCCAAGAGAAAAATGCAAATATTAATATGTTGGAGTTCCCACAAAGAAACATCCACATCCTCACCTAATCATCCCATAGTGAAGCCCACCGGTTAATTAGCAGCTCCCTCCCCACCCTTCCCTGTCGTAATAACACACAGAGAGCTTCCAGGCAGCTAAATGTGAACTCACTCGTAAATATGAACAGACAACTAAGGCCCACTAAATATTTGAGAAGAGCCTCTAATGTGAAAGACAGAGAGAGGAAAACAGTGAAAAGGAATAACAAGTATCTTTAACATGCTTAGAGAGACAACACAAGACAGCATCTTTGAAATAACCTTTCAAGAGAAAGGAAGAGTTAGTAGAAATTAAAAACTTAACAGAAGAGTTGGAAGACAAAGAAACTCCTCCAAAGTAGGACAAAACTCAAAGAGATGGAAAATGGAATGAAAAGTAAGAAAATTAGACTGTATCAGAAGATCCAACACTCAACGAATAGGGATTCCAGAGTGAGGAAACAGAGCAAATAAAGGAGAGGAAATTATCCAAGAAGTAATACAAGAAAACTCCCGGATCTAAAGACATGATTCCAGAGGGAAAGAGACTGCTATGTTTTCAGAAGAGGGCCCCACAATGAAGCATAAAACTATGAAGTTTCAAAACACTGAGCATTAAAAAAAAAAAAAATCCTGGAGACTTTCAGAGAGAAAACAAAAGGCCGCATTCAAAGGATCAAGAATCAAAATGGCATCAAAGTCCTTAACAGCCAGAACACAAAGAAAAAAGACTATACATTATAAGGAGAACAATTTTCACTCTAGAGTTCTATACCCAGCCAAACTATCAACACACATGAGTGTAGAATAAACACATTTTTCAAAGTAAAAAAAGGAATTTCCAATAATTATTTTTCAGGAAATTACTGGAGGGTGTACTCCACTGAAATGAGGGCATAAACCAACATAGGGGATAATAGGGAATCCATGTAGCAGGGGATCTAATAGAGGAGAGAGACAAGATATTCTTAGTGTGACTCCTCTCTCCTTCCCCATGCCTACCCTACAGCAGGCCTCTTTAGCTATTCAGCATCCAGAATAGCAAGGAAGTCAGAGCACAGTCAGCCCAGATTGGAGCAAGAGGACTGACACCCCAGGGAAAATGTTGTCAAGAAAAATACAAACCTAATTTTAAAAATCAATATACTTTTGATACACTGAGAGTAGGTATTCAATTATGTCAGAATACTTAGGGATGGATGAATGATAGGTTCATAGAACACTAAGCAAATGAACAAAAAAGAGGTAATTATTAATTCTAGAGAAAACAAAAGAGGAAATAAAATTACAGAGGAAATATAATGACAGTACTGTATACTATGTGGCTCAGCTGTGAATAATATTTACATAATTATAATGCTGTATATACTGAATGCTGTTTGAGCTAAAAGGATGGATATAATTATGCTGGGAGGATGGGTGGAGCACATTAAGAGTGGCAAGTGTGTAGCAAAGATGAGGTAGGGGGTGGTGTAAAAGTGCAGTTCTCATCCTTCACAGCTGAAAGTCAACAGATAATGTCTAAAACTGAAAAGTGTATAAACATGCAATTTGGAACTAAGAAGGTACCTATTGGAAATTGAACAAGGTTATCTCAGGGTGGGAATCAGGAATGGGAAAGGATGAGACAGGGCACTGCTATTTTTATTATAAGCTTAGCTTTACTATTTGATTTTTAAATGCATGCATATATGACTAATAAAATTAATATAAAAAATTGAATAAATGTATCTCCCTATGGCTAATCATTGCAGTGGCCTCTCCTCTTTCAGCCCTGCTCCTGTAACTAATCCTGGAAAGTCACTGGCCTTAAGTACTGATCTCCCATCTCATTTTCCCCCTCAAACACTGCCACCAGCTCCTCTTTTCCATCCAAGGCAACTTCCTCCTGGACCTTGGACATCATTATAGTCTGATCAAGGCTTCCCTCTCCAAGCTCATCTTTCATTTTGGCCTCACTGAGACCCTCTGCTTCACCCAAACTGGTCTAAACAGCAGCCCCCAGAGTTGGCCCACCTTTGCTCATGGTGCTTGTGTCCTCTCCACATGTATTCCTGCAGATACCTCCCCTAGAGAGTGACATCACCACCCAGCATGTGGGACTGATGCTCCCTCCCTTCCCTGAAGAGGCCGTTGGCTCCCTCAGGGTTTCGAGGTACACATGCCCAGCCTCAGGTTGAGACACCCTCTCCTGCCACACTTCTAGGCCCTGCTTTACACAGATACTGGGCTTGTAGAGCTGGGAGGAGCCTAATCAAAGAGACATCTGGGACCTTCCTTCCTTTTTCTCAGAAGTCTGGTTTTCAAAGCCAGGTAGGATGCCCAAGTATGAAATGGCCCCAGCTCCTTCTTACTCAGAGATTAAGGAGATCCACGCAATTTTTCTCAGCCCCATTGCAGCATCCCTACCCCAGCCCAGGGACCTTCCTGCAGAATGAGTAACAGAAGAGTTCCTACATCCACCCACTGTGTGCCATTTCCCATTAGCACCCACATTCCAGGGCTCCTGCCCTCTTCCAGCCACCCTCTACACCCCTCACTTGCTGACGCACAGGAGCTGAGGGAGGGGACATGCGGTAGCACAGGGCATGATGCATCGTGGACGGTGCACAGTGAGCAGACCAGACAGCAGCTGGCTGAAGGCCACATGCAGAGAGAAGAGGACAGGAAGGGCTGTGATGGTGAGGCAGCCGCCCCCCACCCTGTGTGCACGCTGGCCCCAGTCTCCACAACACGCTACTTTCAACACCAGGCAGTACCTCCCCCTCCCTCGGGGCTGGGCTTCCACCTCCCTCTCTGGCATAGGAACAGTAAAGAGAGTAGAGGCAGTAATCCAGACCACAGCTGTTCAGTCTTACCCTCCCAGCCTTCCCCAACCTGAGAGGGTAATCTGATTGACTCCGCGGAGCAGCCCCCAGCTCCCTCCCCCAGCAGGGACCTGAGAACCAGCTTCTGGAGGCTGGAAAGGATCCACTTGGTGATGATTATCCCCATGCCTGATTGGCCTGATTGGGGGGGGGAAAAACTGAAACAACTAGGTCACATTCTGGCTTTTCAACAGCAATCTGGGTGACTTCCTTCTCTTTTGCTGCAGGGCATCAACACAAACATCTGACACTTCAGTTTTCCCATTCAGGAAATGGGTACAACAGTCCCTGCCCTGCCTTCTACACAGAGTTTCGAGGGAGATAAAACAAGTTAATAAGGGAAAGCACTTTGAAAAATCAAAGGCCAAAACAAAATCTTTACAACCTTCTGCAGAAGCAGAAAATTCTAAGATAAAAAATTAGGGACAGCTATGATGTGACTTACAGAAAAATCCTTTCTAAAAAGCTCTACCCTAGAGTCCAGAATCAGGGTCATCTGGGTTCCAGGACATTGTCCCTCAGCCTCGGGCTTCAGGGGACTGAGTCCAGGACAGAAACAGGGTTTGGCTGAGGCATGACATGGTTGGTCTTGAGACCTGGTAGATTCTGGAAGGTGGTAACTGATTAGATACATGAAGTCGCCTGAGATTTTTTAAAAATAAGGAAAGGACTTCCAGTTGGTCTAGGGTAATAACACACCGATTGAGGACTTCCTATGTGTCAGGCCCTGATTTAAGCACTTCCCACCCATTATCTTGTACAATCCTCTTGGCAGCTTGTGAATCAGACACTATTACTATCCCCATTTTCCAGATCTCCAAGGATGTGTATAATAAGCAGGAGCTCTGGGATTTGCACCCAGGCAGGCTGCACCAGGGCCCAAGCTTTTAACCACCAGCTCTATTATTCTCAGTGATGAATGAGCAAATGCACCAGGTCCAGGAGGCAGAGAGGTGGCCAAGATGACCTTGAGAAATTGGGATCCTCTCATCTGGCTAAGTGCCAGGGCCTACTAATGATGTTTACAGGGGTTGCTACAGAATGACTCAGGCCATCCAGAGGTCCCAGGTTCAGGACTTAACCCGTGTCAGGCGTCACCAGGAAGGTGCTGGAAGGGGAGGAGTCAGTTATCAGGAACTGTCAGCTTCTTTCATCCATTGAGCCCAAATACATTTATAGAGCAACACAGTACATGATTGTGTTGGCCATACTCACACTCCTTATCTTTCCAACAGAAAAATGGTTATGAGCAATTACAAGTGGTTATTTATGGGGAAGAAAACATACACAATGAAAGGAGGCTTTGAGGGAGCAAGGGCAAAAAGCAATGGGCTGTATGATCCCCAGCTCCACCTTTTATTTGCTGTGTGACTTTAGGGAAAATAGGCAACCTCTCTGAGCTTCAGTTTCCTTATAGTTACAGATAGGCAATAAGAAACCCTGCCCCAAGGGATTATTGTGAGGCTTACAGGAAATAACACACAATAAGTGCTTAGTGCATAATAGGTGCTCAACAAATCTTAGGCTCTATCATAATGTTATTACCTCATGGAGCAGGTGTAAGGGCTTGTAAATGTTACTTCTGGTGGGGAGGTCTGGAAGGGGAGGGGATGCCTCTGAAGGCCGAGTTTCCTTGTTCTGTTCTCAGCAGAGATAAAAGGTTCAGATGAAAGGCGGCGGGGGAGGGGGCCTCTATGGCATGCACCCCCATCTCTGTCCTCATGGAGCCTTCTCTGGGTGTGTGGGGGCCTCCAATGCTGCCCTGAGCTCTCTGTGCACAGCTCCATGGCTCACAAATGGGGCTCCATCTCCCAGCCCCCAAATTCATTCCCCTGCATGATGATAAATCATGTTAAATAAAATGAATATGCAAATCTCCTTAGGGCGGGCCTTACATCTACAGGAAGCTGAAGCTAATAAATGAATGCTGAATGAGGAGACAGCTCAAGTAATGCAACTTCTCCTGCTCATCTCTCCTCCCCAACCCCGCGGGCTCCACCCGTCATCAGTCTGTATCTTCGGTCTGCCCCTTCGTCCCAGGCGGGTGTGCATTCTGAAGGTGAAGGAGGCAACAGAGGCCCCAGGCAGGCAGGAGTGGTGGTTTAGGCCTGGTGTGGGTTTTGCATCTCCAGCCCCGTGGCTACTGCTGCTGGCCCTTCAGGCGGTGTGATGTGATAAGTGGAACCTGTCACTTGGTGCCTGGGGGCTTATGGACGGACAGGCTGAGGGAGGCGGCACACCAGGCTGAGTGCTGAGTGAGGTGTGGTGAGGGCTAGAGAGGGGGGCTTGGTGAGCCCGGGACCCAGGCAGGGAGAGGGCAGCTGCAGGAACTCATTGGGCCGTGGGACTTTGGGAAATGGTTTAAGCTTCAATAGTTGGAGAAACTGGGAAAATTATGGCTACAAAGGACTTTAGAAATCACCTTGTTCAGTGGTTTGCTCCCCTGGCTGTGTATTAGAAAATCTGGGGAGCTTTTAAACATTATCAATATCGAGGCCCACCTCAGCCTCTGGGTTTTTAAAATTCCCAGAGGAATTCTCATGTACAGCCCGGGGAAGAAGCACTGCCCTACCCAGGAACCCTGTTCTATAGACGAGAAAGCTGAGACCCAGAAAGTGGAGAAGACCCGACCGAGGTTGCACAGATGGTCAGCGGTGGCAGACACACCTCATTGCTTCCTCCCTGACCTCCCCCTCTCTTGTCCTGGCAAAGATGGAAGGTAACTCCCTGAACATACATCATTCTTATCCTTCAGGTACAAGGAGCACTGGGTTGGGGGACAGACCTGGGATCTGTGTGGTTTCCGTATGTCCCTGGACAAGTTATGAGCTTCTTTGGCCATCAAGTCCTCATCCGTCAAGTGAGGGAGTTGAAGCACATTATCTCCACATTCCCTTCCTGTCTACAAGAGTATGGCTGTAAGTCCTTCCTGAAGTCTAATCCAAGGGTCTCTTGCTACAAAGCAGCCCCTTCACTTGGGACTGTCTTCAGAAGATATAAAGGCAGCATGTACTGAAGTAAAAATTGATAAAGGGATTTCTCTTTCCCTTTCCTTTTTTTAAGTGCATTGCTCCCCACTGAGACACATTACACTCTCATGTGGACAAGGACAGAGGTTACAATGCCCCACTGCTGGTAGTAGGTGTTCGCTCTGCACTAGGACTGCAGAGCACAGCCCCTGAGGGTCGGTGATGAGCTGAGGAAGGACATTCTGTGAAGAACAAAGGGCACCATGGGTCAGGAAGCCAGAGAACTTGCACCCCCATGGTTCTGTTTCACTAGCTCTCAAGTGGTCCCAAAGGGACAGGAAGACAGGAAGACATCAGTGCAACCATCCAGATGCTTATCCTGCCCGCCTCTTCCACTTCTGTGTGGCTTTGGATATGTACCAAGACTCTTGGAGTCTCAGTCTTCCAATCTAGAAAATGGGCATAAAAATATCTACCTCCTGGATTTGTGGGTCCTGGATGAAGTAATGATTATGAAATACTTAGCCCAGTGCCTGACCCATAGTAACAGTGGCAGCGGCTGCCATCACTGTGATGGACCTCATTATTACCAGATAATGGGAGCCTCATATTCTCCTGCTTGGGTAGGGGTGACCCAGGGAGATCCACTCACCCAAGGAACACATTTGGGAGGAGGAAGATGTCCTGCTATGTTGTCCTTGGGAATATTCCCATGATAGAGGTCCTGAGGGCTCTAAAGGCTGGGGTAGGATGGAGCACCTGTTCCTGCTGATCTGGGGAGATGAGCCCTCTGAGGGGGCTGTGGGAGAAACAGCACAGGAGGGCCAACTCTTTGGTCTACTGCGCATGGTAGACCAAGGCCCATGGGTTCCGCCACTGGCCTCAGGGACAGCCAAGTCTTGGCATACAAAAACCATCAGACTGACCTGAAGATAAGATAGAGACCCAGAATCCCAGATGCACCCTGCTCGAAGGCAGTCCTAGGACTGCATGGCCGCATCTGTTAAGACCAGATTTGACCAAGAAACAAACCAGCCTCCCCTTTCCTACCAGAACCCAGAGAAAGTGCCTCCACATACATCCAGAGTAGTTCAAGTGGATGACCAACCTGGTCAGGAAGTTTCAAGGGTCTTCCCAAGCCCTCCTGGAATTAAGAATGTGGAGACCAATTCCTATGGAGAAACAAATTCCTCCACAGCCCTCCTCCGCCAGGATCCAGGGTGCCCAGTGAAGGTGGCTCTGAGGGCACACTGGCCTTCCCATAGGAAGGAGGAGAGACCATGAGTAGGAATTGCAAATGACTTTCATTAAGCGGGGTGCTAATACCATGAATTACAAATGAAACCCAGATGAAGAGGACCCTGGTAGCCTTACCTCTGTTTGATATTAATTGGGCGACACTTTGTTTTAATGGTACATTAATTAATGCGGAATTTCGATGGAAGCCCGCGTGACACTCACATTAATACAAATGAATTCATTACCATCGGTGTTATTACAAGAAATGACAAATAAATCTGTAACAGTGGGACCCTTCAAATAATAATCACGAATCATTAGGTTTGCCGCTCGTTTGTACTGTAGCTTGCAAATATGTGTGTATGTTTTCTGCTGCGAATGTGCTGTTGCTTTTTGGCCAGGGGAGGCAGCCAGTGGGGGAAGCTGTGTGGTAGTGGAAGGGGAAGCCTCTTCTAGACTTTGCTGCATCTGCTTTTCCTTCCTTTCACCCCCCACCTCAACCCCAGAAGAATTCCTCCTTCTCTCCCTCCCCCAGGCTCAGCAACCCCCATGTCAGGAGTGTGATTGGGGGTGGTCCCCATATCCAGCATGCCCAGTGTGCAGGCTCTGACCTGAGGACAGGGTGGTGGAGGCAGAAGGGATAACGGCAAGAGGGCCCCGGAGCGCGAGCCTGACTTGACAAGGGTTGAAGGGGTGCAGCTATGGCTGCTATTTGTTCCTCAGAGGTTCCCCATTCTTAATGTTTCACCCAGACCTCAGAGGGTCTTGGGGAGAGACATCAGGTGTCCAATGACCAGCACTGTGCTAGGAGTGTTATCCACGTTCTCTTCAGTCCTCATGACGGTCCTGGAGACTTTATCCCGTTGTAAAAGGCAGGAAATAGGTTTAGAGAGTTTGAGCGAGAAGGGGCCAAGCTTGGGACTCAGCTCTGCCTTACTCTGAAGCTCCCAGTACAGTAGCTCTTTCCATGGGGAAGCTGCCTTCTGCCCAGGATCCTGGTGGAGGCAAGGTGTAGCCTGCATAAACCCAGCAGGTTGGTTCCAACTCTTCACCCCTCTGCTCAGTGCTTCAAGCTGTAATCACCCAGGGGTGAGAAAGAGGTCCCCCAACAAGCTGGGTCTACAGCTATCACCCTGATTATCTCTCACAGCCTTTCAGTTCCTGAAGTTGAGATCAAAACCATCTTTGCTTCTAAAGGGCAGTAAGTGAGGCCCCAGGAAACCACAAAGGAGGAAAGTGTCAGAGCAGCCGGTGACTCGGTGACTCGGCAGGTTTTGATCTGCAAATCATTGACACTCAGCTCGCCTCTCCTCCCTTCTGCACTCAGGGCAGACAATGCCAGATGATCACAGAGCTCTTCCCCAGACTCGGCTGCAGGATTCCCAACCCAGTGCTCTAAGTAGCTTCTATCAATGGATTGGAGTTGGCTGATTGAAAGCTGATTTGAAAGCTGTTTGCTATCCCTGTTTTAGAGCAACTTTCCCTGGAGAACTTGAAAATACAATGCAGGCTCCTCTGACAGGGCTGCCCAAGAATGGTTCAGAGATTGGCTTCCTGGGGTCTAAGTCAAGAAGTCTGGAACTCCATAATCAGTTGCTTCCTCCCCTCCTAAATGAATCAATCGGCCAGTCTTACCACCATGTACAGCCGTTTTCCGACCTTTGGCTAACTTGAAACAACTTTGAAGTCAAATCCAATTTTCCTTTATTGAGTCTTTGCTAATGTGGCTAAACTCTGTTGGCCCCTGCTTTATGACTTGCCCTCCACCCTGGCCACTGAAATCCTAGTTCTCAGAGGCTAATGCCACTTGACTGTCAGATGCTGTTTCAGAGGCCAGATCCTGGCTGACTAGCAGTGGGTTGTAGCCCATGGCTGGTGTTTGAGGTGCTCCAGCCCGCTCTCCTGCTCACGTTCTCCCCCATTCACACTGGTACTGAGTGAACCAATTAATCACCTACGATTGTTAACTGTACTAATTATGCTCGCTCTTGAAACTTGTGGAACAATTATTTACTGTCTCTGCCTCACGAGCTATCAATTATGGTGATTGCAGGCAGGCTGTCACTTCTCCCAAGCCAATGCAGAGACAGCTTAGCCAGACTCTGAGCTGGCTTCTCAAGGAGAACCCTCACAGGGTTTTATCTGAGCTTGGGCTACATCCAACAGATATTGCAAAGGCAGTGGCCTCTTCATGGGGACAGGCCTTGCAATCTAATAAGGGGCAGCTGAAAATTGATCTTAAATGAAAGATTTTATAAAAGTTTTTCCTTTGTTCCCCTAAAAGATGAAATGACAACCACTAAGTACCACTCTGGGGATTGTACTACTTCCTTCTTCCTATGTCTCTGTGAGTGAATGCACAGTGCCCTCCTTGGCCAGACTTGGCATCACATTCCCAGAAATCTACAAGGAGGTTGCACATACATACTAGGTTATATTTTCCTCTGGTTCCTCAAGTCAGGGGCTCTATGTTGTTCCTTCTCAGCCCACCTCAATGCTTGTCCCAGATTCTACTTCCCCTGTTTCCCAGTATCCCTACTTGGGGGAGAGTTGGTGCCTCTGACCAAAATCTTTGCTAAATGAAGGAAGAAAAAGAAGAAGTTGTCAGGCTCTGTCCATCCCAGCTGGACTTTGAAATATTCCTGTCCTCTGAGGCCACTGGACTTTATAGCACAAGCCTACAGGCCACTACCACCCCCCAACAGAGACATATTTCCCAACTCTTGCCCTGTAACACCCCCACCCCCACTCCTGTCAGGGTGACAGTGTGTGATGTGAGGCGCGCGTGCAGCTGTCGGGTAAACATGTATTTATTCAGTTGAGCAGCAGGCCCCAGCAGGCTGTGGCTCCCGTCCCCTGGGCTCCCTCCCCCATCCCAGCCCTCCTGCTGCCCACAGTGCTCGTCTCCAAACGTCAGGGCAAAAAGCACTTAGAGCCAACTGCTGAGCCCAAATCTATTACAGTGCCAAGAAGTGCACTCCGTCACCATGCACTGACAGGCTCCAGGCAGGCTGGAGCGGGTGGCCAGCCTCTGAGTGACCCCACCCCACAGGCCCTCTCTTCTAGTTCCTGTTACCGGCAGGGGTCAGACAGGCTAAGCTGTTCCTTAGCCCTGGCCATAGCAGCCATGGTATTCCCAACCTCCAAGGGGGCCCCTGTGGGTTCTGAACAAGCCATTGCTGACTTGACACCTCCACATGAATGTCACCAAGATGCTTTGAGACTCGACTCGAGAACAAACTCTAAATCTCCCCTGGAAACTGCATCTCTGGCTCTGTGAATGGCAATGTATCCCCTTTGCAGCCAGCTGCTAAGCCAGAAACCGGAGTCCTCCTTGCAATTTCTTCTCTCAAACATCAGTCTGCTGCTCTCCCTCCCTACCTACCGCCAGCTCTCACCTGGACCATGCCACGGCCTCCAACTGGGCCCCTGGAATGTGGACTCCCCTAGAAACACACATCTGATTGTGTGGGTTCCCTGTGCCCCAATAACTCCCCAGTGGCCTCCTGCTGACCTTAAGCTATATATCAGAGAATCCCTTGCATGGCCCTGGCTGGCCAGGCCCTGCCCAGCTCTCTGGCTTTGCTCCTCCTGATCATGCTCCAGTCACACTGGCCTTTTTTCATTTCCTCAAATGAACTAGGTGCTTTTTTGCCTCCAAGCCTTAGCCCATGCTGTCCATCCACCATCTTTTCTCATCTTCACCTCCACTGAATGCCTCCTCAGCCTCCCTATCTCAACCAAGTCCCATTTCTTTCAGAACATTCTCTGAACCCTGAGTCTGGGTCAGATTTTTGGCTTTATTTGCTCAGAGCCCCCTCAGAGCTCAGATTTTCCTGGGGGTTCCAAACTCACTTGGTATTCTTGTGACCCTTTAATTACCACCTGTTCCCCAACCAGACCATAAGCCCTTTGAAGGGAGGAGCCACGTCTGGTTCTGCTCACTGTCAAGGCCCAGCGGATGGCTGGTTCTGAATAAATATCTTGTGGAATAAATGCTATCTTGGGCATTCCTCTCTGCACAGTCTCCTATCTAGTAAGATGGTCAGGAAACACCAAATTCCAAAGTTTTTCCCTTTTGTGCATTCAATAAATGTGGACAGAGGACCTCCTATGTTCCAGCTCTGCTGGGTGGTGAAGGGCCATGGACAGGTACTGTCATGGGGCGCACTTTCTAGGAAGTCTGAAGGCATCAATGACAGCTGGGTAGATGCTGAACCTGAGTTTTGGCTCCCAGTTCTGGCACCAACACCACCTGGATCTGGTACCTACTGGCCTTTGCTCATGCTGTTCTCCTGCCTGGAACACTCTTCCTCATTCACTCATTCATCCAACAAAGAATTACTAAGCACCTAATATGTATCAAGCAGTGTTCTAGGTACAATGGCAAACTCCTATACATTTTCAGTCTCAACTTGGTTATCACCTCCTCCAGGAAGCCTTCTCTAATTCCTGAACCCAGGTTGGGTGCCCATCTTATGGGCCCCCAGAGCTCCCTCCCTGGACTGTCCCCATCACAGCATTGATCACACTGCATTGAAATTGCCTGCACTGCATTAAAATCCTGTGACTGTCTTGCTCACCACACCACCCCCAGTACCACTGTACCCCACTGCCTGGCCCTTAGCAGCCATTCAATATATATTTCCTGCACGAACAAACTCCTCCATTTCTTCCACTTGTGTCTCCCCAAGCCCTAAGGGAGAGGGGGAGAAACTTTGGACCAAAGCATAGGTGGCTGAAATAAACATGGAGAAGGGATATTTGTGAGAAGGCCATGGGCCATGATGAAGAGGAGGATGGGATTGCTTTGAGAAAAGACATCGGCGGGGGGGTGGGGGGGTGGGATAGAAGTTGGAGAACTGGGATTTTCCTGCCCTGAGTCTGAGGCAAGCAGGTCAGAGAGGAAATGAGGCTGTAGGACCAGAAGTCCTCAGACAGGCTGGCTCAAACACCCCTGATACACATGATTCCAAACCCCTCCACTGTCAGCCTTACCCAGGTTTCGCCTTGCTGCTTCCCTTGGGTGTCCCTACCTCCTGGATGCCCTCCTGGCCTTGCTCTCACTCTGTGGGGCAGGAGGTGGCCTCTGCAATTACTGTGCCCTGTGTCTGGAGAGTTGCCGTCCCCAGGAGAGCATGTGCTTCACTCTCACAAGGTCTCTGCCCCGATGACCTCGGAGAGGCCTTCCCTGGCCACAAATCCTGCTCTAGTCCCAGCCTGCTTTATTTTTCTTCATGGCCCTTATTGCCAACAGATATAGATTTCTGTGCTGTTTGCTGGTCTTTCCTACTTGATGAAGCTGCCAACAGCAGGGACCTTGTCAGTTTTGTGCAGCTGAGTCCCAGGCTCTGAGGACAGTGCCTGACACACAAGAAGCCCTCAAGAACTATTTCTTGAATGAATGAATGAATGAATGAATGAATTAATTAATTAATAGGAAGATGGTACAGGGGACCTAACTCTTACTGGACTACAAGTGCAAAGATTCTTAGAGAATAAGCACCAGGTGCCCCGTGGCGCAAACAGAAATCGTCCACCTGCAGCCCCTACCCAGAAGACGCGATGCTCTCTGATGACGATGACCGCAGAGGGGACCACCTCCACTGGGTGTGAACCACGTCAAGGCGCTTCTAGTGAAACACCAGGGATGAGAACAGCCCAATGGGCTCCTCTCCAGGCCTGACCTCCCTTCGGGGACAGCCACCCCATCATCCCCTCCCAGTCACTCCTCCTTCCCCTGCCAATGACTGCTTCCTCTTGGGATAATAGAGTACCACCTGGGAGCACCCATGCCTCTTCCCTGCCACCTCCCTCTGCGGCCCTCTTCCCTCCCTCCAGCAGGAACTAGACAGATTAAACTATCAATTGCCAGGAAAGGCTCAGGCAAGAAGTGCTGTCTCTGTCCAACGACTGCATCTAGTGCTTTTGGGCTAGCGGCTCCGCATGGTGGCCCCCAGTGTCTCTTGTGACAGTGAACTTATAGGGTGGAAGTAGCTCATTCTTTTCCACTGCTATGCCGAGAAGGAGTGGCCTTGACCCTGGCCCCAGGCTGACCTCTCCCACACTGCACCAGTCACAGATGGATCCCAGACCCCAGCCACAGGCCACCCCTAACTTCTCAATCTAACATAAAATGACTCCTGAACTATGAAAAGACTGGAACATCATTTGAGGGGCTGGCTGAGAAGTCAACTTAAAATGATGTGGCTCCCTGGGTATTAAACGGTGGGGAAAGTAAGAAAAAGCAGCACTATCTTCTTCGCCCAGACAGCTGTGCCCGACGTTCTCCCCCTTGTGGGCTTGTCTGCAGCACTGGTGACCTCGACTTCATGCCAGAACGTGGGAGGTGGGTTCGGGGTTGCAGCAGTGCTCCCCGGGGCGGTGCACCCGTGCCCCTGGGCCTGGAGTGGGTGTGCCGCTGGTCTCCCTCATCTGGTCACCAGCTGGTGAGCCCCTCTGCCAGGGTCGCGGGGCAGGCTCTGCTCACAGACCCTGATTGCTTGCTGGCCAGCCCCCAGCCTGCCCCATCTCCACTATGCCCTCCCCTTGGTGGAGCCGGGGGTGACTGGAACCCCTTCTGCTAGGGCTGATTAGGCCTGATTTCACCAGCCTACTCCCACCTCTGGAACCTTCCCCTGTTATTAAAGTTGTTCTCCTCCTACTTGCTTGGTCTGCTGGATGAAGTGAGTTTATCTGATTTGATTTCTCCCCCCATCTACTTTTTTCCTACGTTCATCCATTCTACCTGGGTCTTTGGGAGACCAGAGTTCAGTAAAAACCAGGAAAATTAACTTCTAACTTTAGAGTAAAAATAGCTATAATAAAGCCAAGTGAATAATAAAGCCTCCATCTAATGTAACTTTGATTAAAAGCAGAGACCTCCCTCCTCACCCACCTCCACCCCACAAGGATGAGGTTGGCCCTTTAAAGGAGGACAGGGTTGTAGGGACAAAAAAGGCAGCCTGCTCTCACCTCCAATTTGTTTTTTTCTCCCCTCCTTTTCACTTTCTCAGCGCTCCAAGAAGCCCAAGGATCACATCTGCTAGTCTTCACTCCCCCAAGACTCCCTGTGCACCCAGGGCCAGGTGCTTAGCTCTCTGGGCCTTGGTGTCCTCACCTATTGAATGGGACTGTGGGAGGAGCGTTCCATGAGTCTGTGTGTGAGAAGTTCTGGGTGGGTATAATTCCCCAGGGTTAAGTCTACGTACTCAGCCAAATCCCCTTCCTGAGACTCCCCACTTTCCCTCCAAAACCAAGGGGCCATAAGCCCACCAAAGCTCTACACAAGCCCCTCCAAGCCACCCTGGGAAAGAGCCCCCTGCTCAGAGCCAGTGGCATCCTCAGAGAAGCTGAACGTCTGAGAACCTGTTCTTCCTGCACTTTTCGCTTGGAGGAGGGGTGAGGAGCTTGGAGCCCGGCCTGGCAGCCTGGCTGGGGAGGTTCGGTTTCATTCACCATCCCAGCCCTCTCTCACTGGGGCACTGAGCTGTGGAGGTAGGAGTCTGGTGCTTTTCAATTTCACGCCAGGTGTCAGTGGCCAGGACTTGGCTGGCCTTATCTACTCGGCCTCCTGCCCAGGTGGGTGCCTGCTGAGCTCAGCCTCCTTGCGAAGCCCAGAGCATGGCTGCTCCAGGAGCAAGACTTGTGGGCAGAAGGGGCCCTGGAGAGCTGGCTGCTGGGCAGGTTGGGAGGCTGGGCGGAGTCCTGCTGTAGGAGATGGGGCCTTCTGATCCCTAAGACAGAGAGATGAGGGCAGGAAATCATAGTCGCAAATCAACCATTATTCTCAGAGCTGGAAGATCCCTGCGGACTATCTCATCCTCTCTCCCACTCTTCCCCATTTCCCATATGGGGAAACTGAGGCTCTAGAGAAATGAAATAACTTGCCCAAGGCTACACGGAGTTGATGGAGCTGCGGTCCAACCCGAGGCCATGGTGCCCAGATTCCCCTTCTGAATCACTCAGCCCACCTCTCTATCCCCAAAAAAGCTACACAGAAGTTCCCCCAAGGGTCAAGCAAGATTCCTCATGACAAGGGGCCCTCCTTCATGTGACCAAGATGCTTCCTCTCAGAGCCTTGGTTTCCTCATATGGAAAATGGAGAAAGGAGGAGCGGTGAGTGAAAAATCCTTACAGCCCTTTTTAGATCTAAGTCAGCAGTCAGTAAACTATGGTCTATGGGCCAAATCTGGCTCACTTCCTGTTTCTGTTTACCCATCAACTAAGAATGGTTTTTACATTTTTAAGTATTTTGGGGAAAAAAGATCAAAAGAAGTATAATAGTTCATGACATGAAAATTACATGAAATTTACGTTTCAGCATCCATAAATTTGTATTGGAACATAGCTGTACTCATTCGTTCATACGTTGTCTGTGTCTGCCTTTATGCTACAACAAAGTTGAGACCATATGGTCTGCAAATCCTGAAATATTTACTACCAGGTCCTTTACAAGGACATGTTTGCCGAGTCCTGATAAGAAAGGCTGAGCTGGGTCTGGGCTCCAAAGCCCCTGAGTAGTCAGGGCTGGGAAAGCTCAGGGAGAAAGCTGTGTGAAGCAACTCTTGCTGGGTGCACTCTATTCACAGGTGCAGAAGTCTGAAACACTGGGGTACACCACGTGCATATTTCCAGGGGTACCCCCTCCTCCACGTCTGGGGAGCGGAGGTTTCCTCCTAGCAGCCGCAGTTCTGGGGACCCACCTGCCACCTGCCCTCCAGCCCAGAGCTGAACCCCAGGTCTGCATTCCCAAACTTTCTGCTTCTGCCAACTTCCCGTGGCTCACAGGTCCACGGGCTCCCCACCTGGCTGGCCTGGCCTTGAGTGTGTTGTCAATAAGCGGGTGGCCGTGTGGCTGGCACGGGGGCCTGGGAGGAGAGGAATCAGAGCAAGTAATTGCCGCCTGAAAATGACAGCACAGCGATTTATCCACCCCAAGCCGGGCCTCAGCATACCAAGAGGCTGCCGGCAGCTCGGAATCAATACCACCCCAGAGGAGGGATTATTAGGGAGAAAAGGGGGTTTGAAAGATCCATAAGAGCCTGATGACTGTCTATTTCCAAGGGGACCATCAGCTGCATGAGAATTGTGTGTGGGAGGAGCAGAACTCTGGCTGCCCGCATGAGGGAGGGCTGGGTTTGGCTGTGGAGCCTGGACCCTATCCTTAACCTCAGGCTGACCACCAGTGGGAGGGCATAGGCATACTTGGGAGGAACCTGAGGCTCCAAGAACCAGGCGTTGAGGTGGAAACAGGGGGTACATGAGGGAGACCACCCATCCCAGGTGTGCACCTGGCCAAGGGACACTAGCAGAACACCCCGTTCCGGGCCCAGCAGCAGCCGGATCTGCTGTGTCATCCTGTGCAGACCTTCCTGTGAGGGCCTGCCATCTTTCCCCCCAGGAGGCCCAAGGAAGGCACCTGGGAACTTGAGATGAGCACAGAGTTGGGCTGCTGGGAATTCCTCGGCTGGGGCTCCAGGCAGCACACCTTGGAGGAGGTAGGAGGAGGCATGCCTTCCTGAAAGGGTCTCCTCTGCCCATCTCAGGGCCTTCCTCTCCTTCCTCTGTTCAAAGAGGGCAAGGAAGGGTGAACAGAGGTAATACAGGCCCTCTGCCCCCCATCTCTCAGAGGAATACTCAGGGATCCCCTTAGGGTACTAGAGACCATATCAAATCATCGCAACAGCATATGTGTGTTTGTGCAGCTGGATCAGAGCAGTCCCCACTCCTCTGTCAATCCCCAGGGGCCTGCAGCCATGAGCCTGGGAGGTTGGGGTGGGCAGGACATTCTGTGACCAAATCAAGTCACTGGCACACACGGGCACTGCCTGCAGGATCCCCATCCACTCTGTACCATGCACTGAATAATCCAGTCAAGCTGAATTTGCCAAGTGACGTGTGGGGAAGGGGAGGATCAGGAGCTGCTCTCTGTTCCAGGGTCTGGGCTGATGAAGGGCTGGTTAAGGGGTTCCCAGTCCTGACCCAGGAAGGTCATGGACTGCTAGTCTGTGAGGGGCCTCAGCCCTTGCATCCATGGCTTTGGAGATGGGGAGACAAGAGGAGGATCACCACACCTGATCACATAGCATCTGAGATGACAGAATGGGTGCTCCACAGTCCTAAGGAGCAGAAACTCCTGATGTATTTTGGGAGAGGGTGGGCCCCCACCCCAGGACCCCAGGGGGTTCCAGTTAAAAGAGTGGTCCCTAACTCCCCAAACACAATCCAGGCAGCAAAAAAAAATGGTTGAAACCAATTCGCTCCCTGGCAGTCCTGCCACTAGCAAGCACACCTGCCGTTCTACCATTTAACAGGAAGAAGGCAAACACAGACAGTCCGTCCCCAAGGAGAGAGAACAGGGAAGGGGGTGGGGTGGGCGGAGGTGAATAGGAGAGGGAGAAAGAGAGAAAGAAACAGAGAGAGAGATGGAGGGATAGACAGAGACCAAAGAGTCAGAGGAAGGGATAAATGGGGGAAAGAGGAGAAGAGACTGAAAGCAAGAGAGAGCAAGAGAGACAGACAGAGAGAGGAACGAGAGACGAGGGGAAGGAAGGGAAGGAGAGAACCAGCCCAGTGGAGGGGACTTGAATATTCAAGTTCTTGAAGGAGAGAGGCTGGGTTTGTAGTGCAGCCCTCTGGAGACAGCGGGAACAAATTGGGTTTTGAAATGAGAGATAAAAGAAGCTGTTATATCTCCAGCTTTGCATCATTTAGTTCATCAGGCTTGACATGTGTCTAACAAACAAAGCCACAAGCAGAGAATGAAAGACATTGGAGAAAGAGAGGCAAAGGAACAGAGAGAGCCTGGGAGAGTGGCCCTCCCCTGGCTCTGAGCACTGAGCGGGTGATCCTGATATTTATTCTGAGGAGTTGATTCCCTGCTTGAAGGAGACAGGAGCCGTGAATCAACTGGCTGCAGGCAGGACAAGCACGAGGGAAGTCCGTCCCGGCCTGGAGAGCACCATCAACTAAGGTGCTCACTCTGCCTTCCTGACTAGCATGCCCTGGGAGGGACTAGGGGGTGTAGGGAGAACAGGTCCAGGCCTCTGCCCTCTCGAGGGCGCTGTCACCAGCTGAGAGGACAGAAATAGGGAGTGATGAGGGGATAGGGGACACAGGGTCAGTAGAGCCTGCCTACCACTCTTCTGGGGGCTCATGTCTGGACTCGGGGGGTGGGCACTGGAAACTCACTAGGTTCCCAGGAGACAGGCAGAAACAGTCTCCTAGGGTGGACATCAACTGAGGGCAGTAGTTACAGAGCCCAGGGCTCTTGCCGTCTGACTCCTACACTGTCTCCTGACTTCTGACCCTTTCCCTTTACTGTGTGAACTCAGCAAATCACTGCTTCCAGCCTTGGTTTCCTCGTCTGTACTTATAGAGATAAGAACTCCTGCCCAGCCAATCTCACGAGGGTTCAATGAGGATTTCTTAGAACAGGGCATGCAAAAGTGCATGGTACACTTTCAGAACCCAAGAGTGCTCATTTGAAGAACAGAAAATACACACAGTTATGATTGATTGTAAACTCCCGGGAGTTTATTGCACGCTGTATCCACCAAGCAGGCAGTTCTTGTAGCTGCCTATCATTTGCCAGAATATATTCACCTCAGCATCAGACTTGATGCACTTGCCTTCTATTCTGTTTTGCTAAATCATATTAATCTGAGGAACAGGAAAAAAAAATATGTTGAACATGACAGGATAGCAGAAAGAGAAATGGTTTTCGGGGTGGGCAAAGGCTCTGTCAGTCATGTGCCCCCAAACAAGTCTCTTTCCTGGGCCTCAGTTTCCCCAAATGTCAAGTGAGGGGTAGGCCAGATAGGCCCTGGAATTCCAGGAGGAGCCAGGAAAACAGCTAGGCACCAGACTGACACAGTCCCTCACTGTCACGGTTGCCTGAGGGACCTGGTAGCAGGTTATTAATACGTGCTGAGGGTGTGGGAAGTTCATGGCTTCAGAGTAACCCTCAGTGTATCTGAAAATTAACTCACCCCTTTCTTAGTTGCTCCTCCCTGGGCAACAAGACCACTGGAGACCTCATGGGGTGGTGCTGGCAGGAAGAATACAGACTTGTTTCTCTTCTCCCTTGCCCCTTAGAGAGTATCAGCCCCGACTTTCGGCCTCAGTCACTCCTATCTGCAAAAAGGACGCAGTGATAGGGACAATGCTGACTGCTGGATCATATTCAAGAGAGCTGTGGGAAAAATCAACCAACCCACTTATTGGTTACCTACAGCTGCCCCTGAACCACACGGGTTTGAACTATGCAGGTCCACTTACATGCAGATTTTTTTCAATAGTAAATGCTACAGAACTACATGATCTGAGGTTGGAGGAATCCACGAGCACGCTCGTGGATATGGAGGGCCGACTATAAGTTATACCCCGAATTTTGACTGTAGGGAGGGTCGGCACCCCTGCCTTGTTCAAGGGTCAACTGTACTTCTCAGAAAGGGAGGTGGGAAAACCACAGGTCTGCAACCCAGCTCTGCCAAGTGTATTTGAGTAGTTGATCTGTTCTCCAAGTCTCAGTCTCCTCATTTGTGAAATAAGATAATAACACCGTCATCTCAAAAGAGAAGGAGGAAATGAAGTGATGTTTGAAATCAATCAACACAGCGCTGGCCCACAATAAGGACTCCTTATATGGTCTCTGACACTGTCAGTTTGGGGTCCTGGGATGAAACCTGATCAGTGGCTGCAACCCCAGTCAACTGGATCTTTTGTGGGGGGTGAGCTGGGGGAGACAGAAAGCCAGATTGATGGGAGGGGCAGGAAGCAGAGGCAAGCCAGGAGAGGCAAGCACAGAGTTCATCCATTATTGGGTTCCTGGGGGCATGCAAAATAAGAAGGGATGGGATGTGAAATTACCTTGATAACACTCAGTTTTTAAGGAAATATAAAGAGCCACTTGGAAGAGGCAAAGCTATTATTGGCTGCATTGTCCTTGGCATCACGACATCAGAGAAAAACCCTTCAGATTAATGTGCTTTTGTGAATCTTGAATTCTTTTGAGGGGAGGGAGAGTGTCAGTGACATTCTGCTAGCTAACGAAAATGCAAATGGGATGACTTCTTCTCCCCCTGCATCCTCTGTCAGGCCCCTGACGGATCCTCTCTGCTGTGTTTATTACTACTAATGACTTTCTCGTTATGATTTGGCTCTGAAACATAACCAATGGTTCTGGAGCAATCCCATTATTTCCCCACGTTATTCAATTACAGACCCAAGCTGCTCTTCTGCCTGGGGGGTTGGGGTTGCCTCTTGCTCTCATGCCCAGGCCCTCAGCTGTGGCCCCGTGGAAGCCGGGAAGATGGGGATGGAGGGTGGCAGCTGTTAGGTGGTCTACACTGGCTCCGGTGGCAGTTCTGTCAAAAGCATGGTGTCAGAGGAACACGGAACCTTCAAGAGCAGCCTTGAAAATAAATATCCAAAGAGTCCTGACTCTTCTCTCACTTTATAGGCCAGACTGTCCTCCTTCCAGGACACCAGGGGCCTCCTAGGGCATGAGAGTGTGGCTGAGATGCTCACCCTTTGGTGTTGGATGGTCTCCCCAACCCTCTAGTCACACTATTGAGCTCCACCACCTCAGACACATCGACTCCCAGCCTCTTTTCCTTATGGTGACATTCCCTCCTGAAGACTTTCCTCCTGTCACATCACACACCCCAGCTGGCCCCACTGACGCCTCTTGGATCTGGATGGAACAGGACTATGGATTCATGATGGGTGGTGGACTTCCATGACCCATCGTCTTCCACTCTGCCCTGCCCACAAGACTTGAGCTGCAATCCAAATACTGCAGCGCTGCCCACTCAGTTCCTGTTCCACCACAATCTTCCTCCCACGCTCACTGTGTCATGCCATCACTCCAAAACCTTTGGAGGCTCACTGTTTACACTGTATGGAAAGCAAATGCTCTGCGTGCCTTCCAAAGCCCTCCAGTCTGTTTCTTTCCACTACTTCCAGCCCACCCCTCCATCTTCCCAGAATGTCTTCTGTGACTCAGTCAACCAGCCCCCTCCTCACTAGCCCCAATCAAACCACACTGTCTCCACCTTTGCTCCTCTGCCCACTTCCTAGAATGTGCCCTCCTCATCACTCCATGTTCACAGAACCTCAAGTCCTCCTTCCACGGAGGCCCTTCTGCCCCGACAGCCCTCAAAGATCTCCCCACTCTCTGTCTCCCCATCAGTGCCCACAGCCTGCAGCCCACAGAATAACCCTTCCCCTCAGGTCCCCTGTTCCCATGAACTCCTTGTTTTAGGTTCTCCATCCTGTGATGGGAATGTGTGCTGCCTGAGGGCCGGGACCACACCAAGGCCAAGGAACTTGCCCTTCTGCTGGCCCTCTGACACCCAGCCAGGGTGGAGCCCAGGGCAGCCAATCCCTTGACACGCAGACTGGGAACTTTAGCTGAGAGAATGTGGCCTTTCCTTGGCAATTCCCCTGACTTGGGTTGACAATGTCTGTTTCAGTTACAGGCACCTTCCAAGGTGTCCAAACTCATGCCACATGCACAGAGTTGCCTGGTCAGCACTTCTGGGTGATAACAAAGTGGAGATGTGATGCCACTGTCCTGGCACATCTCCAGGGCACAAGGGTGAGGGTGGTCCCTAGCCCTGCCCTGGACTGATTAACCAAGCCCCTGCCTTGGGTGGTCACATCAGGGGTCAGTCTCCTCCAGCTAACCAGTCTCAGGCCGAATGCCACTGGGCGTGGGGAACAGTCAAAACCCTGCTACTAGGCAGATACAGGTCAAATCCTACCCTACACAGCTCCACAGCATCAAAGCTCATTATGATGGGTGTTTTCTCATCAATAAAACTTTCATTCTGTTTCTTAAGACCCACTGAATGGCCTCGGCCTGTGGCAGTTTTCCAGAGCTACTAGGATGTAAAGCAAAGCCTTCTATGATGCTACGAACCCCAACACGTTTGCGAATCAGGGGTAACTTGAAAAATGAGCAGACTCGTGGTACCTGTGGTTATGAAGACCCCTTGCTCCCCCAGAACAAGCCCCAGGAGGAAGGCGGGGCCTGGGCCCTGTGTGCAGGGATCAGAGCTCACTCCTCTCCCAGCAGAAAGCGACGATCTGATCAGGAATGCAAAGTGGGGATGAAGGAAGACACAGGCCATAATTTACACAATGTCTTTGGGCTTAACCAGAGGTTATAAGCACCATCCACCCCGCCCCCAGCCAGTCTGCCCTTCCTTCAGTTCTATTGCTGTCTTTCTCCTGCTCCATAAACCACCATCTCCAAGCCATAAAAAGTGCAATGAGCAGTCTGGATGGAAGAGATTGGGCATGGAGCAGGCAAGGCAGCCATGCTTCCCTGAAGAGCCTCGGAGGACGTAGGCTGGCAGCAGAGTGAGCCCGCCCCGAGGGGCCCTCTCCTGGCTGCCCATGCAGGGAGGGGACAAAGGCATCAGGCCAGGAACTACTGGCTTTCTCAGCTAAAAAAGACCTCTTCTCCTGCCTGTCCAAGCTGGCGGGGAGCCTCGAGGATCCTGGAGTTTAGAGCAAAAGCGAATCCTGTAAGTCCCCAAGCCTCACTCCTTGGTCCCAAGCAAAGTAGCCTGTGGCAGTGTCTGTACCTGCCCTACCCTTGGTGTCCCGTGTAGGTGGCAATCACCCTCAGAAAAGAGCCAATGGACATGGAAGTCAGGACAGGGGAAAGACCCTCCAAAGGCCCCTGGAAAATGAGCCCCACATTTCAGGTAACCTGGCCTGACCATCCAATGAGTTTAACTACTGGTTTTAATGTGGATGGTGGTGGTGGTGGCAAGATTTGCAGGGAAATGGAGATGGGTACACTTGTCACGATGGCAGGAGCGGGACTAGGGGATCCCAGGATGATGGGGAGTGATGCTGGGCAGACTGATGGTTCTTTAGTGGTTGGAAGGGGCAGCCAGTCCTTCCAGATAAGGAAGTGGCAGGAAAAACTGTGAAGAAATCAGGACAGATGTCCCTTGGTTGAGTTGAGGGGGCCTGTTCTGTGGGTTAGTTTGTGAGCCAGCATGACCCAGATTCAGCCTGAGATGATGGACACTCGCCCCCAAATCTTACGGATCTGGGGTGTGCTGGAGATGTGCCCGCCACTCAGAAGGAACCAGTGGGATGTGGGGACAATCACATATCCGGGTGGGGATGAGATCAGGCATTTGGAGTGAAGGGACGCATCAGCGCCTCAGGGGACAGCCTGACACACTTAGGAAAGGCATTGGAAAACATTGGGCTGTTTATCATAAAATCAGTAAAGAAAATAGAATGGTTAAAATTCAGAGCCTGGCTAGGAATGAGGTGGCAGGGGGACAGTGGGAGCCTTAAAGGAGATGCTTTCTGAAACCTCAGGAAAACATAATGTAGGGAAATGAGAAGTGGGACAAGATGCCTTTTCTAAAACAGGGAGTTATAGATTTAGACAGTTTGTGACGATAATGGGGTGGGGGCAGAGGATATTTGCACACCTCTCTCTGCCACCCCCATCCATCCTTTCTGCAGCAACCAGAGACCCTTTTCAAAATCTCAGCTACGACTGCATCCTTCCCTGGCCCCAAAGCCCTCCACCTTCCTCCACTGCCTAAGAGGGGAAAAATCCAAATTATTGAATGGAGTATCTCGGGTCCTTTATATTGTGGCTCTAATCAACCACAGTTTTTTATCTTATGTCCCCTGGGCCTGTTCCAGCAAGTCTTCTTGGTGCTCCCCAAGCACACCTGGCCCTTTCCAGCCTCCACACCTTCCCCACCCTCATGCGGACCTCCTGCCAGGCTGCCCTTCCCTTCATTCCTGCCCACTCAGCAGGGAGCAAAGGCTGCCTCCCGCACCAAGTGTCTTGCAGCCTCCACCCCAGTGGGTGTTTGCGTAGATTTCTGCGTGTCTCCCTCATTAGACTAGAGGCTCCTGCAGGACAGGGCTGTGTGGCATTTGTGTGTGTTCCCTCTCCCAGGAGCCAAGTATTTGTTAGACTGATTACCCATAAAATTGGAGGCTAAATACTGGCTGGCAGAGCCTAACCCTGTGAGGTAGGCAAGGAGGTAGTAATAGCCTTACTGTGCCAGTGAGGAAGCGGAAGTCCAATAGGAAAGGACACCTGAAGTCTCCTGACCGGCGGCAGAGACAGAACTAGAATAAGGGGGTCCTTGCAGTTCTGGAGCTGAGCACACTGCATCTCTGCCCATTCATTCATTTGCAAACTCCCAGACTGTCATCTCTGAGTCAGGCAGTACCAGAGATCCACGCTCTACAGGTAGGAGATGTCGGAACATCAGGGGAGTGTCACACGCCACAGTGCTGGCTACAGTGCTGGGCATTATAGACAGTCAAACACACTTGCGTTGATCAAACGCAACACTATTTATCCGAAAGTGCCAGGGCTTCGTGTCAGGAAAGCTCAAGGGTGGGGATTCAAAAGGCCAGGCTGTCTGGGTCTCAGTTTAGTCCAGCGTGTTCCAAGTGGAGGGCCCCCTGGCAGGGCTATACTCAGGGGCTGTGCCAGCTGTGGCCCCCCAGCCTCCAGATTCAGAAGGCTAAGGGTTAAGCCTCCTCAAGTTCCACCCCCTCCACTGTCCCTGTCCCTCAAGTTCCACCCCCTCCACCGTCCACCCTCAGTTCCCCTGAAGGAGGACCTGCCATTACCCTGATTGGACTCTCTAAGATAATCGTGGGGCCTCAGATCCCAGCTGCTCTGGTGTGCTCTCTCCTTCTGCCGCAGCCGGGAGGCTGGCAGGAGAGCCGCCTCGGTGAGAGGCAGATGGGGCTGTAATGAACTGAAGACGTGTGACAGCTACAGAGGAACAAGTTCATCAATTAGAGCTTCCTGCCTGAGGACTTCTGGGAAGGGCTGTCGTGGGGGAGGGCGGGAGCCGACTGGCTTCTCTCCACAAGGTCCTGAAGCCTCAATTACCCAGGCCCCCGGAGGGGTCTCAGCCCCAACTCCCAAGAGGCTTCTTTTGCCTTTTGCTGTGAGTATCAGGGGCCTCGGAGGGATTCCCCCTTTCTGGAGGGGCTTGCTAGCAGTTTCACTGAGGACTTCAGTGTCTTCTGAACATGAGGGAAAAATATTCAGTCTACTCTCAAACTCTTTAAATCCTTAGAAAATTGAACTTGGGAGTAGAATGTAAAAATTAACACTGCTGTTCCCTCCTCTGGCTCTGACCTGCACCCTCAGAGGCCAAGAGACGAGGAACGCCTTGGTCCGAAGGGGCTGTTGCTGAGGTGCCACACTAATGCTGAAGCAGACCAAGTACAGGAGTTTAAAAATGTCAGCACTTCCTGCCTGCACAGAAGTGCCAAATGTGGGTGTTGTCCATGGCTAGGAGGGTCAGAGCACTGACGGCCTTTGGAGGGTCCCTGGTCCTCAGGTCCCTACCCCAACCCAGCCTGGCTTTGCCCCTAGGGCTGAGCCATGCCCACATTCCCAAGGACGGGGTCCTGGCCTATTTCCCAGGGAGGAGGGCTGAGGAGCACAGAGCAGGCACCTCTGGTGAGATGAGCATGGTCACTATTTGTGCAGGCGAAGACTACGGTGACTAACTCAAGTGAATCTCAATTTCATACACTTTAAAATGAGGGGCAAATGGGCATCTTAGAACAGAAGAAATGGAATATTTTTGGAGTGTGTTAGTACCAATGGAGTCTGGGAACCCCCAAGAAAGTGGCTGCAGAATTCTGAACAGGGGACATTGGGCTTATGACTTCCAGGGGCTCAGAGGTACTGACCATTTGCCCTGGCCAACAGCTAGAGGAGATGAAGTTCTAGGGTCCACAGCTGGGGGAGTCCCGGGAAGAAGGGGTTACTCTGAGGCCCCCTTGTTCCTTACAAGCCCTTACAAGCCGGTCACATGCTGGTGCTAATGGGCTGAGGCTGAGGCAGTGGGTTCAAACCCCTGGCAGCCTCTCCCCCACCCCGCTGTGGCTACATACACTATCATAGGCTGACCCTAACTCCAGCCAGCAAACCTGGATCTATGCAGTGCAAGTGGAGGCCAGTATATTCTAGCTCAACATAGAAACATTTTTCTTACACTTTAGGGATGGCTGAACTTATTCTGGACGACTCTAGGGAGCTGAGAGCTCCCTGTCACAGGAAAGTGTTCAAAAAGAGGCACTTTGTCATGAATATTGTGGTGTCAGCTAGAAAGCTGTGTGACCTCTTGCAGTCACTTAACATCTCTGGGTCTCTGCTTCCTCATCTGCATATTGGGAAGAGTGAACACACCTTTCTCCAAGGTGGTCTAAGAATGAAATGATGCTGAGAAAGGGCTCAGCACAGTTCCTGGCACACAGGATGTGTTTGGTAAACATTAACTGTGCAGATTACTCTATCTACTGGTGGGACAGAGAGGTGGAAAAAAATGAGCTTTCAGACTCCTCCCTCTTGTGATGGTCAAGGAGGGCTGGGAATGCAACCCTAATGGGGGTGTGAGATGAGAGCTGGTCAGGAAGGTAGGTGCTTGGGAAGGATGGAGAAAGAGAAGAGGTGACCCACCTGCAAGACCACCAGCGACCCTGCCTCCCACACCTGCCCACTGATGACACACCGACCAGGCAAGAAGAATGACAACGCCATCTACTGCAGTCCTGGGCACAGCAAATGCTGAGGGGTGGGGGGAGTCAGGGCTGAAGCAGAATCGAGGGAGGGGCTTCAGGTGGGTGGGGCATGGGAAATGGGCGTGGCAGCCTGCAGAGGCCTGTCCTGTGAACGTGGCTCGGCCCCACCCAGTCAGCAGGTGAGAAGAAAGCCTGTACGGTGTTGGCGGCGCGGCGGTGCTGGGAGCTGGCAGGGCAGATCTGGGGAGGGCTGGGCCTCTCTCCCCTCACTGGGCCTGGCACACAGGCCCAGAAGTCCCCAAGGAGGGATCGCTAGATGCCAGTGGACTCCTGTGCAGGGGCAGCCTGGCTGAGAGAGATAAGCTGCAGCAACCCAGCACAAGCCCCGGCTCCACCGAGCTGCAGGAGCACATATTAATGGGACCCATTCAACTCAGCTCGCATGGCAATTAATAACAGGCCAGGCAGAGAGACTGAGTTGTTTGTGTGTGTATGAGTGTGTGTGTGTGTCTGTGTGTGTATGTCTGTGTTTGTGTATGCTGGGGCGGGGCATGTAGGCTGGGTTGGGGTGGGGCTAAGTATCTTTCCTCAAGGATAATCCCTCTGGCAGCAGACCTGGACCCCACCACTAGTTAGGAGAGAGGGGCTGTCCTCTCCTAATCCTTCCAACTGAACTCTGCGGGCAGGGAGGGAGCAGGAGGCAGGAAAGGACCTGTTTCTTAGGCTTCTGGGGCTCAGGAAGCCCAGAGTATTCTCCTCCCACCCAGGTGGGGCTGGAGTGACTGAAGGGAGAAACTGACTCTTGACATGTCAGCCTGATGCACTCTATTCTCCCTCTCAGACCTCCATACTCTGCAGGAGAAGCTGCAAGATTGGGCAGTGTGAGGGAGGAGCCACGAGGAGATGCAGAAGCAGGCACAGACTGACAGCTTGGAGTTTGGGGACAAGCCTGTACAGTGCCCATGTGCAAAATTAGAAAAAGATGTCTCCTCAGAGTGGACCCTGCCCTGTGAGTATACAGCTTGGTGAGCAAACCAGGCTACTGTGCCAAGAAAAACATGCTTCATGAGCAGCATTGGGCTACTTGCTCAGTGCCCTACCTGCACAACCACAGAGGGCGGTGCTGCTTAGAAACTGGCTGTGGTCCAACAGGTATCTCCCCACACCTGGACCCTGTGCTGAGACTCTGGGTCACTCTTGCTTGGCCCTTGGCCTTGACTGCTTCCTAGAACTTTCCTCCTTAAAGTGAGGTGGGAGGACCAGCAGCATCAGCAGTCCCTGGGAGCTTGGTAGAAACACAGTCTCAGGCCGCATCCCAGACCTACTGAATCAGGATCAGACCCTGATCAAGAACAAGATCTTCAGCTGATTCAAATGTGCCTTAAAATGGCTTAGAAAACACTGGGGTTGTCCAAACACTGGCAGAGGTAGAGTGGAACATGGAGGGGGCAGGCAGAAAGCAAAGAAAGAGACCCTCTACAGAGTAGGGGCAGGAGGAGGCAGATCAGTGAGGAGGGGTAGAGGATGGAGGCAAACATCTGTTCTGCTCATTCAGCCCAGTGCCCTGCCCCCCTCCTCAAGACCTGTCACTGGGTCCCTTCCACCTAGTCCCAGCACACTAAGGACCTTGGCTATCTGTTCCAAGTGGGTAGACGCCCAGCCTGGCAGCTCAGAGTCCCAGGGGAGCACGTTTCAGGGCAGCCTGGGTCCCTGGGGTGGGGAACGAGGGTTCTGGGGGCCTGATTCCGCTCTATCCATCACCTCGCATCTCTGCACAGACCTTTCATCAGGATTCCCAGGCTGGAGTGCGCAAGCTCGCGCGCCTCAATCACTCCTATCGCACTGGTCGCAGGAAGAGAATAGCTTTCAGCTCAATTACCCTTCACATTCCAATATCATAACGCTCCGATGAGGCTTTTTAACCAAAAACAAAAAAGCCGTGTCTGCCGCAGGCCGGCTGCAAGGCCAGCCGTGCAGAAGGGACAGGCCTGTCCGCCTAACAGCCCTCAGGTGAGACTCTGGGAAGGGACTCATCCTGGGGCACCAGCTCCACAGAGAGGGCACTGGGGTCCAGGGCCTCAGTTTGCCGACACCTGCCCTGCCTCTGCTCATCAACTATTGGGACTGAACGACTAAGCCTTGGGGAGAGAACACCGAGGCTCACGTCCAGAGAGGCAGCAGGGAGTGACAGACTCCAAATGGTCTTCGCTATCACAACACTTGCCCTGCTTTCTCCTTCTAAGGGCAGGAATGCCCCCCAGACCCCTCTTAGTGCCACGACGTGATGGCCTCATTCAGCTGGGCCACCACCTGGGGAACTGGGGTCTTGGTTTACATGTCATTTCACACCCATTGGCTCATCTGCATCTTATAAAGTTGACTAGTTAGGGAGCTAGTTACAGCTAAGGGTATTCACCCCACTGCACAGATGGGTAAACTGAGGCCTGGAGATATGGAAGGAGAGGCCCAAAGACATAAGGAAGAATCTCAGCCTGTTGTTCCTTTAAGATCCACTGCTGCCATAGCAGGTGGGGGGTGGGGGTGAGGTCTGCAGTCCAAAGAATCTAGGCAGAAACAAACATATCTCTACTCTCCCACGTATGAAGTGACTGTCCCCATCTGAAAACTGTTCTCATGGGGAGGCAAACCAAGTGCCTATACCGTGAATCCCACATGCTTGGTGAATTCCCAGTGAGCACACATGTTCCATCCATGTTCCCATCCCATGTCACACCTCGGAGGGCTCCAGAACAGTGCCCAGAAAGAGGCTGGACCGCCCTCTCCCAATCAGCTGTGCTTTCCTCTGCCTGGCCAGCTCGGTGCTAATGGCCTTGATGGCAGTGTCCCCTCCCTGTGTCCTCCTGGCCTCCTGCTGGCTGTGGCCGATTTGCTCATGATTTACCGCTCTGGGGCACTGACCCGTGAGGGAGACACATGGGACAGAAGGAGGTAGGGCAGACGTCACGCCTGAGGTGTGTGCACGCGTGCGTGTCCTGGTGCAGGGGTGGGAAGGTGGCTCTCCAGGAACGCGCTGCCCAGCCGGGTTCTCTAGGACTGAGAGCCGGGTCTGGCATTCCCACCCTCGCTGTCCCATGCTGCCCATGGCACTGGGTACTGTGCGGGAGATAGGAGGATAAGGGGAGACCTCAAGAGGGATGCAAGGAGCCACAGCCTGCCAGTCCTGCCCTAAGGAGCCCTAGCACCCCCCTCACAATGGTCTGCCACCTGCTGGGTCCTCTGAGTATCCAGGGCATGTTCACTGGATGTGCAAGACACGAACACCTCCATGCCCTGCCCCCACCCCACTGTCAACAGAGGCGCAGCACAGCGTGGGGCCCCTGGAGGTGTGCCGACTCAGTTCACATCCCAGCTCAGCAACTGACTTAATCTCTGAGCCTCAGGTTTCCCACCTTAAAAGTGGGGGTAATCCCAGTACCTGTCCCACAGCTGGGCTATAAAAAGTACCAAGTGAATGCATGTACAGTCTCCATTATTATTGCTGTTGTTGTTATTCAGTGCTTTCCTTATGCCCAGTAACCCCGGGCCAAAACCCAAGCCAGTCCCTCCCTCCCCAGCCCAGACTGAGAGCAGCGGCAGCAGGTGACCCAGGCTGCTGCAGGACGGAGTGGTGGAAGGGCAGGACAGAGCAGAGAGAACCAATTTGCCAAGCTCATTTAGAGCTCATTTGTCCAATTCTGCTGCCTGGAGGGAGACGTGCTTGATATCCATTCATGTTACAAAGGGCTTGGGGGCCAGGACAGGGTGGGTGGGCGGCAGGGCCCAGGTTCCCTGCAGCACTAAAGCCAGGTTGGGTGAACTGCTCTCCTCTACCCATTAACAACCCAGAGAGAGCCAGGCTTTGGGTGGTGGCTTTTTGAGCTCTCTCATCCTGTTTTAAAGGTGCCACTGTGGGTAAGCAGGGCCCAGCTGGGATCTCCTGTGGGCCAGGTACCATGTCCCAGTCCCCTTGTGTCCTGAGGACCCAGCATGGACTTGGCATCCATCAGGAATCCGGGAGACATTTGTAGAATGAGTGAATAAATGAATGAGGCACAAAGAACCAACACTTTTGCATCCCATTACTACTCTGAGAGTTAGACCTCTCTCTCTGGTCTCCAGGCTTATTGGTGCCAAGAGGTCAAGTTTTCCAGGAGGGTCTCCAGCACTCAGGCACCTGCTAAGCCTCCTCCCTGCAATGGGGGGTGGGGAGTGGTTCTTTCCTGGGGTCCCAGCAGCATGGTGGCCAGTTCTTAGATGTAGTACCTTTCAACATCACCCTGAACCCCTTCATCTACAAGCTTTCCCTCTCTCTACACCCACTGTATGGGCTCTTAGGCTCCTGCCTCACCCCTCCTGGTTTCTACAAGGCCCCTTCCCAGCCAGAGGCCCTTCCAGCTCTGGGCACCCCCGCCTCACAGCTGACCCTCATGGATCATCCCCAACAACCACCAGCCTCACACCTATGTCCAGACAACCCACCTTCGGGTACATGAATCCTCCTGCCTGAAGGGCCCCAAAGAAGCAAGTAAACTAGAGTTTGGGGGTGCTGAAGAGGTGCACTGTAGCATGCATCCCCTACTGCTCTGCCTTCAAAGCACCAGTGTGTCAGTTTCCTAACACTGCTGTAACAAAGTCCCATGAACTTGGTGGCTTAAAACAATACAAGTTCATCATCTTACAGTTCTTCAGGCCAGAAGTCCAAAATGGGTCTTCCTGGACTAAAAGCAAGGGGCTAACAGGCCTGTATTTCTTCTGAAGGCTCAGGGGAGAATCTGCTTCCATGCCTTTTCCAGTTTCTAGAGGCCACACTCATTCCTGGACTCATGGCCTCTTCTTCCATGGTCAGACCAGTAGCATAACACTTTCAGATCTCTCTCTCTGACCTCTGCTTCCATTGTCACATCCCCTTCTCTGACTCTCCTACCTCCGTTTTATAAGGACCCTTGTGGGACCACACAGATAATAAGCCAGATATCTCCCTACAAAGGCGCATAACTTAATCACATCAGCAAAGTTTCTTTTGCCGCATAAGGTAACATAGTCCCAGGTTCCTGCCGTTAGGGTGTGGACATCTTTGGGGATACTCTTCTGCCTGCCATATCCCAGCCCCATTAGATGACACCCTTTCTTCCAATATTCCTGAGTGAGGCACCTTCATTTCCCACTGGCTGCCTGCATCTCTGATGAAACCAGGCTCAACCCTTCTCCGAAGGCCTTGGTGGGGAACTTGCCAGCACTTCTGTGCTGCCTTAAGCATCCAGCCTTGGGAACAGAGCACACCAGGAACGGTTAATGGAAGTCAGGAGTTCATGAAAAGGGGGAGGGAACAGCCATGCAAAGACCCTGTGGCACAGTGCCCTCAGGGACAGGAAAGGAGGCAGAGGAGCTAGAGGCACAGGAAAACACAGAGTAAAGGGGAGGCGGAGAGGGGGCTGGGACCAGACCCTGCCAGCCTGTGGGACTCTGGTCACCATTCAGAACACCACGGAGAAGTTTTAGCAACATCCCTTGCACATCACAGGGCCACCGTATAGTTGAATGAATGGTTGGGTGGAAGAATGAATGAATGAGCTCCTCACCAGTGACCTGCCCAATCCCTCCCTTCTGCACAGCAACAGTTAACAGGATCTCTGAGGCTTGCTCACTTATTTATTTATTTCCCCACGGCTGCTGCCACCGACCCATGCAGCCCGAGCGTGGCTCCGTGGAAATGTCTGTAATCGCCAGCACACTTTAGGCATTACTTCCGCACCATTTAGGGCTTTCCGCCCCAATAGCTGCTGGTGCATTTCCCTCCGGCTCCATCTTTTGGGCTGTGTTGGGTGGTTTTGTTGTTGTTGTTGTTTTTTAAGGTCTGAGGCCCCTGAGTTTGGGGGATCTGGTGGTTTGGGGAGATGAGAAGAAACAGTATTATTCTTCCCCCACTGCCCTGGCCCTGCCCCAGCGCTGAACAGAAAAGCGAAAGGGGGAACCAGCAGCAATCACTTCAAGCTGCTAAGAAGCCTTTAAAGATTTTTGTGTTCTCTTGTGCAGGCTTGAGATTAGGTTGCTGATAGGAGCTGCAGCTTAGTGGAAGGCTGAAGGGCCGGAAGGCAATAAAGGTCACTTCGGGAGAATCTCTCTCCTAATCAAACACTTCCCCCTTTCACTTTCTCCAGACTCAAGGCTGGCCTCCCGGAGGCACCGTGAGTGGATACTCTGGGGGTAAAATACATTTGGACTCACTCTGGGGACAGTACAAAGAGGACAAAATCCAGGACTAGCTGTGTGGCCTTGGGCAAATCACTTAACCTCTCTGGGCCTGTTTCTCCAGCTATAATATGAAGACAATCATACCTTTCTTACCAACATGAAGGACTTTTATGAGGATTGAAGAAGACCTCATAGAAAGGGCCCTCCTCCTTTTTTCCCTTTCCCTTCCTGTCAACCTGAGTTTCAGCCACTCCATTTAGTTCCCCATGCAGCTTCCTGTCCCAGCACCCAGGCAGCTCCATCTCCACCTGCAGAGATGACCCCTGACCAGGGAGGGACTACCCTGAGGTGAGACCCACAGGGAATAATCCTTCCAGCCTTGCTGTGTGCAGGGTGTCGGCTGAGCCCTGCAATGCATTGTCTCATGTCACCTGCCTGGTGGCAACCCTGTGTCAGCACCACCCTCATTTAATCAGAGAAGGAAGTTTCCTGGAGATTCACAGAAGTAAGTGGTGAGACCAAGATTTGAGCCACTAACCTAACCTCTGTGCTTCTATCCATTGTGAGAAGTGACTTCTGAGAAGCTGGCTGCCTATTCCCAGGGCCTTAGGTGATGATAAAAAACTAATAACATGTATATAATAAAATGAAAATGGGCAAAAGTAATCCACGGGGTTAGAAGCCAGGATAGTGATTACTCTCTGGAGGGAGGAGGAGGGACTGGAAAGGTCACAAGGGGGCTTCTAGGTGCCAGAGAGTTTCTGTTCCTTGATCCAGATGTGGTGACACAAATGTGTTCACTTTGTAATCAACTCATAAATGCATGAACACTTATGCTTGTTCACTTTATATATATGCTTAGGTAATACATAGACTCAAAGAAAGAAGAGGTAACTCATGAAGTCTGGGGGCCCACTGGAGAAATACTCCAGGGATTAATCTGCCCCACTTGCATGAGGCTTTAGGTTCAGGGCCTCCCTGACTTCCACTATGAGGTGGACAGGCTGAGGGCTAACACTCCCATTTAGCAGAGGGGCAAACTGAGCCCTGGAAGAGGGAAGTGACTTACCCAAGCCTCCCAGCTGCAGGTGGTCGGGCTCCCACCCTCTCTGGGTTAGAGCTTGCCCCACTCTAATTCGCTGAGCATCACAGACAGGTGACAAGACAGGAGGGGCTGAGGAAGGCTCAGCACCCAGACTGGGGACTGGTTGGCCTCTTTTGCACATGGGGTGGGGGAGCCTGGGGCCACCCCAGGAAGGAAAGGCCAGGCCAAGGTCAGGAGGCAGAGGTTTGGACCAGGAGTGGGGTTTAGAAGCCAGGATGGATGGAGTGGGTGGAAGGAGCAATTCCAAGGGCAAGGACTAAGAGAAGCCTGTGCCTTCAAGTCCAGTGGAGACCAAGTAAAGGGCCTGGGTTGGATCTCAGCCAGCCACTTCCATAGGGAGTAACCTGGGCAAGTTTTCTGTCTCTTCTAATACTTGACATGCTTATCTGTAAATGGGGACGGAGAGCACCAGCCTCCTCCACTCCCCCACTGGATTATTCCAAGGAAGGAAGAGTAGGGTTTGGCTACATGGTAGGAGGGAAGATGGTGCTGTAGGTTTGGCTGAGAGCATTTCGAGGGAGGGCACAGTATGAACAAAGGCAGGGTGGCTGGAAAGTAAGGATCCAGGACAGGAGGGTCAGAAAAGCCTGGAGATTAAAGCCTCACACAAACAGCATGAATTTCTACAATGCAGGGTGTGTGCTGGGATGGTGGTCTGAGCTGGGCTCAGACTGGGAGATACCCAGAGAGGAGGGGTCAGTGGAAAAGGCCTCCAAGCCATTTTCCTCTTGAGGGGGCAAGGCTGGGAGAGGGGACCTGAGCCTGTGACCCTCCTGGACAAGGACGTGACCAGGCATTCAGCTCTTTGTGGCTGGCAATTCCCCACGCCAGGGAGGTGGGCTGGCTGATGGATGATGAAGACAGTGAGCGGGACAATTGCACTGCACCTAGTGATTACACCCTGGGTGAAATCTCTTGGCCACATTATCGCATTGGAGAGAAGAGCGGGCTTTTTTAATAGATGGACAGGAGGCTTCCACTTACGGTTATTACGAAGAGGGAGAGCCCAGCCCCTCCCGGCTTCCAGCCAGCCACAAAGTTGCAAAGTAATTAAAGGCTGCTAAGGAATCAGAGAAATTACAATAATTCCATCACTAGAGAGTTCTCTCTCTCTCTTTCTCTCTCTTGTTTTCTGGTAGAAAACAAGGTGGGTCAGGCAGACTGCGAACACATCAAAACAAGATTATTGTGAGAGAGCCTCAATGTTATGGGGGGCTGCTGGGCAAGTCCCCAAGCTGTTTGGACAATATTTGAACTTGTTAGGTTAAGTAGAGGGGCTGAGACAAAATCCCAGAGCCCCCAAGAAGAGGAAAGACAGCAGTGGTCCACACTCTCACGTGGGCCAAGAAGGCAGCCGGGCAGGCCGCTGCTCCTGGGGTATGGGGCGACTGCGGAGGTCCAGGAGGCAACAGCCCAGCTCTGGAATCTACTGAGGAAAACAACACTGCACCTCCTGCCCAGGGATGTGTAAGTCTCATCGGGGGTTCTGAAAATGGTCTCCTTGAGCATCTTCCCTGGTTAGGATAGGTCTTCAGTTGTTTGTCGTCGATTTACCAGGTGACCTTGGGCAAGCCCTTTTCCCTCTCTGGCTTTGCTGATCTCTACAGAATCTGTAGGGGAATGAAGTCACCACAATGGTCCCTCTGGGGCTGGTTTCAAGAAGCCTATCTGAAATGCTCTTGGCCTATTACTAGTTATTTCTAGGTGACTCTGTTTCCATTTTACCTTTGTCATGTCTTTGCTTCATGTTTTCCACAAATTTCCTATCTCCCACTGGACTGTAAGTTTCTTGACCACTAACACCCCCATATCAACTAATCAGTCCATAGCAACCGAGCCTACCTGCCCAGTTCCTTGGACTTTCAAGAAACGTTCCTGAAGTTCTCTGGGAACTTTTCATAACAACAGGAACGCCCAATAGCTACGCTGCAGGTGTGCCGCTTCATCTCCATGCTCTCACTGAACTTTTACAACAATCCCAAAGAATCCCTATTTTTATAGATGAAGAAACTGAGGTTCCGGGAGGCTAAACACCTTGCTCATGGCCTCTCGGTTTGGAGTTAGAGCCCCTGCGTGCCTGCCTCCATCACACTGTGTTGCAGTAAGAACCAGAATACCCCAGTCACAGACGGGGCTTAGGTTTTCAAGATGCAGTGAAGCCATGGCTGTCCCTGACTACATGAGGGGCCTTCTGCGATCCTCTGTTTCCTAAACCTGTCCCCCACCCAGGGTTGAAGAAGACCTCACTGCCTGGAGCCCACTTCTCCAACCGGCTCCACCACAGCAGAGAGGAGAACTATAAAGAGAAAGGGAGATGAGAGACACCAGATGGACTCCGGCGCGGGAGGCCGACAGCCCAACAATGCAGCAGGAACATCTCCTAGCAGGCAGCTATCATCTCCTTCCATTTAGAGGTTCTTTATTTAAAGGGCAGGGGGCACAATAAAAGGTGTCCCAGCACGTGCCAGAGAATCCCTAATGCATGCGAGCTGGGCTCCACACACGGTCCCCTGCTTCGTATTCATGGCAGAGGGTCCTGCAGTCATTGCAATAGAATTATATGGGCCCCCAAAGACTCCCAGCAAGAATCAGCGAGGAAGCTGACGTAATTGAGAACATTATTACCATTCAAACAAAATAATAATTTTAATTACATCTGGGCTCCTTCCGTCTCCTGCTCCTGCATGCTGAGGGTGGTGGAGGGAGGTGGCACAGGGGTCACGAGGGACCAGAGGTCCTGGGCTTCGCTACATGGGGTGGAGGAAGGAGCAAGGAGCTTTGGAGTATGTGGCTGGGTTGAGCTCCCTGGGCCCCGGTTTTGTGGGATTTCGCTTATTCCCTCCTGGGAACCTAAGACCAAGGAGGAGGTGGCAGAAAGAGGTTGAATCTTCCCTGCAGGCACGGGGAACAGTCTGGCATTTATCCATGTTGGGGAGTGGGGGGGTCTTACTTCTCACCAACAATGTTGTATGTACATTTGGAGACCGAGTCTTGGAGGCTGCCTCTGGGGTCACAACCTGACTGCAGGTCACAAGGAAGGGACGTGACTAGGACCATGGCTGGGTTGGGACCACTGAGGATGGTCCTCACTCCAGACAGTGGGCAGTGGGCACTGAGTGAAGCTTCTCCACTGGACTCCTGCTGCCTGTGCAGGGGACTTGTGTGACAGCCCCCAGACCTGGATGGGGAGCCTGTGCTCGAAACCCAGAGTTCCCGGCTCATCTCCCTCCATCCTGGCTGTTATCAGGGCAACTTTTGGCAAATCACAGCAGGCCATGGAAAAGCTGCAAAAAGACCCATGCAAAGAAACTGAAAAATGAGAGTGAGCACGAGTATCAGACTTCAGGAGACTTGGAAAACTCAGTGACCTGGTCTTGGCCTCAGTTTCTCTCATCTTGAAAACAGGAAGAATAGTTCTCCCCTAACTTACAGAGTTGTCATAAGGACAAATGAAAGATAGTGAAAATACTCAGCTGTAGAGAAGCTATTACTTAAATGAATACACACACACATACCCCACCACACACACAGCTCTTTAAGACTGTGTAGAACAGGCAGCCCACGTGCCTGTCTTCATAACTACAAGCGCAGAGCTTGCTGTCCTTGCCGCTGTGGGCTATGGCACCCACCCCCGGGAAGAGAGGAGGAGTTCTGGGGATCCGTCATCGCGCTGACAGCAGGAGGAGACCAGAAAAGGTGCAGGCACCTCAGGGTGCTCACGAGGGACACAGAGACATGGCCTGGGGCTGCCGCCTGGCTAGAACAAACTACTCTGACTCTGGCCAGCAGGATCCAGAGCCCCTGAAATGATTTATGGGTCTCCCTCTCCCAGATCAATAGGCAGGTGGTTATAGATGCAGAGGGGGCCGCGGGGCACTGTGGCCCCGAGGTATAAATTAATATGGCCTGTCAAGGGGCTGCCTCTCCTGGTGTGGGAGACGACACTCTCAAGAGCAGAGCTGACACCTCAGGGGGGACGGCAGGCACAAGCCAGTGGGAGCCCCCCTTACTCCCCACCTCTCACGGCAAACTGAGGATGTAGTTTATAAATCATTCAGTGTCTGATGGGCACGCCTTAGGGAGGGCAGCTGGGGGCACTGCTGTCAGGCTCAGTGGGTGCTAATAAGTTTGGCAAGTCCACCTCCGCGTGCTCTGGGCCACTCCGGGCTCCCGCAGGCCCACGGCACAGGGGCTGGCACGGCTGAGATTCAGGAATTGGCAGGCAACAGAGGGCACCAGTGAGCGCTCACTATGAGTTCTCTGCATAAATGCTCCTACCGTCCTCCCAAACACCCAAGAGGTAGAGGAAGCAGCAGGGCTCTGTCCGTTTGTGAGGCTCACGTCCAAAGACCAGGCCCTGGACTGCGTGCTGAGGACACACAGATGACTAAGCTCTGTCCCTGCTCTGTCTGGCAGGAGACAGGGACATAACAAACAACAACCAGGACCATGACCATTTCTTGGGCTTTTACACTGGGCCCTATGCTAAGCAATTCTCCTACATGGTCCCATTTACTTTAATTGTCACAACAATTTTGCAAGGCAGGTAAAATTTTTTTCCATTTTGCAGATAGAATTGAAGCTACCTGCCAAAGATCATATACCAGACCTATCTCTGAATCCTGGCTCTATCCTTGCCCAGCTTTGGGCAAGTATGTAACCTCTCTACTTCCACGTCCACATCTGTACAATGGGAACAAGAGTGGTACCCCATGAGGTGGTGGTGAGGACCCAGCGAGCACTGCGTTGGGCACAGAGGAAGCTCTCGATAACAACAAAAACACTGAGTTATTATTATCAAAGAAATGAATTATTCACTTTGTTTCATTGACAAATGATCGCCAGGAATACTCTTCTCCCTACCTTCCCATATCTAGTAAGGACGTACAAGGAGTGAGTAACTTTCGTCTTTATTAAGAGATATGTAGAGATGGTGTGACCTAGGGGGACCCAGGGTCAGGAGACCTGGGTTCTGACTCTGACCCTGTCCCCGGCCAGCTTTGAGGCTTAGGCAAGGACTCTCAAATTCTCAGGCCCCTGACATTTTGTCCCAGCACAACCCTCTCTACCTCCAGCCTCATTCCTACCTTACAGGTGGTCACCTGAAGCCAGGGGTAATAAAGATCTATGCAGGGCCTGTCCATCACAGACCAGGGCAGAGACCCAGGGGGCACACTTCCACCCTGGCTTTGTTTCTACAAGGTTAACAGTGGGCACTTGCAAGGTACGTACATCCCTACACACATTAACTGTCCCTCCTCAGCAGCATCTCTGGTCAGGGGTTAGGGTTTGGACCTCCCTCTTTGGGAAATTCCAACATATGAAAAGAAGCTAAAGGATCTCACAAAGTACTCAAAGACAACAGTATTCAGAGACAACATAATTTGCTCTTCTGACTAACAAACTCCTACTCATCCTGTAAGGTCCCAAACAAATAGCCCCCATGTATAGACCAGGTCACTCCTTCCACAGTCCACTCCACAGGTCCACTCCTTCCATCCCACTTTGCACAACCTAAGCTAAACACTCATGGTATTTAATACATTTAGATGTAGTTAGACATCTACTTGTCTTTCTCTCTGTAAAATTACCTTCCCTGAGCACAAAGGCCCTGGTCTCAATCCCAGTATTTTACTAAATATATTATGAGCCACAAATTGGGCTAAGGGCTTTTTCTGTCTGCATTATTATAGCCCTCACAATAACTCCACAAGGCAAATATTCTTTCCCATCTTATAGATAAAACAACTGAGTCCAGAAAGTTCTAGTCCCTTCCAAAGCTGCACAGCTGGCAAACAGTAGAGTCCTTTTTCTCTACGCTGCACATCAACATCAGCTTAGAAGCCCTGCACTCTGTTCCAGAGCTGTTCAACAAATGTTTGTGTTCGTTTAAAAAAAAAATTGAGTGGATCAGAGCACAGTGGATCAGATTTGGGCTTTGAATGATAGGCAGAACTGAGTTAGGCTGAGAGAAGAAAGAAAACACTCTGGTATCAGAACAGTGTGATGTGTGTGTTAGAAAGACAAGAGAGACACAGACCCAGGCTTAGAGGCACTGAAACAGCCCCTTGGCTGACAGGAGGATTCACATGGAGGAATACCAGAAGATGAGTTGGGAAAAGTTAGTTGAGGTCAGATGGGTAAAAACCCTTGACTTCCCAGGAAAGGAGGCTGAACTTGTCAGAACTTCAAGGACACAGCCGTCTCTGACACTGCTTGACCCAAGGAGCCACCTGACACCATCTGACTTCTAACCTCACACCAAACTCCTGCCCAAACACTTGGGCCCCAGGGTCACCTTCCCGGGGCACACCTGGAGAGCTGAGGGGTGGGGCTGGGAGGAGGGGCGTGGGGGACAAGGCAGCGCTGAAGGTCAGCGAGGCGGCCACGCACCCCTAGCAGCGGTGCTGGAGCAGCGCAGCTGGGCACAGACACAGGCAAACACGTTTGAGCAAATTGGAACGCCATAAAAGTCTATTACAGCAAATCAAACAGCAGTCAGCATGACAGCCATTAGCCTGAAATGAATACACGGGGACTTAATGAGGTCTGTCGAGGCTGGCTTGGTGAATTAAGTTGCCTATTCTAGCAGGATTTCCCTTTTCTTTACGGACTTGAAAGCATCCACGCTGCCTCGTTAGGGCTTCGACAAGTGAATTGCAGGGACTTTCACCCTGATAAAATGGATAATTACATGTAGAACAGCTCAGTGAGGGGAGAGGGGTGTGCAGGAGGGGAACGGAGAACAAACAAATCCAAACACACCTGCCCGACTTGGGGGGGGGTGCTTTTGGAGGGAGACGGGGCAGGGCTGGGTGGGCGGGGGGCGGGTGAGCTTCCCCAGGAAAGGGCCAGCACCTGGCCTTGACCCTCCTCCTGCCTGCTCCTATTCTAGGACGGAGGACATGGGTCACCAAGGATTGGATGAAAGTTCTCCTCAAAGATGGGCCCCCTAGCACCTCTCAGAAACCCTCTGGTGGGGAATGCCACAGAGGTCATCCTCCAGGGCTTGCTACCACTATGGAGTGTGTTTAAAATGCAGATTCTTGGGCCAGCTCTCTCCAAACTACTGATTCAGAATTGCAGAGGCCCGGGAATATGCATCCTAACTAGTGCCCCAGAAAATTCTGAAGGGGTATGTTTGGGACCCTCTGATCATCACTTTTCCAACGCTCAGTACCAGATGGCTTCTGAAAGACGCGGTTCTCCTGCTTCTGCTGGCATAACTCCAAGGACGGGGAGCTCAGTACATCCTCAGCAGGGTAGGGGAATAGATTGTGGGGTGGGTCTCATTAGAAAGTTCTTCCTTATGTAGACCTAGAATTTGCCTCTTTGTAACTTGTTCCCCACACCCGTAACTTGTTCTGGGTTCTGGACACAATGGGCCCAAAGATGATCAGGGCGCCTAGGGCTCAGGGGGATTGGAGGTTGGGATGTTTAGGGCTGGGGTGCAGGTGGCTCCAACAGCCAAAAGAGGGGCTGAATGGAATGAGGCAGCCACTGGAGGTCTCTGCCGCCTCCCCAGGAATAATAAAGTAGTGAAGGATAAGAAGGAGCTTCTCCTGCTGGGATTCCTCTTCAGATCACTGGATATCAGTCCTGGAATGGCCCTGGCCCAAATCCCCAGTTTAGCAACTCTTGGAGTTAAAGCCAACAGAGGGACATCAACACATCTAAAGTCTTACCCAGCCAGTTGTTGGCACAGTCAGGACTAGAACACAGGTGTCTTGACCTCCAGTCTCCCTCTTCCCACCACACAACACAGGAGCTCAGCTGCTCACCTTGGTGAACTTCTGCTGGAAATCCACCTCCTCCAGGAAGTCTGCTGAGATTTCTCTGATCACTCTGACAACCCCTCAGGATTGACACCACATAGGGTCTGCAGCGCCCCTCTGTTTCTCTGATTTGCAGTCTCACCCTGTTCATACCTACAGGGCCTCTGCCACAGAACCATGCTTCTCAAGTGCAAGGGCTTCGGGTTTCCAGGGTGACCTCAATGTAAAAAGGAGACCCCTGGCTTGATTCTGGGCCTGGACCAGCAGACCCTTCGCTAGTGCTCCAGCTGGGGCCTGTACCAGGCAGCTAAGCTCTAGCTCAGGTGCCAAGCCACTTTGGGTTGGGAGTGGCCGGGCCTCCATTCAGCTGACACCACATCCCCACTGGCCCCACGGAGCTGCCCTGAGCAAGGCATCGAGTATCAGGTCACTGAAGTGACCCAGGGATGTTTACATGCCAGTAAGTAAACCATATGGACCTTCCTCCAAGGACTGTGTCCCCTTCCAGCTGGCTCCTCTCGGACCACCCTCTTCTCATCAGATGGGTAGGAGGCAGGCCATTTTATCCTACCTGTCCTCTGTTTTTATTAGATAAGGAGGACTATGGCCCAGAGAGGTTGAGTGACCTGCCCAAGTGGACCCAGCAATCTGGGAGTAGAGTGAGGGCTAGGTCTGGGGTCTCTTGCCTCTGGTTCTGGCTCCAGTCATTGCCTACTACTCCAGCCTCCCAGGTCTCTGTGCTGTGAGAGCCTGGCACAGCGCCAAGCCCACAGCAGACACTCAATAAATATTTGTTAAATAAATGAATGACTGAAGAGGCTCTCTCCTTGGAGGCAGAGGCCTTTGGAGAATCCTGAGAGATTCCAACAGGGCGGTGTTGGAGGTCACATCATCTCCTGGCAAGGGAGAGAGGAAAAGGCTGGCCTCGGCCCAAGGGCTGTTGAGGAAGGATGCGACCCCTCGTCCCCTGGCCATTGCTGCTGCCTGCTGCTCCCCCATGAGGGAAAGCAGAGGGCAGCCATGCCTGCCAGGATGGCAGCTGAGCAATGGGTCCAAGGCTCATTAACTCCGAGCCGTGCCCTTGGTTTCTGAGCCCAGGCCTGGAGTGCAGGCTGGCACGTAGAGACCCTTAATTAAATTAGGGAGACTTCCAAATGAGAGGGGGCCCAGAGCCAAGCTGCAGTCCCGGGCACACTGGCCACAGCTTGGGGCACCGTGCCCCCATGCTGGGGACTGCAGGCTCTCTCTCCCTATGTCCTGTGCCATCAGGGGAAGGTCACGAGCACCTCTGAGTGTCCCCACCCACACATTTCCTCACTTCCCTCCATCTGGCACAAGCATAGGACCCTCGGGTCTCATCTAAGTCAGGCTGGCCAGAAACAGGAACTTGAGGGGCATGAGACAAGGTCTCTTCATCTTTGAGGGAATCTGAGGCTGCTCTGGGAGTCAGGAGGCTCAAAATCAAAGCTGTGTGACCTTGGGCAAGTCATTCTCCCACAATGAGCCTCAGTTTTCCTATCTATTAACTGACGAGATATTTTCTAGAGTCTTTCAGTTTCTTGATCCAATGACCTATAACAGAAAGGGGCTAGAATTTCAATGTCCTGGTGCCAGCCTGCCTCTTCCCACTGGATTCCATCTCCCATCATTCCCATCCCAACTCTTTACTGCCGTTTCCCAGCCCAGAGCCCCAAGGGCAGGCCTGAGGGACACCCAGTTAGAAGCTCTTTATCCACCACCTTCAAGGTCTTTGATTGCTAACTGCCAGCCCAGAAGACTGCCATCAGCCACCGGGGAGAGGGACAGCAAGCAGTGAGAGTCTTGGTGCCACTGGGAGCCAGCAGCCAGCTTATTAATGAACCGTTCATAATGCAATAATTTGTACTTCTCAATTACCAGCAATGGCTTAGTTTTACACACATGCACTCATGCAAACACACTCAAGAGTACACAGATGACGCAAAGGAGCTGAGGGCCAGTGCGACAGCAGGGTGAACACAGGGCTAGAGAAAGAAAGCCGCTTAGGGAACTGCACGTCCCCTGTGTCCTGGGGGGTCCTATGCTGGCCAAAGCTAGAAGGCCTGGGGTTAGGCCTGCCCACCCATCCGCCCCAGGCCCATGCTGGCTGTGAATGGAAAACAAGAGGTGCGTCAACTGCCCCTCCCAACCTCCATCTGTCCCTGACTCCATCTGGAGTTGGGGGGCTCATCCAAGGCATGCCCTCTCTCAGGCATGAGGCTCCTACCAACCCACTCTCCTCAACCAGCACACAGGTACCCTCAGAGGTCCCGGCATGGTCACCAACCTGCCCAGAGCGGGTGCCAGGCTGAGGTGTGGCAGGAGAAGAGGAGCGGGAGCTGCCCTTTCCCCAGCTTCAGCCTGCTCCCACGTGGCCCCAGAGCAGCAGGTCCCCGATGTCCCTCGAGTGTGACCCTGGCGACTCCTACCTCCAGGATGCGGACACTGTAGGGCTGATTATGAAACGTGGGTGCGTTGTCATTCACGTCCCCAACCTGGATGTTCACCTTCCGCGTGATCACCTGGCAAAAGAAGTTGGTGGAATTAGCGTTGGTATCGGTCTCCAGCCCCTTCCCACCCAAAGGCCCAGGGAGCCTGTCCCCTAGGGCAGCAGGGGCCTCGGGGGACACTCACCCCCTGGTGGTCGCTGACGGAGAACTCCACTGTGAACTCCGACTTGGTCTGAAAGAAAAGGGAGGGACAGAGGCGGGCAGAGTTAGAGAGGTGAGCTGAGGCCCTGAGTCCTATGTGTCAGGAGCTGGGGAGGTAGGGGGTGGAGAGGAGACCCTCCATCATTGCCCCAGGAGCTCATTAACCCAGGAGCTGGTCTGGGACTGGATATCCTCCAAAGGCTTCCCTAAAAATAAGCATTGCCTTTGGGGTTGGGGAGGTAGGTTCAAATTATAGATCTTTCCCATAAAACAGCAAGTCAAGAATCTTGGGTTCCAAACTGGGCTCTGCTTCTAAACTGCTGTGTGGTCTTGAGAAAGACAACTCTGTGGTCACTCCTCACTTTAACATGAGGAGAAAGCAGGGGTTGGGGTTTTGTTCAAACTCTTACCTTAATTTGCTAAGAGCTATTGTGTCATCAATTCCGGTGTCTCTGGAAAACGTCCTTTGGGGGGACAGTTGTTTGGGAGAGTGGACTTTATTCTATGGAGCCATTATTCTATGGGGGATGAACCCCAGGTCACTGTCCCTCTTACCTACCCAATGTTGCAAACACCCCCGACCACCACATTCTGGCCCCAAGTCCAGACATCAGCACTGACCCTGGAAAAGGGACACCATTGAGGCAGGAAGATGCCCTGTCAGGGTCAGAGAGTATGAGCCACAGTGTGTGCCCCTGCCTCCCCAGGAGAGGACTGGGGCAGGGGTCAGGGCAGGTCATACCTCTCTGTCCAGCGGCTGCCGGAGCCACACCACGCCTGTGTCAGGCTCCACTGCAAAGAAGCGGGAGGCCTCCTCCCCAGACACGCCAAACACCAGGGGGTCATTGTCCATGTCTCGGGCCAACAACTGGGTCACAGAGGAACCTGGAGTATCCACAGGAGAGAGAGCAGAGGGCAAAAATGGGAGGTTGGTCCAATCTTCAGCACCTTGCTCAGGTGTCTGAGTCCCTACGGGGAACAGCCACCTGACAGACCGCCAGCAGGGCACTGACTACAGTAAGACCTCTGTGCATCTTTGGCTCTGACCCAGTCTCCTCGCCTCCACCCTGGCCACTTGTCACAGTGTGTAACAAGGAACTGTCATTCATCATCTTCTGGGTGTGTGATGGACAGCTGTGGCTTATTCCTGCCCCCTTTTCTTAATTTTAATTTAGAGACCCCCTTCTCCAAGTGGTTCAGATGAGTGCAGGCCCCCAGCCCTTCCATTCTTATGTTCCGAGATGGGCACACAACTCAGCCCTAGCCACTCAGAGCATTCCGACTCCCTGATCACAATGACTGGTTGAGGGATAAGCATGTGACCCAAACTAGCCAGTCAATGCCAACCCTGGGACTTCTGCAGGAACTACTGGGAAAGAGGTGCTCCCCTTTCCCGGGGGTTGCTAAACTGGCCCTGCCTGCAGCCATCATTGGCACCACAGGAAGGCCCTGCCTGAGAATGAGGCCAACAAGGAGGAAAACAGAGCCAAATGGTGCAAGGAGAGAGATTCCTGATGGTTTGAGGGTCTGCGGCCAACTACACCTGATATTAGCTCCATCCTCTGGGCTGCTCATTTTTTTTTTTTTGACTAAGTAAGTTGAGTTGGATTTCTGCCTTTTGCAAGTGGAAGTAATATTTTCTTTTTTAAAAATTGAACAGGAAGCAATATTTCCTAATTCAGAATATTTTACAAAACCTGGCATTCATTTATCAGTGATTAAGTGCTAGCCTTGTGGTAAGCACTGGAGTACACAGTGGTTAGGAAGATATGGTCCAGCCTCAAGGAACTCAAGAAGTGGGTGACAAGGTCTACTTCCTGTCCACAAGAAGAGGATTGAGGTGCCGTCCTTCACCAAGAAACAAAGTCCTGGCCATAGGCCACCCTGGCATCAGGATCTCTTGCTTATATCCCTGCCTAAGAAATCCCAGAGTAGGGTATCTTCTGGGGTTCACAGCCCCTGCCCCTGCCAGGCAGCCTTCAGGTAGGGTGACCAACCACCCTCATTTGTCCAGGATTGAGGCATTTCCCAGAACATGTGCTAAAACCAGGAGGTCCCGGGCAACTGTATTCGCTGGTCACCTTAGCTTCAAGAGGTCCTTAATTCCCCAGGAACTGTGTAAAATATTCCGCGTGTACAGTTTGTCATTTTCTGCACTCTCTGAAATGGGTCTACAGTCTTCATCTGACTCTCAAAGGAGTAGTTAGATTAGAACCATAATCTGGGGCAAATCACTTCTTTCAAAGCCTTAGTTTACCTTATAAAATGGGACAGACACTCTTTCTTCCCCACATACTGACTCTACTATATAGCACTGATGATCACACTAAGGGAGGATTCTAAACTCTGGAAATTTTATCTAAAAAAAACTCTAAGGAGCTTTTCTAAGTCAACTTTTAAAAGACAATTCTAACATGACAGTGATAGCTAACATTCTGGAGCACTAACCACATTCCAGACACTGGGCTAAGGGATTTCCACATACTATCTCATTCAGTCCTTTCTGTTATTCTCCTCACTTAACAGATAAGGAAACAAAGAGTGATTAAGCAATTTACCACAGCCACAGTTAGAAAACGGCAGAACCGGACTTCAAAGCCCAGACATTCTGGCCCAGTGCCCACATTTGTTTCCACAATCTTACACATCTCAGCACTTTATATGTGAACTCAAGATTCAGGACTTCCATGGACATGACCCTATTGGACCCTAAGTAGAAGCCCAACACTTGGAAAATGAAGATACTGGGCAATCATTGGGCTCTTATGATATGGCAGACATGGTGCTAGCCCATTTACATGCGTTCTCTCATTAACTCTCAGCAACTCTGTTTGGTAGTCATTATTTGACCCATTCTACTGATTAGGGAGTTGAGGTTCAGAGAGACAAAGTAGTATCTCCAAGGTCACACAGCAGAGTAGGACATGGCAGCACCCAAGATGATAAGAAGAGGTGAGAAGCAGGAGAAAGAGGAGTGAAATCAAGGAACAGAGATCTTTGGGGGAGCCCAACCTTCCCATTTTAAAGACAGAGAAACTGAAGGCATTTAGCAATTTGCCCAAAGTACAATGGTGAGCAACAAAGTCAGAACGCAAACTCAATTTTCCAGACTCCCAGTACAGTGCTCTTTGCAGATGAGGAAGGAGGAGACATGTGAAATCACAGATAAATCAAGCACATCTTCCCAAAGTACCTGTATTGCTCAGTGATAAGCAACTATTTTATATTAAAACAAATTGGAATATATGGGGAGTACAATGGAACATTTAATTCATTTTTAAAGACATAATCTAAAGCTGTAGAAGAATTTCTGACCTCCCCCTGACTTCCAGGGATGCACAGTTCCTTTCCGTTTCCCTTAGGGGTCCTTTAGTGGTAAAGTAAGAGGAACCCTGAGCTACTTCTCAGTGACTTGGGGAGATTCTACATGAGGAAACTGAGGCCCATGGGGGTCCTCCTTGTCCACAGCACAGCAACAAGTCCACGGCAGCCTTCTGGACTGAAAACCTCACCTGCCAACCCCCTTCAGGGCTCAGCCCAGGTGGGGACTATGGGACCAAGCTCCCAGCTGGCCAATGGGATTCTGGAAAGGCCACACTGACCCTCCAGCCAAAGTTGTGCATCTTGGCCATATCCCAAATGGCTCTCTCAGGCCTGATGCTCAGGCCCTCCCAAGAAGAGGGATGCTGGGCAGGACAGAGATGGGGCCATCAGCTGCTGTCACCCACCCTGTAATTTCCTGGACTTTTATCCATTTTCCCTTCAATTATGTGTGGCTCAAAATGGTCCTTTTCGGCTTCCTCACGGGCTTTTGCCTGCTCACGCCTTCTTTGTGTCCCAGGTAATTGCTAGTGACCTTTTCTAAGTGTACTAATTAAAGGTGCCAATTTAACATTATATTTAAGACAAGACGCCCCCCAATTTTCCCGCTGGGCACATACTCCCCCGCCCAGCTGCTCTGTCATTCTGTAGAATCTGGGCCTAGCTTTGAGTTCTCCAAGACACGGGGCTCGTTTCTCCATTAGGGAGGCTGCCAGCAGCCTCTGTTTGTACCATTCATACTGGAAAGAGGCCAAGCTGTGGGGCCCAACTCCAGCCCAGGGGCCCTAGAAGCAGCTATTCAGGAGAGCCATCCCGGGCTGTGGGATCCTGGGGTACATACACCACACGCTGGGTCTCCCACCTGGGAAACAGTATACCCTGCAATTCAGGCTGTGCAATACCTGGAGTGCTTTTTTCTTTTTAATTTCGGTAAAAAATATATAACATAAAATGTACCATGTAACCACTTTTAAAGTGTACAATTCAGTGGCATGTGGTACATTCACAATGTGGTATAAGCATCGCTGCTACTAACAGAACATCTTCATCACCCCAAAAGGAAACCCATGGCAGTTAAGCAGCCACCCCCTCCATCCCATTCTCCCCCAGCCCCTGGCAACTGCTAATCCACTGAATGTCTCTACGAATTTGCCTGTTCTGGATATTTTATATAAATAGAACCATAAGATAAGTGCTAGCTTTTTTCACTCAGCATAATGTTTTCAAGGTTCACCCATTTGTAACACATACTAGCATTTAATCCCTTTTTGTGACTGACTAATATTCTATTATATGGGGATGCTACATTTTGTTTATCCATTCATCACATGATGGACATTTGGGTTGTTTCTACCTTTTGGCTATCATGAATAATACTGCTGTGAACAATCTGTAGACAAGTTTTTGTTTAAACACTTGTTTTCAGTTCTTTGTGGGTATATACCGAGGAGTGGAATTGCTGGGTCCTATGGAAACTCAATGTTTAACTTTTTGAGAAACCACCAAATTGTTTTCCACAGCAACTGCACCATTTACATTCCCACCAACAATGGATGAGGCCTGGAGTTCTTTTCAGTGGTAAGAAGGATAATCAACATCTTACAGGGGCTGAGCGCTCCCTGTACGGTGGAGAGGGGGGAGCTGGCCAGCCTTCTGTTGCCAACGCTGTTGGTACCCTGCCCGCTATGCTTCCGCATGTACTATTGTCGCACCCCTAGCCCAACCTGGGCAGCCAGGCCTGAGGGGTTCTGGCCATCAGAGACTCCTCCACCCACACACAGGACAGGAACTAAGGCCCCTCATACTCTGGTAGCAGCACTCAAAGAATGACTGATGGAAGATGGTGGATAAGGAGTAGGGAGAGAGATGCCCCGCCTCCCTCACCTCTCAGGCAGATAACTGAGAGGCCGTGTTCCACACTGGCTCTTGGAACTCCCCCATGGGCTCCCTCTCCAGTTGCCCACAGTGGTGACTTGGTTGATAAAGCATCTTTGTGGCTTCCTTCCCTTCCCTGTCTCAAATCCTCACTCCCCGACCTGTGTGTCCTGGAATCTTCTCCCCAATAAATTATTTGCACTTGAATCCTTATCACAAGGCTTGCTTCTGGGGGGACTCAAATCAGACCCCCTAAGACTGGGCATCAGAATCACCCAGTGAGCTTGTTACAATACAGATTCCCAAGCTCTGTTGACTCAATTGGCTGGGGCAGAGTCCAGAGTGTAAACTTTTAAACAGCAGCTTCTATTTTCCCTGCAAGAAACCCTGACATACAGCCAGGTTTAGAAGTCCTGAGACTGGTTTATAGCAGGGCGATCTTCAAATATTCAACAACAGGCACAGTACAGGCATCAACCAATCAGAAAAGATGCTGGCCATAAACAACCGGACCAGTGAGGACTGCCTGTAAGTCAGCCTGGTTTATGGCTCACATTTTAGATGCAGAGAAAAGCTCCTCTGGCCCCAGGATGATTTAAAGGCTCAGTCTCTGGGCTCTTGGCTCAATCAGTGCTGCTGGAGGATTCTCTGCTCTTGGCCTCCCCAACCCTCATGAGAAGGGTAACCCAGAAAGACCAGCCCCCTCCACCCTGTGCCAACCCAATCCAGGCCAGGGCCCAGCCTGACCTCATGAATGGAAAGTGGAATTTTAAACTGAAATCACTGTACACTTAGGTTTATAGCAGCATTATTCACATTGGCCACAAGGTGGAAATGACCCAAGTATCCATCAATGGAAGAATGAATAATGTGGTATCTACATCTAATGGAATATTATTTAGCCTTAAAAAGGAAGGAAATTCTGACACATGCTCCAACATGAATGAATCTTGAGGACATTATACTAAGTCTATGCTGATAAGCCAGTCACAGAAGGACAAATACTGTATGACTCTACTTATACGAGATATTTAAAACAGTCACATTTATAGAGACTCAACGTAGAAGGGTGGTTGCCAGGGGCTGGGGGAGAGGGAGAAATGGGGATTTGTTGTTTCATGAGTTCAGTTTTAATTCTGCAAGATGAAAAGAATTCTGGAGATTAGTTGCACAACAGTATTAATGTACTTAACACTATACACTTAAAAATGGTTAAGATGGTAAGATTTATGTTTTTTAACATCTGTAAAATATACATTTTACCACAATCAAAAAATTTATAAACCAAAACTTAAATCAAATCATGTCTAAGGCTCTGGCCATCTGGCCTGAGACAGTTCCTTCCACTGCATCTCACATGGGCTCCCTGGGCTTACCCACCTCTGCCATGGCCTTTTATCTCCTCTGAACACTCTGTGGCTGCCTCAGGGCCTTTGCCCTGGTTGTGCCTTCTGCCAGGAATATTCCAACTGTAGGTCATGACAGGCTACTACTCATTATTCATCTCTCAGGTCAAGCATTACCTTCTCAAATACGCGATCCTACAGATAGAGTCGATCTGAAGAGATGCCTCGTCACTCTGTGTCCTCACACCTGGAGTTACTGTCTTCACAGCCCCTCCCTCCTCTGAAATGATCTTGTTCATTCATCTTACTTGCTGACTGTCTGCCCCAAGCCCCTGGTCGCCACACAAGCACACTCGTGTTAGCTCCACGGGGCGATGGCCTGGTCTGTCGTGTTCCTTGTTGTATCCATGAGCCTAACAAGTGGCTGGTGTCCCGGAGGCACTCAGTACATAGACGTCGGGTAAATAATGAATCCTGCCAACTGCCTAGGGGAGTTAGGAGAATATAGCCCTCCAAAATCATGATCTCTGAGCTGGGGATGCAGTCTCTCAGGAACCGGCCCTGCCCTCCTTCCTAGGGTGATGTACCCCAAACTGAGGCCATGTATCCTGGGGGTCACCTGGGGCAATGAACCTTATCCTTGGGGCTGAGTACTCAATTCTGGCAGCTGGGTATCTCATCCTATACATTACTCTAATACTGTGTACCCTTTCTTGGGGCCCAAGTACACCACCATGGGGCAGTGAACCCTGCCTTGGAGGTCAGGGGCCCTGGTAGGGGTGGGGATCTGCTCAGCAGGCTGCAAATGCCCCACAGTGGCCTTAGCCCCTCAACAGCAGGCCACATCCGTCTGCCTGGCAAGGGGTGGACAATCACAGCTTCCTGTGCAGCCCTGCTGGGCCCATGCTGATCGCTGAGATGACTGTATTGTTATTATTGTTATTTGTGCTGAGGGGTGAGGGCTGGGATTGGCATGTCGTGTGCTCCTGGGGAGCTGTCTTTACCTGCCAGGTGAGGGGTGGGCCAGAAACTCAGGGAGAGCAGTGGCAGGCTGCAAAGCCTTTTATTTATTTATTTATTTATTTTGGATGGGGAAAGGATGAAAGCTTGTTCCCCAAACACAGTGGGGGTGATACAGAGTGAATAAAGGGTAAGGAGATTTTACCAGGTTTCCTCCTTATAGTAGCATCTCCTTAAGGCAAACCTTCGGCCACACCCCACTCAGAAACCTTCCATAGTTCGCGCAGAATTAAAACCAAATTCCTTACCGAACAGCCAATGCTCTTCCCAACCTGTCCTCAACTGCCTGGCGGGTCAAGTTCCCACCACACCCCTGGGCTGAGCCCGACACACTGCTGTCATCACTCAAGCACACCATGGCATCACCTGTTCCTACACCTGAGCTGTTGCTATTCCCTCAGCCTGGAAGACCTTTCCTTCCTCCTCTCACTGCTTCTTAAATCCTGGTCCCCTTAAATGCACACGTCAGATGCCACTTCCAGCATGAAGCTCTCTCTCCTTGGTGCTCCCTAATTCGTTATTTGTACTTCTGCCCAGCAGGGAGTGAGGGGGTCACCCCTTGAAGATGGAGGCTGATGTTCTGGGACACGCTTGGTAAATCCTCCCACCCTTCCATGATTAACTGTTTCTCCTCTCTTGGGGCTGAGGAGCTGGCCATTCTTTCCCTTGCCCAAGCAGACATTACTAATCAATCACAGCTCCCTTTTCTGTTGAGTCTGTATTCAACTTCAGAATCCTTCACAACACTGGGTTCCATACAGCCACTACTGAATCCTAAAAGGCACATGAGAGCAAAACTTCTGCAATCTGTGAACTAAAAGGACTTCACATCAGCCCAGATCTATCCCTCCCTTCCCATCCAGGGGCCAAGGATCTAGCTTGGAAACAAGAACACGAGTTATGGCTGAAGTGAGAACCAAACAAAGCCCCTTCTCATTTTACAGAAAGAGAAGCAGGGGTTTTGGCTGGAAGATGGCTGCCTGAGACAGGGCCATGTGTCACTGAGTGCCTAAGCAAGGAGTAGCAGATGGCAGGCCCCCAACCCCAGATTATGGCCCCGTCTTTCTGCGAATAACCACACCACCTCCCCATTGCCATGGTCTGCTGCACAAGCCCCACCCGCCACAGGAAGGAAGCCCACTCTCCTCCTCCAGCCTGGAGGGACCTAGCCGCTCCGGCCTTGGTCTCTGCCAGAGCCAGGGGCTCCTGCCCTCCCCATCTCCCCTGGGATAAGCCCCCAGAGCCTGGGCTGGCCTTGGAGACTACAATCTCATTTGTCTCTCCTCAGGGATCAGACAGGCCAGTTAAGTGCCTTGATTCCTGGGGATAATCTCATTTGTCTTAGGTTTCCCCTCCTTGCTCTCCTGCCTTTAATCAGGCTCCTTCCCTGCAAGCACCCGGGCCCCCAAGGTCCTGAACTTGGCTTGACCTCAGGAGAGCTGATCTTTGGGGGTTGTTTTGTTGTCCTAGGCCCTGCCTGCACCCACCTGGGGAAGCCAGGGTGAGACCTGAGGCAGCCCCCTCTCTCCTGTGAGGCCTGCCCTGCACTGGCTGATGTCCTCATGCTCATCAGAACAACTTTGTCCAGATAAAGGGAACTGTCTCTGTCTCCAGAGTCCACAGGCCCCCTTCACATCCTCTCTCTTCTACAGCTCGGTCCACTTCGAAGGCATGAACAGTTGGGGGGAAGGAAACTAGCATTCATTAAGCACCTACTATTTGCCAGGAACCATGCTCAATGGTTGTTCACTCATTCTCTGTCATCTATTTCTCACAATGGTCCCAAAGAGAGGGGTTAACACCCCCACTACACAGATGAGAAAACTGAGGCTTATGGGGGTAAAATAACCTACTCAAGGTTACATAGCTAGGAGGTGGCAGAGCAAGGATTTGAACCCAGATCTGTCTGACTGAGAAATTCACGTTCCCTCTACCACCCTCATAGCTTTTAGCACAAAGCCTTTGACCTAAGCCTCAATCTAAGCAGCTAAACACTGCCCTCTCCTCTCTCCACAGAGACTGACCCCCAGGAAGATCTACAGGCCCTCTACATGTTTGAGGCTACTCTGGACTCCTGGGTTACTTAGCTGGCCTGAAGGGGAGCACCTCTGAGGCAGGGATGGTGAGGGTCCCCTCCTCCCTCACCCCGGCTTTTCACAACCCACTTATCACCAGCCAACAAGATGGGGAGTCCCTCCTGAGAGTCAGAGAAGGGGTGAGTGGTTCACCTGGGCACACAGGTGTCTGATGGCCAAGGGGACAGTCTAATTCAGCAGAACTGAAGGAGACATTAAACAGAGCAGGATGATATAAGCTCAGAGGCTTTGGTGACAGGGAAGAGCGGGAGCTATGTGTTGCTGTTATTTTAAAAAAAATAAAGCATGAGAGGAAAGCTCGGACATTAAATATTTGAGGGACCTTGTCCCAAGTCTCAAAATCCCAGAGCTATGCTGCTTCTGACCCAACAATGATAGAGGCATCATTGCCAAGGGCTGCCTGGCCCTGCAGCAGACACCAATGTGTCTAAGACTCTATAACTTATGAGTCACAGAGAGGTCGTTACTTGCCTAGTCACACAGCTCACAGAAAGCAGAGCTCGGATCGTTTGGTGACCTTTCTAACCCCCACGCTGCAATTACAGTCCTTCATTCATTTACTCAATAAACATTGCCTGAGCGCCTGCTCTGAGCTGGGCACTGCTGTCAGCACTGGTGCTCAACAATGAGCAAAACAGACAGAAGTCCCTACCCTCCTGGGGATGACATTCCAGTGGACGGACCTACATACCCCTTATGCCACATCCTTTCCCTGGCCCTTCACCGGCCCATTTGGGAAGCATGAACTTGGATCTGGGGTCTAGTCACAGCCTGAATGGAGGAAGAACTGTGTTCCTACTGTTTCCGCTGGTTCACGGGTTGTGACCCTCCCCGCCCAAGACGAGCACTTGACAGAAGGGGGACACAGGTTCAAAGGTCACAGAAGCAGCTTTGAGAGGAAGGCAGCCTCAGTGGAATCCCTTTATTAAGACAGAGAGAAGCAGTGGGGCTTAGAACTAATGTGGCTGGCACTGGATGGTGTTCAGCCACGACTTCCTGTGTGACCGTGGACATGTCATTCACCTCTCGGAGCCTCCCTTTCCCCACTGACACTATGAAGGGGCTGATGTCCACAGCCAAAGCACAGAGATCCTCGAGGAGATCTGAATACAAGCTTGGGAAGTGGGTCTCAGTTCAGGTGCCAGGCTGGTCCCCAGGTCATGGTTCCATGGGCATTGTGTGAAGAAGAATTTCAAGGCTGCAGGAGTCAAGGATGCTGTGACCCATTAGAGACACGTGACATAAGTAGGGAGGGGAAGCTGGATGTGGGCCACGTGTTCACATTCTTGATGAGGCCAACAAGCCACTTTACTAAGGAGAGAGCAGGGCTAGGGGCTCAGTGGTGCATCCACAGTCACCAGCTAACAGCTACAGGTGGTGTGCAGCTTTTCACTCCACCACAGCAAGTACCAACCAGTTAAAATATCTACAGTACTATGGTTCTGTTTGTTACACACTATGTCCGAGACACTGCGGAGGGTAGAAGAGGATAGAGGACCCAGCCCAGGTGGGCAAGGCTTCCCAATCTGGCTAAACACTCTGGGAAGAGCCTGAATGCTCAAGCCTGGTAGCCTGGTTCCAGGGTTGACTGGAGAGTCTTTTCTGCTCAGGAGTAGCAGCCTGAGCATGAATAAAGGGGCTCTGGAACATTCTGTTTGACCTTCCTGAGTCCTTGCGGCAGCTCCCTGGCACACCAGGGCTGAAGTCCTGTCACAGGGGCCGGGAAAGCCAAGTGAAAGTTACCAGATTTAATAACAGTGATAATAGTGGGGTGAGTATTTTTTTTCCCCTTCTCCTGAAACTTTTCAATTCATTAAACTGTTCAATTAACTTTACAAAAGGGAATGTGGAAAAATGATGGCAAATTGAACTTGACATTATCATTAAAATAAACAGAGCACTGTAGGCTGTTAAAGGCTCAGAAGAGATTATCCAAACACTTGCAAGAGCACACGCTGGCTCTTTCCTGCTCAGAGGGACCCTGGGGCTCCCCTCCTGCCTCACGCCCCTTGTCAACACTCAACATCCCCCCTCGCTCGGAATAGCCATGTTACTGTCACCCATCGCACAGCCCCCTGGTGAAAGCATCCACAGTGAGGTCAGGCTCTGCCAACAGGCTGCCACCTCCAGGGTTCCCCTTCCCTCTCCTGCCAGTGACGGGGTATTTTAGTCCAGCCGGTCTTAGGCCACAGCTGCATGTCGGATTCACCTTTGGCATTATTGCAACTCCAGATGCCCAGCTGTACCACCCAGACCAAGTACCTCAGAGTTTCTGGGGAAGGGACTCAAGCTTCAGGATTTTTAACAACAAAAAACAAACAAAAAACCCCAGATGATTCCAAAGGGCAGCCAAGGTTGAGAACCAAGACCTAGATGATCCCTGAGGTTCCTTCAATCTCCAGAATTAATCCAAGAAACCAAGTTTTAGGAAAACTTATAGGACAGTGGTTCCCAAACTTGTGAGCACACTGGAGTCACCTGGAGCCTTCAAACAATGTCTGTGCCTGTGCCCCACATCCCAAGGCTGAGTAATTGGGCTGGGGTACAGCTAGGCTTTGAAAAGTTCTAAATCTCCAGGTGATTCTAAAGTGCCAGCAAGAATGGAAATGACTGCTCTAGGTAGGTTTCCACTTGGTGAACGGGGAAGCTGGCTTCCCGATGACCTCCCTCCAGTGGCCTCCACAGCCTCGAACGCGTGGGTCCCTAGCTGCATTCAGTGCCCATGTTCAGCTCAGGCCAATTCCACAGGGAGGGCAGAAAAAGAAAAAAATTATTTGCTCTGTCACCCATCCCCATATTCAAAACTTTCCAAATCCCAATATTAAAAAAAAAAGAAGTTAAGTCATGGCTTTAAAGCAGTGAATCTTAACCTGATTTTATATTAGCATCACCCAGGGAGCTTCTAAAGATAAGGATGCCCAGGCCCTACCCTTGAAGGATTCTGTTTTAATTAATTGGTCTAGTCCAGGGCCCAGACATCAGTATTTTATTATAATTCCCCCAAGTGATGTCAATGTTCAGCCAAGAGGAGAATCACTGGGTTAGAGTAGAGATTCTCCAACTTGAGCCTTCATCAGAATCACCAGGAGGACTTCTTTAAAATGCAGATTCATGGGCCCCTCCCAGAGTTTCTGTTCAGAAACTGCATTTCTTACAAGCTTCCACGTGATGCTAAGGCTGCCGGTGTAGGACCACAACTTTGAGAACCACAGGGTTAGAACTTCCATGGGCCCAGGTCCTAGTCATATAAAATTCTTTTCAAAAGGAATTGGGACCCTATGGCCTAACTTCAGAATCTCATCCCTTCCTGTGCCCCTAAACCCCAGGGCCTGCTTCCTTTCACCTCTCAACAGCAGGAAAGGAGACTAAGAATCTAAGAAAGGTGTAAGCAGAAAAGCAGGTAAGAAAGACCTTTCCCCCAACCCCTGTCCCCCCTCCCGCCTCCCACCGCGAAGGAGGCCAGAAAAGTCCCTCCAGAAATCAGTGCCTCTTTGAGGAGACTCATAATTACCCACAATGATCACAGCACTATTCATTTTGCCCTAAAATTAATACATCACGTTGAAAATGATATCACACTAATTTATCACAAGATTTATGAAACTTGCACTTCTTCTAATGAGATTTATGCAAATGCTGCTCTTGCCAATGTTTGTGTTTTTAAAAGTTTTGACAGGGAAGTAGGGGTCCAGCCCCACTGGCGAGGCCCTGACCCTACTCAGGGGCTGGTGGGGAGGGGCTCTGCAGGTGGCGCCTAACCTTGGAAGGCCCAGGCAAGCAAGCTGTCCCACTCAGCTCCTTCCCCCGGCCCTATCTCCCTCCAGGAACACCTTTATTTATCTGGGGCTGGTCCTCTTAGCAGACTCACCTGCCACCTCAGGTGGGGAGGCAGTTACAGGTGGTGGGGCTGGTTCTGTAGGTGAGCAGGGGTGGTTTCATCTTATCAGAGGCCTCCCAGGCCCTCCATCTCTGAGAACAACCGTGGGGTGACAGCATCCCCCTAGCCAGGGTGTGAGACAAGAGAGGCACGCAGAATGCAAAATTTAAGGTGGCACTCACTCTCACGTGCTGACCCTGTACTTACACAGGTCTCTGAGTGTTTCCCCAATTTCTGTGCCCTGGGCACCTCGTTGGTCTCATCCTAGTCCCGGCCTTGCTATTAGCTACCGTTCATTCAGCTCCTACTGTCTGACAGGCTCTATTAAGCACTTCACATGCACAATCTCATTTCATATTTACCACTAACCTGTGAGGAAGGTATCCCCTCACTCAACTGAGGAGATTGAGTCTCAGAGAGGTTTAGCAACTTGCCCAAGATCACATAGCTAAAAAGAGGTGGAGACAGAATTCAAATCCAGGACAAGCTGACCTTGAAAATAGTGTTCTTATTCAGTCCTGGCCCCAAATGTTTCACAGGGACCTGTTCTCTATTGGGGGTTTAGTAATATTCCATGTGTACAAGGGTCACATCCCACATAATCACTTATCCAGAACATAGATGAAAAGCAAAGGTCTCTGAACAGTTAAAAGTCATGGTACAAAATCCATGCACTAAATTTCAAGCCCATTATGAAAAAGAGAGATATAGTCAGTCCTCACTCAGAGCCTGTTTACTCTTACTTTACAATTATAATCAGACTGGTTCTTTGTTTTTTTTCAATTCACAGAAATCTCAAGCAGGTATATGAAGCAATCAACCAAAGCTTCCACTGTTCACGAAAGGGAATGATCAAAACTCCCTGAAAAGTGAAAACTTAAAATACTCTAAGTCCCCTCACTAGCTCCTGTCAATGATGATGCGTCGTTACAGATGCTGTTCACGATGATGTGCTCAATGACGTGCCGAGAAAAGTGCTGAATGATGAGTCATCCCTATGGAAGAAGGCAGGTGCGTACAAAATAGACCTTATGAATATTCCATGCAAGTCCTTATAATTAAAAAAAGATTTTGTGCTTAAAGGAATGCTTTCCCAAGTGTATTTCACAAATCATTAATTCTCTAGGAGGCTAATGAGTATACCATGAAAAAGTGTTCCTTGGTCTCAAAGGTCTAGGGGACGTGGCATGAAAAAAATTTTTAAACAGGTTTCTTTCCTGCAGGAACTCTCAGAGCCTTGATGACATTAACATGCATTGTGAAGCTCCACAAGGTGGTAAAGAAGATACAGCTTTCTCCAAATTTATTTGGCCAAGAAGCTCTTTCTTCCAAGGGCATCTCAAAGGACACTAGTAGTTCAGGAAATAATACTTGGAGAAACACTGGACCAGGAACTTTTCTGCTGGTTTTACTTCAGGCATATCTTTTCTTGGGGTGGGTGGGTTGTTGGATGACTGGGTGAGTGGACAGATGGATGGATAAGCAAATGAGCAAATGAGTAGAGGAACAAATAAACGAGTAAGCTGCTCTCATCCAAGGAGCCTATGAGAATCTCTGTCATGGAGGGGAACACATGAGTGCAGAGTGTAAGAGCACTCCTCCAGATGATTCTGCCCACCTTCCTGCCAGGCTATAAATGACTGCTTCATGAATAGGGAACCTGGGCCTCCTTAGCTGGGCAGCAGGTGAGCTGCTTTTCACTCAGGCCAAATCCTAAGAACCTGATCCCTGAGATAATAATCATAATAAGTCTAAATATGTGCATGATCCTCAACACTTAGAAAGGGCTTTCCCGGCTATTCATTCCAGATCCTCCACCACCACACTCCTAGGCGGGGGCTGTCCAGGGGCTACACACTCTCTTAACAGTGGAGAAACTATGGTTCAGTGCAGCTGAGTGATCAGTCCAGAGTCTTATAGTGTGGGCTTCTGGAACTGGAGTCAGAGACCCAGGTCCCACTCCTGGCCCCCTCTGTGTAAGCTATGCAAGTCTCGCCACCTCACCGGCCTTGTTCCTGCCTCAGAAGACTGTGGCAAGGGTGAAGGCAGACAACAGAAGAGGAAGCACTTCATAAATCCCAGACATCCCAAAGAGGCTTCGATTCCCCCACAGCGACCCCCATCAAAGCACTTAGCACCCTGTGTCCTAACTAGTGGCTGATCTTCTGGTCTAACTCTCTCACCTGACTGAGCAGCCTGAGGGCAGGGACTGTGACCCTTGTTCCCTGCTGGATCCCCAGACCGCCACTGATCAGAGTCTTCTGAACAAATGAGTGAGTGAATGAATGAATCAATCAATGAAGTGATGCATCGCTCTGTAAACACTAGGTGATTAGGTTCTATATTTGGCAGGAGCGCGGTTATTGTAATGCTAAAAGCCATACCAAGGACTCCACCTGATTCTCTGCTAGGCGCATCCTGAGTAGTGTCTTGCTGCCTTTGCTTGAGAAGCAGAGAGAAAGAGTAAGAGCCAGACAGCTTTCCCAGTGCCCGCCTGCCTGGTGCCTGCCATGCTGGGAGGACAGTCTTTAATTGGGTATGTGCACTTTTTAATTAGACAGAGGGGAAACTCCTGGAGTCCTCGGAAGCCCTGTTTCCATCAGAATCAGGATTCTTTATCCCAGTCTCCTGTGGACAGAGCTGGAAGTTCTCAGGCTCCACATGGTGGAAATGGTGGATACTGGTGGACGTGAGGTTGGAATTTGTAAGTGAAGAGTTGAGGGTGGGCTGCAGAGGGGTCCCCTCACCATTTAGCCAAGGAACTGCCCAAAGACTGCCTCCCTACACGACTTTACACCCATACTTCCTCTCCGTGGTTTTCAGTGTCCTCATTCTCTGAACATCGGGGGATGTGATTCACTTCTGTAAACTTGCGGGCAAGACTCTGGGCTCTTTCCTTACTCTCTCTCTGACTCTTCCCTCAAATTGTTTTCTTGCTTTTTTTTTTTTTTTTGAATTGAAGTATAGTCAGTTTACATGTTGTGTCAATTTCTGGTGCACAGCATAACGTTTTCTGAAACCTGCAGGTGCTTCATGAAGCCTAGAAAAAGAGGCAGAAGGCATGTGTTTTATTCTCTACAGGTCCCTCTGTCCTTCACTGTGACTGGGCCTGAGGCTGGGCAGCCAGTGCTCAGAGGACCACTTCCCCACCAGAGCAGGTCAGAGCGACAGTCTCCCACTACCTACCAGATGAATGCAGGAGGCACCAGCTGCCTTCCTATCCTCACTTCTCAGAGGCCAATGTGGCACTGTGGGGAGCTGTGCACAGGGGAGACAAGAGTCCCTGAGCACAGCCCCACCAGGGCTGGTGTGGCCAGGACCTGCCGTGCTCCCATGGAGAAGGGGGTCCTTTGGCTCCAGTGGGAATCACAGAATGTCAGAGCTGGACAGAGCTTCAGACACCACGAAGTGCCTTCAGGTTACTTAACAGGGAAACTGAGACCTAGCCGTGGGGCTAGTCAAGGTCTCCTATACAGTGATGGAGTCAGGACTAAAATCGTACTCTCCTTGGTCACAGTTAAGTGCTCTTTTACCACAACTTTGCTATACCTCCTTCATCCCACAAATTGTACAGAATATATTATGCCAACCTCAGAGAATAACACGTGATGTTTCTAGTTGTATCACAAATGAAGGCTATAGTCTGTGATCCTCGTTTAGGTTATTAAAAAAAAAATAGCAGATTCCTCCAAGAGCAACTCAGTCAAATCAACAACCACCATCACTATGGTTCAAAGCCCTGACCTGGTAAACAGACGCTGAGGCTAAGGTCAAGTTTGGAGGGTGATACTTTGTTGGACTTCAACTATGAGCCCGAAACTGCGAGTCTGTTTACTTGACTGGGGACCTCAAAGTGACTGGTTTTTCCTAGCAGTGTGTGTGGGCAGGGAGCTGGTGAGTAAGGGGTGTTGGATGGAAGGCAGCACTGGGGGAGGAGTCTAAAGATGCCCGAGTGAGCCGGGGTCAGGCCACACTGCGCACAGCAGTGCCCTCAGAGGCCCAGCCTGGGCCAGAAAAAATACTAAGTGAAGAAGGAAACCCAGAGAGGCTGCCTCATGCCTCAGGGTCACTTATTGAACCAGGTAAACCAGAGTTTCCATCGTCAGAGCCCCCAGGGCTTAGAGAAGAGGAGAAGAGACCCAGAGTCCACTGTGCCCCATTCAGGGCAGGGAGTCATAGAAAACTATCCCCACCAAAGCAGGGACCCAAAACCACACCCCTCAGTATAAGGGTGAACTAGAAATAAATCTGTACCCTCACACAAACCAGGAGTCTTTTTTTCTTTTTAATGCCTCTCTGAAATCATGGTGCTGAACAGAAAGGGGAATATGGCCTTCAAGGATTCATGAACATAAGATGGCCCCCATATGCATGTGCAGCCCAAGTTCACATTGTCTGGGTGTCCAAAAATCCTTTAAAAAAATTAATTTAAAGTGGTCCCAGACCTAAGTGCTTCATAAAAACAAATAAAAAATCCTCTCTAGAGTGACCCACCGAAAGGACTTGGGTGTCAAAGAATTCCTCCCCCTCCCCTGCCAACCAAATGAGGAGTTCACAGTCAAAATCAACACACATTTGTGTGTCTGTTGTCTGAAAACCTGAAGAAAATAAAACAACACAACCAGATCTCAAACACTTCAAATATTGGAATTACCAGGTATACAATGTAAAATATGTTTAAGAATTCAAAGAGAGGCTTGCCAATACCAATAAAGAGCAAGTAAATTTAAAGAAAGAATCAAACAGAGCTCCTAGAAATCAGAATATGGACATTAAAATTTCAAAAGCATTGGTTTTACTAAAGATTAGACATAGCTGAAAAGAATTGGTGAACTGAGAGATAAAATTAAAGAAATTACCCAGAATGTAGCACAGAGAGTCAGAGATGGAAAATATAATAGAGAGAATAAGAAGCATGGAGGATAAAATTAAAAGGACTAATCTATATTTAACTGAGATTCCAGAAGCAAAGAATGGACGGAAGCAATATTTGAAGAGATAATGTTCCAGAATTGACCAAAGACTCCAAATCCAGAAGCCCAAAGAAACCCAAGCAGGATAAATACATAGAAATTCACACCAGACAGGTCATAGCAATACTGCAAAATACCAAAGAAAAACTAGTATCTTAAATGCAACCAGGGAAGAAAAACAGTCCATCATCATCAAGGAACCAACATTTAAACTGGGAACTAATTTCTCAGATACAATATGGATGCCCGAGTCAATAGACTGATATCTTCAATGTGCTGAGAGGTAGTAAATGTCAACCTAGAATTCCCTATGAAGCAAAAATACTTTCAAGAACAAGAGTGAAACGTGAAGACATGTTCAGGTTATTTAATCAAGCTCTTTAGGAATCAACAAAGTCATAGCTCAATGTCACTAGGGGTCAAGCTGGAAACAGAGATGAACAAAAAAGTTCAGGTGAGGATTGCGTGAACTGCAGGGCATATGTGCCGCCTCTAAAGGGGGCAGCTGTCTTGATTCCAGCTGATTGTTGCCAGATCCAATCAACAAAACCTGGAAATCCATGTTTTGATATAAAATTTCCCAATTTTAAGTGTTGGCAACTAATCAGATTTTTAAAGAATCTCTGAGTGAGCCAAATAAAGCCAGTGTGGAAACAAAATATAGGCAGTAGATCACTGGTAGACACTATTAGCTGGTGGAGACAAATGACTAACCAAACGAGAGGGTAAGGGATGTCAAAGCAGCCAGGACAGCACTAGATAAAGGCTATGTGGACAAAAGCAGCTGTCCTGGAGGCCCAGGACCGGCAGGCAACCTTCCCTTCTGGGTCAAAAGGTTCCCATCTTTTTCTCTGAGCCCTGTACCCAAACTCACAGCATCCTGTACTCAGAAGAAGGTGCCAAGCCTAAGTTTCTCTGTCTGAAAGGCTCTTCACTTCCTTTCTCCTAGTAAATGCCTTCTCCTCCACACTTCAGTCCAGACATCTGCTGGGTTGGGGTGGGAGGAGTGGGGAGCCTTCTCTGACCCACCCCCAAAGATATCTGTGCTGGCAGCTCTCAGAGCATGCACTTAGCCACAGGAAATAACGTGTCCATGGTCCATCTCCCCACTCCCTCAAGAGCTTGACCCTGGCTCTCTTGCAGGGCATGGGGTAGGCATCCAGTGGACAGTAGTTGAGATTCTCAGAAAGGTACAGACAGGGGCAGGGGCCATAGCCCAGGGAATGCAGATGGCTGCACATTATGTACGCACTGACTCTCCACCCCGAGCACAGGATGGATATATTATGCAAAGGGCCTCTAGGCTGATTGCATAAGTGATCATAAAGAGCATTAATAAGCAAAAAACGGAAGGAAAGCGGGCTGTTTCTATGCATGGGGTGGGGGAAGGAGAGGTGAAGGAGAAGCAGCAGCCAGCCTGAGGACATAAGCCTTGGTATCCTCAAATGTTCATCAGGTCTGCAACTCACAGGGTAACCATGGTGGACAAGATGGCCTTCACCAAGCTTACGATCTGGGGGTGGAGACTGACTCTAAATATATAATTACACCATGAATTATTTAATTATAGTGGTACTAGGCCATATGGAGAAAGGTGAGCAGCTAGGCCCTAACCCACCAAGTGATTTAACCATTCTTTTCCTTCCTTGTGTTTATTTTTGGGGTGGGACAATAAGGTTATTTATTTTTTTTTAATGGAGGTACCGGGGATTGAACCCAGGACCTCATGCATGCTAAGCATGCACTCTATCCCTGAGCTATACCGCCCACCCCCTCCTTCCTTGTGTTTTAATAATTATTTGATTTCTTTTACTTTTATTAGGTAACCCATTTAACTTACATCATTCAAAATTCAAAAGGCACAAAAAGCCCCAACCCACTGGGCCCTTATCTTGCAAGCAACCACTGTTTGCAGTTTCTCATGTATCTTTCCAGGGATGTGTTTATATTACAACAGAATATACACACGCAAGTATGTGTATATACGTATATGTATATAAACTTTATTTCTCTCTTTTTTTTATACAAGTGGGAGTCTACTGTCCTGCACTTTGCTACATCTTCGATGGATTTTAGAGCTAAAGAAAATGGCATGTGAATTTGGACTTGGAAGATAAGCAGAAGTTCTGTAGGAGAGAGGGAGGAGAGGACCACTCCGGGAAGAGAGAATAACATGTTCTAGATACACCTTGGGAAGTGGCGGAAGGGGGCAGTTCTGCCACGGGCATAGAGCACATGGCTTGCCCAAGGATACAGTCTGGTGGAGGTTACAACGGCCTGGCCCTTGCCTCAGCCTGGATCATCCTAGCCCCAGAGCTCCCCTGAGGATCAGCTGAGGCTGCCGTTTCAAGTGCAGCACAGCCGGGCCTCTTCCTCTGCCCACTCCTGCTCCCCTCACTCCCATTCACCCTAGTAAACCTCCAGCACACACATCTCCATCTCGGAGTTTGTGTCTAGGGAACCTGGCTGAGACAATAAGAAATGGTCCAAGAGCACGAGAGTTGGCGTTTGCCATGCCAGGTTCAAGTCCAGCCTCCCCCTTACTGACGATGTAACTGTGGCCATGTCCTGAGCCTCCATTTTCTATTTATAAAATGAGGACTCTGATACTTAGCCCACTCCCCTGGTGGCCTGGTGTGAGATGATGTGCTGGAAAGCTTGGTAGACAGTGTTGCCATCTTAAGCCATGTTACCACAGTTGAGCCCCGCTCATTTGTCCCATCTCAGCCCTCCCCTTCCACCCTCTGCTCTAGGCTGGCCCCTGGCTACAAAAGCACACTGCTCCTCCCCTTCTCTCATCCCACTTTTCCAGCTCAAGGCCCCCCTCCTCCAGGAAGCCTTCCTTCCTTGATATTCCTGCACTCTCTGCCTCCCTCTCCTCTGGACTCTCAGAGCACCTGGAGTCTCCTCCAAATAATATGTTAATTCAATGCTTCACACCGAAATATCCCCCAGATGAAGAGGAGAAGGGAACTCACATCTCAGGAGATCCTGAAGATGCAGAGCCTAAAGAAGTGGACCCCAAAGATGAAATTAATTCAAAGTCTGATATTTTATTTGTTTATATCTTAGTTCACTCATTTATTCATTCAATAAATCTGCACTGAAAGCCTGCATAACATTGAACAGGGCAGACATGGCTCTTGTCTTCAAGGAACTTAGAGTCCAGTAGGCCCATCTCAGAAATCTATAAATACTGCATTCTGTTCCAAAATATATTCATGTTTATTTTAATATGAAAATTTTCTTTCTCCATTCCACTGTCAAATAAAATCAGCAGTCCAAAAGATAAGTCAGATTTATCTGTGGCTTTTTGGATGCCAGCTGGGTCCACGTATCCCAGTGTAAGAAGTGCAGACCACGCCTCCTGCTTACTTCTGGATTTGTCACAGAGTCTGAGCATCCTGGGTAAGCAAGATGAAGAGTCACCTGGAGATCACCCTAGAGCAATGGATTCCGAACCAGTCCTCACCACCCAAGCGACAATAGGCTAATGTGCCTGCCCAGAAACCATGCCCACCCCCACCCCCATGATCTTCTCTGCCCACACAACCTCAGTTTCTTCAGGCAGCCAGTGGAATACGCTTGACTCCAGAGAGGTAGGACCACTCCTGGGCTCAGAATCAGGACTGAGCTGAAGCAGTCCAACAGACTCACTGCCCTTGGCTGATTCTGACCAATGAGATCTAAGGGGAGGTCGGCTTGCAAGCAAGTGGGAAGGTCTTCTCAAAGACACGTCAAAGCCAAAGCCTTTGTCTCCTTCTTCCTTGCTCCCTCATGGAATGAAGAGGCAGACACGATGCCTGCAGATGTGGCAGCCTGAGGACAAAAGGTCACCATGGGAAGGATGGTGAAAGAAAAGAGCCTGGGTTTCTGATGGTGTCATTCATCCACTCACCAACCAACTCCAGCAATCACCAACCTTTAGATCTCATTGTACGGCAAACACAAGCCCCTATTTGTTTATACCACTGTCAGCAAATATTCTGTAACCTGCAGCCAGATACACTCCGAAGCAATATGGCTTTTTAGAGTGTAAAGAACTTTTGTGTAAATTATTCACTCAGTCCTCACAATGGCTAGGAAGTGTCCACTTTACAGAAGGAGAGTCTATCAACGCATACGATTAAAATCAACACCTATTTGTAATAAAAACCTAGCAAACTAGGAATAGAAGGGAACTTCCTCAACTCTTTAGAATCTATATACCAAAAACCAACAGCAGGCATTATACTTAATGGAAAAAAACTTTAGATACAGGCCCTTTATGATCAGAAACAAGACAAGGCTGCCCACCATCACTGCTAATGTTTACAGATGACTCACTGGGCTGTCAAACCGTGCCATTGCCTGGAGGCAGGAGAGCAGGGCCCAGCTCTGATCTCCTGACTCTCAGTCCTGCTCTCAGCTGAAGGGGCTGTGAGACAGACTGGCATGTGTTTCTAGGACAGAGAACCCACTGTGAATGCCACATGAGCTCTGGGGCCAGAAAGGATAGGGTCTTCCCAGCAGCCACACCTGCCTCACACTGGCCAAGTCCTCCATGTTTGGAAAAAGTCTCTCTCCAGGCTGGAATATTCCTTTCACTGAGTTTCCTGCCCACTGCCTCCTCTTTCTCCCATTGCCCTGGAGATGGAGGAGGAGAGAGGAAGATACTTGGCAGGTGTCTTGCAAGCACCTCGGCCCCGTCTGCTTATCTGCGTCCCTGCCACCTCACCACGGCAAATTGCTTGTTGATAAATGAGGCTATTTAAGAGCGAGTGATGCTGGCATTACAGTTATTAATGAGGACGACGTGGAGAGACGTTTAAGAGCGGCCTGACTGTTCTTACATCCTCCCACCTGTGAGTAATGGGGCCGCTGTGCCACAGGCCCTCGGCCCCCACTTCCAGGCACAGGCCCTGGGAAAACTACAGCCACACTCCATGGTCATGGGAGGGATGGGGAGCCAGAGGATCCCAGAACTATGCCTTCGACAGGAGCACTTGGGCTGCAGGACAAGAGCCAGCACTTCCTCTGGGAGCTCAGGCAGCGAAGATGTAAAAATGTGCATATGAGAGGGCATGTGTGCATGCATGTGTGCACGTGTATACGTGTGCACGTGTGTGTGCAGGAGCATGAACGGGGAAACACAGGTGAGAGGTGTGAGTATATACACTAACAGATTTTTGCTTCACCCAGTCCCAGGACTACAAATTGAATTCTCTAAGCCTCAGTGTCCTCACCTGTAGAATGGGCATGAGAACCACATTCACCACATATAAAGGGCTAAGCCCAGGGATTGGCCCGGAGGACGGATAAGACCTGGGAAAGGGTGGGGAGGTCTCCTTCCCATGGCTGTAACTATTAAGGCAACTTTGCATGTGAGAGTGAGTGCAGGAAGAAGGAGCCAGAGTGATGGAGAGAGATGATGGGTGAAGGATGCTGGGGACGGAGCACAGAAAGGAACAAAAGGAGCAGGGCTGAGCCCCATTGAGGTTGCTCCTGTGTAGCCACACTGGTCATTCAAACATTGAAACACCACATGCCAGTTGAGAAAGAGTGGCTGTCCCAGCCCCCTGCCCTGACCCCTCCACCCCCCCAAAAACTCAATCCTCCCTCCCCAGAGGGTCTGTGGAAACTTCTCCAGCCCCACAGCAGGCCAACATCTGTTCTGCTCAGTGTGTCCCATGCTGGAAAGGTTAGGAAGCATCTCGAAGGTCACCCGTGGCAGGTGTGAGGGTGTGATTTCAGAGCCTGAGCAGTACACGATTATACCAGATGGGTGGCCAAGTCTCAAGGACCAGCCCCTATTAAGGGACCTTCACAGAAAGCAAGGCCCCAGCCCCGGCCCCACATGGAATCTCAGCCTCCGCTGTGTTGTGATTTATTGTTAGGCCCCTGCCTTCCTCCACAGTCAATGCCAGGACAGGTGAGGAGCGTTTCAGATCTTCTGCAAAACCTCTACGGAAGACACTGTGTACTGCACCCCTCAACATCCTTTGTACTAAGACCCACATGATCAATTCCTACTTGAGATTTCCTTCCAGGGAGAAGAGCTGCCTCTATAGATTAATGGGCACATGCTCTGTTGCCTGGAAACACTTCAGCAAGGCTCCCTTTTGGATTTAACTGTCAGGACACTTAGGGCCAAATGCCAACACCCCAAATGTTGTAATCTGCTCAACTCGGGCAACTGAAATCACCTAATCCCTTGGCTTCCCCCAGATCCACTGCAATGTTTTATCCCCCTGAGTCTCCAGCCATGTTAGGCTTTTCCTGTTAAGCCTCCAGGTCCTTTCAGAAGAAATCTGAAATAACCAGCCCAGCAGCACTGATGATACCCCTGACGCCCCACCTGCCCAGCAGCGTGGCCTGGCCTGTGTGGTCCTGGGCACTGGTGCTCCTAACCCATCGGTGTCCTCTTGGGGTGGAGGAGGCAGCCTCTTCCTTGTCTGTGGGGGTCTATCTGCCTCTCCAGGCCTCAGTTGTCTGCCCTGGCCTAGAGGAAAGAAACTTCCCAAGGGGCAGAAACTCTCAGCATCAACTTTGAAGCAGTCCTGTGGTTGAGAGAAGACAGAGAGGTTTCTCCCCTGGGATACCTACCCGGGTGGGTGGGGAGAAGGTAGACTTGCAAAGGCTTCTGGGATCTGAGGTCCTTGATGTACTTTGGAGATTCAATACTAGAGGAGATAAAGAAATGCAAAGGGAGAGGAGGAGAGGAGGGAGGGGAGAGAGAGAAGGAAGGGACTCTCCCTCCTTGAAGGCTTGAAGCCCAGCAGCTGCTGGGAATCAGGCCTTGGGGGTGGGGGGAGCTGACGCACAGAATGGGGACAGCCAGGACTTGCCCCCACATTGCAAAGGGCTTCCATCAAGCTCCTGCTCCTCTGGTGAGGGTGAGTTAATGGGATGGGGACTCAAGCCAGCCCCTGATGCCCCTATGCCTTGCAAGGAAGGGCCGCCCAGGCTCTCCTGGCACTGTCCAGCAACTGAGCTGGCTTGAAACCAGTTTACAGTATCCAACTTCTCCCTGACTGAGGAGAGCATCCTCACCCTGCCGTGGGCTGGCAGGAGCTCATGTGCCCCCAAGCAGGCAAGAGGACCTCTAAGCAGATACAGACCCAGGGCTGACCCAGAGGCCCCCACCACCATCACCTCCCAGACTCGGCTTGGAGAATGAGAGAAAAGCCTTGGTCTCTGGGGCTCAGCTCAGGAAGGCATCACAGAGGAAGAATGGATCCAAGAAGTCCTTCCCTCCTATTAGCTCTCTCCAGCGATTCCCCAGCTCCCAGTTTTATAAAGCTCTCCTCCCTGGTTCTCATGGTCCACTTTCAGACAGAGGTTGGTATTGACTGAACTCTTTGCTGACTGACACCCAGAGGGAAGTGGCAGGTCAGGGCCTGGCCTCCATCACAGGGGCCCCTGATGACCCCAGGTTTACCTAATGTGAGCTCCAAGAAGAGACGCCATTCAGATACTCTCGCAAGCCCTGCTCCCTTGCCTCAGGCTTTGGGGCATTCTGCCCGCCAAATACGCCCCTTCCTTCCCTGTTTCCTGACTCCCAAGGGTGGCTGTGAGTGGGCAGCTGGCTGCTGGACATAGCCCTGTTTCATGTAAGCCTCCAGCTCAAGCCCTCATCCCCGTGCTTGTCTTAGCTGCTCAGCACCCTCTTGGGGTAAAGAACTTTGTCCCTTTTACTGTATCAGTTTATCAAAGATCTCCTTAGAGGCATGTCCTAGACTGTGCAGGGGCCCTGCAGACCCCCAGGAGAAGCCAGTGTACCCACAACAGAGCCAAGGTCCAGGCCTTGGAGCTGCCACCAAGGCCACAGCTGGACAATGACAAGACTGGGAGGTGGGGTTTCCCAGGGGTCTGGAAGGTGCCCCCAATCTCAACTTTAACTCCAGATTCCTGGGCTGTCAGGCTACAAATTTTCACAAACCCATTTTTGACATGCCCACTTGGATATTCTTAGGCTAAAATTGAACCCCTATCTCCTTCTGGGGGGAGGATCCCTAGCAAGCAACAGGAACTCTCTAGCTCCAACAGCCAGAACCGGAAGGCCAGGCCTGATAGCACTACATCCCTTACACATCACCCCCACAGCCAGCCCTTCAGCAAGTGCGGCTGAGTCTACCACCCAAATGTGCCCCCATCTGCGTCCTTCTCCCAGTGTGAGCAGGGACCACAACTGCTTTCTACCTGGTCTCCTTGCACTCATTTGGTCTCCTCCAACCTCACCTCCACTCAGCATCTCAGCCCCATACTTTCCCTTGACAAAGGACACAGTGGTTTCCCACAAGATGCCTGGTGCAGGCGAAAGCTCCCTCCCGCCTCCGCGCCTTTGCTTTTGCTGCTGTCCCCACTGGGACCACTCTCCTCCCTCCTGCCCTTGGTCTTATCACTTCCAAGTTGTCCCTCAAGTCTCGCTCAGACGTACTCCCTGGGGGGACACCGTCACTGACTGCCCCTAGAGCAGGCCCGCAGGGACTGCCCAGATCCCACCTCATTTGTGAGGTGGTCCGGTTAATGTGGGCTCCCTCACTGCATCGTCAGACCCAGGAGAGTAGCGTCATGTCTTGCTCACCGCTGTCAACCCAGCACACACCGTGGCGCACAGCAGGACTTCATAAATGCCGGCTGAACACAGTACTGCAGAAATGACATGACACAACTGAAGACCAATGGCACTACACCGAAGTGGGTAAGCACGCTGCAGAGTGAACCCCTGTGTCCTCCAGGCCACCTGTGGCAGGCATGCACTTACCACTTCTTGATATTCTTGTGTGACTCCTTATTCCCCATCCCCCAGCTCCTGGGTGGATGTGCACTGGGTCTGGACAACGGGACACAGAGGCAGTGCTGTGTGTCACTTTCCTGCCCAGAATGCAGAGGGGCAGAGGCGAGTCCTCCTCACCCTTCCTTCCTTGCTGTGGCCAACTGTAGAGGCCATGTACTGAGATGGTGGCAGAGCCATGAGATCCAAGCGGCTGCATCACTGAATCCCTGTGTGCGGGCCAGGTGCCCAGTCACCCAACTAGCACTTTGTGTGAACGAGGAGATCTGTTGTGCTGAGCCCTTGAGGTGATACTGGTAAGCATGTGATCTCAGCTACGTGTCTGTCCAGTAGCTCTCAATGCCCTCGTGGGTGAACAAGGGCACTTATGCACGTGTCCGCACACACGCACACAACCTCTTGTGGTGCTCTCACAGCAGTGTATGCACCTTCCTGCACCCCAGTTCCAGGCCCCCAGGTCTTCCCCTCACCCTGGCCATCAGCCCTGATTCTCACCTGACCCCCAACTCTCTAATGTCTTGGCAGCTGCAGGCCCTCACATGAATCATGAGCAGTGATTATTTAAGGTGTGATGCTTCCCAGGAGCATTTTATTTTTTAAAGAATCAAAATTTTAAAGACCCAAAGGAATGAGACCCTGATGGTGGAGTTTCTGGCACTGACAGGAGCAGGGACACTTTCCTGACTCAGGAGAACCCATCCTGATCCTTCTGGCCCCTCACAAAGTCCCCCAGTAGAGGGCAGGCTCACCCTTGACCTCATCCCCTTCCCGCTACTCCTGCTCTCTTAAGGGACTCAGCTCACCCCCAACCCTCAACTACTTAGACAAACTTTCCAAAGGCTTCCACCCTGCGGGCTTCCCAAGGAACCTGGAGGAACTATTCTTTGAGACAGAAGAGAGAGAGGATGAAAGAAATGAGCACGGGAAACCCCAACATAAGTGTTGCCTTCCACTCTCCCTTCACGTGGGCCCATTGGAGATCAGTCTTAGATATACCCGAGTTTGAATCCTGCCCCCTTTGTCTGCTGTGTGACCCTAGCCAAGGCACTTAACCTCTCTGAGCCTCATCTATATAATGAGGCCAATCATTCTTGCTTCTTAGAGTCTTTCTGAGGATTAAGTTAAAAAACACCCCTGAAAGTCCCTGCCTTAAAGCAGATGCTCAGTAAATGGCCATTCCCTTCTCTCCCCCAAACCAAAGCCATTAAGTCTCCACATGACCAGTGAACAGACATAGAACCAAGGGGACTGATAAACCAGCCCACTGCCTTCCCAGCCTCTCCATTCTTGAAAAAGGAGAGAGAGAAAAAAGACTTCTTTTGTGGTCAAGTTTTTGGGGATAGTCTCTTAGATTTCTCCACAGCCTCTGGGATTACTAATGTACTACGGAATGTAGGGTGCCCCTCTGCTATGGACAGCAGTACCAAAGACCAGTGAGAAACATGGTGGGGAGAGGGAGGCATGGCACCCCAAAATCTGCCCCAATAGCATCCAATGGAGTACCCGAGGACTACGTGTACCCAGCACAGAACCAGGTCCAGGAGATGTCAAGATAAGCCAGGTGCAGTCAGAGTGGCAAAGAAACCCCCATAACAAGCCCTGTCAAGCAGGACAGTCCAAGAGATCAGAGAGGGGGAACTCACTGTGATGGAGTAAGGTGGTCATAGAATCCAAGAAGACAGAGCCTTGAAGGATAAGAAGGGAATAGCAGGAGATGGGATACAGGGTAAGGATTCCTGGCAAAGACAAATGCATATGCAAAGGCCCAGAGGCATGAGGTTGTATGATGTGTCAATACAACTAAGACCCCGGGTATGGCAGGAGTGGAGGGGGCAGTGAAGCAGCAATAAGAGACGAGGTTAAGAAGCTGAGAGAGGTGGAGTGGGCCTGGATCAGGAACTGCCCTGAATGCCAGACTAAGAAGCTTCTATTTTATCTTATTGGCAATAGAGAGCTACAGAAAGATTTACATATATATATATATATATATATATATATATATATATATATATATATATATATGAAATTTAAAGTATAATTTATAAAATCATAAAATATGTATTTTAAATTGTGGCAAAATATACATAACAGAAAATTTACCATTTTAACCATGTTGAAGTGTACAGTTCAGTGGCATTACGTACATTAAGTACGTTCACAGCATTCTGCAACCATCATCACCATTAAATAATAACTCTGCATTCCCCCACCTCAGGCCCCATAACCACCCTTCTACTTTCTGTCTGTGAAGTGGACTATTCTAGGTTATCTTATATAAGTGGAGTCATACAATATTTGTCCTTTCGTGACTGGCTTATTTCACTTAGTATATGTCCTCAAGGTTCATCCCTGTCATAGCATGTGTCAGAATTTCATTTCTTTCGTCAATTGTTTCATTGTGGAAAAATAAACATAAAATTTTCTATTCTAACCATTTTTAAGTGCACAGTTCAGCAGTACTAAGTATATTCACATTTTTATACAACCATGATCCCCTTCCACCTGCAGAACTCTTTTCATCTTGCAAAACTGAAACTCTATATCCATAAAACAATAGCTATGGAAAGATTTTAAAGTAGAAAAGTAACCTAGCTTCATTTGTACTTATAAAAAGAGACTTTTGGGGGAAAAAAACTGCAAAATACGTAAACATGTGGTGGCCAAACAATATGGTACTAAACAACCAGTGGATCACTGAAGAAATCAAAGATACCTGGAGACAAATGAAAACAAAAACACAACAATCCAAAATCTATGGGATGCAGAAAAAGGAGTTTAAGAGGAAAGTTTATAGCAATCTAAGCCTACTTCAGGAAACAAGAGAAATCTCAAACAAACAACCTAACCTTACAACTAAAGGAATTATAAAAAGAACAAACAGAAGCCAAAGTTAGTAGAAGGAAAGAAATAATAAAAATCAGAGCAGATATAAATGAAACAGAGACTGAAAAAACAATAGAAAAGATCAATGAAACTAAGAACTAGTTCTTTGAAAATATAAACAAAATTGATAAACCTTTAGCCAGACTCACCAAGAAAAAAGAGAGAGGGACCAAATCAGTAAAATTGGAACTGAAAAAGGAGAAGTTACAACCAATACCACAGAAATACAAAGGATCACAAGAGTGTACTACAAAAAACTGTATGCCAATAAAATGGACAACCTAGAAATGGACACACTCTTAGAAATGTACAATCTCTCAAGACTAAACCAGGAAGAAATATAAAATATGAACAGACCAATTATAAGTAATGAAATTGAATCAGTAATAATGAAAAAAACAAACAAACAAAACCAACTCCCCACAAACAGAAGTCCAGGACCAGATGGCTTCACAGGTCAGTTCTACCAAATATTTAGACAAGAGTTAACACTTATCCTTCTCAAACTATTCCAATAAAGTTCAGAGAAAGGAATGCTCCTGAATTCATTCTACAAAGCAAGAATCACCCTGAAACCAAAACCAGACAAAGATATCACAAAAAAAGAAAATTACAGACCAATATCACTGACGAACATAGATGCAAAAGTCCTCAACAAAATATTAGCAAATCAAATTCAAAAATATATTAAAAAGATTATGCACCATGATCAAGTGTATGATCATGGGAGGCTGATTCAGTATCCGCAAATCAATCAATATGATATACCACATTAACAAATTGAAGAATAAAAATCATTTGATCATACCTCAACATAATAAAGGCCATGTATGATAAGACCACAGCTAACATCATACTCAATGGTGAAAAGCTGAAAGCATTTCCTCTAAGATCAGGAACAAGACAAGGATGCCAACTTTCACCACTTTTATTCAAAATGGTATTGGAGTCCTAACCACAGCAATCAGACAAAAAAAAGAAAGAGAGAGAGAGAAGAAAGAAAGAAAGAAAGAAAGAAAGAAAGAAAGAAAGAAAGAAAGAAAGAAAGAAAGAAAGAAAGGGAATGCAAATTGGAAAGGAAGAAGTAAAATTGTCACTGTTTGCAGATGACATGACACTATACATAGAAAATCCGAAAGACACCACCAAAAAACTACTAGAGCTCAGCAATGAATTTGGTAAAGCTGCAGGATATAAAGTTAATATACAGAAATCTGTTGCATTTCTATATACTCACAATGAACTATCAGAAAGAGAAATTAAGCAAACAATCCTATTTACCATTGCATCAAAAAAAAAAATAAAATAAAATACTTAGGTATATATGTAACTAAGGAGTTAAAAGAACTGTACTCTGAAAATTATAAGACACTGATGAAATTAACTGACGATGACACAGATGGAGAGATATATCGTGCTTATGGGTTGGAAGAATTAATATTGTTAAAATGACCATACCACCAAAGGCAATCTATAGAGTCAATGCAGTCCTTCTCAAAATACCAATGGCATTTTTCACAGAATGAGAACAAATAATTCTAAAATGTGTATGAAAACACAAAAGACTCTGAATAGCCAAAGTAATCTTGAGAAAGAACAGAGCTGGAGGTATCATGTGCCCTAACTTCAGACTATACAACAAAGCTACAGTAATCAAAAGAGTGTGGTACTAGCTAAAAAATAGACATTTAGATCAATGGAAAAGAATAGACAGCCCAGAAATAAAACTGCACACTTATGGTCAATTAATCTATGACAAACAAGGCAAGAATATACAATGGAGAAAAGACAGTCTCTTCAATAAGTGTACTGAGAAAACTGAATAGCTACATGTAAAAGAATGAAATTAGAAAAGTTTCTCATACCATATACAAAAGTAAACTCAAAACGGATTAAAGACCTAAATGTAAGACATGAAACCATAAAACTCCTAGAAGAAAACATAGGCAGATTACTCTTTGACATGAATTATAGCAATATTTTTTTATTGAAGTATAACTGATTTACAATGTTGTGTTAGTTTCTGATATATAGCATAGTGATTCAGTTATACATGTACATATATATTCCTTTTCATTATAGGTTATTACAAGCTACTGAATCTAATTTCCTGTGTCACATTGTAGAAACTTGTTTATTTTATATGTAGTAGTTTGTACCTATAGCATTATTTTTCTGGATCTGTCATCTAAGGCAAATGAAAGAAAAGCAAAAATAAACAAATGGGACCCAGTTAAACTTAAAAGCTTCTGCAGAGCAAATGAAACCATTGACAAAACAAAAAGACAACTACTGAATGGGAGAAAATATTTGCAAATGATATGACCAGTAAGGGTTAATACCCAAAATATATAAACAGCTCATATGACTCAATATCAAAAAATAAGCAACCCAATTAAAAAATGGACAGAAGACCTGAAAGATTTAAGAAGACATACACATGGCCAACAGGCACATGAAATGATGCTCAACATCACTAATCATCAAAACCACAATGAGACATCACTATACCTGTCAGAATGACTATCATTAAAAAGACCACAAATAGCAAATGTTGGCAAGGACATGGAGAAAAGAGAACCTTTGTACACTGTTGGTGGGAATATAAATTGGTGCAGCCACTATAGGAAACAGTATGAAGGCTCCTCAAAAACTAAAAACAGAGCTACCATAGGATCCAGCAATTCCACTCCTGGGTATATATATGAAGAAAACAAAAACACTAATTCAAAAAGATACATGCACCCTAATGTTCACAGCAGCATTATTTACAATAGCCAAGATATGGAAACAACCTAAGTGTCCATCAACAGATGAATGGATAAAGAAGATGTGGTATATGTATACAATGGAATACTACTCAGCCATAAAAAAGAAGGAAATGTTGCCATTTGCAACAACATGGACGAACCTGGAGGGTATTATGCTTAGTGAAATAAGTCAGACAGAGAAAGACAACTACTGTATGTTATCACTCTTATGTGAGTTTTAAAAAATAAAACAAATAAATGAATATAACAAAACAGAAACAGACTCACAGATAGAGAGAACAAATTAGTGGTTACCAGTGGGGAGAGGAAGGGGGAAGGAGCATGATAGGGGTAGGGGATGAATAGGAACAAACTACTATGTATAGAATAAATAAACTACAAGGATATATTGTACAGCACAGGGAACATAATCAATATTTTATAACAACTTTAAATGGAGAACAATGTATAAAAATTTTGAATTACTATGTTGTACACCTGAAACTAATATAATACTGTAAATCAACCATAAGTCAGTAAAATAAATAAAAAGATTTTCTGGCAGTACTGTAGAAGATAGATTTATGTGGGCAGACACTGAAGACAAGGAGACCAGTTGGGAAGTTATGAAACCCAGGCCATGTATAGCAAATCAGTTTCACCTCAGCACCAATTCTGATAGATTGGTAGTGGCTGCCTGGGGTACTGTGCTGAGAAGAGAAAAGGTCCAACAATTGACTAATGATGTCTGGCATGGGCACAGGATAAGAGAAATGTGATATGAGTGCTAGTGATTTACCAATCCTGGGCTAAGCAGAGATGACAAGAGCCAAGCATAGAAAGAAAGGACAGGCAGTGTGAGAGAGATTTCAGAAGTAAAAACAGCAAGACTCAGCTCTGGAGGTAGTTTGCAAAGCTGGACCTTACACCTGGTAACTGAAGCCAGGGGAGGGGTGAGGACCAGGGTCAGGGTTGTAGAGGGTGTGGGGAAGTGGATTGAAGACACAGGCCTGAGGAACACCAACATTCAAAGAGGAGCCAGGAGGAAGGCAACTAGGAATGGTCAGAGAGGACGGAGGGGACTCTGGGAGAGAGGAGGGAGAAGTGGGAGAGGTTGGCCATGTGAGATACTGCACAGAGGCTCTCATTCAAGGTCAAGAGTAAAGCAGCCCTGACATTCCCAGGGCCCCTCTCTGTCAAAGTCTTCTTCCTAGGCTCTTTTAGAGAATGTTCTCACTCTGAAGCAGCCCTGAAGGAGGGGTGTTCCCACTCCTGAGGAAGAGGCAATAGGCCAAGCAGGCAAAGGAAGGGGATGCTTTAAGATCCCACCAATGCTCGAGGTGAGATCACACAGGTGTTTGCTTTTTATTTCTTTAGCTTGTATATTCAGGTTCTTTTCACTCTTCTGTCTATATATTTTCACAAAAGTAAAAATATGAATTTTAAAACAGGCACAGAGGGGACGAAGCTGAGCAGACAAACCCTCTCTGCACTGCACCGTGTCCCCTCCCAACACCGCCTCTGTCCCCTCAGCCAGGCCAGTGGTTTTCCATTTGGCAATGAAATGTCTGTTGTAGCCCTGAATCTCTGTAGAGAACTCTGAAGAACAAACTGGAGCTGGAGACACATCTTCCCTCCTTCCTGGCCTCTCACACAGTTACCTGCTGTGTGTGCTATTGTCCATGCACAGCTACAACCAGTTCCCATCCAATGAAATCCCCAAAGCTCTATAAGCCCCTAGGGGGTGAGAGCTGCGTAAACATAGCCAGAGGGCGGAGGACCTCGGAAATCATCTCAACCACCTGAGATGCTAAATCAGGCTCCATCTCACAGGCTGACGTCCCTCCACCCACCTCCAGTCTTCTGGAACCCAGGCATGGAACCGGCGCCTGTTCACCCTGAGCTCCCAGCCTCTACCCTTCCGGTCCTGCACTCCAGGCTGCTGGCTCAATCCCACCCACCTCCAGGCACTGGCCAGATCGTCCCCACCTTTCCCCTCTCCTTCATACCCCTACTCCCAGCCCACCACCCTCTTCAGGCAAAGCCAGAGGGAGGCGGGGACCCCTCTGGTGATGGATGGGCCACGCACTGTTTTCACTTGTCACACGGGTATACGGAATGACAGACCTTGGGAACCAGGCATTAATACTGAAGATTTATAGTCAAATCTGTCACGGCTGAAGGCACTTCCCCCAAAGTTGGCTCGGCCTGAAGGTCGCTTTTCCGAGGTGATAAGTGCAAAAAAGATGTCCTTGCCTTCTCCCCTGGGCCCTCCCCCTCCCAAGCAAGAGCTCAGGCAGCACAGGAAGACTCCGAGGACAGGAAGCAGGAGTGGAACTTCTCCATTGTCCCCATACTCCCTCCCTTCGTACCCTCCCTCTCCTGCCATGATCCTCAAATATGTATACACATGGCTGGGAGGGGCCAGGGAGGGCCAGGGGAGGGCAGAGGGGCAGAGGACACTGCTGGGAAGCTCCTGGGGACAGCACTGGGTGCCCAAGGGCCGATCCAGGTGAACCACCTCTCTGGCTCCCCGGAAGTGATGGCTTGGGGTGGTGAGGGAAGGAGAGAGCTATGCCTGGCCCAGGTAAAGTGGCGCTGCTCAGAACAACATCTGAGAACTAGGAGCTGCCCCGAGGAGCCTGGAAGGGGAATAAATCATTGCTCCAGTCTTCTGAGTGAGGGGCAGAGGTCAACGCCTATCCACTCACCAAATTATTTACCCAGAGCCTCCAAGGATCATAGAATAGAAGAGCTAAGAAGGCCCTTAGAGACTGACCAGGCCAATGGCCCCATTTTACAGATGGGGAAACTGAGTCTCAGAGAGGAAATATAAGTATCCAAGTGCATTCATTCATTTGACAATTACTGGCACTGCACTGGGGGCTTAGCCTATCAGCTAGGACTCTTGGCCCACTGTTTGCTCCAGGGAAAGCCCAGTACTGGCACAGAGTGGAGCACAAGGATGCCTAAAGCAGAGACAGGATTTAAGCATGTGGATCCTGAAACCACACTGGGAAAGTTAAGAACAATGATCATGGGTAATGCATTGGGTCATCTCACAGTGACCCCAAGAGTAATGTTATTTTCCCCATTATACCAAAGAGGAAACTGAGGCATAGGTCTAATGGCTTCTAGTTGTCAGAACCTAGGATCCACCTTCTAACCACCATGCTCCACTGTCTCCCGGGAAAAGGCAATCTGGCAAACACTGTCATAGACAAGCCTTGATTCGCTGCCAGTGCTTGGCCAGTGAGGATGGGGCTCTCTAAGACGGGAAAGGGCTCCGAGGGCTTCCTGGAGGAGATGGTAGAGGCGTTAGAATGGAAGCAGAGCCTTCCTAATAGGAAGCCTCCCAGACTGAGGGCTAGCAGGTACACATTCTGACCTATCCCTGAGGGACTTGCCAATAGGCCCCACCCAGGGACTCCCCAGCGATGGGGACCACTGGGCTCTCATCAGTAGAACAAGCTGGCAGGGTCAGCTTGGCAGCACAGGCTGCACTGGCAGCTGGTGCCCCAGCACTGTGGTGAGGGGGCGGGGGAGGCAGCGGGTGCCAGCATCCTGAACTCCAGAGCCTGGCACGTCAGCGGTGCCGTTCCTGGGTTATAGATGAGCTAAATTAGCTGTGACGCTCATTAGCGGCAGCTCCTAATTAGTGAAAATTAATATTGGCTTTGATAAAGACATTGGCGCCAGCTCTCCAAGGCAGAAGCATTATCGACCTTGTCAGCAGGGCTAACGAGTGGGTAAGTGGAGGCGACAGGGTGTCTGGGAGTAGGCAACAGGTCACCCAGGGAGCAGGCACAAGGTTCTCTGGGGCACTGTCCCTCTACAGCTCTCAGTCCTGGGGACAGGGCCATGAACCTTCCCCCTGGGGACTCGCGCGACCCTCCAGCAGTCCTTCTGCATCAGAGAGCCTGTAGGATCCCCTGGCAGATCAGTCCCAGGGATGGCTAGCACAAGAGCCAATGAGACTTCACCTGTAACAACTATCTTTAATGTTGTTTGGCTATTATGTGCTCCAGGCAGCGTATTAAACATTTTCACCTGTATTTAGTGCTCCCCAAATCCCTGGAAGTAAATACTTTTATTACTTCCATTTTACAGAAGAGGAAAACTGAAGCTCCAGGCAGTTGAGTAACTTGCCCTGGGGACATATGAGTATCAGGATTTGAACTCAGGCAGTCTGAGTCCAGAGCCATGCTCATGACCTCTGTACTCTACTGGCCCTCCTCTCAACCCCATCCCTGAAAGAAGCGATCTGGAGGTCAAACAATATAGCACACCCAGCATTTAACACTGTATCTGGCACATAGTGGGTGATCAACACTTGCTTAAAAATGAACAAATGAATAAGCTGAGGGAGCTCTTAGTTCTTCCAGAGTGTTTACATGTATTTACATTTTACATCTTCTTTCCCAATCTATTTAGTACTATGGAGAACCTGCATTTCAATTTGGGGCCATTTCTCCTGAAACTGCTCAGGACAGAATCCACTCTGTATTCCAGAATGCTGCTTCTCTGGCAGGGGCAGGGGCACCCAGAAGCACCCCTTCTTCTCAGGCAGTGACTGGAAGCCTGGAGGACTCGGGTCACCCAGGCCCCAGCTATGCTGTTGCCAAGTGACCAGCTCTGGGCCTTGTCCCTCAGGCCCGCTGGGAGGTAACTAGGCGGATGTGGCTTCTCTTCTCCCAAGTCCCTGCTCCCCAGCTGGGGACCCTGAGTCCCACCTCGGGTAATGAAGAGAAGTAACAGATACATCTATTTTTAATCCAAATAAAGGGAAAATGTTTGCCACCATGGAGTTTATAAAAATAACAATGCATTATTCGGGCATTAATAACAATAAAGATGTCAAACTGTCAGATAAGAAGTTAATCTCATTTGAGCACAATTAAAGAAGCTATTACGCCACCACCTGGGGCCACTTTGGCTTTTAGCACTCAGCAGGCTTAATCGATAAAGGGGCCAGGCCAAGAGCACGGGAGGCACTGGCGCTGCCCGCCTGCTCAACCCATCACACCACCGCTCCCTCAGTGACCCCAGTGCAAGGACACAGGCCCCGCTTAGCTGTGGAATTCCTGGCAGGACTTCAGGGCCAAAGGATGAAGGCAGAGCAAGTCTGCATGCCTTCCATTCACCGTGACTTCCTGGGACCAATGATCCCGGGGCCAGTCCTTGGTACCAGCAGGGGGGCCCCTGCCCTCAAGTCCTTGACAGTCTGAGAGGGTCCAACCAAGAAGAGAGAAGCACTGTCAGTGTGGAGTAGAGAGGGACTCCAATGCAGCAAATCGGTCACATGGGTGATGGATGGAGGAGATGAGAGGCCAAGCAGGGGATGGTGCAGTGACCCAGAGATCAGCGGCAGCAGGAAGTCACCACTGCTGGTTCTGCATGTAAGGGCCAAGGAAGGAAGCAGCATTTCCAAAGCCAGCAGGCCATCGTCACCTGGTGGGAGCTGGAGCCACCACCCAAGCAGTGTATATACCCTTTCTCCTGCCCTCCAGTCTCCTGCTGGGACCTTCCATTGGCTAAAACCAGATGGAAGCCAGTGGACCTGGGAAAGGCAGCTCCCTGTGATTCTGGGCAGAGCTGCAGAGGCCAAGAATGGATCCAAGAGCAAACAAGCCCAGGACTGGCCCAGGGTCCAGCCCTGAACTTTAATCACCCACCATTTACTGAGCACCAAATCCATTCCAGATGTACCTGTGGGTATGGGGCATATGAACACAGATTAGAAGTCATACTGGCCCTCAAAGCAATTACTGCCCAGTGAACACATAAACAGACCATTTCCATGTAATGTGATAGGTGCAAGGCTGTATCACAGGCCATGAGAGGCCAGGTGACAAACTCTGAGGAAGGAATTCCAGGAAGGCCTCCTGGAAGAGAGACGGTGTGAGACGGGTGAAGGAAAAGAAAGAGGAAAGGAAACCCAAGGAGGGCGTATCAGGCAGCAGGAAGTGTGTGAATGAGGCACTGAGGTGGGAAACAGCAGAGCATGGGGTGGGCACATGACAGTGGAGGTGCCTCTGGTCCTCCTAGCGCAGCTGCCAGGGCACAGCTGGGTCTCTGCGTCCTGAGCCAGGCAGGTGGCCAGCCTGGGGACAGTGACCTGGGTATCACTGGCTTGGGGTGGTCATGGAACAAATGGAGGGGGAGATCCCACCATGGAGAGCATGTAAAGGGGACAGAGGCCACAGTCCTGGGAAGCACTGCCCAGGGGGAAAAGGAGACCAAGAAGGAGCCACCACAGAGGCAGGAGAGGAGCAGGAGGGCACCTGGAGGACAGTGAGTCAGGTCACAAGGAACTACAAGTCAAACACTGTGAGGGTGAGGTCTGAAAACTGCCCCCTAATCTGGGCAAGGGAAGGCACTGGCTGGCCTTAGGGTGAGGTGTGTGTGTAAGTGCCATGTGGGGGCAGGAGCCCAACTGCAGAGGATCAGGAGTAAACAGGAGACTGAGGTCAAGAGCGAGCATGTATAGACCCCCCATCGAGAAGCCTGGCTGCCCGAGCCATAAATTAAACTGCTCTTCAAAAGACACTGCTTCAGAGAATGAACAGACAAGCCACAGACTCGGTGAAAGGATTGGCAAATCAACATCTGATAAAAGACTCCAGCCAGAATACATAGAGAATTCTCAAAACTCAATCATAAGAAAACAACTTGCTTTGCAAAAATGGTCAAATGATTTGAATAGCTACTTCACCAGAGTAGATATATGGATGGCAAATAAGCACAAGAATATAGATTCCACATCATTAGCCATTAGGGAAATGCCAATTAAAACCACAATGAGATACCACACGCACCTACTAGAATGACTAAAATTCAAAATACCTCCCGTAAGTCACCAGGGTCGGGGGGCAGGAGAGAATGGAGTTATTGTTTAATGGGTAGAGAGTTTCTCTGTGGGACAATGAAAATGTTCTGGAAACAGTGGTGATGGTTGCACAACATTGGGAATACCCTTAATGCTACTGAATTTTTTATTTAAAATGGTTAAGATGGTATATTTTATGTTACATATATTTTACTATAAAAAAAAAAAAGACCTCGTGAGCCAAGTGCTAGTGAGCGTGGTGAGCGGTGCAGCTGAGTGGGACTGGGATGTGGTGCGACCACCTTGAAAAACAATTTGGCAGTTTGTTAAAAAGTAAAACATACACATACGACTCAGCGGTCCCACTCCTAGATTTTTCCCTAGAAATAAAAGCGTACATCCACACAAAGTACACAAATGTTCATGGAGGTCTTACTTGGAACAGCCTCAAACTGGAAACAACCCCAATGTCCATCAACAGGTGAATGAGTAAACAAATTGTGGTCTTTGTTTGGAATACAACTCAACAGCAAAGAGGAACGAACTGTTTCGTACACAATATGAATAGATTTCAAAATAATCACACTGAGAGAAAAGAGACAGACAAAAAGTACATACCGTATTATTCCATTTACATTAAATTCTGGAAAGAGCAAACTAATCTATAGAGAAAGCAGTGGTTATCTGGGGAGGGAAGGTGGTGGGGGGGAGAAGGAAGGATTTAGAAAGCGGCACAAGAAAACTTTTGGGGGTGATGGATCAGTTCGGTATCTTGACTGTGGTAATGGTTTCAGGGGTACATACACATCTCAAAATGTATCAGTTATACACTTTAAATGGTATCATTTTTCATATGTCACTTATACCCCAATCATGCTGTAGAGAAGTTTGTTTTTAAAAAAGAGCTTGGGTGAAACAGAAAGGAAAGACAGTGGAGGGAGCTTCAGGGTCCAGGAGAGTTGCGTTTTAGGATAGAAGGGACATGAGCCCTGCTTCGGGGCTCTTGAGGGGCAAGGGGACTGCTGAGTCCTCCTCAGGCCCACAGAGAGGGAGCCTAGGGGAAAGTCAACCCCTGAGAGCCAGTGTGAGGGGAGACAGCATCCTGAAGGCAGGTGGGGGACACAGATGAAGACTGTGTCCAGGGAGTAGGGGCAGTTCTGGGAGAGGCAGGGAGCGGCGGGTGTGAGCATGACGTTATCCACTCCTCCCCATCCTCCCCAGCTCCTGCACTAGAAGTGAGGGTCGACTGTACGAAGGTCTTGTTTGCTACAGAATCAATGTTCCAGGTCAGAGATGTCCTGCAGAGCTCTGGGGACTGACTACAAAGCCAGAGCCCCTCCCCTTCCCGAAGGCAAGACTCTTCTGTGCTCACTCCATCCCTCTCGGCTTGCCCCTCATGACTGCCCTTGTCCAGCCTGCGTGGCCATGGTTGGCTGAGAAGTGGCAACAGAAGCCCTAGCAGGTCTGGACCCTTAGACCTGCTGGGCAGCTCCAGCGCCCTGTGGGGCGGGGCGTCCTGTGGCTCCACAGATTCATTTAAGGACTCTGTGGAAGGCACACACTGGTGAGTCTCAAAGTGTGCTCCCCAGACTGGCAGCATCAACATCAGCGGTAAGCCGGTGAGAAATGCAAATTCTCAGCCCCACCCGACCGCTGAATCAGGAACACTGAGCATGGGGACCCAGCAATTCATGTTAGCAAGCCTTCCAGAGGATTCTGATGCACATGAAAAAGTCTGAGAAGCACTGGTGTACAATATCCACCCTCAAAATGTTCTTTAAGTTCACACTTTCATGTTTGTCAGCTTAGCTCGCTGGAACTAGATAGCTGTTCCCAGCGACCCCAACCCCAGGATCCTTCTCTCTCCCTCTCTGGGGTCTCCAAAGGGGCTTGTTCAGCCATTTCGTCTTGTGCCAGCCCCTCCTCACCCCTCCTCCTAACAGGCCCCACAAAGGAAAAAGAGCCAGTGTCCTTTAAGTAGTAATAACCTCAGAGCACACGCGGCACCACAAGGGCTCCCAGACTGCCCTTCTCGTCCCCAGATTCCAACTTCCTAATAAATAGCAGCCTCCAAGGTGGACTGTGACCCCGTGGGGGTGTGTGAGCACACACATGCACACAAACACACACACACACACCTCACTCTGTCTCGCCAGTGGGCTCAGATGCTCCAAGTAGGTAGCTACAAATGAAGCAAAATACAAAATTAAGAGGAAGTCATCCACTCTTACACACACACACACACACCACACAAGAGGAGACACACACACACACACCACACAAGAGGAGAGATGTGTTCACAAACAGGGCACCACCCCACAAAGACACACCAGTACACACAGACACATGGACAGGGACATACGCTTACATGTGTGTCTATGCACACACAGGCAGGGACCCATATGCACAAGCACACACATGGCCAGAGACAGACACACATGGGCAGGGACACACACAGGAATAGGGACACACTTATACTCACACACATTGGCACAGGGACAGGGACACATACACACAAGGGACAGGAACATATACACATACACACAGGGACAGGGACACACTCACACACACAGGAATAGGGGCACACACACACTTACACACTGGCACAGGGACACACACACAAGGGACAGAAACACACACACACAAACACAGGACACACACACACACTCTGAGTTCTATATTTTTATTTTGTTATAATTAATGTACATTTGAACCAGCACAGGTGGCGAGTGGCGGCTGCATTTCAGACAATGCAGCGTTATACTTTTCCACGTGCTTCCACTCACTTTGAGACAGGGACACACACACACACGGGGCCACATATGCACACACAGGGCAGGTCTTGCCCCTGCAGGAGGGGGCCCTGGACAGGGAGAGGAGCTCAACCCCTCTGTCTTTGACTGTCTCAGAGGGGACGAGCAGGCTTTTCTGAGACGTTACCTTCTGAACATCCTACCCCTGCCACCCTCGGGAGGAAAATTACGACTTTCTCAGGGAGGAGTTTTTTTATTTTCTGTGTTTTTCTTTCTCCCCTCGTCCAGCGCACAGCACTAATTTATGACTATTTTCCCAAGTCCACTGAAGTAAGAGGGTAATGGCTTTCAGCCGTTTGCTTTTTCTCACCTGTCATTCACCGCCGGCGACCTGACAGGACTGTAGACAATGTTCCAATCACAGGGGCTGGGTTTTTTTCCCAGGGAAGCAAAGAATTCATAGTGGCCGTGGGGAGAGTTATTTCATTCCTGGATGGAACAGCATCAGGTAAACAGCTGTAAAAATTCATAACCAGCAGGGCTGCCTCTTGGCCCCCAGGGCCCCGGCTCTGAGCTGGCCCGGCTGGGGTCCGGGGAGCTGGGTGGTAATCAATGACTCAGAGCCCTCGGGCTCTATTACCCCAACTCCAGCCTCTCGACCTCAGTAGGTCACGCTGCCGCTTTGTACCGGAAACGTTCTACCTGCTACTTGGAGAGAGGGTTCTTTGTCCTCAGGGAAGAGGGACGATGGCCAGGCATGGAGAGCAGGGGTCAAGAAACCAGGCGTTCCCTTGGGGGCCCACCTGTCCCCAGCCGAGTGGCTATGGGCAGGTGCTGAGGTTCAGTTGCCCATTTGAAGAACAGAGACACTGTGTCCCAGCGCTGTCCAACCAAATGTGCAGTGAAAACGGAATCACTCTCTGCGCTGTCCCAGACAGCAGCCACACAACATGTACAGCTACTGATCATTGAAATATGGCCAGGGTGAATGAGAAACTGAGTTCTGTATTTTTATTTCATTGTAATTAATGTACATTTAAATAGCCACAGGTGGCAAGTGGCTGCTGCATTTCGGACAATGAAGCGTTATAATTTCCACGTGCTTCAAGTGTCTCATGTGGACAAGAACAGAGATAGGATTACATGTCCTGATCCTAGGTTGTTTGAGGATTGAATGAAATGGCGCATAGAAAGCCTTGGCACCTCCATAAATGACAGCTCTTAACTAACTCTACAGGACACGGTCAGAAGGAAAGGAGGGAAGGGGATTTGAACTCAGGAGTGCCTGGTTATAACAGCACTCTAAGTGACTTACCTTCCTGCCATTAGTTTTCAGTTTAACTAGTAGGGAGATCTAGCTATCACCAATGAAGGGCACATGAGACACGTAACCAGGGTGAGAAACTAATGGCCATGAGAAGTCCTGTGGTCCTGCACTACCATCCCGCTCCGCTCCCTCCACCCCTGACCCCTGTTCCTCATTTAGCATCACCCAGATGTGTAAAGGTGAGGCATCACCCAGGCTCTGGCACAGTGGGGCCTGAGGAACTGCTTCTGGATGAGACAAGTCCTTATCACAGACAACTGGTGGGTTTTGGAAGATTCTCTTCTCCAGAGCCAGAGTGTCCACGAGATGCAGCAGGACTGGCTAGGGGAATGATCACTTGACAATCTTCTAAAACCCTGCAGGCAGGGGCTCACAAACATGCTGCCCTGCATTTCAGCCTTGACTCCACTGTTTACTGGTTCTGTGACCAGGGGCACATTGATTGTTCTCTCCTAGCCTCAGTTTCATCCTCCACACAGAGACATAAATACCTGCCTAATGTGTTATCATAAAGATTTGACGCAGTAAGGTATACAAAGTGCCCAGCACCTCATGGGTGTTCAACAAAAAAAAAGATGTCATTACTATTATTTGGAGATAGCAGAACACACTGGTTAAGAGTTGAGACAGTTGCCGGGTCAGGACCACCCAAGTTCAAATCCCTGCTCCCCTCACGCTCAGCAACTGTGTGATGTTGGACAAGGCACGGAACCCGTTTTGCCTGTTTCCTCATCCATAAGATGGAAATGACAATAACAACATCTTCCTCACAGGGTTGCTATAAGGATTCAAAGGAGCTTACAGCAGTTATTGACACAGAGTAAGTACTATATGCATCGGTGAAATTAAAATATTCTAATGAGGCCTCCAAAAATAGGGTAGTAGGTGGACAATGTTTCCACTTCCGTCATAAGGAAGCAGCCAACATAAGAAACCCCAGCAGGCCTGGGGTTCATCTGCTGATGTCAGGACACTGCCCTGGCGAAGCGAAGGGGCAGAGAATGAGGAACTCAGCAGGAAAACCTCAGCAAAGCAGAGCATTCTACCACGAAGACGCCATGACCTCAAGAGACCTGGCTCTCCGACACCCTGGGGACTCTGCACCCACTGATACTTGGTCACCAGAGAGTCAACAACCTGAAAACTCTGGCAGGCCAGCCCGCTAGTAAGAGAATGCTAACCTCCCCCACCTCCCATCCTGCCCCTGCTGTCCCAGCCACTCACCCCACCTCTCCCAGAGTCCAGAGGGGAGGCTGAAGAACAGGGGAGGAATGGAGGAAGGGTGACCTGTCCTCGGCCTCGCCTCATTCTTTTAATGGCATCGTATTGCACAGAAAATAACTAGGAAGGAAAAGACAACACTTTTTTGTCAACCAGGTGAGCAAGGGCTGGGATTAACTAGCCTGGATGGTGTGCCAGGCTCGGTGCTGAGCATATGTCACATGTCCTGTGTCACAGCCTGTATGTCATCTCATCAAATGGGGGCACAAGGCTAGAGCAGGGACAAGTCTCGGGGCCCCCAGGCAGCCTGTCTTCTCAACGTGGCCCTTGGTCTAATTTCTGAATGCAGCCTCGTTATTGCCATTTCTCCAATAAGCTCAGATATATTTATATTTTTGGAGCTAAAAAGCAGTGCCACTTTTCCCATTGACTTGCTTCTAGTCAATAAAGTAAGTAAGTTGTAAAAATATTCATTCTCCTCCCCCACCTTCACTCATGGCACTCAATGAAGCTATTTTTATTTTAGATGGAGGGAAATGTAGCTGGTAAACATTTTAATTTTCCTGAGTTGGGTGTTAGGCAAAAGAAAGAGTGTTCACTCTTGGATCCAAGTCTTTCTAAGTTCGGAGGTCCCACCCAGAGGGGCAGGCACCACGGGGAACTCCCCATAAGTGTCTTCTGGTTTCGTGTGTCCAGAGAGTGAGGGCAGGGACTGAGCCAGGCTCAGGGGGGACCTTGGGCTGTCAACATCTAAATAGACAGGTGAGGACAGAGGGTTTGCTGGCTTCAGAAACCACGCCCCCCTCCTCCTCCCTGCACAGACCCTGAAACACACCCCGCCCCCACCACTAGATTGACATCTCCTTGGGCAGGACTCCTTCCCAAGCAGGTGGTCGTCGGGGGCACCTGAGGAGGAAGCAGTTCCCTTCTCCTTAATTGACTGTAAATTGCTCCAGAGCTTTTAATGAAGGCCGTCAGGAGTAATTATGTCCGCTGCTGCGTGGCCACTCTGTGTAAACACAAAAGGGGGGTGCTGAGGGCATCTCGGCATCTCGGCTCTCCTGTGGCTCCCCTTCCCTGCATGCCCCCTCCTAATTCACACATCTGTTACCTGCTGATGAGCCACAGCTGGGAGTAGAGAAAACTCGCGATGTCCCAGGCAGGGGACCCGCAAGATGGTCAGTCAGATGAGAGGCGGGGCCCAAAGAGCCCAGCACTACGCCCAAAGAGCTGTGGGCCTGAGCAGGCCCAGATGACGGAGGACTCATGCCAGAATCCGGAGCCAGTTTTGGGGGCCAGGAAGCAGAATGGCAAGGGGAGTGGTCTCAAAGTGGGGTCCCCAGACCAGCAGCAGCATCACTTAAGAACTTGTTGGAAATGCAAATTCTTGGGCCCCCACACAAGACCTACTGAATCCAGAAACTCAGGGGGTCTGGTCTGCTATCTGTGTTGTAACAAGCCCCCCAGGGGGTTCTGAGCTGCTGGTGGAAAGGAAAGAATGCAATGGGAGGAGCCGTTATCCTCAGTTTACAAGATGCAGAAAGGAGGTCTAAAGAGATGAGGTGCTTACTCAAGGGCACACAGTGGGGATGTAGCCACAACCCTGGGCTGAGGTGGAGGATGGGGAAGACCCTCTGGTTCAAACCTTGGCTCTAACATTTAATGGGCCTTTTCACTTTGGAAAGTCACTGACTTCCTCATCTATAAAGCGGGGGCAGAAGTGGCCCTTATGGTTAGTCTTAAGGGTCAGATACATGGGAATCCTGGCACAGGGTCCATAAATTGCTTTCATCCCAAGATGCTGCCATCACCTCCAAGTCCCATGATGCGACAGGGCATGAAGAAGAGCGAGGACTGAGGAGCAGACATGGATTGTGTTAAAAGAAGCAGAATGCACCAGATTACCTTCCAGGGCACTGACTGTTAATTATCACTCTGGACCCCTGGCATGGGAAAGCCCCTGCCACCTGCGTTTTCCTATCCCTCAGCTGTCCCTCGTGTGTGCTGTGTGTCTTCCTGCCATTTCCTCTGCTGGATGCCTCTTCCTTAGAAAAGGCTTTCCCGACCTAAGGCTGTTGCCACCCAGGGATGAACGTGCCCTCGGTGCCCACTGCCAGCCTACTGCATATTCTAGTGACCCCACCTAACAGGCTTTAAAACACGATCCCTGTCCTAAAAGAGCTTACAACCAGGTCCATTCCCTGGCTCCACCCTAGCTGGTCCCCTAGAATACCAAGGGGCTGCTGGGCTGCTGATTAGGACAAATACCTGGGGTGACCTAGGTGAGCTGAGCTGCCAGGGCCCCAAAGGGAGCTTTGCTCCCCAGACCTCGTGCCCTTGTGTGTTAACTCCAAGCAAGGCTGATCCCTCGAGGACACCTCCCCGAATAGTGCACAGAGTCCCCAATGTCCGCTCTGATCTGCCAGGGAATCTGCCAGCCTAACAGAGGCAGCATCCCTAGTGCTGGGGCTGGGCTGCCCCCAGGGGTGAAGGCTGCCTGAAATCAACGAGATTGGTCCACAGGCTCTGGTCCACTCACTTCCACTCTACCTGCACTGTCTGAGGCAGCCTGCAGCCAGAGACCACACGGGACCCACCAGGTGGGCACCACTGTCCTCACCCCACATTCCAAACAGAGGATGAACAAGGGGGGAGGACAATGACTGCACTGCAATGAAGGTGGAAGCTGCTTCTCGGCACCCAGGTGGGAAGAGCGAGGTGCTTGGGCCCCCTCGGCACTGCTCGCCCACACGCCGCCTCCCTGCCGTCAGGGCTGAGTTATCCCCAGCATAGGGTTCTCTGGAGAGCTCATAAAGCAACTGATGCGGCGAAGCAGGTCCAACACTCAATAATCCCTCCATCTCACTCCAGTTGGACGCCAGCATATTCATCTTGAATTATCCTTTTCAAAGGCCAAATCAATCCTAAGAAGTGCTAGGGCTTCCGCACACAGTCCTGCTGCCAAGAGAGCCCAGGAAAGGAGGGCCCACGGGCAATGCCATGGCACTAGGGTGTGGGGACAGAGGAAGGCCACCGAGAAAGACCCTCTCCCTCACCCAAGGGCAAGGGGCTGGAGGGGACAGAGTCTGCAGCTCTTGTGCCCTCCACCACTGTAGTATGAAGGCAGAGTGAAGAAACCGAAGAGAGGTCACAGATGGTGGTCACGTGAGGATCCCGTTCTACACCAGGGCAGGAAGGTTCTCCTCATCACTTACTCTGATCTACTCACAAGCGAAGAGGGTCAAGAGTTGGCTGTGGAGGGTGAAGGACCTGGGCTTGACTCCAGCTCAGTTAATGACTGAGGCACGTGATGATCTCTCTAAGCCTCAGTGTCCTCGTTTGTAGATTGGGCTGAACAGCCGCCTCCTTCATAGGAAGCTGTGAGGATTAGATGAGCAGGACAGGGCACAGCCCTGGGCACAGCACCTGGCACACAGGAGGGTGACCAGGAGGGAGCAGGTGGGCAAAGTCTGTCCTGAGTTTGAGGGCTAGCTTCAGGAGCCAGGGAAGTCCAGAGTAAAACAGAGCAGATTCAGGGGCTGACCCTGGGCAGCTGTCATGTGAAGAGGTCAGGCTGACTGCAGGGAGCTCTGGGAGGACTAGGATGGATGGGAGCAGAGGCAGGGGGCAGACAGCCCATGAGCAGGAGGGTATGCTCACTGCCCGGCGAAATGGGGAGGTGCTCACAGCTGCAAGGGCCCCCCACTCCATGCCTGCACCACCTGTTGGCCAACAGCTGTGCCTGAGTGTGTTCCTGGTCAGGTGGGGAGGTGGGACCAGGGACCTCTGGGCCTCTCCTACCTGAAAAGTGAAAATGCCCTTGGAATAGTAACACATACACCACATTGAATATTTATGTGCTGGGCACAGCGGGCTTTGGCCTATTAGGGCGTAATACTTGTCCACAAGCTGCTTCTCTTTCACTTGGGAAAAGCACCAGTCGATGACAACAATAATGGTCAATACATACTAGTGCCAAGCAGTTCTAAATGTCTAAAGTTCACTTACTTATTTAATCCTATGAGTATACACTGTGTGATTATTGCTCCCATTTTCTAACCAAGTAAACTGAGGCAGAGAGAGCTTCTATGTAGCTGGTGATTCAAAATGCAATGGAGGGCTTCTTGAAAGAGGAGGCACTTCAAGACAAATATCCCAATAAAAAAAAAGTCTGCCAGCAATTTTGTTTGCAAAGTTCTTTCATGAAGCTCCCTGTGAAGTCAGCTGGGCAAGTATAATCACCCCCATCTCCAGAGGAGGAAAAAGAGGCTCAGAGAGGCTAAGGGACTTGCCTGTGGTTACACAGTTAACAACCGGTAGAGATGGGATTGGAACCCAGGCCTTATACCTCCCCTCACAGTGCTTGGTGCCCTGTGCCCAGATTGGGGAGAGGAGAAAGGCTGATAGCTCCCAGGATTCAGGGAGATCCTTGCACCAAGGGACTACTTTCCTGGGTGTCCAAACCCAGGTCAAGGGCTGAGAAAAAGACTCAATCTCCTATTCCAGGCTAAGCTGTAGTTAGTTGGACAGTCAAGCTCACAGATCCCCTGAGCCGTGTAAAGAACAGTGAGTGTTGGGGAGTGATGACAAGTTCAAAGTCGGCTCTGCCTGCCACCGTCTCGCCAACCAGCTGGAGGATTTTCAGCTCTTGTAAATCACGTCTTAGGCTGGTTCCCAGAGAGCCCAAGTGTTCCCGGCTGGCTGCAAGCTCAGCACATCTTCACCCAACAACACAGCTGAGCCAGGTTCATCTGCCAGTCCCCCAGCTTCCCTAAAGGGCGTGCCTGCCACCTGGCCACAGCACGGCTGGCCAAGGCCCCCACCTCCTTCACTGCTGATCACTAGAAAAGGCCGTGGGCCCAGGAGCAAGCAACCCAGTCATTTCACAACAATATTTCCAACTCTGTGTAGTATGTCCAGCAAGCACTAGCATCTTCTGAGTAACATGGTGAAGGGAGGCCCAAACAGGGAAATCGACTTACCCAAGGTCACAGCTGTGTAGGGGCAGAGCCTGGCCTGCGACCCCAGCTCCTGCCCCATATCTGGGCCTGTGCTCCCACACCAAGCTGTGCTGGCCACTCTCCCCTGCCTGGGAGCAGCGCCCCTTCACCTAGCTCTCCAGTGTGCACTCTTGGTCACTGAGACCCTTTCCTGGGTGACAGATTGAGGAAAGGGCCACAAAATATTGAGAGGTAGCAGAGTGGGATAGTACAAGTGTGGATCCTGTAGATTGAACTCTTAGGATTCAAACTCCGTAGGAGCTTGGGCAGCCTGCTTGATTGAGCTCTCTGAGCCTGTCACCTGGGGATCACAATAGAACAGACTGCCCATCATTGTCGTAAGGATTCAATGAGATCATGCAGGTAACCTAGCTAGTAAAACAGAATAATCTTTACTATTATTATTTTTATTTTTAACCATAACAACTTATTTCTGCCAACCAAGACCCAACACAAATTCCTTGCCCCACTGCTGATTGGCTTGATCCATTGCCTTCTGAAATTTCTCTCCTGTGGCTTCTGCATGTAAACAGAGCCACTCAGTGCCACCTCGACTGTGAACCTCCCCCTCCCCGTTCCCAGAATGGAGTCCTTCCTCCTCTGAGCATCAGTAGCACCCTGGAGTTCACGCCTCCCACTTGCCTGGGGTGAGCTGGGCATCTATCTATATGTCCTCCTCTCCAAACTGGGGTCCCTTAAGAGCAATGACCCACATAACAAAATCCTGAAGTTGTGGTTAAGTGTACAGGCTTTGGGGTCAGGCAGCACTGGGTTCAGGCCCAAATTCCATTCTATATAAGCTGGGTGACCCTGTGCAAATTATTTATTCTCTCTAAGCCCCCATCTTTTCATCTGTCAGATGGGGGTTACAAGGTCCCTTTCTCAGTTTGCTACAAGGATTGCATGAAGCAATGTATATGAAGAGCTCTCCTACACACACAGTGTGTAAATAAAGAGAGTTGCCTTTCCCCAGTTATCTTTGATGTGTGTGTCCCTCTCCCCTCCCCCCTCCCCCGGCACAGCCTGGCACAGGTGTGCAGTGCAGGCCATTAATGCCTGCCCACACGACAGGTGGCACATCATCGTTATCATTAGTGATCTCACGGCTACATCCAAAACACCCGCTCCACCCCTACTGGTGTGTTGCAGGACAGTACACAGCTGGGGCTACTACAGGCTCCAGATGTGCCCAGGCAGGGCAGAGAGGAGGCAAGGCCACAGGGGCATCTAGGCCCTTCCAGAAGTCCTGTGAGTCATTCCCCCACCTCCCAGAAGGAAGAGTAAAACCCCTATTCTGTGAGGTCACCAAGAAGCCAGGGCCCCAGGCCCCGCCGTCCTAGCATCTGATCATCTGGACAGATACTACGTAACCTCCTTCCTCCAAAACCTCACCCCCATGCCCAGGACTGACAGCCTCAGGGAACCTCTGGGCTACACTCACTTCCCCTCCCTAAGCACTCCCACCTCAGATTGTGGCAGCTAGGAAGCACCCAGAGCCCTTTCTCCAAACAGCAAGTCCTAAGCTCGTAGCCCATCAACCCAAGAAAACACCTCTTCTTTCCCAGGCCCAGAGGTGCATCATGCCAGCATGGGCAGAGCCCCCTGGAATTCTTTTTGCAGCTGGTGTGGGAAGTCAGGGCAGAAATCCATCAGTAACTCTCTGAGGCCCTTGAGCAAGCTCCCCACTTGGGCCTCAGTTTCTCCATCTGTAAAGTGGGAGTATTTGACTAGTGGTCATCAGATTGTCCTATAGGAGGCCCTCATTGTTCATTGCAGGTCCTCTGTGGATCCTCGTGTAGGGGGTAAAAGTGAAGGTGAGGAATACAGGCTGTTATGCCCTCACTGTCTACCTCTGACCTTAACTTCCACCACAGGTGGCTTATTTCTCCTCTAGCACTTATTTCTGTCTAAGGTATTCTATTTTTTTTTTTTTGTATTGTTATCTGCTACCGAACTACACTGCCTCTGTACAGGTGGCCATGGAGAAGCCCAAATCATGCTCAGAGCACACACCCCCTGATGTTTGGGACCTCCCACTGGACTCGTCACATCCACATCCCTCTAGCCCTGTAAGTCCTGTAGCTTTGCCACCAGCCAAGGAACTGCTTTGGGGTACCACAACCCTCTTTCCTCTGTGGCAGTCCTAAGGAACACTCTGGTTAAGGAAAAAATCATTCTCATTCCTGTGGTCCTCCATCCTCATCTGAGAGATGATTTCTTCCCTTTAGAGAGACAGGGGGTGGGGCACAGGGGAGAATGAATAGCACCTCCTGGGATACCAGGTACAAAGAACGGTCTCATGAAAAACCAACCCCCTCCCAGATTCCCCTCTCACCCGCCCCTCTTCGTGTCTGCTCCAGAGCCCCATTGGTGGACGTCTCACCATCCCTGACCAGTCCACATGCCCGCTACTATGTCAACCCTCCCGCATCTCTCACTTTGCGCCCCATGGGGGCTGCCCTTGCAGGGGTTGTCTGCGTGCTTGAAGGCACACAGCTCCTCAGTCTACTGAGACCGCTGACTCGGGTCAGCCCACCTGAAAATTGCTCTCGCTGGGTCCAGACGAAACAGCTGGTCATTGATGGAGTTTGCGGAGAAATTAATCAGCGCCGACTGGCAGCAGTGCCAGGCGCTGCCTGGGCCTTGATCCATCCTAATGAATCCCGAGCTCCTGCCTTAATGGCTCCTGACAAGACTAATTTAGTCATGTAGGTGATTAGCGTGGGCATTATCACCTGAATTGTGGCTCAAGATGCTTTGGAGGTCCTGGGGGGGGGGGCCTGCCTGAGGAAGTCAGCTCCATGTGTACCAACCTTAGCAACACTCGGAGGGACCAGGAGCCAAGTGGAGGAGACCGACAAGACATTCAACATCCACTCATCCTTTCTTTCTTTCCTTCATCCCTCTACTCATCCCATCAGCATCTGTTGAGGCCCGCTATGCACCAGGCACTGTGCTTGGCACAGACAACCTGCAGGCTCAGCTTGCTTGGCTGTTAAATGGACATGACAATACCTCTCTGAGACGCACTGTGAGGTCTACAGGAGCCCATGCACTTAAAATATTTAACAGAGGCCCTGGCTGGAGGCTGGCAGTCAGTAAATGCTAGCTAATAGCATTGCTGTACAATCTTATATTATACATAAATACCAAAATGATAATTAATTGTAATGTAGATATTAATTAAGGTTATAAGCAAAAATGAACAGCCGATGGGGAGTTACACACAAATAACCATGATAGGACTCGCTGAGAGCTTTCATAGAGGTGAATTCAAAGCAGACAGAAGGTGGGGGATGGGGAAAGCTATGGGGCCTCCCAGGGCAGGGGACATCTGAGCTACACCTCGAAAGATGAGTAGGAATTCACCAAGCAGGGAAGGGGAAAGGGCACTCCGTGCCGAGGGAACAGCATGGGTGACTGGTGCAGCAGTAAGATGGAGGTGAGGTGCTGGGGTGCTGAGTGGGTCCCCGTGGCTGGAGAGCAGGTGGGGAGTGGTGGGTGACAGAGTCGTGATAAAAAATTCTCATTTATTTCTTTAGGCACTTGGGAGGCTTTTGGCTGGGGGTGTTTAGATTTGGGATAGGAGGAGTGACCTTGGGACTCAGCCCTGAGCCCTGAAGGACACTGACCCTCTCTGGGACCTGAGGTATGAGGATTGGGGTGGCAGCCAAGGTAGGTGGGCCAGATGCCCTCTACCCTTCTCCGAACTCCTAAGTCAGCTCTGTGCCCCCAAGCTAGGCTTCACACTGATGCTTCTGTGTCCCTTCCTGGAGGCCAGCCAGCTTGGTGCCCTGAGGGTCACCAGCAAATATGCCGTATCCAGGCCCGGCAGGCAGCTGGGGTGATAAAAACACAACCCCTGGCACGGTGCAGGCTTTGTCATTCACAGACACAGGCACGAACTAGCATCTGGGCCATCTGGGGGCACATGCTCTCCCAGGCCCCCTACCTGGGCAGCTCATCCCTGTCATCACCAACACCTCTCTCCTAACACCCCTGGGAGGGGAGCGCCTGGCCTGAGATTCCAGGAGGACGGCCAGCAGGCATGCAGCCAGCCCCAGCCCCTGCCTTGGAAGATTCCCCCATGCACTAACAAACTCCAGACGTTGCTCCTTCCTTGAGGCACCCCAAACCCCAGGGCATGATCCAGGGACTGGGGTGGGCTCTAGGGAGACAGAGATGGCCCAGGCCACCCAGAAGCATTCACAGGGCAACATGGTAGACAGATGAGTGGCTGAGTAACAACAGCACTGTGACTGGTACTAACAGAGATGGAGAAAGCAAAGGAAGCAGTACTTGAACCCCTGCCTGGAGAAACCCAGGAAGGCCACCTGGAGATGGTGGCATCTGAACCGACTCGACTGACCAACAAAGTCTCATCGCATTACAGGCACCAGCAGCTGCAAAGGACAAGAGGTAGGAAGTCGCCGTCCATGCTCAAGGAACAAGAAGGAGATCGGTGTGGCTGGAGTGGACCGAGCCTGGTGGAGGGCAAGAGGGGAGATCTGAGAGGAAGTGGGGCCTGGATGGCAAACAGCCTCCATGCCATTTAAGAACAAGGCTTTCCTTCCGAGTGGGTGGACAGGACTTGAGCAGACATCATGACAGGCTCTGTCTCAGGTTGAAAAGGGCCCCTTGACCACTCAGTTGCAAAGATGAGAAGAGGCTGCAGCAGGGTGTGGGGAGTAGTGAAGGGGACCACTGAGACCATCAGGAAACTGTCCAGGATTGTCCAGGCCTGGACTGTGGTGGTAGGAGGGGAAGGGGTGAGAAGTGAGAAGACTCTGGAAATATTCTGAAGATTGAGCCAACAGGATTTCCTGATGAACTGGATATGTGGGGAGGGAGCAGGGGAAGAGTCAGGGATGACCCCAGGTTTCTGGCCTGAACAACCTGAAGGATGGAGTTGCAACGAACTGAAATAGGAAAGGCTGCAGGGAAGTAGGGGTTTAGGGGGGAAGATCGGGATTTGGCTTTAGACACCCACGTGGAAGTGTTGAGTGGAGAGCTGGCAGATGAGCCTGGCATCTCCTGTGAGAGAAAGCCCAGGCAGAAGGTAGAAACCTCGGGGCTGTCTGCACATAGGCAGCGCCTAGAGCCGCAAGACTAGCTATGGCTTGGGAAGTGGGAGCACAGGGAAGGGATACAGGAGCTGGACCCTGGGGCCCTTTAATGCCAAGAGGTCCAGGAGATGTGGGGCACTGAGAAGGCAAAGCCAGAGAGGTGATGCCCTGGAGGAGAAAAAGATAATTGCTGAAAGGCCACAAGCTCTGAGAATTAATGTTAGGCTTCAGCCACAGGAAGGTTAGTGATCTTGACTTGATCAATATTGGTGGAGTGTTTGGAGTGGATTTGGGAGGGCAATTGGAGACAGACAGCATCCTTGCAGCACCTGTCCCTCATCCTAAAGCTGCCACGTGGCCATTCACTGTGGACAATCAGGGCCCAATATGGGTAATGCCAACCAGCCTGACCAGGCATTGAGCCCTCACTCTGCCCCATATAAGATGGTCCAGTGACTGAGGTTCCCCTCCGGAGAAGACATGCAAGGACAAGGGCGCCCTGGATGTTAACAGACCTGGGGGAAGGCAGAGCTACTTAATGACTTCATTTGGTTTCTGTCTTTTCCAGCTGGAAGATGGTCTTCAAAAAGAACACCATGCAGAGGGAATTGGAACCTGAGATAGTGGAGGAGATAGAGACAGAACACATAGCCTCCGCAGGGATTTCAGATGGCCGTGCCGTGCCCCTCCCATCCCACTCCTGAGCACGGGGCCGCTGGCTGGTGGTTGGAAATTGAGGCAAGAACATTAAAAAAAAAAACAAAACAAAAAAACTAGAAAGGTTCAGAAGGTTTGGAGGGAATGAAAGTCCCAATCTCTAACCCACTGAGAACAGATTCATAGAAACTACACTCTGATACAGCCCGATTCTGATTCTTAAAAGGAATTTAAAAATGAATTAAAACACTCAGGACACTGCCTCGAGTGCTAATAAACACTGCTATTATCATAATGTGTATATTTTACATATATATTGTATATCATGTTATGTGTTATGTTATCATTATTATTCTAGGAAGGCTCCAGTGGTCAGAATTAGGTTTGATGGGTGGGAGTTCAGAGATTGATTTCATATTAATATTATGAAGGATTTTTTTATTCCCAGAACTGTCCCACAGCACAGAAATGAGCTGCCCATCACTAGGCATCCAAGCAGAAGCCAGATCATCTGACCCAGAGCTGGAAGTTTGGTCTGCCCACAGCTTGGACCTCCTCCTCCAGTGAGCTGACACTTTCAGACTAATTTGGGCTCTGCCTCTAGCCATTGGCATTGACCACTCCACTGGACCCAGCTCACCTATGTGCCTGTCTGTCCACCTTGCAAGCCCATGGCTGGCAGGACAGCCTAACCAGCCATCTCTGGGCAACACCTAAGTTCTCTTTTCAGTAAAAACAGAACATTCTAGGTGTGGAGGCTTTGGAGTTGACAGTAGTGTACATACGCATCCCCAAAATCCAGAGTGGACACTATCCTCTCTAGACTTAAACACTGAGATTCAAAGAACAAAGGGTTAGTGAGAGTCAAGCCTCAAAGTCAAATCACTAGGCCACCCCATTCCACACGGCAGGCAAAGGGCCAGCCCTGAACAAGCTAGTTTAACCCTCAACCTCACCCTGGCCACTGCCTGCACCCTGCCATGGCCACGTGAGTCCACATCCACCCCCTGAATAGCCCAGGGCCATGAAGGTGACAGCACTCAGCGGAGGTTCCAGGGTTGTGTAATCTGAGGGCCCAGAAGCACAACACCCTGGACTAGCAGGACTGCCCAAGCTAAAGCCCACTCGGCCATCTTTCCAATGCCCTCTCATCCGTGAGATGGGGAGACAGAGACCCAGAGGGGCAGCACTGGGTCCAACGCCACATCGTGAGGAACAGGAACTGGGCTCATGGCTTTCCAGCCAGAGCTGTGCTGCCCCATCTTGATGCAAAAGGAGGGGAGGAGCTAGGAGGGTAGGGGCCAGCTCAACACCAGCCCCTGCCCAGAGAGATGAGCAGAGCTGTTTTCCTGCTCACGGAGCCCTCTCTCATTCCTGCGGCCTCCTAGAGCCAGGGATTAATCCTCACTGTGTCGGATGGACACCCCTGCTGTGACTGCCAAGCGCAGCCTTAACGGGGCTGAGTCCTCGGGATTGCTCCTGGAGGCCAATCGATGCCAGCGTTCGCAAAAGGTGATCAGGAATCAGAGCCAAAGGGAACTAGAGCAAGGCCTGCAGCAGGGCTCACTGGGGGGCATGTAGCCCAGGACCTATCACTATCAGCACTGGCCAAGCACCAGCCACCTCACCCCACCCCATCTCCCGCCCTGCACCACAGGCCTAGGAGAACCCCACACTCAGGGCTGAGCAGGGGCAATGCAAGGCTACAGATGGGCAGATGGGGTGATGGGGCCAGCGCCACTCACCTGAGAGAGGCCTTCCCTCTCCCTGGCCAGCAGCCCTGCTCAGTTAGTGGCTGGCCACACCTCTGCCTCCAGGGCCCACCTGTCCCAGATATAGTCCCTCCACCACAGAGGATGGTGGTTCTCCAGGATCTCCAGGAGGATGAGAAACTTATAAAAATCAGCCACAGCAACCTCAATGTCCATCAGCAGATGATTGGATAAAGGTATGGTGTATATATGTATATATTCCACCTACATAATGGAATACTACTCAGCCATAAAAAGAATAAAATAATGCCATTTGCAGCAATACAGATGGACCTGTATATAGATCATCATTCTAAGTGAAATAAGCCAGAAAGAGAAACAAAATACAGTATGATATCACTTATATGTGGAATCTAAAAAAATGACACAAATGAACTTTATTTACAAGACAGAAACAGACTCACAGACATAGAAAACTAACTTATGGTTACCAGGAGGGAAAGAAGTGGGTGGAGGGATATATTGGGATTTGGGGATCTGCAGATACTAACTACTGTATATAAAATAGATACAAAACAGGGAACTATATTCAGTATCTTGTAACAACCTGTAATGAAAAAGAATATGAAAACAAATCTATGTATTTATATGTATGACTGAATCACTATGCCGTACACCAGAAATTAACACAGCATTGTAAACTGACTATACTTCAAAAAAAAAAAATCAACCATAGGAAATAGCATGAGAAGGAATGAAAAGGACCCTTTCAGGATTCCGCTCAAGTGCCACCACCTCCCCCAGACCTCTCCTGCTTCATCCTGCCTCTACTCTGCCCTCAGACGGATATCCCCCAAACTCAAGCCCCACTGGGGCTTAACCAGACAGCCAGCTCAGCCCTTATTACCCACAGGCACCCAGGCCTGACACAGTGAGGGGGGGGCACCCCATATATATCTGATAAACTGATGAATGAATTGAAAAAAGTAGAGCTCCTAATGGTGATAAACGCCACTAACATTCACCATTTACGGATCCACACGCACCGGGAGCCTGCTCAGCTGGCTCCATGCCAGCCCCACACCAGGTCTGGGCATGGGGAGGAGCCACAGAAGAATCCAGGAGCCCATAGACATGCCCTGGCCCAACTCAGAGGGGAGAAAACAGCTCAGCAGGATTCCCAGGGACTTGCAAGTACCCTCTTCAGGTAAGCTAAACCCCTGGAAGAACATTCCAGAGAGCAGACTGCCTTCTTCTTAGACGACCTTTTGAACACCCAGATCCCCAAATGCCAACCTCCAAAACAAGCCTCACAACGCTGATCTGTAGGGGCTGCTCATCAAAGGAGTGGCCACTTTCTACAGACCCCCACCATAGTCCCTAAAAATAGAGCATCACTGGGCCAGGGAGACAATCCCTATAAAAGTCAGAAATACACCTGCTGTGCCCAGCACCTACCTGCAAAAAAGAAAGAAGGGCAGAAAGACCTCTTCAAGGGGCAGCTTGCATACCCTTGCAAACAACAGTGGAGAGCCTGGGGCCACTAAGGCTCCCCTGTTCAAGCAGAAATTTTCTTTGAAGACCTTTTGCACCTACTCTCATCATGCAGGTATGTTTGGTTTTATGTACTTATAAAAGCGTGTTTCAAATGAACTATGAGTTAAATATCTTCACAGCCCTCTCCTCTCCAAGCCATCCTGCTTCATTTTCAAGCACAAGTGATGGCCCAGAAAGATGCAGCACGCCGGCACCTGGAGTCCGTGGTTTCTGGCACACAGGTACCCTGGAGTGGGCTGAGCCTGACAGAAGAAGGAGTGTCAGCGGAGGTGAGAGGCACCTCCTGGGGTGTGTTTTCCTGCACTTTCACAGCAACGAGTGCCTGCCCATCTGCACAGCTGAAGATGGGTTTGTTTAATTCAACCTCATTTTCTGAGCAGCTCAGGGTCCCCTAGAGCTGAGCTAAGACCTCAGGCTATGCGTGCAGACCTCCAGCTGCAGGTGTAGGAGCCAGGCACTTGGGAGGGGCTCACGAGGTCAGATCTGGTTGACGAGGTGACTCAAGCTGGAGGTCGAGGGGGAAGCACCAGGATGCTCGTGATCACTTTTTAATTAGTTAATTTTTTTCTAATGACAAAAACCGGCATACTCCATGCAGAAAACTCAGTGATCACAGAGAAGTATAAAAAGCTAGAAACCCAACTTTGCAACAGCGTCCATCTTCAAGTTTTCACAAGGAAAAGGAGCAAGCCATTTCACAGGACAAAATGAGTGCAGACGTGGAAGGCAAGCAACTTGGGCTCAAGGTGATAAACTCTTTGACACTGAGAACTCTCGTCTTTTGGAAGGGGCTACCCCAGGAAGTAGTTAGTGCCCCATCCCTGGAGGCAACCAAGCAGAGGCCACATGAACACCCACACACCATGAAAGAGGTTCCAGTAATGAGTGGAAGATGGACTCAATTCCCTATGACCCCTTTAGCTTGTGGGGAAACAGCCCACCCCACGCCACCTGGCATGCCCACCAGCCCTTGTGCCCACTCACCCACAGGCGTATCCTCACTGATCAGCAGGTATGTGTCAAAGAAGTGGTTGGTGAAGAAGGGCAGTCGGTTCACCTGGACCTGAAAGTTAGAGGACAAGAGCATCAGCAAATACCCTCATGCCAGCTTCATGTATTCTGCAAGGGGCACAGAGTAGGGGCTATAACAGACACTGACCCTGTATCCCAGAGCCACAGCCACTTTCCCAGGACCCTAGCAGGTCACTGTTCTGCCTCGAGGAAAGTGGGGGACAATGGCGGTAGGCAGGCAGAAGGCTGCCAGGTCATTAGGTTAGCGAGGCCACCAGCCGCATGTGACTCTTGAGCCCTGGGCCACATGAGGATCTGCTGAAGTGTAAAATATACACAAGGATTTTGGAGACTGTACGCAAAAGTGGGTGTGAAATAGCTCACTCATCGTTTATACTGATTACGTGTGGAAATTACAACAGCGTAGCTCTACTGAGATTAGGTAAAATACTTTATTAAAATGAGTTTGACCTGTATCTAACACAGCACCTAGAAAATTTAAGATCACACACGTGGCTCACACTGTATTTCTACTGGGCAGCCAGCTCTAGACAGAATGACAAGAACAAGGACTGTCTGCTTTGTCAAGCACTGCAACCCCAGCACTCAGAACAGGGCTTGGCACTTAGAAGGCCCTCAACAGCTATCTGTTATATGACGGAATAATCAGCTGATCCCATATATTAATAAGAAGAATAATAATAATAGCTGCCATCTAAGGAACTCTCCTCTATACCAGCCACTTAGACTATCTCCATCAAGCCTCATGGTACAACAGGTGCTGTCATGACCCCATCTTACTAGTGAGGAAAATGAGGATTTCAGGGGATAAGAAATAACTTGCCTAGAGTCACACATCTAGTAAGTGACATGGGCCATAAAGGAACCCAGACCCAGAAGCCTGAGCAGTTAACACTGTCCCACCCTGTGATGGCCTCGGGGTGGGGGCTGTGTCTGGCAGGGGACAGGGTGATACCGGAATGGGCTGATCAACCACCCATTTATGAAGAGCCCCACACACCCACATCACAGGTCCCCCACATGAAGCCTCCCTGAGGCTGGCTTCTCCTGCCCCATGAGCCCCTTCCTAGTGGCCTTCTGTAGGGTATAATATGAAACATATTTGGTCTTTGGTCCTGGTTCCTGGCACAGAATTTCAAAAACCCTTAGAATTTCCGGAGTGATAGGAGTGCCTTTCATTATTCATAAGGAGCCCCCTTGACCATACCTGAGTTTATGCAAATGAGGTGACTTAGAGTGGGGCCGCTACAGGAAACCTCAGGAAGGGGCTGGTCACCAGAAAGTCTGAGAGATGAGAGGGTGGGAACTTTCAGTCCACCCCTTACCTATTGGGAGGGGAGAGGGGCTGGAGACTTCCAAGATTTGATGAGCTTCCAGGTTGGCGGACATACCCCTGTTCTGGGAGGGTGGTGCCCCTGGAGAGGCCTGGAAGCTCCTTCCCACCCCCACCCCCATCACCCTGGGCATTCGCTTCCATCTGGCTGTTCTCGAGTTGTGTCCTTTATATTCAACCAGTAAACGTAAGTAAAGGGTTTCCCTGAGTTCTGTGAGTCATTCCAGCTAACTGAAGCTAGGAAGGGTAGTAGAAACCCCTAATCTATAGCTGGTTGGTCAGAAATACAGGTAGCCTGGGACTTACCACTTACCAGTCCTGTAAGATGGAACCCTTAAATCTGTGGAATCTGACACTCACTCTGGGTGGTTAGCATCACAATTGAATTGAATTGTTGGACACCAGTTGGTATCCAGAGAGTTGGAGAAGTGGTTGCTGGTGTTGGAAAACTGCCCCAGAAGTATGCAAGTGAGGACACCTCCCCCTCTGCCCCTGCCAACCAGGAGGTGGTTGGTCAGCCTCGCGTGGGGCCGATATTGTGCAGCACGCATAAGCGGCTCCTGCTGGGTCTTCTAGGGGCCCTGAATGTGGTGGGCTGCAGCCTTCCCTTCCCTCATTTCTGCTGACCTGGCTCTCTCAGAGCTTGGGCCAGGCTCAAGAACACAGAGACCATCACTTCCCCTCATGGGGGAGCAGGCTCCCCCCTCAACCCCCAATTGGTCAGGAAACCAGGCTGATGTCACCTCTGGTCCCACAAACATTCCAGCCTCTCTCTCCCTTCCTGACCAGGACTGCCAGCTCTTTGGCCTTCACCTACCAAATTCCTATTCATCTTTCAAGTTTTCTTAGATGTCGCTTCTTCCAGGAAGCCCTCCTGAGCACAGCTAACTACACATATGCACTCACCCACACCCCTCCACCCTCTCATATGAGGAATCTATTACGCCTCACACACACAACAGCCTTAGAAAGAGGCCAGTGGTCAACGGCCTCACCTTTGCTTGGAACTTCCTAGTCGTGTGACCTCCCCATACCTCAGTTTACTGAGGTATATAATAGCAATCATAATAGGACTCACTTCATGTCTGTGCCAAGGATTAAATGAGATTACGTACATAAAGCACTTAGGGCCGTGTTCCTGCACACAGCAAGCACTCGATAAATGGTAGCTTTTATTAATATTGGTATTAATAACAGTGCTGCGTGCTCAGCCAGAGGGTGATGCCACTGATCCCAGATAGGGGACTTGGGCTCCCTTATGGAAAGCAAGAAGGCTCAGGGTGCCCAAGAGAATTCAGTGTGGGCTCCGGCGAGTGGGGGAAGGAAACCAGTGAAGAAAAAAAATCACCCACAGCAGCATCGTTCATTTTTAAATTTGACTTTACAGGACCTGCTGGCAATCAGCAGCTGAGAGCATTGCACCGGCAGCTGGGCAGAGCCTTGGGGACATGCGTCATCTACCACATACCAAGCAGGACCGTGTCCTCGGAATGGGTCCAGCCACCCCAGGAGGCCCGGTGGCCTTGGGCTGCCAGTGGGGACTGGGCGGGTGACAGGAGGGGGTGGGAAAGGGGCATGCCCACAGGTTGCTTGTTCTCTTAAAAGATACTTTTAAGGCACAACAGCTGTGTCCTCCAGAGGCGAAACTGCTGTCTCAGGATCTTTGAGGCCAAGTGGGAATGTGAGTAGGTGTACAAGGGGAGGGGACAATGGGTGATTTCTGTGAAGGAAAGCGAGTCCTGCTTCCCGCACCCACGACCCACCCCTCTGTCCCCACCCCACACAGGCTTATTCCCTGCGTCCACACCCACTGTTCACTCTGCCCCGGATGCCCTCTCCCCACATCCCCAGCCCACTTACACTGATCATTCTCTACAAAGTAGCTGGGATCCCATGAACTTTAAAAATACTTCAAACACCCCAACAGGACTCAAGCTTTTAACCACCACAGGCCTGAGGGGAGAAAGGAGTCGGGGAAGGCTCAAGAGAAGGCGGCATTTGAGCTGCTGCTGCTGGATGACAAGTACATCCCCCCACAAGCGTGGAAGGGAAAGATCAGGAAGGATGCAAAGCCTGGGAAGATGTGGAGGAAGGGAATGGTCATGGCACCCGATGTGGGAAGGACCGAGCATCTGCCAGGCCAGGAAACACAAACTTCACTCAGAACCGTAGGACAGGAGATTCCTCTTAGGGCTTAAGGGACCCCAGTGAGTGGCAGAGCCTGGACCAGAACCAGGTCAGCCTGACTCCAGCCCCAGCCTGCCTCCCCCGGCCTCTGAAGGCTTAGTGGCTTTCACTGAGATCCCCACTGGGCAGAGCCCTAGACCCCGCCCCACATACCCCCATGCCCCTACATCCATGACAAGGAAGACACACTGGACAGGGAGTACAGAGCAGCATGCAGGAGCAGAGCTGAGACCTTGTATGCCCTGCCACTCGCTGCTGTGTGACCTTGGGCAAATCCCTCTACCTCTCTGGCCCCAATTTCCCAGCCTCAAGATGGGGACAAAAAGCCCTCATTGTCCTCCCACCCTGCCTCCCTGCCAGAGGTGTCCTCTGCTCAGCATCACTGTTACGGTGGCTGCAGGGTGATGCATAGGAGCCCAGTGGTAAGGGGCCTGACATGCTAATGACAGGTGGGGCAGCCAGGGCAGCCCCGAGGTCAGGGGCTCCTCATGCCCAGCACGTGGGGACTGCCTGTGTGTCCCAGCAGGATGCTCACTCTCAGGCCTTTGCCTCTTGCCTTCCCAATAAATCCACAGAATGAGAAATGCCAGGGAGCACACTGAGGTGTGTGGGTTGGGGAGGAGGAATCTTTGGTAGAGATTACAGGCTGACAAAGGGGTGTGATATTGAGGGGTTGTTTGTCCCTGAGCCTGACCCATCACTGACTGCCAGGGATGGGAGAATAGATCAGCTGGGGCTACAGGGCCAGATGGAAACAAAGTGGGGAGGGGCAGTGTGGTGTGGTCCGGGGGACAAGGCAAGGGCTAGGGGTCAGGGGCAGATGCTGGAAGGGCAGGCTGGGAAGATGGTGCCCTTCAGTCCCTGAAGTGAGCCATGGCCCCATCATGCCAAAAGAACAACACTGGCTGCCTCCAGTGGGGACCGGGAAAAAGGACTGTGCCAGCAATGATATATATACATATATACATACATATATACACATGCAAAGCAGGCTAGCTCACAGGCAGGTTAGAGAACTGCTGAGTGGCCTCAGGACACTTGCTTAACTTCTCTGTTTTCTGTGCCCCATTTTTCTAACCCTAGAAAAAGATACAGCTGATAATAAAAGAGCTAGCACTTGGTGCCTAATATGCACCCGACACTATTGTTATCAGACGAATTAATATGTATATCATTGCTCTTGGGGGATGCTGTCCTGGAAAGTGCTTGATATACATATTAATTCATCTGATCATTTTGACAACGCAAGGAGCAAAGTCCTATTGTCCTTCCTATTTAAGAGAGAAGGAAGTTGAAGCACGAAGCTAAGAAACTTGCCCAAGGGAACCCCTTGGAAAACTGGGGCCTGAACCCAGAAGTCCTGGCTCTGTGCTGCTGCCTTGTGCCCACTTTGGATGCACGAATCATCTTCATCCAGAGAGCGCAAGGGGATTCTGCCCCCTCTTCCAGGAAGGCAGCCAAGCTCTTAGAACCTATTTTATTCTTACATATGTATTCCTTTTTTATAGGGCAGGGAAGGGTATGAGAGTCCAAGGTCATAGAGTCCCTGGGGAGGCTGAAGAAAGTATCCTGACCTCCATTATCCTAGCAAACCTAGAGGGTCAGAGCTGGTTTCAGGGGCCCTCTTACTGCAGCCTCCCGGAACGGGACAGAGAGGGAAAGGAGGGGGATATTTTGACAAAAGCCCTGATGGAGGACAGAGACCTGGATGGAGGTCCAGCTGGGCCCTGCTTTATATGACCTTGGGCCAATTTCTCCAGGCATCAGTTTCTCCTCTGTAAAATGGGCTGGGAGGTAAGAGAGTGTCTGAGGCCCCTTCCAATTCCACCCCTGAGAGTCTGAGACTGGACCGTAATCCTAGGCTGCCTGGTTGGGAGTGAGCTCCCCATCACTGGGGCCTTCCAGCAGAGATCCCTCCAAGTATGGAAGTAGGAGAGGAGACCTCCAAGGGACTCTCAGGCAGCAGCACGCCAGCAGCACTCCAATAAGCATGAAGCTTTGGCTTCCTCCAGAGGCTGCCGGCTCCCTGGAGCGGGAGCAGGAGCGGGTCCCCCTCAGGAATGTGTTTGCCTGTGTCACCAGGCACGCCATGCCCACAGCCCTTCCCTAAAGACATCCTGGCCCCAGGGGACACTGAGCCAGCTGTGCCTGCTGTCCTGGCCTTCTTACATGCAGACCGAAGCTGCTTTGCTCCTGCTGTCCAGGAGGGGCAAGCGCCCAGGCCTTTGCTGGCCTCCTCTGTAGGCACTAGAGCTGGCACTGACCTGGCTGCTGCGAGGGCGGGAGAAGGAGTGCTGGTCCTCCCTGCAGAGAGCCAAGACTCCTTGTGGCCACACCCTTGCTCAGGCTGTTCCCTCTTCCAGGATTCCCTCCTTCCCGCTCCCCTGCTCTAAAATGACTTCTTGGTCTTCAGAGCCTGGATGAAACATCTCCCTTCTGGCCGGACTCCCCAGTGCCCACATGCTCAGTTAATCTTTCCTTCTGAGGGGCTCCTCTGGAGCTCTCTACGTCCTTTATTACCACACTGTTCACCCTGTTTGTAGCAAATCCTACCTGCGTCTCTTCCCCCTACTAAACTCTGAACTCCTGAGAAGGTCATTTCTTTCATACTCTCAGAGTTGGACACAGTAGGTGCTCAAAAGACAACTGTGAAACGGAATAGAACTGTGGCCAGTCTGTGCATCCCAGAAGAAGGCCGGTTCACTGTCACAGATGCCTCCCCTTAGAGCTCAAGTATTTCTCCAGGCTCCTCCCCTTCTCTCTTGTGTCCCAGGCCCTGGGGATGGCTGGTATTTTCAGCCCTGTCAGTGCTGCAGAAGCAACTGAAGCCCGGAGAGGGAAGTGCGTGCCCAGTCACACACACAGCAAGGCGGGTGCTCCAGAGTCTCTGAGCAGCCCTATCCCAGAGCACAAATCCCAACCACACACCCTCCAGCCTGGCCTCCCATGCTTGCTGTTGGGGGACAGGGTGGAGGGTTGAACTTACCCCAACATCCCGAGATCAGCACAAAAAGCCAGACCACATGGCAGCTGGTGGCAACGTGGCACCTCATGGTTCCTAGAGACAAAAGAAGGAGAGGGTGAGAAGCCTCCCACTGGAGGGGCCCTGCACTTTAAGCTGCTCCAGCACTACCCCACCCCTATAGCTCTGGGGAGCTTTGGGCCTGAGAAGGGAGGAGAGGGAATCAGCTCAAATGGGGGGTGGGGGCAGGGAGGGGACATGGGAGAGAGGAGAAGGTCTGTATCATGTAGTTTTGTCATCATTCAATGCCAGGTATAACACAATGACTTGAGGATGACTGACTGGGCTGAGGGCGGGGCAATAGTCCCCTCCCTGACCCCATGGAGGCTAACTGCACAGCCTGTGGGCAAAGCTCAGTGGACACAGGGACGTGCTCATGATGCATGCTGGGCTTAGTGGGTGGACGGAGAGGACATTGCCTCCATCCTCCAGGACAGCATCCCCCAAGAGCAATGAAGCCTGGTTAGTGGGGACAGGTTAGGAGACAGGTGCCCAGCAGGGAGACAGGTGCCCAGCAGAGGGACAGGAATCTCAGAGCAGGTTGGCAGGCCTCCACCTCCCAGCTGAGGTGGCCATCGAGCACATCTTTTCCTGTTTGTATATCTACCATATCATCTCATAACCTTCGATATGAAAGGAGGCAACATACTGTGGTATCCAAAGAAGCAGAGGTGGGAGGTAACCTGTCCAGCACCCTACAGAAAGTGTGTGGAAAGCTGGAGCCCGGGAATTTTTCTTCCCTGGCCTAAGCTCTAGAGAGATCTGGAGCCCAGCTGCCAGAGGACTCGGCAAGGTGAGCTCCATCTCTAAGCATGGCTGCTCCCTCCCACCACAGCTGTGGCCTGCCCAGCCCCATTACAGCAGGTCCATGGTCCTCTGGTTCCTTCTTACGCCTGCAGCAACTCCAGAGCAGGCATCCCTGGAGACAGGCAATGATACCAGGAGGGGCCCAGGCTCTCACCTGGGAATCCCTGCCTCCTACTCAACAGTCAGCCCTATTAGCGCTCTCACCTCTGCATCTCCATGGCCTAGCCAAGGGCCCGCACATCCTCCTTCAGAGAGCACCTCCTGTACGCCTTGTCTGGGGGTCATCATCCTCCTGGGCTCAGGAGGTGAGGACTGGAGGCTGAGAGCCATTACACAATTTGCTCAGAGACCCCCAACTAGTGAGTGGTGGGGTCAGCCTCAAGTTGACATACCACCTCCCCATCAATAAATGATCAGGAAAGACTTGGGAAGGAGAAGAGAGCTGAAGGAAAGGATTTTTTTTTTTAGACACTTCCACATCTCTGCAAGATCTCAGCACAAGAGCTTCAGAAAGGGCCAAGAGCTAAGATCCCTTGGTTCCAGACCTGGAGCCGGCTCCCTCCCTCAGCCCTGAGCTGGGAGGAGGATAGAGTGACCCCACCGGGTGGGTCCTGACCCACACAGCATGCAATGACCTGCAATGCCTGTGTGTTTTCCTCCGAATGATGTACGGAAAATGCCCTACTTACAAGCTATGAAACAGTGATGTGGGAAATACAAGAGTCAAGATGTTCTTACATAACGAAAGACGAACACCTCCATCATATGCCTATGTTTCCACCCCCTTGAGTTTACAAAGGTCAAGAGCCTATCACAGGGGCCAGCCAGGGAATATAAATGAGGAGACCCCAGTGGAGGAAATGACCGCCGTTCGGAGGCCACACACTCTGTCCAAAAGCGGCAGCTGCTGCTGTGTTTCAGCCAAGAGGAAATGTGGGCCCAGTGTGCCCAGAGCTGCTGATTTTTCTCAATGAAAAGCTGGAAATGTGGCTTTTAGGATGAATTCAATTTTTAAATGTTGGCAAATAATTTCATTTTTTATGAGCCAAACATGACCCATCTGATGGCCAGAGTGCGCAGCTCAGTCCTGGTGTGCATCCTACGAGGCCCTTCTCCACACCAGAGCAAGTACATTTCTGTTACACACATGTGCGAGCAGTGTGGCCGCTGCTTCTCTTTAGGGTGAGGGAGTCACCCTTTACACAAAAGAAACCCAATTTTCTCATGTCATGATATTTCAGACTACCCTCCAGGTCGGTACTGCCACATCTATGTCCTACATTTTCAGAGCTAGATAATAGCTCACAGTATCGATGTTTCATGCCAAAGACAAAAATCCCCTGTTGTTGAGCATGTGGGTGTTTCCAGGTTCCTGCCACCCTGGCAGTGCCACAGTGGACATCTCTCTGTATGTAACTGTGTTGTGACTTGGCTTGGTCTTGACCTTGGTTCTCCGACAAGCTTTATGGGGCCAATTAAACACAACACAGAGCACGTATGTAAACTTTTCTTAGACATTGCCATATTACCTCTGGAAAGGCTGTGGCAACTCCCACTCTCTCCAGAGGTGTACAAGAGGGCCTCTGTACCCACCTAGAAGTCATCCCTCTTTTAAATGGCTGCCAATCGAATGCATGAAAAATGGTATGGCATTGTTGCTCTCATTTGCATCTCCCTAAGTACTAGTGAGGTTGAACACGATGCCTTTCTCTAAATGTGCAAACCACCTGCCATCTGTTATCTTGCAAGAGCTTGCCATCTCCTGCAAAGAAGCTAGCCAGCCTCGCTAGCATTATCCTTGATTTACAAGTGGAGAAACCGAGGCACGGGGCAATTAAGTGCCAATCTGACATCTCCCAGTGAGTGAGTGCCTTTACAAAAAAATTCTCCAGGCCTATGCCTTTCCAAACCAGATATTATAAGACTTAAACAACATCTGCTAAGAAGATCATCCACAAATAGCTGGGAGTGCACACCATTCTACGGGGTGTTGCAGGAAGTTTGCAGTGAAAGGAAGGAAGGAAGAAAATGAACAACTCCCACAGGCCTAGGGTTTTTACAGGTATTATTTTATTCAATCCTCCCAAATACTCTAGATGTAGCTATTTTTGCCCCATTTTACAGATGAGGAAATTAAGACTTAGAGCGGTCACTCTAGGATTGGACCTGAGTCCCACACTATTTCCATCACATCATGCTGTTGTCCACTCGCAACCCCAATCACCCCATTTCCTAATCTTTAAAAAAGGAAGGCATGTCCCTTCCTTCAATGAGCACAATACACAGCACAGTAGTCACAGGATGAATGTGACACAAAGAAATGAGCACATGTGCATAACACACCCGCATGCGTGATGCATCTCACTTTCCCCATGCTGGCTCAGGCTCCGGCACCACCAGGCACACTGGCCCCACTTTCTCTCATTACATGTCTGTTTCCCCTTCAGAGGCACTCACATGGCTTCTGTGGCCCTCTTCTGTCAGTCCAGGGCAGCCAAATACAGACCTCACTTGGCAGGATTGGCTGGGGCCACCTCTGGAGCAGGTGGAAGCAGGGATCACCTTCGCTCCATCCTGACTCTCCATCCTTGCCTTGGGGCAAGGTGGCACAGATGCTAGGTCAAGGGTGAAGCAGAGTAGCCAGGCTGAAGTGGGTCCATCCTACTACTAGGTTTTCCCCAAGATCTCAAATCTCATTCTTCCTCTGTCCCCTTTGGCCATGAGGAGGAAAGCAAGGTCCAGAGAGAACAGATAAAGCGGCAGTGGGAAGAGGTCCCTGGGCCCCGACCTTCAGCCCAGGTGTCGTGACAGACGCTGCCTTTGTCTGCCGGCATTCCCTTGGTGCGGGGGCTGTAGCGAGCGGCATGGGTCCCCCGGGAGAGCCTGACCTCGCTCTGCCCTGTGCAACGGCTGTTACCCCAGCTGCAAGCCCTCCCACTTCCCGCCCAGCAGAGCTGCATGGCCTCCTCCACCGTGTGAGGCTGCACTGCCATCAATAAGCAGGCTGGGCTCCCACTGAGCCTTACCTGCCCCTGCTGGACCAGGACACACAGACACACCCTTCTGCACTGGGCTTCCTGTCTGGGCCTGCGATAAGCGCCAGAGACCTGCTCCAAAGGTACGAGCAGGGTTAGAGCCGACTGCCCCCAAATTTTTGAGGTGCCTGGCTTAGACCCCATTCTGGCAGGAAGCTTTCTAGAAATCTCTCAAACATATCCACTGCCAAGAAGACCCAAAGCCAGGCCACAAAGCCCTCAGGCTGCCAATTTTCAACATCCTTTTTCAAGCCAAGCCCTTAACCAGGCACTGTGTGAGGACACAGGGTCATGAGGATGACTGGAAAGGCATGTGAAGTGTCAAACAAGCAATGAGCCTGTTGCTCCCCAGGGAAATGCGAAGAGAGAAATTTCAAGCCTTCCAGGGGAGGTGAGATGTGAGCTGCACAGAGTTCACGGGTGCATAATGCTAATGTTTACACCAGCCACTGTGGTATATAGTGTGTCCTACATGCTGGGGCTCAGAGAGGTTAAACAACTTGCCAAGGGTCACAGAGCTAGTAAGTGGTCAAGTCTGGATTTGAACCTCATTCTGATGGCCATCAAAGATCAGTCTCCCTGCCTCAGTCTCAACCCTTGCTGAGCTCAGACATGTGCCCCAGGGCAGGCCCAGGTTGAGGGCCTGGAGGGCAGGACCCTGCATCTACTCAGAGGCCATCGGGCCAGGCCTGGGTGAAAATCCAACATACTTCACAGCCCCAGTATACAGGAGCCAGCACCAGGGCCAAGTGCATGTGCCAGGAAGAAAGGGTACAGCTTGGGCTGGCGAGTGGCCTCCTATTTAGTCTGCCCTTCCATGCTATTGGCATCTCACAGGCATTGCTTCTGGAACTACTACCAATAAGACAATGCAAACACCCCAGAGGTGACCAAGTCTCCTCCTCCTCACCCCCATCGCCTCCTCCAGCACCACGCCTGAGAGGTTAACACCTTTGTCCTTGGTGGGAGTTGGCTACAAAATTTCTGAGATTCAAGGCAGCAATCTTCCCACACTTGCCTCCATCTCTTTCTGTCATCAGCCCCAAAAGACCTGCTGCTCAGGGAGGCCTGGACTGAGGGCTGGCAGAGGAGGCTCTGGCAGGTGGCACAGTTATAGCATCCAGGGAGTCGCCTCACACAGGTATCACCTCCTGCCAAATCAAGTCAATGCCTCTGTGTACACCCCAGATTGCTGTTGAGCTGCAGGGAGAGGCTTCTGAGCACATGTGTACCCTGACATCACCTGCTGTATGCCAGGCACTGTGCTAGACATCAGCATACAGAAGAGAACAGTTGAGGACCTGGCCTAGGGGGAGCCAGCACTGCCAGAGAAGACCAACACAGACAGTGTCGGTGAGCAAGTTGTATAGTGCGTTCAGGATGATAAGTGTTAAGGAAAGAGGAAAGGTTAGCACAAGTGATCTGAGTGTCACTGAAGGTGATGTATGAACAAACACTTGAAGAAGCAGAAGAGTGAGCCATGTTATCTGGGAGAAACGTCTTCTGGGAAGAGAGAACAGCCTGTGCAAAGGACCTGAGGCAAGAACGTGCTAGCATGCCTGAGGAACAGTGAGGAGCCCAGTGTGGCAGGAGCAGGGTACATAGTGGGGAGAGTTGCAAGAACCGAGGGCAGAGGACAATGGGCCCATAACAGGCACCTTGTAAATCACTGATGTGACGGTACTGAGAGTCATGATCTTCAGACAGCCAAGAGTGATGAGAATGACTCAAGTTTTAAAGGAGCATGCTGGCTGCAGAGTTGAGCACTCACTGTGAGAGGCAAGGGCAGACACAGGCAGACAGGTGTGAAAGCTACTGCAGTGATAAAAGCCAGAGATGGCCAAGGGCTCTTGCCAAGGACTCAGGTAGGGGGTATGAGATCTGGCAAATTCTGGGCATACTTCAAGGTAGAGCTGAGAGGGTTTCCTGCTGGAGAGGGTGTGGCTGTGCTAGAAAGAACTGAGCCCGAAGGTTTTGGCCCAAGCACCAGAAAGGATGGAGTTGCCATTAACCAGGACAGGAGAAAGCTGCGGGTGGAACTGGCAGAAGGGTGAGATCAGAAGCTCAGTTCAGGACACAGTGGCTTTGGAAAGGCCACTGACAGCCAAGGAGCAGCACTGGACAGGCAGTGGGATACCCTCAACTAGAGTTCAAGCCTGAGGTGGAGCCAGAGATGTAAACGTGGACGTCATCAGCCCTTGAAGCCACCAGGGGACAAGATCACCAAGGCTCCCGCATCCTCAAGCTGACACAACTTGACTGAAATCAATCGATATGTGAAAATTGTATGCAGAGTGCGAAGATGTGTACGCCCCGTGGCCCAGCAAGTCCACTTCCAGAGCTTTAGCTGAGGAAATCACCATGACTGTGTGTGGACACTGGGCCACAGAGATGTCTGTTGCTGCGTTGTTTATGACAGTGGGACAGCCCAGACACCCAGCAGGGACTGGTTCAATTGCAGGATGTCCACAGGAAGCACACAGAGGATTGTGTATGGCTGTGTACGTGTGAGAATGTGGCCGGCGTCGGGTGCAGGGTATATATATAGGACTGTTATGTGAATCAGTGGCTTTATCTAATTGGTGAGGTTATGGCTGATTTGTATTCTTTACATAGTATCTACAATTTCCTCATTTTCTATAGTAAACATCCAGTGTTCTTACAATCAGAGACCTAACTTGTGTCCACTCTACCAAAATGTTGCCAGCAGCCTGTGAACAGACAACTCTGATTAGAAAGTTCTTCCCTGCACTCTGCTGAGTCTCCCTGAGGCTCACAGTCTGAATACCAGAGGAGACCCTGGTTACTGGGAGGGTCCCCGTTGGTCCTCTGGTTAACTGCACCCCTCTACAGCTACTCAGACCCTTCTAGGACAGTGCTCCCTCCCTCCCAAGCAGTGGGTCCCAGCTCAGAGGAACCCGCTTCTCTGCTCTGCCAGCCCAGCCGTGCTACCTTCCCAAGCTGGGGGGAGATCTGATCGGGCCCATCATCAGGAGGACCTCCCCACGCTCCACCCACAGAGATCCAGGGGCAGCAGAGTAGGCTAAAGCTGAGGCCTTGGAGACCAGGCCCAGGTCTGAAGCTTGGCCCTGTCCTGAGGCGGGTGGTGGGGGGTGGGGAGCAGGGCAGGTGGTGGGGTAGGGGGGTTGAGGAGGTGGGGGGAGACTAACAATTCAAAAGAAAAATGAGTGCCGGAATGCACTCACTGTTTCACACATATCCAGGCAAACTGGGCTCTGTGAACCACTGCAGGGGACACACCCACATGACACCCACCACCCAGTGGGGCCCCTGTTCCAACCTTGGAGGGCCCATCCTTCCTGTCCCCACTCTTCTCCCCAGGCTGGACGAAGCCAGGTTCCTTCACAAAGCTTCCCCTGATCTGCAGGGGTTTCACCAAACCCAAAATGAAGCCCATCACAGCCTGGCCTCCTGGACAGAGACTGGAAAGTGTGTTCCTCGTTGCTGCCGGCACGAAGCACTCTCCCATCTTCTGGGAAAGTAGTCCACTCTGGGCTCAACTCCCAGACAGGGCCCCCTGGTCACTGTCTCCCACCTCTCCCCGAAGCCTTGGCAGGAGACGCAGGGGCAGAGGGTGCACTCAGCATGGCGAGAGGCAGTGCCTTCCGTCCCAGCAAGCAAGGGGACAGGAAGGAACAGAACAGAGGAGGAGGGAAAGGGCAGGAGGAGACATCTGAGCAGCATTTCAGCTTCTCAGGAATGAGAGATTTTCACAGCAGGGCACCACAATTTAGTTTGAACTGTTATGAATTCCCATAAAATCAGACGCACTCAACTTTGAATAGAAATACAGAAATACACTGCAGAAATCAAAGACAATTTGGGGATTATTCACCACCACTACACACAGAGATGTTCGTGCGTGCAAGGAGGTGCCTGCAGACACCATTAGGACCATGATGGACAAGCCACAGTCGGCCACTGATGGCCACGCTTCAAAGCCCACACCACCAAGGCTGCTGGCTGGGGAGCCTGCTATAAACGGAGGTCACTTACAGAGACCCTACCTGGAACAAAGGAAAAGACCACCTTGTGGCCATTCTATTCTTGTGCCCTACGCTGGGTCCCTCCTGAAGCTCCCACTGAATGAACCCGGGGCCAAGGCCAGTGAGCCAGGCAGGACTGGGAGAGGGGAGGGGCACAGCCTAAGACTCCCATGGTGGCGTGTGAGGTGGTTCAGCATCCCCCACGGGAGGCCGGGAGTCTCTGAGTCCCCTCAACCTACACTTGAAAAAAATCATTCAGCAGAAGATACACTTTATTTTATTCTATTCTTTTTGCAAGTAATACACAGACATGGTAAATAATTGTACACATGTGTGTAGAGCAAGAAGTGGGTCTCCCTTCTGCCCAAGCCCACACCTTCCCAGAGGCAGCCCTCGAGGTAGCCCTCTTGAAGTCCTACAGGTACGTATAAGGATGTAGCATACAGGTTGTCTCCCAGTCTTAAAAAAATAAATCCAAGGGTTCTTCATGCTATCCTACTCTTGAGCTTTTTCACATGACAGTATATCCTGAAGATTGTTATATTTTAGTAAAATACAGAGCTGCCTTGCTCTTTTTTAGTAGCTAGTGGGGTATTCCATATGGGGGAACCATACTGTAACCTCTGCTGATAGATATTTAGATTGTTTTCAACATTTTGTTTTGAGAAATGAAGCCACAATTCCTTGTTCCCATGACTATACATGCATGTGAAGTAGGAGGTTTTCATATTTTTATAGCTGTTGACAAACTGCTCTCCAAAGAGGGGGCACTAAGTTGTTCTCCCTCCAACTATTAGGGAAGGGCCAGTTCCCCATACCTTCATTAGCACTGGGTACTCACTCTTTTTTTGAGCTACAGGAAGGGCAGCTTAGGCTCCTGATCCTCAGGCCCCCAGTCCCATCAGTGTGAGGAGGAAGAACAGAGTTTATCAAGGTCCTAGTTCTCCCAACCCCTGACTCACCAGCTGGCCAGCCAACAGACCTTAGCCCAGCTCTGGCATGATGCTGAAATCTGCACCCTCTCCCTCCAGGGGTCACTGCCAGTAACCACACCCTGCGCTCTCCCTCTGTGCCTCAGCCAGGCTGTCCTCTCCATCTGGAGCACCACCTGGCCCCACCTTGTATGTCCAGCCCCACCTTCAAGGCACAGCTCTAACGTCACTTCTTCCATGAAGCCTTCCTGGATCCCTGCTGGCAATGGAATCCTCCTCAGCTCCACTTATCCTCTGTGTATTTCTGAAGACAGCTGTCCCAGCTGCAAGGGTCAATCAGACTTTCATAAAACTTCCTTCTCCCAGAAAACCCTCAGCTCCTTGCAAGCAGAATCCACTTTATCCCATACAGCCATCTGCCCACTTAACATCTCCTCTTGGTGCATCTCTAACATTTAACCCATCTGGGGGAAATCCAATTTCTTCTCCAAATAGGTATCTATCCTCACCTTTCCCATCTCAGTAAATTCACTTCCACTGATACATTCTTTTGATTAATTCAGTTAACAAATATCTTTCATGCATCCAATAAGTGGCACTTTCCACCTTATCCCCTTGATCACCATATTTCAGGCACACTAGCCATTTCTCAGACTCAAACTTGCCAAGTTCATTCCCATCTCTTGGTCATCAATGTGGCTGATTGAATTATTGGTCCCAATCCTTCCCTCTGCATAGGACTGAGCATCTACTCCCATGCTGGGGTCTCATGATAGGCAGAGCATGCTGTCCCACTCTAAATGCTGGGCTTGGTCATGTGACTTTCTTTAACTAACAGATGCTCTGGCCAAGCTCCTTACTAGCAGAAGCATGACCCTTGTGCAGAGGGGCTCGCCTCGCAAGCTCCTGCCTGTCAGGAGAAGAACATGCCCCAGGCAGAGTAAGCAAACTGAACCCGTGAAGGGCCCAGAATCAAGGTCACTCACGCCTAGACTAACATTTGCTGACCCTCCCCAGTCGGTCCACAGACACATGAGAATAAATGATTGTTGTAGCGGTTTGTTACACAGCTTTATTGAGGCAGTAAATGACTGATACCAACACTAAGAAATAGATATACATAAAACCATATAAGAAAATGTAGAGGGAAATCTTCATGACATTGGACTTGGCAATGATCTCTTGGATATGATACCAAAAGCACAGGCAATAAAAGAAAAGATAGATAAATCGGACTTCATCACAATGAAAAACTTCTGTGCATCAAAAGCTACTACCAACAGAGTAAAAAGGCAAACCCACAGAAAATATTTGAGAACCACGTGTCTGATAAGGGATTTATACCTCAAGTATATAAACAACTCCTAAAACTGCTTTTGAGTCCGACTATATTCCACATTGTGGTTTTTGTGTGAAAATCCCCTCTAGGGCAGTACAGTTTTCTGGGAGGCCATTTGGCACAATAAAATTCTGGCCTTAAAAACACTCACACCTTTTGACTTCACAGTTTCATAGGCAGGAATTTCCCAAAGGAAATCGTCAGAATCATAGGACAGAGGATGTTTGTGGCAGCACTGTTTATACTGGTAAAAACAGGCAAGTCAGTAATCAATGACAGAGATTTACATGACTAAATTAGGGTGTTTTCATACAGCAGACTACAAGGCAGCCATGGAAAATCGGAGAACATTTATTGACGAAAAATGTTCCTGGCAAATTGTTGAACAGAAAACACAAGCTATAAGACTACATACGGTGTGTTACCATGTTGGAAAAAGATAAATTATATATGGCTGTATCTGTATAGAAAACACATAGCAACATATTTGTATCTTTATTTTATCTTTGCATAGTGAGATAACAGGTGATTTTCTTATCCTTAATGTTTTTCTGTATTTTCTAAGCTATCTGCTTTGGGTTACTAATAGTATTTAAACAAAGTAGCAAATATCCTATTTAAAAACAAACTAGTAATCAAGACAGCATGGTTCTGGCATATAGAGAAACATAGATCAATGTAATAGAACTGAGAGTCCAGAAGTAAAACCATGTGTCTATGGTCAACTGATTTTCACCAAGGGTGCCAAGTCCATTTGATTAGGAAAAAGCAGTCTTTTCAACAAATGGTACTGGGACAACTAGATAGCCACTTGTAAAAGAATGAAGTTAGACCCTCCCACACTCCATCTACAAAAATTAACTCAAAATGGATCCAAACCTAAATGAAAGAGCTAAAACTCTTAGAAGAAAAACAGGTGTAAATCTTCATGACCTTGGATTATGCAATGGTTTCTTAGGTATGACACCAAAAGCATAAACAACAACAACAAAATAGATAAATTGGACTTCATCAAAATTAAAAATATGTATATTTCAGTGGGTTTGGGGGAGGGTAATTAGGTTTATTTTTTTTAGAGGAGGTCCTGGGGATTGAACCCAGGACCTCATGCATGCTAAGCATGCGCTCTACCACTTGAGCTATACCCTCCCCCCAAAATATGTATATTTCAAAGGACACTATCAAGAGAGTGAAAAGACAATCTAAGAATGGGAGAAAATATTTGCAAGTCATACATCTAACAAGGGACTTAGAATATATAAAGAACTTTCACTCAGTAGTAAAAAGATAAATAACAATTAAAGAATGAGAAAAGGATCTGAATAGACATTTCTCCAAGGAAGATGTACAAATGGCCAATAAGCACATGAAAAGATGCTTGATGTCGCTGGTCATCAGGGAAATGCAAATCAAAACCATCCTGAGATACCCCTTCATACTCACTAGTATAGCTATAATCAAAAAGACAGATAATAACAGTGTTGGAGAGGATGTGGAGAAATCGAACCCTCCTACGTTGCTGATAGGAATGTAAAATGGTGCAGCCACTATAAAACAGTCTGGCTGTCCCTCAAGTTATTAAACAGAGTTACCATAAGACCCAGCAATATCACTTCTAGGTATACATTTAAGAGAAGTGAAGATCCATGTCCACACAGAAACTTGCACATGAATGTTCGAGCATTATTATTCTTAATAGCCAAAAAGTCAAACAACCCAAGTGTCCACCAGCGGACAACGGGATAAACAAAACATGGTGTAGACACACAATGGGATATTATTCAGGCATAAAAATGAATGAAGTATTGAAACAACATGAATGAACCTTAAAAACATCATGCTAAGCCAAAGAAGCCAGTCACAAAAGACCACATATTATGAGTTCATTTTTATGTAATGTCTGGCCAGAATAGGCACATCTATAGAGACAGGAAATAGATTAGTTGCTTAGGGCTGGGGGTGATGGGGTAGGTAAAAGACATGGAGTTCCTTTCTGAGAGGATGAAAATGTTCCAAAATAGACGGTGGCAATGGCTGCACGTTTCCGTGACTGTACTAATAACCACTAAATAGTACACTCTAAATGGATAAACAGTATCATATGTGAATTATAGCTCAATAAAGCTGTTTGAAAAATTTTAAAAATAAAGGTATAAAGAAAGCAAGCTAGTGTAGAAACTGAAGCGCATCAAAATTAAGCTAGTTAACCTGCCAAGTTCAACCACTGTGCTGACCCTTCTGCTTGCCTCCCTGGGCCCTGCCTCCCACCTGCAACCAGGGAGGCGGCTTGGCCTCACCTCACCTAGCCCCATCTTGCCACACCAGAAACCCATTTCCAGTGGCAAGCCAACCTGGGCTAGGCAGCCCATTTTACAAGCACGTAAACTGAGTGCCACAAAGGCTGTCTTCCTTGTCTTCAGCCTTCAGCCTGAGAGCCAGAGATAGAAATGGAGACCCCACGTCCTGAGCCAGTCTCCCCATTCCCTGGCTGGGGAGCCTTTGGAAAGTCCTGGCCAGCCCCTCTCTGTAAAGTGCAAGGTGGACTTTGTTCTCCCAGAATTCCCAGCTCTGCTCTCCTCTGCCTCTCAGACGCTGACCACACACCACAACACTACTACCCCCAGACTAATCAAGATCATTTGCTCAGGGGCCATGCAGGCAGTCAAGGGAACCGCAGGTGGGACCCAGTTCAATTTCCACCAGCTAGCTCACTGGCATCCCCAAGACAAGGGGTGAGAGGGAGGCCAGGACCCCCTTTTTAATTTCCTTTTCTCACCAGACAGATGGAGGGGTCCACATCCGTTCCCAGTCTCCACCTCCTCTCCTTTCACCCTTTCCACTCTCACTCCCTGCACCCCAAAACCTGCCCCCCAAAAGTCTAGAATGCTGGGTAACCATCACCCAACAGTTTCTATGCTACATCCTGAGGCATAACCCCCACCTCTAGGTGGCTGCCAGGAGAACATCTCTCTGCCGATTCTAACTCTGCAAAGGTTTTCTGTAAATGTGACTACAAATCTAGACAGGCAGACATTAGGCCATTCCACAGATGAGAAAACTGAGTGCTGAGAGCATCAACTGGATGCTCAGAATTGGCCAGGGGTCAAGAAGCAGAGCCCAGGCCTCGTCTTTGGCACAGGACCCCAGGGGAGCGGCAGGGAGTGAAGGCAGGAGAGAGAGCACGAAGGCACCCACTTCCTGCTGTGGTCTCACCCACTTGAGCTCTAGAGCCTAGGCCAGGGCAGGCGCTGTCCTGGCAGATGGGCAGGGCGGGCTTCAGGAAAGGCCCCTGCCGGGCTCCTCTTCCCCATGGCCGAGCTTTAATGACTGGGAGCCCATTCATATTCTCTTTCTCTCTCCCGCTGTGATTTCAGCCACACTGGTTCCCTTGCCTGCCTTCCACCCACCCACTCCAGGACGCCTTCCGTGACCTTCGCCAGTCTCTCACTGGCACCTGTACAGCACTCAGCCTCTCCACCTTGTCCTTGGGTGCAAACAGGAGTTCTCAACCACAAGGCATTCGTGAATCGCTGGGAGATCCTGGGCAAGGCATCGGGTCTCTTCAGGCTCCAGTGTCCTTGCCTGCCTCCCAGTTCATGCCTCTGCCTGGGCAAGTCCCTAAGGCAAGAGGCTCTTCCTCCCCGCTGGCCATTTGGGAATTCACCTGTCAGGAAGAGGCTAAAATGTCACCTCCCCTGAGGAGTCTCCCTTGATCCTCTCTCAACTCCCAGAAAGAAGCAGTCCTCTGTCCTCTTCTGTGATCCGTGTTAAGTGACTCATGCTGCTTTAAAGCACTTGACATAGGCCCATGTGAGTTTCTGTGATAACTATGCTGAGAGCTCCTCCCCAGCCAGCCCAGAGCCTGCGCATAGTAGGTGCACAGTCAACAATCGATGAGTAAATGGATGACGGCCCTTCTAGCTTAACAGTCTGAGGTTGTGGTGCAGGGAAGCCCAGGCCCAAGCCCCACCAGCCAGCAGGAAATCAGCTCTCTGCCAAGTCCAAGGGGGGAAATGGGATCCCATCGGGGGGCCGTGTCCCCACCGCAGGGAATGGGGAGGAGGGAAGACAAGGCCTGGGGTCTCTAACAGTAAGCCAATAGTTTTCCCTGGAAGTTAAGTGATAAGTCTTCTCCAGATTGTCTGTGACAGCTGCTTCCTCCCCACATAATTGTGTGAGATGCTGTTTGATTGTTTTTATGCTTATTAATATCACAGCTCCCAAAGGGAGAAAGAGGAGCCCCATGGAGACTTGATGGGGAAGGAGTTTTGGACCTTCCAGCAAGAGCTCAGTGCAGAACCAGGGTCCCACCAGGCTGGCTTACTGTGGGGCAGGGAGAAAGGGACAATTCCACGTGGGGACCATCAGAAGGTTGGAGTGAGACATCTGAGCCAAACCGCTGCTCAACCTGTTTGCCCTCTGTACAAACCGAGAGAACAGCACCTACTCGGCAGACGTTATGAGGATTAAATGAGCATCCTCGAGCCTGCCTCGCACATGGTGAGCATCCCACTGATTCAAACACCTTGCTGCATCCTCAGTCCCTGTCTCTTCTGTCTAATTTACAAAACACTAACAACTGTAGTAGCAACAGCAATGCCCATTCTGCATGTAGAGCATGTCACTGTGGTCACACTGATCACAGCCCCACCCCACCCCACACCGGGATCGCAAGCCAGTGAGAGCAGGCGCCACATGGTCTCAGACAGAACAGAGCACACTACCCATCCTGCCCGCCTGGCTTGGGGCTGCCTTTTAGGTCATCGGCTCTTATAGCACCCTGTAGGTGGGAATAGCACCCACTGTTCCAGATAGTGAGACTGAGTCTCAGTGAGGATAAGAGGCATAACCCCAAAACCCTGAAGTTCTTGGACCTTGGTTTGACTGACTCAACTAGGAATTTGTTTAGGCAAGCCCCAAAGCTGTCACCTCCTGCCACGGCCCTCCCTGCCTCCCCCATCCCACTCCTCAGCAAACAGACTCACCCACAGAGGCCAAATCGCCCTGCCAGAACCACTGGCTGGCTATCCCTCTGCCTGTCTGTTGCTAACCTCTGCCCAGATGTGCTCTTCCCTAAGACCCAGCCAAGCAGGGCCTTCCGGCTCCACCTTCCTCCTCTGGAACCTGGGCAGGAGTGTTTTCAGACCCAGCCCCAGCTGCAGCGCATGATTGGCTATTTGGTTGTCACTGAGCCCCAGCTCTGTAGAGACACAACATTCACAGCAAGTTCCTTCTCCTCCTTGTACAGGTAGCTTGGTCATTGCCTCCTCCAGGAGGTCTTCCCTGATTTCACCAGCGAGGCTTCAGCAAGACTTCACTGGCCTCTGAAAATCCCCTAGAATTTCAGGGCCCTGCCTTATTCACACTGGTTGCTCTGGAGCCTAACACAGGGGTTGTCACAGCATAGAAGGTGTTTGATATTAGGTTCTGAAAATAGAAAAGAATAAATGGAAGGGAAGGAGGGAGGGAAGGACAGAGAGGAAGTAGAGGACCAGAGCACAACTGCTTCTCCCAAAGAGAGACCACCAGGGATATGTCCCATGCTGAAGACTCCCTGAAATTCTGGAGGCTTTCCCTTCTGCTCCCCCTACCCACAGAGCTGCCCAGGAAAGGGATTCAAGAGTAGAGGACCCAGGGTTGTGGGGGAGGCAGACAAGTAGACTATTCCTCTCTTCTCCAAGCCTCTGCTTTCCCATCTAGGAAATGGGAATCTGATTTCTCAAAGGCAGAACAAGCATGTGGAGAACTGACAGTGGGTCCTTTGATCAGGAAAACCACCCACATCAGTGCAGGTGGCCATGAAGGAGGTTCAAGGTACCAGGAGCTGCTAGGGCTCACCCCTCACCCCAATTACCCTTCTTCATCACATAAGGAACACTGAAAACCTGGGGCAGAAAGCCAGAACCAGAAGAAACCCAGAGCACCCCAGCAGACTCTCCATTTTGCAGATAAGGAAACTGAGGCCCTGGAGGGAGACAGAAAGGGTGTTAACATGTGTTGAGTACGCCTACCATGTGTTACACTTTCTATAAAGGTATATAGATCCTTACTGCTACCTGGGAGGGGACCTTACTGACTCATTCTGCCGATGAAGAAACGGGCTGAGGGAAAATCCATAATTTGACGAGGGTCTTGCCACAGAAAGTGACAGCAGCAGGATTCGAGCCCAGGAAGCTCTGGCTCCAGGAACAGAGCTCTTTTTGTAGTACTGCATAGCAAGGGCTGGCCTGGAGCCAGAAGCACCGGAGCCAGTGACTTCAAGATGGAGGTCTTTCACGGAAACAACCTAAATGTCCATCAACAGATGACTGAATAAAGAAATGGTGGTATATTTATACAATGGAATACTACTCAGCCATAAAAATAATAAAATAATGCTATTTGCAGCAACATGGATGGCCCTGGAGAATGTCACTGTAAGTGAAGTAAGCCAGGAGAAAGAAAAATGCCATGTGATATCACTCATATGTGGAATCAAAAAAAAGAAAGGCAAATGAATTTATATATAAAACAAAAACAGACTCACAGACATAGAAAACAAACTTACGGTTACCAGAGGGGAAGGGGATGGGAAGAGATAAATTGGGAGTTGGAGATTAGCAGATACTGACTGGTATATATAAAATAGATAAACAAGTTTATACTGTACAGCACAGGGAACTATATTCAGTATCTGGTAGTAGCGCATGGTGAAAAAGAATATGAAAATAAATATATGTATATGCATGTATGACTGAAGCAATGTGCTGTACACCAGAAATTGACACAACATTGTAAACTGACTATATTTCAATTAAAAAAAAAGATTCTGAGAAAAGCAAAAAAGAAAAAAAAGATGGATGTCTTTGACTCCCAATCTAGTGCTCTCTCTTCTACATGGTGCAAGGCTGCCCGACACTGTCCTACCTGCCATACCCAGCACGTGCGATTCAGAGAATCCCCATATGCCAGGATTGGAGAGAACTATAGTTGACTCTTCATCCAACTGCTGTACTCTACAGCATCCTCCCTCCTATACTTTCAACCTGAACTTGTATGCCCCCAGTGATGGAAAGCTCACTACATATACAGGACACTTTCTATCTTTTGGACAGCTTGATTAATTAGGATACCTTTCCTCTTAACGAATAAAAAAAAACCTCTTTTAAAGACCAAAAGGCTTCATGTGACTTTGGGTCCACTCTGTCCACATCTGCTTCCATCCAGCCCCTCACACACCCACTTCCTCAACGTCCTCCACCCCAGCCTCTTTTAATTTATCTTCTGACCCTCCCCTATCCCTCATCCTCAGTACCCACTTTCTAACCTTTACTAAGGACATCTTTTTTAAAACACTCAATTTAAGAAAAAAAATATTTCACATCTGTATGAGCAATACACAAATCATAATTCTTAAAAATAACAAATTGCAGGCCAGAGTAATCATAAGTAAATTGATATTGATAAATAAGCTTTTCTCCAGAGCAGTAGGTGGTTTATTTTAATCTAATGAGTTTTGTATTTTCCCAGCTTTCAGATTCCATGATGAAGGGCTGTCTGCAATAGAATTACGACGCTCTCCGAAATATTGTAATTTAATGCCTCATTTTGTCAAGACTTTCTTGAAAATGAGATTTGTTCCTAGTGAAGAATTTTACTCAGCTCTTTCCCATATGCCCCCACCCACCACTCCAGGCATACAGATTCTCCTCAGGCTGGGCCTTGGGTGGGGGATGGAAAGGGGGAGAGAAGTAAGGTTAAACAAGGGGGCAGGCAGGGACTGGAAAAGGAGTGTGGAGGACCATTCCTGGCAGACATAGCCTTGCTTTGTGGTTGAGTAGTACCCACTGCCTCCTGCAAACAGGAAGGGGAGAGTAGACCTTCCCTACAAGATGCTTAGGGGGCTCCCCTTTTGAGTCCAAGGGAGAGGATATGGACCTGAGACCCCTAGAGACAAGAGAGAAGACTAACCCCACAGGCAGGGGGAGGGAGGGGGCAGCAGAAACCAAAGCTGGGGGAAAAACTAACAAAGCTAATTGTGGAGAAGCCTTTGGGGGTCATCTGGTTGAATGTCCTCCAGGACAGGGAGCTCACCACCATCTCAGCCAGCCTGGAGTGCTGTTAAATGCACTACTGCCAGGCCACTGGAGGGAGCTTTTAATGGAGTCGGTTCCAAAAAACACTGAAAGGAATGGAACGAGACGTCAAGAGAGCAGCCAGAGCAGCTAGACTCACATCCTGATTGCCCACAGAGGTGTGTGAGCTTACCTGAGCTGCTTAACCTTCCTGGGCCTTAGTTTCCTGCTTCTCTGAAACAGAGATAATAATAGTATATACTTCAGAGGGTTGCCATGAAGATCAAATGAGGTAATGCACGTAAAACACTTGGAATACAAGCTCATATACAATAAGCTCTCAGTAAGTGCTAACATCATCATCATCATCATCACATGTGTGCACAGACTGCTGGAGAGGACACTAAGGAACCAGAAACTGACCGCCTCTGGGAGGCAAACCTGGGTGGCTGGAGGAGGGAGGTAGGAGAGAGACATTTCACTGTATTCCAATTTGGGCCTTTTGAATTTTGTACATGCGCTATATTACCTAAAAATAAATCTGAAGAAACAAAAGATAATTTGGTATTTCAAAAAAGAGATAGACAAATCTCCTCTTTTAACAGACCCCAACCTGCCTCCCAGGAATCTCTGCTCTCTGTTTGGGCTTATAGCCTCCAGAATCACAGAGTCAACTTCTGCCCCCTGAAGCATGCCATTCATTCACTCAACAGACAGACTGACCCTGAACACCAGCCTCAAGCTGCTGGATGCAAAGCGTTCAACAGAAGCCAAGCCAGACCCCATCTCTGCAGCCTGGCAGGTGAGAGGGGACCCTCGGCCTCACCATCACAGGCCCTCCAGATGTGTCTGGTGACACATCTTTCCCCTACTTGGCCCACTCTCTCTTAAAGAGCTGTCCTTGTGCCTGAATTGAGTTTCAGGTCCCCACTTTTGATTTTAAAATTAGGTGAGCTGACCACATAATGATACACATGATGGAGGGTTTAGGGGTGAAGTGAACCAGTGTTACACAGCTAACTCTGAAATGCAGCCCCCCAAAAATGGTTTGATTGATGTATGTATAATAAATGAAACGCAACAAAGTGTAAACTGTAGAATCCCAGCGGCAGCTACATGGGTGTTCCCTGTACAGGTCTTTCAACCTTTTCTGCATGTTTGAAAATTTCTATGATAAAATTGGGGAAAACATAGGAGAATTAAAAATCACACAAAACTTCAAGTGGCTTTTTACCTCTGATTGGCCCTCCAGTGCCACTGTCCTATGGGTTGGGGACTTTGAGTAGAGCAAACTAGAAGCAGAAATAGACAAATCCACAATCATAACGGAAGACTTCAACACACTTTCTCAAAAACAGATAGAAAAAGCAGAAAGCAAATCAGTAAGGATACCAACATCTAATCAACTTGACTTACATCTCTGACCTCATGGACAAAATTGAACACTGTGTACAACAACAGAATAAACATTCTTCTTGTGAGGCAATGGATAATTTACCAAAATCCACCATTTTAGGCCATAAAGTAACTTTCAAAATATTTCAAGGAATTGAAATCATTCAAAGTATGTTCTCTGATCACAGCAGATTAAGCTAAGAAACAAACATGAAAAAATATGAGGAAATCCCCAAATGTTTGGAAATGAAGCAAAGTACTTATAAAATCCTGTACATCAAAGAAGAAACTACAACAGAAATTAGAAAATATTTTGAAACTTACAATAATGAAAATACAACATCAAAATTTGTGACACATAACTTTTATGTTTAGAGGAAAATTTCCAGCCTTAAATTCAGATTTTAGAAGAGAAGAAAATCTAAAAAACAATGATCTATGTATCTATCTCAAAAAAGTGTTTCAAAAAGTAAATTAAACCTAAAGAAAGTAGAAGGAAAATTTTACATTTCCTAATAAAAATAGAAATTAATCAAATAGAAAACAAATAAAAATCAGTAAGTTAAAAGTTGGTTCTTTGAAAAGATTAACAAAATTGACAAATCCAGTGATCAGCAAGACAATGAAAAAAATGGAAGGCATATATTACCAATATCATGAATGAAAAAGGAAGTTATCACTGCAGATTCTACAAAGTATAGAGATTATAAAACAACAATAAAGGAGATATTGTGAATATCTTTATGTCAATTTATATAAAAAATTTATATAAAATGGATAAAGACCTCAAAAAAATACAACTTACCAAAACTGACATGCAAAAACACAGAAATATAAATAGTTCTATTTCTCTAGAGAAGTTGAAAAATACATTTGATACAATTCCACACACATTTATGATAAAAATTCTTAGCAAAAAAGAAGAGGCCATATATGAAAAACTCACAGCTAATACCATACTCAATGGCTAAAGACACCCTTAATATCTTAATATCAGGAACAAAACAAGGATGCCCACTATTAGCACTTCCATTCAACATAGTATTGAAAGCTCTAGTAAGAGTAATTAGGCAATAAATTCCCAATTCCAAATTGGAAAGGAAGAAGTAAAATTATCTCCATTCACAGATGACATGATCTTACATACAGAAAACTCTATAAAGATTCCATTCAAAAACTGTTATAGCTAATAAATAAATTCAGCAAAGTTGCAGGATACAAAATCAACTCCTGAAAATAAGTTGCATTTCTACGCTAGGAATAAATAACCTAAAGAGAAAATTAAGAAAACAATTCCAGTTAAAACATGATCAAAAAAAATAAAATACTTAAGGATAAATCTAGCCAAGGAAGCAAATGACTTGTGCACTGGAAACTACAAAACACTGCTGGAAGAAAAAAAGAAGACATAAATAAGTAGGAAGACATCACGTGCTCATGGATTGGAAGACTTAATATTGTTAAACTACTATACGTAATATTGTTAAGATAAAATACTACCCAAAGCAATCTACAGATTTAATGCAATCTCTATCAAAAGGCCAATGGTGTTTTCTGCAGAAATAGAAAAACCCACCCCCAGATTTATATGGAATTTCAAGGGACCCCAAATAGCCAAAACAATCTTGAAAAAGAACAAAGTTGTAGAACTCACACTTCCTGATTTTAAAACTTGCTACAAAGCTACAATAATCACAGTGTGGTACTGATGTAAGGAATGAATATAGACCAATGGGATAAGACAGAGAGCACAGAAATAAACCTCTGCATATATGGTTAATACATTTTTGACAAGGGTTCCAAGATCTTTCAATGGGGAAAGGACAGTCTTTTTCAACAAATGGTCCTGGGAAAACTGGATACCCACATGCACAGGAATCAAGCTGGACTCTTTTTTTTTACACTACATACAAAAATTAACTAAAAATGTATCAAAGATTTAAATGCAAGAAATAGACTATGAAATTCTTAGGGGAAAATCTTCATGATGTTGGAATCACCAGTGATTTCTTGGCTATGATACCAAAAGCACAGGCAAAAACAATAATAAAAAAGAAAAATCTGATTTCATCAAAATTAAAAACTTGTGTGCATCAACGGACACTATCAACAGAATGAAATGACTACCTGTAGAATGGGAGAAAATATTTATGTTCTGATAAGGGATTAATACCCAGAACATACTAGAACTCTTACAACTTAACAACAAAAATATAAATAACCCATTTCAAAAATAGCTTTGCAAAGGACTTGAATAGATATTTCTCTATAGAAAATGTACAAATGGCCAATTCCGCAGATGAAAAGATACTTATCACTAGCCATTTGAGAAATGCAAATCAAAATTACAACGGGATACCACTTCATACCCATTAGGATGGCTATTATAAAAAATATTCATAATAAATAATAACAAGTGTTGGTGAAGATGTGGAGAAAACTGTAACTTGTGCATTACTTGTGGGAATACACAATCAAGCAAGTACTATGGGAAACAGTATGTTCAGGTTTTTTTCCTCAAAAAGCTAAATGTAAAATTACTGTATAATTACACTCCTAAATACATACTCAGAAGAACTGACAGCAGGGACTCAAACAGATGTTTGAATACTGATGTTGTTAGCAGTATTACTCAAAATAGGCAGAAAGTGGAAACAATCCAAATGTCCATCAACAGAGGAATGAATAAACAAAGTATGCTATATGCATATAACTGAATATTATTCAACCTTAAAAAAGAATAAAATTCTGATACATGCTAAATTGAATGAACCCTGAAAACATGCTAAGTGAAAAAAAAGCCAGACACAGAATGACAAATATTGTCTGACTCCACTTATACAAGATACCTAGAGTAGACAGAAAATAGAATAGAGGTTACCAGGGATTGAAGTGAGAGAAAATGGAGAGTTATTGTGTAATGAGTTTATGAGTTTCTGTTTAAGACGATTAAAAGTTTGGAAGTAGGTAGTGGTGATGGTTGCAAAGCATTGTGGATGCACTTAATGCCACTGAACTGTGGCATTCTATGTTATGTATATTTTCCCACAATTTTGAAAAAAAATGGAAAAAAATTTCCCTAATTTGATAAATGACATCTACCAAAAACCAACAGCAAACAGCATACTTAATGGTGAAATATTGAAAACTTTCTCAATACCGGAATCAAAATAAGGATGCACACTAGCACCACTTCTAAGCAATATTATGCTGGAAGTCCTAGCTATTGCAGTAAGGCAGAAAAATGATATAAGTATTAGAAAGGAAGATATAAAATTATTATTATTTATAGAAAAATGATTATATATATTAAAAATAAAAAATTCTATAGGTAAACGATCAGATTTAATAAGTAAATTTAACAAAGGTTATCAGATACAGGTCAGTATTTTAAAAATCAGTGGTACTTCTATATGCCAGAAACAAATAACTAGAAATGAAAAAAAAATTAAATATCACTTACAATAGTATCAAAAACATAAAGCACACAGAAATCAATCTAATAAAAGAAGTGTAAAGACCTCCACACAGACAACTAAAAAGCAGTTTTGAAAGAATTTTATTAAAACCTAGGTAAATGGAGGAATATATCTTGTTTGTGGATCAGAAACTCAGTATTATAAAGATATCAATTTTCCTCAAATTGATCTACATATTGTTGATGCAGCTTCAATCAAATCTCAGCAGAATCTTTGTGAAATTTCAAAACTTGACTCTAAAATTCATATAGAAGTGCAAATAGTCAAAGGTAAACAAAAGTGTAGAAGAATGAAGCTAGAGGATTTCTACTACTAGATATCAAGACCATAAAGCTAGTAGTTAACTATAAAGCTTGTACTGGTACAAGGACAGTCAAAAATACCCACCAGAATTGCATGTACATATATGACACCAAAAGACACATAATCATTGTTCGTAGTAGCCTTTTCCATAATAGCCAAAAACTAGAATCTACCCAATTGTCTATCAACAGTAGAGTGGCTAAACTGTGGTATATTCACACAACAGAAATCTATACAGTAACGGGAATGAACGAATGTAACCATACACAACAGGATGAATCTCACAGCTGAGTGAAAGAAAATATTGCAAAGAGAGCGTACAGCAATATTCCACTCCTAGGAAGTTCCAGTAGGCAAAATGAATGTATGCTATTAGAAGTCAAGATAGAAGTTATCTTTGGCTAATGACAGAGAGATGGCTTCTGGTAATTTCTTTCTTCTTGGTTTGGGTGGCAGTTACAGGGGAGTGCTTTGTGATAATTCAAACTATACAGGTATGATCTGTACACTTTCCTGTATGTATTATACTTCAATTAAAAAGTGGACTAAAAACAATTCCAGCTGACTTAGGACCAACATCAGTGCTACTAACCACTGTACCATTCTGCCTCTCTTCCTGCCTTCTACCACAGGAGCACAGTGCCAGTGGGCACAGAGAGAAGCAACAGGCTCTGCACAAGGGTACCTCCTCCTCCATGAAGCCTCCCAAGACTGCTCACCTTACTCCCCTTCCACCTCCTTTGAACCTACATAGCCTTTCTCCCAGGTATAATAGTTATTCCTGGCACCTCCCAGGCAGCCTGCAAGTCTGTGAGCCTCCAGAATGCAGGAGCTGAGAGTAATAGTAGCATAATAATAACTAAGAGCCACATTTGTTGAGCATTTACTATACGGCAGGCACTTTCCCAAGCCTTTTACAAGCAATAACTCATTTAATCCTCCCAATAACCCTTTGAGGTGGGTACTGTTATTACCCTGATTTTCTAGATGAGAAAACTAAAGAACAGAATGATTAATTAAAGTGCCTAAAGTCAAACAGCTAATTATTGGAAGAGCTAGGATTTGAACCTGGATGGTTTGGCTCAGAGAAACACCCCCTGCTTAGGCAGTGGGCACACAGATGAGACCTGGTGCCTGTAGCCCTGGCTATACGCACTCAGACCAGGAACAAAAGAGGAGGTGTTTCTCATCCCTTCCAGGCAGACAAACGTGTCTATGTTTCTGAGCAGGTGTGTGTGTATGGAGGTGTACAGCTTCTTAACAGCCCAGTTCCAAGACTAGAGAACAGCAGGCAGGTCTGGGCTGTTGGGCCTAAGCTCCTAAGCCTGAGGAGGCAGACCGAGGCCAGAGCGTGGCTTTCAGGGGAAGTCCCTTCCCAGTCCTGGGGAGGAGGGCCTGGGACCTCCACAGGGGTCAGGCCCCTGCTGATGGCACTCAGGACAAAGGAGGTGGAGGCCAGGGCCCCTATTCCTGTTCCAGGTACTGGCCAGGGGTCCTCTGCCTCCTACCCCCAAGCCAGAGGTCTGGAAACAGCTCCCAGAAAGGTAAAGCCAGGTAAGGCCAGCCTCCTCCAGGAACAGACGGCAGCATTTCACCGCCCTCCACCCTTCACCCGACACATTATACAACCCGTTGCTCCTTGGGTCTGCCTTTATGCTCTCCTGCTGCAGTTTAAGCTCATCTCCCTCTGCTCCATCCCAAAGAGGACTCCACCTCTGCCCAGAGACTTTCTCTGCTTCACTGGGAGATATGGGAGGCTCCTTTGTGCCAGGTCTGGGTGGCTGTAACCGGGCTCCAGGGACAAACACTTAAAATGACAGACCTCACGGCATTAGAAGAGAAATTCAGGGTTACCTGACTCCCACTTACACCAAACGGTGCTCCTTTTGTCAGAGGCCAAAACCTTGGGACACAAAAGAGTCCTGTCTGGGAGTCTGCATTCTCCACACGGCCAGAAGTTGCCCAGAGAGGGGACCATCTTCGGAAAGGTGACACAGAGTATGGGCACCAGAGACTGGGGCAGGCCGAATGCCTGTTTCAGCACAGACCTGGAAATCAGGCCTGAGAGCAGGGCAGGGGAAAAGGCCCAGCCTTACTTTCAGCTTTTGCTCAGAAACATCCAGAGACAGGCTCCAGCACACCTGCGTATCAGTACGCACACACACGCACGCATGCGTGCACGCCCACACGTCCAAGGCCACGTGGGTCAAAGCCAGAAGGAGGCGGAGCTGTTAGTAGGAAGAACTTCTGAGCCGGACAGTGGGAAGGAAAATGAAGGGGCCATGTCTCCACCTGGCCTTTCCCATCCCCTCTGCCTTCGCCTGACCCCCGGGCCCTCCAAGGCAGCTCCCCAGGAAGCTGTGAAACACGCAGGTGCAACGAGGTCACCTAGTTAACAGCCTCCCTCCCGCTGTATTATTCATGGGCTCCCCTATTCCGGCCTGAGCTCCAGTTTCCAACAGCCCTCAAGCTCGGCTTAGCAGGTCAGCCAGCCCGGCAGGTCTAGCCTGCGGCAACCCCTACTCTTTACACCCCACGCCCTTCCTGTCTCCTTCCTAAGATGCAGCCATCCCTGGGCTAACTCAGCCTCTAGCTGTCACATATGGCACTTAGGTGAGGAAGAGAGTTTTAGGTTCAGTGATGAAGAGCAAAGAAGGAAAATCTTTAGCTGAGTCAGGCACGAGATGCTGAAATTCCTAAAGGGGACTACAGGGTTTTCTCTGTCTCTGTCTCATTCACACACACTAAATTGACTGGTACAAAAATGGTACTCTGACGAGGTGTGAGAGCTCATGGACTTGTCTATTTCTGTACCCTAGTGTGCCTTGCACAGTGTCCTGCAAACAGGAGTCACTTGATAATATTTGTTGACTTGGACTTTCCCCCAAACATGGGTATCAAGTTGCTAGAGTGGACATAAGCCACCAAGCCAATCAAAGACATGGCTGTTGGGTTTAGAGATGTTCTTGTTATTTAAATATCTATCTGTATACATCTTATAAACCCTGCATAGTTCAAGTCATTATACATAGTGATGACTCATAAATATTTATTTATTTACTGTGACTTCTATATATCACAATTCATTTTGCCGAGCACTTTCACATACCTCATGAAAGCCCCCTCCTCGCCAAACCAAGTGGATTGGCTAGAAGGGTCTTTCCCCTACTTTACAGGTGAGAAAACTGTGGTTCAGAGGAGGAAAGCACTCAAGTCAACCCAAGGACTGTCACTGCAGACTTCAGCATTCATACATATTCTCCTGCCTCACAGTTAGGTTACCATGCATACACATAGGCAGAAACTACAAGACGAATCGGTGGTCCTCCAGTGAGGTCACTCAGGCTGGGACCCAGCATCCAGGCTGAGGTCGGTTTAGGATTAATGCTTGACCAGAAACACTGAGTGCAGCTCACCAGCCAGCCTGGCCAATAGCTGGGGGAAGGTATAGGGCAGGGGTTAAATTACACGAGTCACTGCATTCGACCCCCTGATTTTACAGGAGTTAGAGCTAGGGTCAGTCTGGGGTCTCCAGTTACAGGCAAGTGCAGAGATCACTGAAGTGCATGGCCTTCCCAGATAAGGTAACCAGATCAGTATAGCTGATGTGCAGCTTCTAAGCTGGTGGGATGTCCCCCTCATTTACTCCCATGGATGTTAGGTAACTGCCCAGCCCCATTCTTAAAGCCCTGGGTGTTGTAGGCACCTGAATGTCCAACCCCAGCCAGGGTCAATCACAGGTGAAGCCCACACAGCAATAAACACACTGACAGGCCTGCATTGAAAGTCCAGCTCTGTCACTGTCTCTGTGCAGACTCAAGGAGGGTCACTTGTCCTTTCTGGTCTCAGTTTCCATCTCTCTAGTCAGGAGGTTGGCTCTGGCCTTCTCCAAGTACAGCATAGGGAGAAGAAAAGAGTGAGGACTAAGGAGTCAGGCTGCCTTGGCTCCAATTCCACCCCACCATCTGCTAGCTATGTGACTCTGGGTAAACTGCTGAACCTCTCTGTGCCTGATTTCTCATCTGGAAAATACAAGGAACAGAAGTCTCTGCCTCATCGAGTTGTTGTCAGGACTGAGTGAGGGATTTCATATGAAGTGCCAAGCCCAGAGCCTGGCACACAGTGAGTGCTTAATAAATGATCCCCATTATTACTGTCAGCCCTAACACTCTAAGTCTATGACAAAGGTCATACGTAAATTGGTCATGCATGGGCCACAAGAAGCTGGCTGAGGGCTGGCTCTTCCCTATAGTATACATTACACAAGGGCAGGAGCCACTGACAGACCCTAGGGGCCTAGAACAGTGCTTGGCACACAGTAGGGGCTCAATAAATATTTGATGAATGAATAGCCTCATAGTATTGTTAAATATTTGCATTGGTTTCTAATATTTAAAATAAAATTTTGCATCTTTAAAAAATCTGGATTTCCAGAGAATTTTGAAAAGGCAAAGTGTCCAGCCACCCTTGTCCTGCATGCCTGCTTAACAACCACACTCAAGAACAGCAGCACTGGTGTCCCCTTCATATGGGGCAAGCATGTGTGGTTTGTCACAGCACCTGCCCAGCCATCCTCACTCTTACATCAGCTGCCCAAACAGACTGGACGCTGTGGGCACCTGAATGTTCACTCTGGCCCAGGTCAGTCACAGGTGAAGTCCAGAAAGCAAGGAAGGTCTGCCTTTACCCAGCCTCAGAGCACTCTGCCCACGGGTGCTTCCTCTAAGTCCCAAGTCCAGGAGGAAAAAAATGGGCTTCCAGGCAGGTCTGCTGAGCACCCAAAGACCCTTTGGCATCCAAGCCCCTCTACTTGGGACAGGTCAGACCCTCTCCCCCAGAGGATATGACCCCAAATGCTCCATGTTGCCACAACTTCCTCAGCTTTCCAAGCCAACTTCCTCCTTGCTTGGAAAACTCCCAAGTGTAAAAAGCAATGGGAAGATGAACTTAATCTTTATCTTTCTCACAGAAAGTGTGCAGAGAAGATGGGGGAAATATACACACACACATGCATGCACACCTCAGAGATAAGATATTTTTCTAAAATACTGTTATCCGTCTGGGCCCCCTCCAATTGGGTCTTCTCTGGAGAAGGGACATTTCATCCCATGCTCAGTAAGCATGGTGTCTGTGCTGTGTTGTGGGGTACTAGGGGACCTGTGGACACATGCCCTCCCCAGCCCTGCCAGGGCTTAGGTCCATGGAGATGGACCACATCTTCCCATCCTCCAAGAGGCCTCCCCAACCACCCCATCTTCTGCATTTAGCATTTCAACTACTCCCCTGTTTTCTCTGTAGCACCCAAGATCATCTGTAATTGTCTTGAGTATGTATTTATTATCTGTCTCCACAGTTCAATACAGTAGACACCTGCCACATGTGGCCACATGGGCCCTTGGGCACTTCAAAAGTGCTGGGTCCAAACTGAGATGTGCTGTAAATGCAAATCACACACCAAATTCCAAAGACTTAATTTTAAAGAAAAAAAATGTAAAATATCTCATTAATCATTTGTTATATTGATTACAAGTTGAAATGATAATATTTTGGATATACTGGATGAAATAAACTGGATTACCAAAAATAATTTCACCTATTTCTTTTCAACTTTATTAAAGTGGCTACTGGAAAATTTAAAACTACGTATGTGACTCACATTTGTGGCCTACGTTGTATTTCTACTGGATGGCACTGCTGTAGACACTCCGCATGAATCCCAGCTACTAGATAGAGACTGGTACACAGGTGATGCTCAGTATTGGTTAACTGAATGGCTGATTGAAAGGCCTCCCCAGCAGTGGATGTGGGACCCTAAAACACAAAGGAGGATGGATTTGGAAGGACTTCCCGCCCCACAGGCCAGGATATGCTGGTTCTCCGGTGACCGTCTGCCCATCCCTCGCCCTCTAAGACAAAGCCTCAGGCCTCCATAGAAGGGGCAGAGAGGCCTAGCTTAGAGTTCTGTCACCACTGGTTCCCTGGAGATAATATCAGCTCTCTGTGCCCCAGGAGAAAAGGTCAAGATCAGCCTCCTCCCAGGGCAGGGCAGATCAAAGCCAGAGAAGGGATGCAGAGGGCTGAAGAATGAGCCCTGGGTGAGCAGGGGGCAGGATGACAAGGCTCTTAACCCTGTAGGCAAAGAACAGAAGAAAAGAGGGGCAAAGCTAAAGGGAGCCTCTTCAGGGCCCCAGCCCACCCTGACACCCAGCCTCAGGGAAGCCAGGAAAAGCCAGCATTTCTTGGGGACAGGACAGGTGACACAAATGAAAATCCAGACATGGTCCCAGCCATCCCTTTTGTTTTCTCTCCCTCCCCTCCCTCTTTCTCTTGCTCTCTCCTCTACTTCCCTCCCTTGATTTCACTGGCTCTCAAATTACAGCCTTCTTTCAGAAACAGACACAATCAAGGTGGTACACAGGATCCTTGTCACAAATGGCATTGCGGGTCCTCTCCAAATGGAGCATGGCCTTTAAAAAGGAAGGCAGTGCAGCTAACAGCCTGCCTTGGGGAAGCTGCATCACCAGGAAAGGCTCCCTCCCTCTTAGGCTGATCAGCCTGCAAGAGGCTCTGGGTGACAGTGATTGCAGGGTCAGAACCTGGGTGGCTGGGGTCCAAGAGATGAGGGTCTGCCTGGCCCCCTGGACACACCTCATGCTGGGGTGCAAGGAGCTGGGCTCTGCCCTTGACTGACTACCATCCAGGACCACCTTACTGCGGAAGAGGCCCTAGAACAAGCCCGCTCCCCCTGACCGTGAGCCTCAGTTTCCGCACTTGTAACATGGTAGATGTAGCTAGTCTCTAAGGACCCTTCCAGCCCTTGGAGTAGATGTCACAAACTCAAACCGCTAAAGGGGCCAGCATGCAGTGCAAATGAGTAAAGCACTACAATGGTGGTGGGGACTGCGAGACTCAAATGCTTTAAGCTCATCTGAATCTAAAAGGAGGACTTCGGGCAAAACTCACACAAGTGAGAGAAGTCAGAGCAAGTCAGAAGAGTGGTTACTTCTGGAGTGGGAGGGAGCCTGAGGGAGCCTGCCAAGGCCCCAGCAATGCATCTGATCCAGCTGGGGTTACACACGTGCACATATATGCAAAAATGCATCACTTTCATTTAATACCTGTTTACCTTATTGTATGTATGTAATCCTCAGTCAAAGAATTGTTTAAATAAAAATACAAATAAACAAAAGGGGCGCTGCAACTCAGCCCCAACCAAACACCGCCAGTGGGAACACAGACCCCCCACTGCCAGTTCTAGCCAGAGCTGCCAGAAATCTAGAATATTTTTTGTTACAAAAATGCTTTTTTTTTTAATGTTGCAAAATGAAAAACCACAACCACACACATACATACATCATCTTCAGGCAGAATTCAGTTTATGAACTTATGGATTGTCCAGCTCTCAAAATAAGGTGAGGTTTCACCTCTTTGCTAGAATACAACGTCCCTAACACATGACTGAATCTGAAAGGATAATCATCAAAGCTACTACACTCTGCATGGGAACCGTGTGCCGGGCTCCACACAAAAGGCTTTCTGTACGGGTTTCCTCTTGTTAATACTGATAGCAATCCTACAATGTAATTGGAAATTATTCCCATTTTAACCACTGAGAAAACTAAGGCCTGGGCAAGGTTACAGGCCAGAGCAAGGCTTCAGGGCTCAGGAGCGTTCAACCCCAGCTGTCTGCCTCTGACCTGCCTCTTAAAAATCATGAAGGGGAACAGGTTTACCGTCATAATGACTAGCTCTTGCATGAGGTTTTAGACTACGCAAAGGAGGCGTAAAAAATACGAACATTAAGCTTGAGCCTGCTGTGTCACTCTCGGTGTCACCGCCTGAGGCCCCTGAGGCTGAGGATGGATGTCTGATAGTCCCCTTCCTCGAGCAAAACGCTGAGCCACGCCAGCTTCCTCTGCCAAGGTGAGACGCAGCCCCAAGAGCACAACCGCCAAGACCCAAATACACACCCAGTAAGGAGCCGTGGCAGCAGCCAGTCCCACTCCCCAGGACAGAAGCAGATTAAATTTCACAGTGAAAGACTAGAAAGCTATCTCTATGTGGCTACTTCTTAAATATACCAAGTTTCTCACTGACAGCCTTCTAGTCAATAAAGTTGGTAAGAATACGCATTTTCTGCCTGATGGTATTCAATAAAGCTATTTTCATATTGAACCAAAATAAATATGGTTCTATTTATCTCCATAAATGCTTTAATCTTTCCGAATTGACTCTTCTGCACAAATGATCACTCACCACTGTTGGAGATACTCAGATCAAGATATGGAAATTTCCAGCACTCCAGAAGCACCCCTTGAGTCTCAGTCATTACACTCTGGAGTAATCATTATTCTGATTTCTGTCATATAGGTGGATTTTGCCTACAATTGTGCCTTTTATTTGGGGCCTGTGCTCTTCTATTCTCTGCAATCCCCACCACGCCCTATTGCCTGACATTTGGCACTACCTACCCTTTGGTCAGCTTCCTAGCCCCTTCTAGGCATGTGAGTTTGAGAAGTCTACTCCAAGGGCATATGCCCAGAGCCCAGAATACAGCAAGATGGGCATGAGCTGCCCAGTCTTGAAGGTAACCAACATGAAGAGTTAAAACTGGTTACAGACACACCAAATGCCAATGTAATAGCCATTTGATCAATGAACAGTTACTAAGCACCAGTCCCTGAGGATACAAGCTCCTTCTGCTGAAGGAGTTCACCGTGTAGTGAGGGGCCAGACCCCTGCAATATAATGAAAAGCACAATGGAAGAACAGAGGTACAGGCTGAAGAGGCAACCACCCCACCCACCCACCCCAGGAGTCAGTGAAGGCCTGACTGATGGAGACTCCTGAGCGGCATCAGTATCACCCACAGGCCAGGAGGCTGGAGCACAGAAGAACCTGCTCCCATCCCCATTTCTCTTCTACTGGAGACAAAATTCTCCATCCTGAAATAACACATCCAGCAGGGTCCATCTTATGAATGACCTTGCTCACCTGTTAAAGGACAAACAGGATTCCCGGGGGACTAAGAAAAACTCAAATCAAGGCTCAACATTTTTTAAAATGAATTTTTTTAAAAGAACAACACTATAATTGACTTTGAAGCCAATTAAATTAATTTTTAAAAAACATCTTTACAATTTTAAAACAATGAATTTTTTTAAATCTGAAAATAGTAGGACTTGCATTGCTTTAGTTGTTTTTGAACACATTGATGAAGGAATCTTTTACAAGAGCATCACTGCCTGTCAGGCCCATGGCCATGCTGATTCACATCCTCCCACAGCTCTCCCTTGCCTCTCTGCACCCTGGCAAAGAGGCCAGCATAGAAGAAGGACAGTCCTCTTTTGGCAGCGCTGGGGAGCATGAGTCATGCCATGACCTTTCACCTGTTATACTGTTGGCCCCACTAAGCCTCTGATCCAAATTCCTCTAAAGTCCTTCACATCCCCACTCTCAGGCCAGCCTTGACGGCTTCAGGGTGACCATTATTCCTCTAGAGGACCAGGGGGGTGACTTAACACCGTGCCTTGGCATCATCCTTGTGTCTTGGGGCCAGGGAACTCCCATGGGACCAGGGTGGCAGAAAGGGGATGTCCAGCCTAGGCTGATGTGGGGGCTGGGGGTTAAGAGTGATGAAGCCTGGCCCGTAACCTCCCCTCTGCAGGCTATCCCAGATTAGCATTTCTACAGCTCCCTCTGCATAAGTCCTGTGGCCCCTGAGAGATGTGATCAATGGGTCATTCTACCCATTCAGGAGGGAGAGATGAAGTGGAGGACAGTTACTTAATTCCTTTTCCTTAAGGGACAGCATCTACCCAGCCCCGCCCTCTTAGAGGCAGAGCAGCTTATCCAACTTCAGAAACCCTGCCCCTCTACACACTTTCCACTGCCCCATATGCAGCACACATGGCAATGTTTTAATTGCACAGAGAGCTTAGCTGCCACTTGAATCTGTCTAAAGATACCCAAAACACAGACACCCTCTTGGCATTAGCAGGGGATAGCCCCAAGGGGCCAGTGGGGGCTGTTAATCCAACCCCACCGTAACTGTCCAGGAAAAGAAGTTCCAGTCTCATTCTCAAACCTACATTCTTATCCACTGCCCTTTTCGACAGGCTTTTTGCACCAAGGGGCTGTGAAATGCCCATTCCTGAGAAGGCACTGTGGATCAGGGCTCCTCAAACTTAACTGAGCAAACAAATCACTCAAGGATCTTGTCAAATACAAATTCTGATTCAAGAGGTCAGGGGTGGGGTGCAAGAGTCTGCTTCCTAACAAGCTCCCAGGTGAGGCTGATGCTACATGTCCACAGGACACATTCAGAGTAACAAGGCTCCACTAGACCTTCACCTTCCAGAAGAATGTGCATTTTAAATTAGGACTTCAGAAAGGTGCCCTTTAAAATATTAAACTCAAAGAAATGAACCTCAAATGGTGAAGCTGCAGGTAAGGTCACTTGTTAGGTGGAGGAGCTATCTGGGAGGCAACCAGACCATTCCCCATCATAACCCTCAAATCAAGCCCTCTGGTAAGCAGATGTGAGAAGCCCAGCTGTTTCAGGGTCAGGAAGGTGGGGACAGACAATGTATACAGGGGCCCAGCACAGACAAGGCCAGGATGTCAGCTCTGGGCCTCCCACACTATCACAGCTCTCCACTACCCAGAGCAGAGCCTTCCGGTTCACATCAGTCACTTCTGTAGTGCCACCTTTCCAGCCCACAGGGTACTCTCCCTCTGCCAGCACCAAGCATCCCAGTTCCCCCAGCTAACGGGCTTCCTTCCAGACTGTCCTCAGCAGAGTGACATCTGGTCCCCATCCTCATAGGTACCGACCACCTCCAAAGGAGCTGACCGCAGTGTGCCTACCCCTGCACCATGAACCAGATATTAACTTCAAGCCAGCTCTCCCCCACCATGGGCTGACTCATCATTACCTCTCACCTGGCCCCAGCCAGGCTCTTCAAGCCCACTCCATCCCACAAAGCCTAATTCTCCCCTTTGCAATGGTCTGATTCCACCCAATGCACTTTCTCTCTCTCTCTCTCTCTCTCTCTCTCTCTCTCCTCCTCCTCTGCCTCTCCAGCTTATTTCAAAATCCAAATTGGGGTGGAGATACTTGCTAAATGGCTCAAAAGTAAGGGTCAATGCCCCCTCCAGTCTGAGAGGGCAAAGTATGAAAAAGAGGCAGGCTCTGCTTTCTGAATTACTAGGAAGGGTGGAGTGTGCTACTGCCTCAGAAAGGCTAATTTGCCCCCCACTGGGCCACTGATGACACAAAGATTGTGGGCTGGAAGCTGGGGTGGCAGTGGGGCGGTATCCGGCGGCGAGGGCCCAGGATCTCCGCCCGAAACACGGAGACAGTGGCTCTAGGAAGCAAGGCACTGAGTGCCCGCCGGTCTGGTGCCACCACCACCTTGGAACGCGCGGGCTCTGCACGCGTCCCGGGCTGACCTGCAAGGGAGACGAGGGGCTGCGCTCCCGAGCTCAGGCCCCCAGGCAAAATCAGCACCGCCCGTGGCGGGCCTGCCCGGGAACTGGGGAGGCGAAGCGCGAGCCGCACAAGGCTCCGTACTCCGCGAGAGGCGCGTCTTCCCACAGTCAGACCAAATTGGGAAGGTTGCAGGAGTCCGCTGGGGTCTCTCGCGGGCACAGAGAGGTGATGAAAGGAGGGGAGAGCTACGTGACTTCAGGTCCCTCCAGTGCCAATACTTACCCCGCAGTGGAGGTACGTCCCACCCTATCTCCACTATCCAAATGGGGACCCAGAGCGCAGAAGGAGACGGTATTGGAACCCAATGCCCTCTTTGCCTCCGAAATTCTCCCCACCACAGACCCAGACCCTCTCTGAGGCGCAGAGAGCAAAGCGCCCGAATGTTCGCGGGTCTAGGAACCAGGGTGGGGAGTAGAGTGCCTTTCCTCCGAAGGCCAACACGGAGGGAATTCGAGTTCCCGGGAATCAAAGTTGCCGCGTGTCCGGCCCTGGGCTCAGAGCGGGACGCAATATGCCGGCCAGGGGCCGGAGTGGAAGGAGGCCCCGGACGCCCGACGCGGGCGATGGCCGCGCCGGGAACAAGTGGTTCAGCGGCTGCGGTCGCGACCCCAAGGCTCCAACTTTCCCACCGTGTGGCAGGTGAACGGCGCGGGAAAAGGCGAGGGAAGCGGGGAGGGAAACGGCAGTACGCAGCTCTTGGTACCGTGTGAGTGTGCGGAGCGGCGCCGCGCCGCGCCTTGGGCTCTGCTTTCCGCCGGATCGGCCCCCGCAGGCCGCCTGCTCAGGTGCTGGCCACTGCCGCGTCTCTCTGCCCGCGCGAAGGCTCATCCACTGCGCGCCGGCCGCTCCGGGGTCCCCTTGGGCCGTCCACACGCCGCTGGCCGCTTGCCGGCCGCAACTTCAGGAGCGCCGCGGGCTCGGACGAGGCGCGCCCCAATCGTCCCAAGGCTCGGCACCCCCGCGCTCCATGCCCGGGGCCGGGTTGCTCCGCCCCGCCCGGCTCAGCGCCCGGCCGCCGTCGGACGCATCTTCTCGCCGAGCATCGCGCCCGCAAACCCCAGCCTGCGACCCTGTCTCCCGAGCCGCCGCCGCGGCTCAAGTCCGCGATCAACTTTCCCTCGCTTCCTCCGCCCTGCTCGGCCCCCACCACCCAGACCCCGCCTCCTGACGCTCCCTCCCTCACCTCCCGCCTCGTCCAGCCCCCGCCCACCCAGCCGCGCCCCGCCGCCTACCCTCCCTCCAACGTGGGCTGCCAGGATCCCGGCACCCCCCACCCCTGGCCCTGCTCGGACCCCCGGGAGCGACGCGAAGCCCGGCCAAGAGCTCAGGGCATGAATATTTCAGTGCTGGCGAAGCTGCCCTCTGCCGATGTCATGGCACCGACTGCTGTGGCAACTCGACGAATCCCTCAAAGGGGCAAGGAGGAAACCCAAGGAAGCGGTCCCAGGTGCGTGCTGGAGACTTGCCCCGCAGGGCCGCCCGCTGTCCCGGAGAGGGGGACACAAAGGAGTGGTGGCCCGGCACGCCTCCCAACCGCCCCGCGCCTCCGGCCAAAAGGGAAACGCTCCGGGGAAGCCAGAAGGAGCTATCGGGCGCACCGCCTAGGTGAGCCTGCGCCATCTGTTGGCTTTAAGCGCCCCCTCTCTGCTCCCAGAGTCGTTGAGCGCCTAGCGGGGCTCCATCCCTCTAGTCCTTGGGGCCACTTAAGCTGCGCTTGGCTTATAGCTGCCTTTGCCCACCCCACTCATGCACGCCCATCTGCGCCCTCTCCATCAGTCGAGCTCAAAAATGCCAAGTGCTTACAAACGAGGGACCCTGGATTGGGAGAGACTCTTGATGTCACCTGACATCTGAGGGTGAGTACCCTCACCCATGCAGGAGACCCTTCTGCTGCACACCTGAGTGATGCTCTCCCAGCTTCTTTTTGCACATCTGTAGGGATGGAGACTTCATGACTTTTCCCAGACAGCTGGATTCAGGAGTCGTCCGTATTTGCGTAGTTGGAGAGGGTCATTCCCTGACCTTGATCTTTACTTCCCCAGGCTAAACATTCTGAATGCTTTTAACCATCTGTCATATGACAGGATGTCGACCTGTCACTGTTGCCGTCAGCATATTGACAATAGCTGCTGGGAGCCGGGCTCTGGGCTGAGACTTTTGGCCTCAACTCATTCTATCCTCAACATAGCCTTTCTGGTAGGTCCTGTCATTCTCCTGGTTTTACAGTAAGAAAATGGGCTTTAGGGAGGTGAGTGAATTGCCCATGTGGTGGAGTCAGATACTGAACCTAGAATCTGCCTGATTCCAAACTCCTGTTCTTTATCATTCATTCACTGTTGCTACTGTGTGCTAGCTAATGGAAACAGGTTCCCAGGATGTGATGGGGAAAAAAAAAAAAAGGCTTGGTCCTTGTGGCCTTGTGAAGCTCTTCTAATGGGGAAAACAGATAGTCAATGAAACACATAAACAGGTGAAATTACAGTCAGAATCAGCACTAAGAAGAAGAGTGTTTTAATGGCATCTGGCCTAGGGGATCAGAGACGACTTCTTGGAGGAAGTAGCACTGAGCTGAGATCTGAAGGATGAGCAATGGAAAGAGAGAGTGGATTTAGGCAGGAGAAACAGCATGTGCAAAGGTCCTGTGGTGGGGAGGAATTGGCAAATGTAAAGAAGTGAAAGAAGGTCAGAGAGGCTGGAACAGTGGAAGGGTGGGGAGGACAGTGAGCATAAAGCCACAGTGGGAACAGGGGCCAGACTGTGCAGGGCATGTTGGCCTTAATCAGGATTTAATCTCTACCCTACAAGTGGAGACTTTAAAGCAGATGATTAGGATGGAGGTTGAGGGGTGGGAGTGTCATGATCTGATCTGTAGTTGAAAAAATGGAGAATTGATTGGGTGGTAACAGAAGATAAGAGCAGATTTCTTCAATTAAAAACGTTTATTTATCATCACCTATGTGCCAGAAACTTCTCAACTAGGAACAGCAAACTGCAGCTTTCAGGTCAAATCCATCTTTTCCCACATGTTTGTAAAGAAAGTTTTAGTGGAACACACACACACATGCCCATCTGGTTATGGCTCCTTTCACAGTACAACTGCAGAACTAAGGAGTTGCAACAGAGAATCCATGTTCTGCAAAACCTGCAAGACATTTAAGTTTAAGTGTGAAAAAGAGACACTCTGACATCTCCCTTCCCCCAGCCCTCTGGCCTTCCCCCAGCAGGGGCAGGGTCAGCCCAGCTGTGATTCAAAGCACAGCAGAAGATTGCAGGGAAAGGATCTGAGGGAAACAAGCCAGCACTGCACACTGCGGACCCAGACGTGAATAATATGCAGCCCTGTCTTTGAATCACTCCCAGTTCAAGAGGGAGGCAGACATATAAATCAAGTATAATCTGGCAAGGTAAGTGTGGCAAAGCATAGAGGTAGCCCAAGGACAGTTGTGTGTTGGATTCTCAAGAAAATTGAGACCAGAAAGGTTGCCTGAACAAGGGAACCTCAGAGCTGAGTTTTGCTGTGATGATCAGGAGTTCCATAGGCAGCAAAAGCAGAGGGGCATTCCAGGTGGAGGGAACAGCATAAGCAGAAGTCTGGGGGCATGCATGTGGACTCTCCCCACGGGAGCTGTGGGATTTTTTTGATCTTGGAGGTACGCAGCAGTTCTGCTGTTCTGCACATGAAGCAGCCACAGGTAGGATGGTGGTGTTTGCAGAAGACTCCGAGCTGGGAAAATAGAACTAGGCCTCTGCCCTCTGAACGAGCACCTCCTCATCTCCAGGGGATTAATCCTCTGAATTCTAGATTTTCTCCCTGGCTGGGGCTTCCATCCCTCAAACCATTTCAGGATTGTCTACCAAGAACTCGGAATTCTCCTCGCCTCCCTTTTCTTAGAAAACCTCTGCCCCTCCCCCAAACCTTTTGGAGCACTTCTTACCACTTTATGTGGCTTTGGACAAGTCTCTTAGCCTCTCTGAGCTTTGCTTTCCACTTCTGTAATTGAAATCATGGCGCCTGACCCGCCTTCCTCCTGTGGCAGTATGAAAGCCCTTGGAAACCATAAAGAACCATAGAGATGCTACCTGCTCACATCCCAGCATCATGCAAACCCCTCTGCTACTGAGAAAGGAATGGACAGGATCAGGTTCTGCTTTAACTGTTACAACTAAAAGAGAAGGTCTTCCATCATCCTGCCTCCTGGTCACAGGGCACAGTGCATGGCCCAGGCCAGCCAATCAGAAGCTCCAGTCTTAACTTTAGATCTTAAGGAGAATAACAAAGTTTGGAAACAGTTTAGAATAGTTTAAAAATTATGGAAAGTACCAAACCCTGACCAACAGCACTTAAGGCCTGACCTAGGCTACATTCTCAGCTGCATTCTTGGCTACCTGCCTTCTTTGGTTCCTCTCTGTTTTCTGGGCCTATCCTCCAGCAGAAGGAGCAAGCACTCCCTTGCCTTATCTAATTAGTAAATGCATTTTCTGCTTCAAGTAGCTAGAGTTCATTTTTGTTGCTGGCAACCATAAGAACCCTGCCTGCTATGGACCATATGAGGATTCTCCTGTCAGTTGTAGGGGATCACAGTACCACATAGGGTAAGCATTGCCAGAGTACATCCACCATTTTCCCAAAATTTAAGAAAGAAGAAAGATGGAAAGGAAGGAAAGAAGGAAGGAGGCGAGGAAGAAAGGAAGGAAGAGAAAGAATTGATAGAAAGGAAGGAAGAGAAAGAATTGATAACTGGCTCCTTCCATATTAGAAAGACCTTGTCCAGGTATTTCTAGAAGTGGCCACATCTCTGCAGTGGGTTCATATTCACCTTTAGCTCAGACACATCTACTTTAGGATACTCAAAGGCAGGGACCATGTCTTTGTTCATTCATCTAGCGAGCTTTCCTGGAGGGTCCATAGTGTGCCAGGCTCTGGGCTGGGTGATGAGAACACAGAGAAGTATATGATATCATTCTGGTCCTCAGAGAAGCTACAGTCCAGAAGTAGTGGAGTGACAGATACAGAAACAAATAGTTGGAAGGCATAAGATGATGCCATTCTTGAGGCCAGGACCAGGTTCAGCTGTGACAGAGGGACCCCAAGAAGGGTGCGGTCCACCCTAACCAAGGAGGCTAGGAAGACTTCCGACAGGAGGGACCACTTAAGCAGAGCCTTGAAAGATGAGTGCACCTGGCCAGATAAGGCCAGCAAGGGCCTCTGAGGTGGGGGGGGGGGCGCGTGTGTGCAAAGTCACAGGGGCATCACACAGTTTGGAGACTTCAGGGAGTGGGGCAGTAGGGCTAACCAAGGTGTGCTAGGCAGCGGTGAGAGAGGAGTCTCAGGAGAGGAGCCAAGGGCTGGACCATGAAGGGCCTGATATGCCACACTGGGGCCTGGGGGTCACTCAGCAAGTGATGCTGGAGGTAGAGGGCAGATGGGCTTGGAGGTGAAGATGTACAGTAAGCAGGGGATGCAAGCTGAGCTAAAGGATGGAGGGGAAGAGAACGCATTGCCCCACAGTGGCCCTGGCCTGGCATTTTGGAGGAATGTACACTTCCTCTGCACTGTCTTTGTATCCCTAAAACACCAAATAATCCGATGGCCCACTGGCGCTCTCAGTGAGGGAGAAAAGGAAGAAAGGAGGTGGAGGAAGGGGAGAAGGGAGGGAATCCATGTCGGCTGTTTGAAATCTGCCCAGCCTATTAAACCACCTGGGATTGGATTAGCTTCCCCTTCCGCCCCACATCCCCCCAGGGCAGCTTTCCACCCCTGCTCTCTCCCCAGGAATGGGAGCGGGGCAGTGTGGTGTAATGCCAGGCTCAGTAGACTAGAATGCAGTGGACCCAACTTGTCTGAGCCTCAGTTTCCTCGGCTGTAAATGGGCACAAGAGCCCCCAGCTTCCTGGAACACCTCCCAAGGTTGTTGAAATACACACTCAAGTGCTTTATAAACTGTGAAAACAAAACAACACACACAAGTCTCTCCTCCCCATGAGGGTCGATTATTATTTTTAAAGCACATAAACGCCTCTCCTCTGGGTGTCCTCCTTAACAGCCTCTCTTTCCCACCTCACACGGAAGCATCGTTTCCTCCTCCTCCTTGTTTCCCATCCCTGAGCTGGTGCAGAGTTGTTTGTTGCTTCCTGTCTACGTCCCGGCCCACTCACCCTCTCCCGGGGCAGTGCCTGCCACTATAAACCAAGCATGTGTGCTCCTGAGTTTAGTTTGTGGGCCCTCGGAGCCTGGCACAGCTGTGGTGGCTCGACGCAGCTTGCGAACAAACGAGCAACACTGGAAGGCGAACAAGGTGGGTTGGGGCCACCCATCTGCAGAGTCAAGAGCCTCTTGGGAAACCCAAGGACATGGCTTCCCCCAGGGCCCCTCTGTGGAAGCTTAACCCTTCCCCAAGTGGCTGAGGAGCCAGGCTCCTTCCCTCACGTTCCTGCTCCGCTCCCTGTTTCCCTCTCCCATCATTTATTTATAAGGTATTCACAGCAAAATGAATGACAAAAAGTTAGGAGCTAATTAAAGCTGGCACAGATTGGCACATGGGGCATGAATTATGCATTGGTGCAGAATGGCACTTGGTGGCAAGGACTGGCACCATGTGCTCTGGGCACTGGTAGAAAGTGGGCTTGGGGCCCCCTATTCTGCCATGGTCCCCAGTCCTGCCTCTGGAAGGGGCCCTGCATCCAGGGCCCTCTGTCTTTCTCTGGGGGCATATGGAGCCTCGCCAGCTGTCCCCCCCACCCCCGACCATGGGCAATTTCTCTCTGCGCAGCCCAGCAGGTCCTGGCTGTGAGTGGCATCAACACCGTAATCAGAGGCTGGACTCAGCCCACAGAAGCACGTCCCTGGTTCTCCAAGCACGTGCTGGCTGCAGCCTCCGCACAAAATGGGCAGGGCTGGGCTTCTAAAAGAGTGGGGGCAGCTACGAAGGCTTGAGACCCAGCCAGCTAACACTGACAGGAGCACATCTGAGCTGGAAGACAACTTTCAAGCCCGTACAATCCACACACACTTCAAGGTGTCTTCACAGATGGAGAACCTGAGGGGAGAGGGTCAGGCTCTCTACAAAGCTACACAGAGAGTAATGATAATAATAATAATAGCATTAATTTAAAACAGATTTTGTGCCAGACACTGTTCCAAGTGCTTTGCATGAATGATCTCATTCAGTCCTCACATGAGGATGACACTAATGATCCAATCTGACAGATGAGGAAACCGAGGCAGCACAGATATGTAAAAGGAGCTTGCCCAAGGTCACTGGGGACAAAGTCTGAATTACGCTAAACCCAGGCAATCAGATCCCAAGCCCTGCCTACCCATGGGCCCGGGAAGTGGTTCTCTACCCTGGCTACACTTTAGAAGCTCTGGGGAGGGGAACTAGGGGTGTAAAAATAGTATCAGAGATTCAGATTTGATTGGTCTGGGCTGACATCGGCACATGGCAGTTTTTGAGAGCTCCCTGGGTGATTCTAGTGTGCAGAGGAGGAAGAAAACCACTGGTCTTGCGGGGAGGGGTATGAATACTGACTCCAAAAGTCACAGGTGTGCGTTCTTGCTCTGTCACTACTGACTGTGTGAATTTGAGCATATGGCTCTACCTTTCAGGGCCTCAGTTTCCTCATCTGTAAAATGGAGTTAGTAATAGTTTGGGATCTGGAGTTGGGCTGTTTAGGTTTAGTCCAAATCCTGGCTCTGCCTCTTGGGCAGTTTATTTAAATTCTCCTGGCCTCAGTTTGCTTACCTGTAAAATGGTGACAATGCTAGTAGAGTTGTTGTGAGGACTGAATGAGCAGATGAATATAAAATGGTACCCAGGAGCCATGGTCGTTAGCTGTCGTGGGAATAGGGTACCTTGCCCCTCCTGGTTCACAGGGCTTAAGAGAACTCAGATAACATAGAGCGGGCTGTGTGCACTGGGGGACACAGGGAGAGGCTGTCAGTCAGAAAAGCCTCGGACTCCTGGCTGCCTGTCCTGGGCCCTGAATTTCATTGCAGACATTTCAGACCACCTAGACAAACCACTGTTCTCAATTTGGTGTGTATCCTTCCAAGTGATGTTCTATGTACACATGGAAATATATAGTTTCAGGCTGGGGGCAGGGGTAGGAGAGAGAGACATCTATCATAGAACACTTCGATTCTTTTGAATTTTGTATGAATGATTCAAATAGAAAAATAAATATAAAGGGGATGCTTTAGGCAGAAGGCAAGTGGTCCCAGATGGAAGCTTGGATATTCAGGAAGGAAAGAAGAGTGATAGAAAGGGAAATAATATGGATAAATACAAATGAATCTTGGTTGTATAAAACAATACAACTAATGTTTAAAATATAGAGAGAAAATTAAAATACACAACACAATAGCACATGAGTCAGGAAGAGGGTAAATGGAGTTCGAATGTTCTAAGGCCCTTGCATTGTCCGGGAAATGGGTGAAAATGTGATGCGTGGTGAACGTTAATAAATTAAAGATGCCTGCTCTATCTCCAGGCTAACCCTAGAAGAATTGTAAATGGATGGATATAACCAGCCAATCGAGGGGGAAAATTGAAGAATAAAGTTGCATATGTGTGTGTATAATTTAAAGAGTTATTTGTTGTTTATAAATAGTCATGTTTCACATACTGTTCTATAACTTAATAATTTTTTTCTCTTAAAATATATCCTGGAGCTCTTTCCACATGGGTACACAGAGGGGCTCCCTCTTGTTAATCTGCTAGGGTGCATTCTAGGGAAATATGGTGAGGACGGAGCTTGAAACTGGGGGTTGGGCCCTTCCAAATGTGAGGCCCTGTGTGATGCCCACAGAGCCAGCCCAAGCTGCAGACCATGCTGCAGAGAGAAGGTAATGCCCAGAAGCGTGTCCACAGCCTGGACTGGGGCCAATAAGCCAGAGCTGCTGTCTTTAGGCTCTGAGCCCCGACCCTGGCCCCATTAGTCACATGCACACCAGAAAACCCAATGTCCAGTAAATAGAGAGGCAACCCGTGATCAGCCGGACCAGCCTCCCACCTCTGGGCCCTACTGCCGTCAAACTACCCTTGAAAAGAGCTTGGTCTCGTTTTCATGTCTTCAGAGGACAGGGGCCCCCATTTGGTGTAGCCTGCGAGTCATTTCCTGCTCAGTGCAAGCCTTCTTCTGGTAATCTCTTTGAATCACAGGGTGAGAAAGTTATTCCAGTTTCCATTCTGTTGTAGTTTACATAAACATGCAAAGAAGAAAGTCTCAGTTTGTTCGATTATGTTTGTAACACTTAATAATCCCTCTTCCTTGAACCAGAAGGGATCAGGCCTTCTCTCGGCGTCTGGCAGGCAACTTTGTCTGTTTGTATCGTATTATTTGTTATCATTGTATTTACTTTGCTAGTTATCTTTCATTTATTGCGATTAGTACTGCTTTTGTTCATCTATGGTGATGACCAAGAGTTTTTTTTAAATAAATTGAAGAATTTAATATCAAGGGATTAACATTTAAATTGAGTCAGTAACAGTAGAGATGACACATGGAAATGCCAAAATTGGTGAATGTGATGGGTGGATGACTGAAACTGGAGATTCTGACCTGAAGAATTAAGGGGAAGGAGGCATCCATGTGGCATTCAAAGTCCCATATCTCTCACCCTAAGAAGCGGACCCAACATACCTTTGGGCCTCACCCCAACCTCTCTTCCCCACGAAGCCTCTATCTCAGAATACGCAGATACACAGAGGTAGGTACAAGGATGCTTAGTGCAGTGCTCTTTATAATGGGGAAGCGGCGAGGACTGGTTAAACAGACTTTGCCTTGACTCATCTGTTCTATGGGCCACTCTGCTCTTTAGACCCTCCCATCCCCCAGCCTAGGCTGACACTGTCCTCTATCCTGCCACTGCCCATTGTCCTCCTTGCTCTCTGCTGAAACCCATTCTTCAGGTCCCATCACCTCCCAGAAGCCTTCCCTGCCCACCTCCCAGACCCCCAGGTCCTCCTCTGACCCTCAGGATTCTTACTGTCTGGATAACTCCCCCACCTGCACAGAGCCTAGAATCTTCAGTAGTCTTTTTGTCTTCTGTCTGTCTTGTTTCCAGTCAAATCATAAGCTCCCAGACAGAGAGCACGGACTGAGATGGATCTGAATGAGCTCTAGACAGAGGTCAGAAGACCCAGGATTCAGCCTTGACTCTGCCATTCTTTGCCTGAATGACCTTGAACAAGGCATTTCTCCCTTTGAGTCTCTGTCTCCTGATCTAACCATGAGGAGCAAGTTCAAGGTCCTCCCAGGATTCCTCCTGCTCTGAGTCTAAAGTCATTCTGTGCTTTTCTACACCTTCCTAAGAAGTAATAAAAACTGAGATTTTACATCTTAAGTGTGTTGTACCCACAATCTCACTTAATCCTCACAATGACTCTGAGAATGGCACTATTATTGTCCCCATTTCACTGATGAGAAAACTGAGGCAAAGAAAGGCTGTATTACTGAAGTTAAACTGGGTTATGGTGCAGTATAAACAAACTCTGAAATCTCACGGGCAGTAAAAGTTTACTTTTCGCTCACACATAGTGCAATGCTGGTGGGATGGCTTTCCTCTGAGGGTGACTTGGGAACTCAGGGCACTTCCATCTTAGAGCTATACTATCTGAAACACACATACCCCTGTGGCCACACAGAGGCCACTGTGACAGGGCAAGAAAGGGATGGAGGAGGTCCACAGGCTCTTAACTGCCTTTCCTAGAGGGACACATACATCTCTCCTGCTCCCATTTCTCTGGTCGGAAATAGTTTGTCATGTGGTTCCAACCTAATTACCAGGAAGGCTGGAATGTTTAGTGGGTAACCATCAAGAATCTGCAGCACAGAAGCTAAGGAACTTGACCAAGGCCACACAGGAAGTCAAGGATTTGAACCCAGATAGGGAAACCCCAGAGCCTTGTGCTTAATCACCATTCTACTTTGTCTCCAAGGAGGTACCAGGTCCACAGGGGCTGGGTAAGAGGTTGATGGTGATGAGTAAGGTGTGGTGTGATGGACTGGCACTGCAAAGTGGGAAAGACAAAGGAGAAATAGCAGTCAGGCAGAAGTAACAACAGGCAGCCACTGTCCGCAGAACAGTCCTAATAGCTCCCATCTGTTGAACACCTGCACTGGGCCAGACATTTTATAAAATGTTCCATCTGATCCTCTCAATATCCTGACAATAAAACCCATTTCCACTCTATAGATAAGGAAAGTGAGGCTCAAAGAGGTGGAGCAAACTGCTGAAGTTCGAGCATATGGGAGTATCAGGATGATCCCCAATTCCCTTTGGAGGTTTTTACCCAGGGCCCTGCAGAGGGCTTGCAAGGGAAGACCAGGTTGAGACATGAGCTCCCAGTCCCAGCCCTGCCACCCCTTCGCTGCCAAAGCCGGGGCAGAAGTGACCTGGGGCAGAAGACAGGAGTTGTTGTCCAGGGGCATCCTGAAAGCTCTGGACAGACCAGTCCCCAGGGACAGACCAATTCCCTCTGGCCCTGCGGCCCACGGGAGTCCAGATCTGCAGTATGGGCGCCACCTAGAGGTCGAGTGCTGCACAGCACCTCTCACCCTACAGGCTCCACCTCCAGCCTGGCAATGGAGGAAATACCGGTCTCCTCTCCGAGACCCAGGCCAAAAATGCGGAGGGTTGGTGCCTGTCCTTCACCCTCTGCTCAACATATGCCCATCCCTCAGCTCTCCTGTCCCCCAGCTCTCTTGTCCCCAGCCATCTTAGGTCTCTCTCTAGACTTGTTTCTGTCACAAATATTAATTAATGGGCCAGGCACCCTCATGGGTTTATTTTGGGACTGAGAGTCTAGACTTTTGGGTTCAGTATCTGCTCAGCCACTAGCTGGCTGTGTGACCCTGGGTAGGTCACTGCCCCTCTCTAGACGTCAGCTACCTTCCTTTTAAAACACAGGTTACAACCAGAGATAACACAGCAGGTCCCGCAGTCAGGCAGGCCTGAGTTTGAATCTCAACTCTGCCACTTCCTTGCTGTGTGATGCTTTGGGCACGTTAATTAACTTCCATGTGCCCAGTTAAGTTATCTGTAAAAGGGGTGGATGATGCCTATTCAAAGAGCTTTATTATCAAAATTAAATTACTACTTATACATGTAATATAGTATATAAAGTACCTGGTTCAAAGCTGCTTCCCTTTCCTTAACTACCTCAAGTTTTAAAGCTAGGGTTCAGTTCCTAGGGCTCTACTACCCTTCTCCCTAACGGAGGTCAGCCTCTAGATGAGTCCACTCTAAATGTGGACCCTGCCCACCAGCACAGATCAGGAGTGCCCAGGAGCCCTAGTTCCTGGAGCAGTGTTCCTGACCCAAGTTCAGCCAGTGCATGGGGAGGCCCCCCCCCCACCTCCTCCTAAGGTCACCTCCCACTTCACAGTGGGACTTAACTCTTGGTGAGTCAATGTGACCATGATGAATGACATTTGTCCCCCTGGAGCTGCACAGTGTACAACCTCAGTGGCTGTTCATGGCAGCTCTGAAGCTGAAATTGTCAGTAATTAAAAACAAGTGCATTTGTATGTCAATTATACCTCGATTTTTTAAAAAAGAAAAAAAAAAGAGGGAAACAACTTACCTAATGAAGATAAGCAGAAAAAGACAAAGCAAAACAAAACAAGTGCACTGGGATACAGCCCCACACCAGGCACAGTAGGAGGAAGAAGGCAGAGCACGCAGAAACCCTGCAGCTTTAGAAAATCTCAGGAAGACCTATAACTCCAGCTGTGACAGGGGCCCAGCTCTTCTGGAGGCCAATGCAAGGCATACTCTTCTTGGCTCGTTCAAACTGGCATGGGAGTAGCTCCAGCTGTTAACCTTACAAGTTTAATGTGTTTACCTCGATTTCCTCATCTGTAACATGTAAGACATAATCCCTGACCTGCTTACTTTCTCTGGTTGTGCGATAAAGATCTTGAAAGTCCTCTAATATCCAGTCCTGTTCAGATGCGTTATTCCCAGACCCACGTCACCAGCTCCATTCACTTATTCACTTATTGGACACACAGCCAGGCAAAGGGCCAGGGATACAATGCGGAGTGCAATAGGCTTCCCTAGACTATACACCATGAAGGAACAGAGGAGAAAAGACCTAATCGGCACCTTCCTGAGGGCACCCCAGTTTCCTTCTGGAAAGAGCAATAGCCACCAGCACTTATTTAGCATTTACTAGGCATCCAGCACTCAGCCCAGTGCATCTCAGACACATATCATGTCCTTTAATCCTTTTAGCAAACTCTGAGAGATAGGCATCGTCACCTCCATTTTAAGGATGAGAAAATTGAGGCTCGGAAATTTTCCCTTTAAGCAGGGGAATCTGGATTCAAATCCAGATCTGTTTGGCTCTCCAGTGAGAGTTATCCCTTGAGTTTTAGTGGGAAATGGTCATCATTACTGACTGCTTCTTACGTGTCAGGGGACAGGCACTTAATGTACTTCATTTGACTTAATCCCTATACTGATGCCAGTTAGGTCCATTCACCCAATTTTACAGATGAAGAAACCGAGGCTCTGAGAGGATAAGGGAAGCCCCGGTGCTTCCCCTGCCATCCTAGCTGGCACCTTGGGAGTCGGACAGATTACAGTAATCAGCTAATGCCTGAGCGAGACTCTGAAGATGCAAAGCCCCTTATTAAAAGCGCTAAGGATGATGATTAAGTCGGAAGGTGGAATTAGCTGCGTGGGGGGAGCGGGCTGCAGCCATGAGGAGAGGATTAGGGACTTGCTGCCCGAGTAAGCCGAAGGCAAGTCGAGAGTGAAAGAAACTGAGAGAGGTTTACAGCTCTGGCTCCAGCTCGGCGGTGCTGCTCCTGTCAGAGAGGATATGTGATGGTGGGCCTCCAAGGCAGCAATCACGCCACAGTCCTGAAGGAACCGGGCAGCATCCACAAAAAGGAGGGCAGGTGGGTCCCCAGCATTCTTTGCCTGTCTCCCATTCCTCCATCCCTCCATCCGTCCATCCATCCAACAAACACTTGCCAACATCTGCTAGGTCTCAGGCACTGTGAATACAGCCAAGAAAAGAGAGAAAGCTCTCATGAAGCCCCTAGCATGGTGGAGGGATACAGACATTTAACAATAGTCACATAGCAAGGAATTATTGTTCATCTTTTTAAGTATAATAACCATAATAACCCCATTATGGTTATATTTTATAAAAGAGCCCTAATCATTCAGAGATACATACCACAATATTTACAGATGATATGGTGCCTCAAATTAATACAAGGAGGAGGGAGTGAGTGTGGGTAGAGGTGAAAAAAAGATTGTCCCTGAGCTGGCAGTTGTTGAGCTGGGTGATGGGTACACAAAGGCCATGTACTCTTCTGTTTCCTTTTCTAACTGTTTGCAATTTTCCATTAAAAAGGGGGTTTAAAAAAACACACAGGCAGATAAATAATTACAACTCATGATAATTGCCAGGAAGGAAAAGCAAATATATGATGAGAAATTATTGTAGAGGGACTTGAGTTCAGCTGGGGAGTCAGGGGTCAGTTTTTGGCAGGGTGAGGCATTGGGGCATCCTTACATGAATGATTGCCAAAGTAATTCTTTCTGTCTCTTCCTACCCTGAAGGGAGGGCTGGCAGTGTCCTGCAGAGAGCTTTACATTTTGGGCATCACCAGCACCTTTCTGGCAGACCAGGGTCTTTACTAGAGAACCCAAGAGCAGCCCCCAGGTCCCTCGTTGTTGTGATGGAGGGAACAGGAGGCCCTAGTTGCAGAATCACCCATTCCTGCTCATGCCTGTGTCATGTGTGTACCTTGCTGTGAGCATCATTAGAACACCTTCGGGAGAGGGGAGTAGGGCTCCTCACTTTACAGATGAGAAAAACAAGGCTCTGAGGGGTTAAAAAAAGACTTGCCCGAAGTCAACAGCAGAACCACTCTTGTCAGTGTCCCCCATCTACCCCCGATTTGTTAACACAGCCATCATTCCTGGATCACAAGAAAGGGGAGTGGGGAGATATTAACCCTAAACCCTAACAAGAAAGACAGCTGGGAGCCTCAGGTGCTATGGGCCCAGAGAACGAGAAGGGTATAAGCCTAGAGGTGTGGGTGACAAGGGAGGGAAAACTAGTTTCCTGAAGCAGAACCAAGCGACCTAGGGCCTCTAACAAAGGAAGCAGAGTTCAGGGTCTGCACACACCCCTCCCCCTCCGCCACCCACACCCCTCCACCAAGCAGCACCCTCAGCTGCAGAGCTGGCCAGATTTCCAGTATCTGTGATAGAAAGACTCCAGCTCTGGATTAAAGGCACAGCTGTGGGCTGGAGGGCATAGGGACCAGCCTTGAGGGTGCTGGAATAAAAGGACCTTTGCACTGGGAGCGAAGGGACCCCTCTTGCTGTGCCCTCTGTGACGCCCATGCACCCACCATTTCAGGCTGGCACGTCCCACAGTGGATGCGCTGGCTGTGTTCAAAGGGCACAGAGTGTAACCTGTCTCACAACAAAACTGAATTCGTGCCTGCCCGGAGGAGAGCAGCAGTGACAGGCACACATAATGTGGGCTGGGCCTCTGCCCTTGCAGGTAAGGAGCTCACCCTTGGGACTCAAGCAGATTTGGGTTCAAATCCTTGGCTTCAAAGCCACGGCTTCAAAGCCACTTAAATCCTCCAAACTCCAATTTCCTCATGTAGGGGTGGGGTGTGGACTGAGACAATGAAAGCAAAGCATTGAGCAGAGCATTCAGCCTCCAGTGGGTGCCAGCCACCACCCTCCGCCTCACTGGGCAATGACACCTCCTCCTGTTCTCCCCTGAACAGATGTTCCTCTAGAAGCAGACAGACCAGGGTTCAAGTGCAGGTAGTTTATTGGAGATGATCTAGGAAGCCCCAGCTGAAGAACAAGGAAATGAGACAAGCAAAGGAAGGAGACAAAAAAGGGGGGGGGGGTGTTATTGGTTACCATTGTAGACAATGGGGACTCCAGGCCACAGGGAACTCTGGGAAACGGTGAGGTAGAATGGTTCTCAAACTTGATTGTGCATCAGGCTCTGTGAGAGGGGTGGTTAAAACACAAAACACCAGTTGCTGAGCCCCACCACCTAGAGTTTCTGATTCTGTAGGTGTAGGGTGGGATCTGAGAGTGTGCATTTCTAACAGGTTCCCAAGTGCTGTAGGACCACACCCTAAGAACCACCAAGAAGATGTCTCCGTGTGATCCTACTTGACAGCCAATGGCCACCAACTCTGTCTATCAGTGCTAATGGCCGCTTCCAACCAAAGGCATTAACTCTGACACTTCCATTTGATCATCCGGCAGGCCAAGCTTGCTGCCACAGTCCCAAAAGCCCTACTAAACCCACTGCTAGGGTCCAGCCAAGGGAGGGCCTGTGGCTGGGATGCAGGATGGTCACGGTAAGGGCAGAGAAGCCTGCAAGGTAGTTTGACACCTGATTGAGGGACTTCAGTGGCAGCTAAGGGTCAGGGATGCCTCTGTGTAGGGCCCTAGCAATGGGTTCACATGATCACATATTTGTAAAATTAGCAAGTGTTTTATTGTGATTTTTTTCATTCTAAGCAACTTTTTTTTGGTACCTGATTTTATATTTGCAATTTGTTTTTCTTTTTCCTAAAGAGGGCCCCCAAATTGTCTAAGCTTCAGGTCCCATAAAACCTGAATTGGCCCCTTCAGGTAGGCCTCTGTGAACAAAAAATACTGCAAGCCATATCAGTAAACAAAGAATGCTGAAGCCATCAAGTCATCAGCAGCTGCTGCCAACACCCCACAGTGAAGACGGGCCTTCAGCTTGGCCTCTGCAGCCACTCACAATGGTGAATAATAAAGGACAGGATAATGGCCCTAGATAGCTAGATGCTTGTCAAAGGAATGAATTCAATGAGCCCAAATGTTTGCTTCTTCCCATACATAGAAAAGCACTAAATTCTTTAACTTGAGATGTCTGGTTTTCTTCAGTTAACAAGTAATCCTTTAATGTTCCGACTACCTGGTCTTGTTGTAAAACTCCTATATATCCTGGCTCCTCCCCTACCTCTTCAGAGCAGTCCGTCAGAGTGATCTGGGAGCTTTCATCCCAGGCTGAAGGGGTTCGAGTCCTCAGAAATGTCCATCAAATAAAACATAAATCTCAACTTCTAGTCTGTGCATTTGTGTCAGGAGACACCTCCTAGGAACAAAGACTTCTGTTGCTGAATTGAAATGGGTGTCCACTACTTGACTCAGTAAGAACACAGACCACCTGTGTTCAAGACCACCTAGGCTCACATTCCAGCTGTTACTCTCTATCGGAGTTACTTTGGGCAAGGGGCTTAATCTGTCTGAACTCCTGGTTACTCATTTACAAAATGGGGATTGTAATCATACTTTCCCTGAAAGATCAAATGAGGATCAAATGAAATGATCACTGTAAAGAGACAGGCCTACAGTAATGCTCAATAAATCAGTATCTTTTTTATTATTATTAGTTCCCATGGTTTATTCTTGTTTATTATCATTTGTCTTGGTAATCATCTGTTTCCTTCAAGTCCAGGTGGGAGTGAAGGAACTGGGAACAGGAAGAGCAGCTTCCTCCGGGATTGACAGGTCTCCTACCTCTCCCAGCTTCCACACCTGTTTGCTTTGCCTCACAGGCCTCGCCCCTAGCCTGGGCCCCGGCCCCGTTGCCGGGCAACCACTGCCCGCCCCCGCGCGGGGATTGGCTGTGAGGCCCACTCCCGGCATGCCCCACGGCTCCCGGAAGACGCGCTCCGGCCTCTGTTTCAAGGTAGGTGGTCGTTTGGGCTCCCGAAAGGCGGGCGTCTGTGGTAAGGTTGGGATGGGTTTCCAGCCTAGTTGAGCGCCATGGGCCGGGTGTCGCCGCCTGTCGCTAGGCGGGCCGACCTCGTGGGGTTGAAGGGGCCGTATCCCGCCTGGCAGGTCACAGCAGTGTGAGTCTCAGGCCGTCCGAGCCCCGGGAAAACAGAGCTGGGTCCCGGAGGCAGCTTGGAGCACCCACCAGGTGGCCTAGGCCCTTCTCCAGTAGCCCCTTCCACACCATGCCAGCTCTGGGCCTCGAGGCCCGGAGGTCCGAACACGCCTGGACTTATCCCACCAGTTTAGCCAACCTGGTCAGCTACGTGACCTTAGGTAGAATGACTTAGAGAAATTTTGCCTTCCGGGTGTGAAGGAAAAGCCGGGCTGGTCTAACCAGAGAACTCACAAGTCTAGGAATGTGAAGGAGAGTCTGGGCTGGGCTGGCAGGATAACTCACAAATCTAAGTATTGGAATACTGATCTGAGTTCTGCTGGACTAACTTGTAAATCTAGGTTAATTAGTGTTGATTTGCTGTTCATGTTTTTTTGCTAGCCAGCTGGATTTTCAAAGATACATATCTGGCTTTGGAATGTTGGTTTGCTGCCTCCCTGCCTCCACTTTTGTGATAATGATGCTGCTAAAGCTGTTCCATGCCTATTGGCCAAATACCCTAAGCTTGTACTTTACCCTATAAAACCTCATGCGCAGGTCTTGGAGGTGCTCAGAGCTTCGGAGCAGAAGCCTCTCTGAGCCCGCCGGCATAATACATCTGAGTACTCCAACCCTCCGAGTGGTGCTTGTTTCTTGGCTGGTGCGTCATTTCCGTAACACTGGTGCTAATTTCGATAAGTGACATTATTATTGATTGAGTACCTTTTACCCTTGATAAGCGTTCTATTATAGAAGCATTCTGATCCTAAGAGATAGCTATATCATCATGCCTATTTTAGAGAGATGAGGAAACTAAGGCTCAGGGAGGGATTTAATTTGCCTTAAGTCACATAGTTCCAAAGGGCCAGATTTCCAGCCCCAAGCAGTGTAACCCCAGAGGCCAAGATTTTAACTTAAGGGTTTCTTGTGAGGATGGATGAGAAGATGGGAAGTCTCAGCCAGATGCCAGGCACCTACCAAGTGCTGAGGCAAAGTTAGTGGGCAAATCATCAGAGTCATAGTAACAAGTAGTAACAGTCACATCAGCATTAAAGGATGACTTTGGCCAGAGCTTTGTCAGGGACATATTGCTTTGTCCAAAAGGGACAGTCTAGGAGCTGTAACTGCCCCCCTCCGGAGTTTCAAATCCTTAAAAATGTTGAAGCTGCTGTGTCTTCTACTTCCTACTTACACTTCTCTCCACTTCTATTTTTAAACCCATTTCTCTCCTGGCTCCCAGTCACTGCTAGCTACAGGGATGAAGCACTTTGCCTCTGAAAATGGCCAAGTTTGTGCCCGGACTTTAAAGGGAACAATCAGTAACTTCCAAAGTTCTCACTTTTATTGTCTAAAATGGAAGTAGTGAAAACACCAGCCACAAAAGGAGTTAATGGGAGCCTGAACTTAGGAGGCAGCCTTACCTCGTCCATGACCTTCAAGAAGCAGAACACAGTCTATGATTTTTCAGGATAGATAGATATCTGTGTTCTTCCTAAATGTCAGAGACACTTAACCATCCTGGGTTCTGGGGACTCCTGCCTGGGTTTCAGTTTCCCTGCCTTTAAAATAATAAACGAGTGATATTTGCCATATCCAAGTACTACGTGTATCTTTTAATTTGATATTCTGTAACTCAGCTGTTTTACTTACATTTACTTTAAAGAGCAAACTATTTCCTTACTTTACTGGAAAACCAATATCACCTGTCATAAATAGAAGGTAAGAAACTATAAAAGAAATACAAATAAAAACTATAGTTCTCAGTTCTAACGGGCAAGACCTTGAACTAAGGCCTGAGCTCATTTTGTTAAAAAGGGAGAACAGCCAAGTTTTAGTGAGATGTTGAAGACATTCAGGCATTAAACTGAAAGTGCCTCCTGTGAGTAATCAGGATTGAAAGAACTGAAAAAGGAAGACCTTCCACAAGCTGAGATTCTCTTCTTGTTGAATGCTCTGCCAGGGGGCATCGACATCCCCCCAGTACAGTATGGTAGTTTACTTTCCACACTTGGAGAAACAGTGGCGGAGACAGTCCTTGGAGCTGTCTAATAGCCAGCATTTGGGCTGATTCTCTCAGGGTCTGTGGGGCAGTTAGGGAGCAGGAGACACCCCCTAGTGGGTCCACCACAAGCCTTTTCTCCCCATGCCCTTCTCTACACACAACCACCTCAGGCACAGGTGAGAGGAAGAGCCGTTCAGCAGAATTTGATGTGCACCAGAGGCTCTGTGACCACAGGCTGCATCTGCCCAGGGCCGCAGAAGGCAAGGGGAGGCAGCAGCTCTTCTGTCTTACCTTCTGGGCAGGGGAGACTTAACTCACAGAGGCGAGCGACCCTACTTTTGGATCAGGGTCTCTGCATTGCCAAAGGGTATCTGAGCAGGAAAGGGGACATTGGGAAAGGGTTTTATATGGGGCAAAATGTGGATAATGACATCAGCAGCAGCAGGCCAAGGAAGAGGTAGGGGAACCTGATGGGTCCTTAACTCATAGGTAAAGTTGTTGGCTGCTACCTCTTATCAGCTGATTTTTGCCCCTCTGCCAGCTGAGGACCTGCACCCTTCCAGGATGGACATGGGTGAGGACTAGGCAGCACCACTCTTCCTACAGTTGGTCCTTGTATAAAATTCTAGGCTTCTAGGACCTCCCTCATCCCGCAGGATGAAGCCCATGGCTTCAGGGTTACCATAGTGGCAGCAGCATGGAGCTCTACCTTCTTAGCTCTGAAGTGGCACAGACACCCGCTGTCTGGAAACTGCTTAGGAGACAAAAAGGAGGACAGCCATTGACCAGGGAAGACCCATGGTCCCTGTCCATGGTCTGTGCTAGAGCGTGAAAAGTAGTTTAAGAAAGAGAAGAAAGGGGACCGCTGGAATCTAGATGAATTTCTACTAGTCGCGGCTACATTTCCAAATAAGGCATAGCTTCGAACATTTAGGAAGACAGAGAAGAGAAAATAGGAGAGACAGAAAGAGGAAAATAAGAGGTTGGCCTGGCTCAAAGGAAGTGGAATTCAAACTTCTAGTAATAAAAAGGAACATCTGTGGATCCAGGGCAAGAGTACAGATGGAGACCCAAATACCATGTATCTTCAATATGTAAGTTATAAATCAGTTAACAAACTTAAGTACAATATATCCTCCCTTCTACCTTGATACATACACCTTTATAACAACCTGGCAGGTCAAGTTTCAATCTGGCATTTTCTGACTATTCTTAGAGTTCTGCTCTGAACTGTGATGACTCAGTCCCACACCTGGAGGGGATCATCTGTGCAGAGATGTGGATATCTCAGCCATATGTCCCAACTCAGGACCACCTGCACACAGCCATCCCTTGAGTCTAGAAGTTCCTCAGTCTGCCCTTGAGGGGATGGACCGAGGAAAGAGCCTGCCCAGGCCCTGGTTGCAGTTTGAGCCCATTTAGGCAATGGATCCTGGGTACCCAGAGGATGGTCCAGAAATGGGAAGAGGTGAGCTCCAGGCTGTCATGTCCCCTTAGATCTACAGATTCCTTGCTTCCTGGGATAAGGTACAAAGGGATCTAGAGTAGTTTAATAATAACAGGAGCTTATATCTTGTATGCCTTTTGCAGTTTATGGGGCACTCTGCCCTGATCAGGGTTGTAAGATATGCAAGATCAATATCCCAGTTTTGCAGGTAAGGACACTCAGGTTAGTGACTTGCCCGAAGTCCCCTGATTGTGAGCCCTACACCCTGGCTCTCTATTTCAAGAATTCAGCTGGCTAGTCCTTACCCAACAGGGCAGAGCCTGAGGGTCTGAAGCAGCAAAAAGCAGGGGAAGGGAAATTTCCTGACATCCTCATAACAGGCCATGGGTCAGCCATTAAATACCAACTGGTGTGGCACTAACAGGCTAGCACATTTGGCATTTGACCCTTCCCATTGCCCCTCCCAGAACTCTGAGCAAAAGGTGAGCCAGAGACAACTTCTGAAAGACAACTTTGATAAAGTCAAGCTGGACTTCTGCATTCTTAGCCCACCAAATGTTACTAGAAAATGCAGTCAATTCAGTTTCTGTTTCAAAAAGGGCTGCTATTTGGTAACGGCTCATTTCCCTTTTCGAGGCTCAGCAAAGACTCAGCAAAATGAAAAACAGTTCACACCACTTCAGCAGCTAATTAGCACCAGAGAACAGGTAGGAGGTGTGACCCCCGCCCTGGCAGGAGGCGGCTCTGCACCCCCACCCCGCTGTTCCCCAATTATAGAATGCCCGGGAAGGAATGAGACCACAGCTCCTTCCAGCTTGCCAACTCCAAGTGGTGGGCTAGGGCTGACTTGCCTCTCAGGCCCACCCTTTCTCACTACCTCCTCCCTCCTGAGCATTGATGGTGAAGGAAGCAGGTGGGAAAGATGCAACTGAGGAGTAAAGCCACCACTGGGTACCAGCTTTGGGGGCTGGTGGGGAAGATGCCCTGGATTTGTGATCACTTTAAGGAACAATGAATGAGTGTCCTCAATGCATTCACTTCATTAAAGACTTCCAGTTCTGTGCTCTCAACTATAACAGGAGCAGATAGAGCCCCTGCTCTCTCTCTGGGCCAGATGTGAGCTCCTGACAGCCCCTTATCCATGTCCAGTGGTCTAGCACCCTGGTTCTCCAAGTGGGTTTCCCAGACCAGCAGCATCAACACCGTCTAGGAATTTGTCACAGCACATTCTCAAGCCCTACCCCAGACCTGTGGAATCAGAATCCCTGGGAGTGGGTACAGGGGTCTGCACTTTTGTCAGGTGCTCCAGTGATTCTGATGAGGGCTGTTGCTGTCATAATCTTTAGGAGCTGGAGTCCTGGAGTCAGACAGACCTGGCTTTGAATCTCAGCTCTGCCACTTAGCAGCTGTGTCTGAAAATTAGTTTTGGCACCAATAAAATGGGAATAATACTTCCTCATAGTGTAATCGAATGGTTTATGTGTTAACGTGCTTGGTTCATAGTGCTCAGTTAGTGGTAGCTCTTCTGCTTCTCTGGAAATCAGATTAGACAGGGTGACCTCCAGAAGGTCATTGTGGAGATGCTCACAGGCCAGCATGTCAGGCCCTTTCAGGTGTATGGCTTCTGACTCATACCTAAAGCTAACTCCAGCTTCCTGTGCCCTGTGACTGAAAATGTTGGCAGATCTGGTTTGTCTCCCAGCTTCTCTAAAGGGAGGCCTCCCACCTCTGAGAGCAGCGTGCCAACTTCCTCTCTGCAGTGATCTCACTGGATAGCTGGTAGGACCTGTCACATTTGCAGGCAAGGGCTCTATTACTGAATTAAGAGTCTCCACCATTCTTCCTCATCGCCCTGTCAACCTCACAGGGTGACAGGGAGAAGTAATACGTTAGCACAGATGAAGAACTTTATGTAGATTAACTCATTTAATCTTTATGACAACCCCTTTTTACAGATAAGGAAACAGACACAGAGAGGTTAAGAAACCTGCCCAAAATCACTCATAAGAGACAGGATTCAAAATCAGGCAGCCTGGCTCCAGAGTCCCACCCATCAGCACAGCACCCCATTCAGGGACACCATCTAGATGGGACAGTCACTGTGGCCTGGCACCCAGGGGCTCTGAAGCCTTAGAACACGACCCCTTTGACAGTCTGATGGAATGTCTATGACTCCTTGATCCAGGGGAAGCATACCAACTTCCACATATGACCTCAGGGTTCCATGAACCTCTCATTCCACCCAGGGATCCCCGATTGAGACCTCTGTAAGGGTCTTAGAAGGAAGTAGGAAGGCCTTAAGAAGTCCAGGGGCATTAGAACATTCTGTCCTCATAAAACTCCAGGGAGCGGGACTGGGGCCAGAGCAACAGGGATGGAGGCTGCCGGGTGAAACTGCTGGGGACAAGGCCCCACATCCTTCTGTCCAGAGTGAAATGTGTGAGAGGTGCTCTGGGAACGTGGAGCTGTGTCCAGAATAAGAGCAGGACTGAGGATGCTCCATCTTTCAGGGGTTCCAGGACTCAACCTGGAAGAACCTGATGGGCAGCACAGGCCAGTGCTCCAGGGCAACCCAAGTATCAGCCTGCCAAGAGGCAGGGGATGGAGTCGGTGACCTCAGGGCCCCTCCCAGCTCTGGGCTTGTGTTTAAGTCAGGGATAGGATGTGAGGTCATCCCAGGATTTCACACTTCACTCTGTGTCTGGGAAGGTGGGCCCCATGGTTCCGGGGCATCCTGGAGAGGATACACTCAAGGTGTCTGACCTGTAAACTCCACCCAGTGAAACTCCCGCCTCTGTCACATCTCTGTAAGCCCTACCTTTGGCTTGATAAGCTTCTGGTTCAAGTGTCTATAAAGATTGCAGCCTTGGTTACCGAAGACCAGTGACCCCGCACCAAACCCTACAGCCACACTGAGGGCAGACTGGGTGAACACTGTCACACACACCTAACATGTTAATCCAGCCTCCTGAAAGGCTGTATGTGTCAGACCCCACCCCGCCAACCCAACATGTGGCCCGCGGCTCCTTACAGCCTCAAACCACTTACATTGAAAGTGCCCTCTGAATCTTCTAAGGCAGCAGGGTGGAGAGGAGAGAAGACAGGCTTCTGCCAACCCGGGTCTGATTCCCAATTCAGCCTCTCGCAGACTTAACCTGAGTCTCAGTTTCCTCCTCTGTGAAATGGGATGCCAGTCCCACCTGGCAGGGTTATTGTACGTGGGCACAGCCCGTCCATTGCAGGGACTCGGTAATCAGCACCTCCTTTACTGTGATGCAGACCCCGCCTTCATCCTGCTACAGAGGCTCATAACCAGGCCAGCACCTTGCAGGGCATTCTTGTTAGAATCATAGTCTCTGACACCTCAGACAGAAGCAGGACCTCATCCAATGAGTGCTCTTCCAAGGTTAAAGGCACCACCACCACCCCCCGCCCTGGGATAGGACAGAGTGTCATCCCATGGGCAACGAACACCTTTCTATCTGCCTCCATCAAAAGGTGGTAGGTGAGGAGAGAAGGAAAGCACCTGGACCTTAAAGTCAGACCCAGCGGCCACAGCTGGAATCTTTACAGAACTCTGCACTTAACTGATACCCTCTTACTCCTATTCATAAACCCACCTGCATCCTAGAGCAGACCCCAGACTCCCAAACCACCTTCATCTCCCCTGGTTGCTTCCTTCTTCCTCCTTTCTCCCTTTCCCTTCCCCTCCCTTATTTCCCTTTTTTATAACATCACTGGGTGAGCAGCATGATGAAGCCACATTCCTGGGGAAGGTCCTCCAAGCAGACTCTGTTGGCCCCGACTGTGGGCAGCACTTCAGGCGGGGGAGGAGCCAGGCAGTTGGGACACGGGGCAAGCCCGGCATCAAGTGAGGAAGGCAAACAAGGGCAGTGGGTTAGTACTGACAGTTTAGAGTCAGGTAAACAGGAAGCCTTCCAGGAGGAGGTGATTGTGACTGATTACACACCAGGCTTAACTCTCAGTGATTTCCATGCATTACCAGTTACCACTTAGTGTACACAACAACTGGAGACGAGGTCAGGACTATAGTCATCCCTGTGGTCAGTTGAGAGAAAGAAGTCAGGCTGAACTTGCCTGTGGTCATGCAGGTAGGAGGTGGTGAGGACTCAAACCTAGGCAGTCTGACTCTAGAGCACAGATGCCTGGAAACATTTTGGACACAACCAGTTTCTAAAGGGCTTCTGAATACCTGGTCACATGTTCATGATGAAGACAGAATAGGTGTTGGGGTGTCCATTTTTCCAGCTGAGGCTTAGAAAAAAGTGAAGTGGTTTGCCCAAAGGTCAAAGCTAGGGGCAGAGCTTGGTCTGGGGTCTCGGGTTTCCAGCTTTCTGCCCCCTGCACCCTGCCTGCCCAGGTCAGGTGTGTCTGGGTAGGTCCCAGGCAGAGATCTGCACACCAAACAGCAGGCATCAGAATTGGAGGTGCTGGCCCAGATGGGCATTGGGCCTGGGGGCCAGGCAAGGTGGGTACCTGCTATGGGGAAGGAGAAGGGCTTTGCAGCAGACTGTCCAGGCAACAGCAAAGAGTGGGAAGAAACACACTGGTTGAGGATCTGCTATATGCCAGGTACTTTGACCTACAATACTGGGGCTAATTAATCCTTACAACAGCTGAGAGTCTTCTCATTTTAGATGTGAGAAGGTGTCAGCAATATTGGGCCAAAGTGACCCAGCTGGGAGGTGGCAAAACCAGAATTCTAGCCTCTGCTGAGTATCAGAATCCTATGACTGACTACTCTTCGTCCCCAAGCTGCAGACTCCGAGCTCTCTTTAACTTTCGGTCAAGGGCAGGAACTGTTCTGAGTGGGGTACACTGGGTCAGCTGGCTGGGGTCCGGTGAAGCAGAGAGCATGGCCGTCTTCGTTGCTCTCCGCTGGGGTCAAGCCCATGGCAGCCTGAAGCTGAGGTCGTCCTCTCAGCTGATGCTGCCCTCGCACCTCCCGTGTGGCTGTGGCTGTGGCCGTGACCGTGGCTGCAGCATGGGCAAGAGCAGAGGGTGTGCACTGTGCCCTTGAATGACCCTGCTACAGACACTGTGAGCCCGGCGTGGCTCTGCATCTGTGGGCTGGGAAGTGGGCATGACTGAGTGGGCCAGGTGCGTCATGGGCACAGCAGAGTCACAATCCCTGGCCCTATCATCCCTGTTACAGATGAGGAAATAAGCTCAGCACAGTGGGGGTTGTGTGACTCCCACAGCCAGGTGGGGCTGGGAGCAAGCTTCCTGACCCCCAACTGTGTTCAGCGTCCTACCACCCTGAGTCCAAAGACAAGCCCATCAGCAGCAGTCATGCTGGGGTGACCTCAGCAGCGGGGGCTGGGGACTGACATGGACTGGACAGGGCAGGCCTGGAAGCAGCCCAAGATCCTGTGCCCAACAAGGCGTGGGCAGAGTGGTGAGCCTGACGTGGCCCAGGGTCTGGATCCGTATGGGCCCCATCCAGCAGGGGCTCCGGGCAGCTGCACCGGTCAGATCAACTAGGCCAGGGCCAGTGCCAGGGTTCTGCGCAATTACATCTACTCAGAACAACACTCCAGCCAGTCCATGAATGAGGAATAGAGACAACAGACCAAGGAAAGTGAAGGTTCAACGTGGGAACACGAGGGCAGGGTGGGCGAGGACCCCTGAGTTTAGGAAGACCTAGGTTTCTTATCTAGGGCACTTAGTAGCTGAGTGATCTTGGGTAAGCTACTTAACCTCTCTGAGCCTCACTGTGTTCATCTACAGATGGGGGAATGATGCTAGTATAGTAAAGCATCTGGCACAGGGAGCATTAGGCCATGAGTCTAGGTAGCTGAGGGAGAGGCTGCCAGGGACCCTGGGTCTGTGGCCAGGTGACTAGTCCTGGCCTTCATCAGCTAGTGGGGCTGAAATTCCTTGTGAGAGCCTGCCAGGATCAAAGCTGGAACTGGGCTGACCACAGCCAGTAGGTGGAGGGCAGCAGTGACTCAGGCCCCAGGCGTAAATGGCACTGACAGAGCTGCCACCAAGGAGGTGGTGCTGGTAAAGTAGACACTAGATGCTTTCACTCAGGAAGCACACAGGGACAAGATGAACACGGGCTTTACATGTAACCTCCACTGGAATAAAATCATCTTTCAACTGACTTCTGGCCTTCTCTCTTCTACCTCACGTTCTCTATTAAAGCACTCCATGGTCTCAGAAGCCAGGGTCCTGCCCTGACCTCCTCTCACATCATGTCCAAGATGATTAGGGGGCCCTGAAATTTCCTGGGAGCATTGGGCTGAAGACAGCAGGATAAAGGTTACTTGCTAATAATACCCACCCTTGCTTCAAGCCTCCTCATGTCCCCATGCATGTGGGAACTGGTCACCCATTAGTTAAAAGAGTCACCTCATTTGGCTGCCTCTGGCTCTCTTTGTTGAATTACAGGAGGAAAATGAAAATGTGTATGGTCTGGAAATATGTAAGAGTATGCATTTAAAATTGCTGCTTGGGATTAAATCAGAGAACTATTAGACAAAGAACAACCTCTCCCACTAATAAATACCCTTCTGTTTAACAAGTTTTGTTCACACCCTAAATCATGTGCGCTAGTTCCATAAGCCTGCTGCGGTCACGTGAGACTTGAGACCCAGAGCAGCCAAGCCTTAGGAGCTGCTATTACAGTGACTGGGGGACAACGATACCTGAACTCCACTGTCTGCACCTCTGCCTGGGGATGTACTTTTATTTTCCTCCCTCTCTCCCTGAGAAGGAACAGTCCTTTGTGAAATGCCTGCACTAAAGTGAGCAACAAAGGACAATGGGCGAAAGCCTGGATCATCCTCCCCCGGACCAAGCAGCCAGCCCCTCCTCTGGTGGTGCAGCTGGCACTGAGTCTGCCATCTCCTCAGCTTCCCCCAGTGCTGCATCGTCACGGCTGGCCACCCTCTTCCCTCCACACTAATTTCAAATCATTTCAAGGGCACCTCTTCTTCTACTTCTGAAAGCCATCCCCCTTGAGCCGAGCATACGAGGCCCCCACTTCTCCTCCCGTTAGCTCTAGGGTGGTCCCCATCTCCAAGCTCGGAGACTGATGTTTTACCTTAAAACAGATACGCCACCCATTTGTAAGACACCTGAGGTTGCGATGAGTCACCAGCCAGCCAGATGGCCCAAATGATCAACAGCGTTGAAGGCAGTGAAAAAAACCAAGGGGGAGATTCAGCTTTCTGCAAGGGGAGGGGAGAGGGGAGAGGAGAGGGGAGAATTTATTTTTAACATTAAAAAAAAAATTTTTTTTTTTTAAGTATCAAGTTTCAGAAAACCTTTCAAGGGTGTCCTTTTCAATTCTCTGGCCAAAGAGAGCGAGTGTATACTGGGCTGAGACGGTGGGGAACATACACTTCTGCCACTGGGCAGGTTACTGACTGCTTCCTGGTTTAATCAGCTGTTGGCAGGACACCACGGAGCCAGCGCCCATGCGCTTCAGAGCAGGAGCCAGTTGATTTATGACTCTCAGGGTTGCCACTTCTCAGGGGCAAGATCTGTGCTTTCTGCCGGACTCTTGAGAAAGAACCTCTGGTCTGATGTAGTTCCTTTCTCCCTGATTCCCACGTCAGCCTGCACCCCTCCACTCCAAGGAGCAGCCTTGCAGAACCTTCAAGGAACCTTAAAATATATATATTACTGCCCATATCAGGTGATCACGAGTGTGTGGGGGGGCTCTAAACCTGAGGGTTGCCTTTTCAAACAACAGCTTCAAAATACTCAACTACCCAGAACAAACCAGGGCAGAGTAACACCTAATTCTGTTGAGCAAACCTTCAGAGCTCTACTGATGTTCATAAACCAACCTATGAAAGGGAAGGGGCTGACGGCCCCCGATGGACACCTCTGCCCCTCCAGTCCACTCTCCATCCTCCGCCTGCTCCTTGGCTGTCGTTCAGTCCACAGGGACTTGGAGGAGATGGAAGAGAGGGAGGGAATATGCCTCCTGCAGGTCACGGCAGCCTGGACGTGCCCCTCCTTCAGGCCTGGGGTAGACTGGCCTTACTATTTCTGGGATATAACACACACCCCTTAGGGTTCCTACACCCACTCTTCAAATATCCTTAAATTACCCAATTTGAGTATGCCATTTCCTGCCAAGACCCTAATACAGCCACCAATAAGGCTTTCATTAAATACCCAGGTATTTATTAGGCCTCTGAACCAGTGGCCTCGACATGTAAACATGGACGTTAAACCCAGCCCTGACCCAGACCATAGACCACTTTAAGGATCCCTGTTTGAAACCAGGCCTGACATGCTTGGCCCCTGGTACCACAGGGAGGCCCTCTGGAGCCCGTCTAGATAATCGAGGGTCCCTGGAAGGCCTGCCATCCCAGGGTTCCCAGTCTGGCTGGTGGAAAGCAGGGGTCTGCACAGGCTTGGGTCTTAGGACCCCCTCTGTAGGGAGGGCTAAGGAGTCTCACATCTTGCCATCAGCTGGAAGGAGTGAGGCTGGGAGAAGACAAAGAGCCTGCAGAGGGTCTTGGTACTCGTCCTATAACAACTCAGAGCTGAACACTGGCAGCACAGTTCCCAAGAGGGAATAACCACAGGCAGAATGTAATCATCATCAAGGAGCTTTCTGTTGGTGTAACTTGTAACTGTGTCTTATTCGGGCGTCTTTTGGTCCTCAAACGTCTCAGGACGTTGGTAAAGTGTCTGGAGTGCTGGCCTGGCCAGCACATGGCGCAGGTACCAGCTCCTGGGAACAATGAGGCCTGGGTATGCTCTGCTCTCTGCAGAGCCCAACTCCAGGCTTCCCACAGGCTGCCTGAGCCCTCCCGGCACTTCCTCCCTGTCTCGCCCAGGCTCCCAGGCATTGTGTGGCACCGAGGTCCAGTCATCGCCCTCTCCTAGATGAGGTGCACAAGCAGAGTAGAGCAGGCTGAGCCGAGCACCAAGCCCAAGCACAGGTAAAAGGTCATCACCACCCCCGTGGCCTCGGCCAGCTCCCTGGGCACGATCTTGGGCCCGTAGATGAGAGCCAGGGTACTAAGGTAGCCGTTGCTGAGCCCCAGCAGGGAGGTAAAGAGCACTGGGTACACATCAGACTGGAAGACCACTGTCTGCAAGTGGACGCGGGGCTGGTAGTTGCAGAATATGAAGAGGGGGACGAGGCCAGTCCGGAGGAGCACGAGCCCTGGGAGCACCTTGCTTTTGGGTCCTGGCACCTGGATCCAGGCTGTGATCTGCCGGCCGCATAGGTCGGCAAAGTTGTACAGGAGGAAGGTGGTGAGGGGGACGAAGAACTTGGTGGTCCACGGCGAGCCTGAGCCCTTGTTGAGGGACTCGATGTTGGTGGAGATGGCAGGGAAGACGAGGCTGGTAATGAAGAGGAGGTAGATGATGCAGAAGCCCAGGCCGGCCGTCTTCTTCAGGATGGGGCGGAGAGGTGGTGTTGGGGAGTCACTGGATCCCGGGACCACCAAAGGGGGGTTGGCAGAATCCTGGGGCATCTGCTCGTCACCAGAAAACACAGCCGGCCAAACAGGCCTCATGTAGTACCTGCAGGGGAGAGGCTAGTGGTCAGAGGGCCTGGAAAGCAGGGTCCCTTGGGATTTCCAGGGACAAGGTGGGGGGGATCTTCAGGTCCAGCAGGTAAAGCCTAAACTCCCGATGGCCCACAGTCCTGGGATGCCTCAGATGACACATGTGCGGCAGGGCAGCCAGAGGGAGGCCCACACTGTCCCTGGCCTGCCTGTCCTGGTGCAGCCTGGAAGGCTGGACTCCAGTGCATTGTCCTGTGGTGGTGGCCGTGCCACGAGCAGGGACAGAGGAAACCAGCACTGGTCACTGCATGGCGTGCCTGGGCTCCAGTCTTGGCTCACTTATTTACTTATTTTTGTTAGGTTCTTTTTGGGGGGGGAGGGGGTGGAGATAAAGTAGCATTTATTTTTTAAATTATCAGAGTAATTTAAAATCTTAAATTATAAAAGTAACACATGCTTGATGTGATGAACCCAAATAATGCAGAAGAGGAATGACATAGGTAAATAAGAATTCTCACCCCCTACCTCTGGCCTCATTCCTTAGAGGCACTGACCATTAAAAGTCTGGTGCCGGGGGAGGGTATAGCTCAGTGGTAGAGTGTGTACTTAGCATGCATGAGGTCCTGGGTTCAATCTCCAGTACCTCCATTAAACAAACAAACAAACAAACCTAATCACCACCACCTCCTGCCAAAAAAAGTCTTATGTATATTGCTCCATGCATGTGCAAACACCACACACACAGTTACATTTCTTAAGCAAAAGTGGGATCAAACTATATATATACACTATAAGACTTTTTCCAACCATGTAATTCCTAAGTATATAACTAACATATATAAATACATTACATAACTACCTAAATACATGCATAGCTATTATACATACATGCATACAGACAACTGCCTAAAGAACCGTATCTTGTGGCCATCCTTTCACCCGGAGACACATGGCTCTCTGTCTCTACACTGCAGGGTATGTCACTGTATGGATATACAATGTAACTGCTCCCCTAATGATGGACATTTAGGTTAGCTCCAGTTTTTCTCTACTACAAATAATGGTGCAATGACTATCCCTATACACAAATTCTTGCACACCTATGCTAGTATTCCAGTAGAGCAGATTTCTAGAACTGCTAGATCACATGGTTTGTACTTTACAATTTTTGATAGATATTGATAAACTGCTCTACAGTAGGTAGAACCAATTTATCTCTGCTCTGTACCACCTACCCACCCTAACTAAAGTAACCTGACCCTTCAATCTCCATGAAGGGAGCTGTTTCTTTCAAAGAACTGGCCATAATTTATAATCATTGTGTTAGGTGACTGGTTTATCATCTGTCTCCTTCAACAGAGGACAGCTCCTTGGGGCAAGGACATGTTTAGCTGTTTTCAGCTAAATCTCCAGTCACGGAATAACCCTCCAAAACATAATTGTTGAAAGAGCTGATAAGCCTATACAAGTGTCTCTTCCCCAATATCCTCAACACTGAATATGATCAGCTTTTTTCAATTTCTGCTACTCTGACCAAAGTTGAAAAGCCTGGATCTCTGCCTTGCTGTGTGACCTGAGCCTTGGGCGCCTAAAAACCAGGAGACGTAAGCTAACTGTATTAACATACTTCAAGCAGAAGACTTGACGTGGGGAGGGAGAGAACTGTAGGTAGGTGATATCAGTTCTGGTTTCAGCCCTACTTCTGCCTCTCCCTGTGACCTTAAGCATGGTACTCCTCTCTTAGGGCCTCAGTTTCCTCCTCTATAAAATGGAGGGGTTCTGTAGCTGTAAGCTTCTAAGAACCCTGCCAGTCCTCCCATCCTAAAAGCCTACAGATTGCTAACATGTGACTCAGTGGGAGGATTCCTCCCCAGTATTACTTTTCCATGTGATGCTGAGCTGGGCCTTGAACCTTCCCCATCACTATTTAAGGAAAGGACTATCTTACTTCCCTTTCTGCTCGGCATTAGGTTCTTGCCTTAGACTGCCCTGAGGAAGCTCCCCACCAAGTTCCTCTGGTCGAAGCTCTTCCTCATAAGTTCTTCCACATCTAACTGTCCCATCTCACCCTACTGTAGTCAGCAGCCTCCAAAACTACATGAGGCTCAGTTTGTCCTGAGTGGGCTGGGGAAGCCCAGTCTAGCCCTCCTGGGTGCAGCACCTGTGGCTACCTTTTCAGTAAGATTTAGTATGAGCAGCTCTGGGAGCACAGCTGCAAAGCTCCGTCCTCAGATGAGTCTCTGTAAACCCAGAAATCTTGACCAAGGTGTTACTCAACAAAGAAATAGAAACTTCCATGGGCTGGCAGAGCCCTGGGTGTTCTCTCTCTCACATGCTCATCTGGAAAGGATTCTGGCCTGCTCAATGAGACCAAAAGCTAGGGTGAACCTGTTCTGGTTTTAGCAGTGAAAGCCCCTCAGTCCCAGGCAAACAAGGAAGGTTGGCCACCCCACCAGAAAGAGCTTGTGTGAGGCTCTCTGAAACAGGACACAGGGAAACAACAGAAGTGCTGGGAACCTTCTGCCTACTGTTTATTCAGTGACTCAGAATAATTTAATCAACATTGACACGGTGCCAGGCAGTATCTGGGGTGGGGTGGGGGGACCGTGAATCACAGGGACATTATCCTGCAGCACAACTGGGCAGTTTCTGATGACAGCCCTGAAGGGGCAGGGGAGGGGACAGGCAGGCGCGTGGGTCTGTAGCCACCTTGGTAGTGGGAACACGGTATCATCACTCCGTCCCCTTTTATCCCCCCAAGGTCACGGAGGCCAGCTGAAGTTACAACAATCCTCTAACTGGGGAGAGCAACCTGCCCCAGCAGAGTTGGGGTTCTGGTGAAGGCAGGGGACTCGGGATTAACAAGGCAACTCTCACAGGAACAGGAGGAATGAGTGGTGAGGAAGGACCTGGCTGTCGCAAGCCAGGGATGCAGCATGATGCAGTGGAAACAGCACTGGGTTCCAACGCCTGCCTATGACTCAGCAGGTGAGCAACCTGGGCATATCTGTTAATGCTCCAAAGCCTCAGTTTCCTCATCGATAAAATGGGAAAATACAGTAAAAACTGCACAAGATTGTCATACAGCTTAAGTGAAAAAAATGTACGCATCAACTGCTTAGCTCAGTGCCAACACACCAAACAAGCCCCCGTGGGGTGGGCAGAGCCAGGACCCGCTGGCACACATGGGACCACAGGCCAATCACCAGGCCTTCTCTGTCTCAGTTTCTTCACCTGCAAAATGGGGGAGATAATGCCTGCCTTTCCCACATCAAATAAGACAATGGATATGAACAGGCACTGAAAAGAATAACATGCAAGAACAAGTCAAGGGTTGTTTTTTCAAGAGCAGGAGGAAGCAAGAAAGAAAAAGGAGGAAGCAAGAAAGAAAAAGGAGGAAGCAAGAAAGAAAAAGGAGGAAGGAGAGAGAGAAAACAGGAGAGAGGCTAAGGCAAGAGATCCTGCAGGGTAGAGAGAGGCCCCGAGAGACAGGAGTTAAAAACCCAAGTTTGGAGTTGGGCTCAAATCCTGATTCTGCTGTGGATGGGCTGTGGGACTCAGGCAAGTATGTCAACCTCTCTGAGCTGGGTTTTCTCGCAAGTGGTGGGAAGTCATGACAAGTCACAGTGCTGCCCCTGACAAGGAACAGGTGTGTAAGCTTTAAAAGAGCGACATCCCCTCAGGCTGGGCTGAGCGCAGAGCAAGGAACTACTACTCACCATTATGGGGCCTCAGGTCCTACCTCGGCCACCTGCCCTCTGTCATGGAAAACATGCAGACCCCAGTCGCTTGGGGCTGCGGCACAAAGCCCACTTCTCACACCCACCAGCCCAGCCAACCTGCTGGGCGACTACCAGGAGCCAGGCACAGCCTGAGGCAGGGGTACAGCAGATACAGCAGCAAACAAAATGCACAGTTTCTGCCCTCAGGGGGAATCACCTTCCAGCAGGGAGATGGCAGCAAACCAGGAAACAAACACGACCTCTAATTAGAGGCCAGAAGACCGCGCGTAGATGGTATAAAGGTACAGCTTCCACAGAACGCGAGGGACGGGGACAGCGAGCGGCGGGCCTCACCTGGCGTACTCCAGCCGCGGCAGCAGCAGGTAGAGCCCGACGCAGAGCGCCAGGAAGACGTCCGCCGTCAGGAAGAAGGCCAGGGCGCTGTCCGTCACGTCGCTGGACGCCGCCAGGTCCAGCAGCGAGGCCACGGCGCTGACGGTGCCCCCCATGGCTCCTCCTGCGGAGAGCGTGGGACACCACACGCGGTCAGGCCGGGGCCGGCCTCCCTAGTCTCAGGCCTGCCCTCTCTGCTCGGGCTTCACAGAACCAAAATAAAAGTTCTCCATGCTGAGAAAAACGCCGCAGGCCTCACAGCACCCTGAGGCCTTGGCAGACACCGAGTGGTCCGGCAGCCCTGAGCTTTCTGACCCGACAAGGGTGTCCCGAGCCCAGCTCCTCCCTGTTGGGCTGGCAAGAGGCTGCTGCCTGAGGCGGCAAGTGGCCTCCAAGGTTCCAACTGCTTCCGGGTTTCACCTCTGACCCTTGACCTTCCATCTCTCTTTACTGCCCCCTGGTGGGTCAGGCATTTTAGATTCCAGGGCCAGACATCTCAGAGGGGCTTTCCCTGCTCTCAGCCCGAACCACCCACCACCTACCGTGGAAAGAGGCTCAGGGCCTGTCCTAGCATGGCCCTGCCGCTGCCTCCGAGCGAGGCTGGCGATCCGGGGTGTCCTTCCCAGCTAGAAACCCCTGTGCTGTCCACCCAGGAGCTCGCGGAGCTTACCTTGTACCCCACAGCAGATGTGGCACCGTACCCATGTGCACGCACGTGCACACACCCAGACTCACACACATACACATGCTCATATACTCACACAGCATGCTATCACACACTCTTATACAAGTTCACATGCTTGCACACATACCCTATCACACACACATACACTACCACACACTCTCACACATACACATACTCATATATGCTCACACCACGCTATCGTACACTCTTGCATCCATACACACGCTCCCATGCATGCAACTGTCCCACCACATGGCATGTGTTCTTCTGCCAATGGCTTTGACACGTGGCCCATGTGACACCACACCTTTCTCTGCTACTTAATAGAGGAGGCAGCACAACCTAGCCGAGCGGACCCATGGGGCCAGGAGCCAAACAGATGTACATCTGACACCTGACTCTGCCACTTGCTCTTGTGACCTGGGGGCTAATGTGACTTCTTGGGACCACAGTTTGCTCATCAATAAATTTGGGACAATGACACCTGCCTGGCGTAGCTGCTTTCAGGACTGAGATGATGTTCAGAAAGGGCCCAGCACATAGTGGGCATTCAACAAATGCTAGCTGCTTTTTTTTTTTTTAATGAGAACCTACCTTTTATTCCACATATAAAAGCTGGTTTCTGGAGCTGGGTAGGGAAAGGGCTTTGGCATGGCCCTACCTCCGTGTGGGGATAAAGGGCTAGATTCTGGTGACAAGGCCTTTCTCCAGGTGAGAATGAAAAGTCCTGTCCCTCCAGTCCCAAATTACGGGTTAGGAGCAATGATGAAGGGCAATTCCTGGTGAGGTGTCAATCAGCTTGGGGCATGCTCTTCCAGGCAAGTTCTAAGATGCCATATTGGATGATGCCCTTAGGGAGCATGGCACACACACTGTTCTGTCCTGGGAGGGACACCGCCTCCTGGACCTCCACAGGACTTTTAGGGGTGTGGGAGCCACCACAAAACAAGTGGTAGAGCAACTGCTCCCCAGGAACTAGCTCCATGGCCTTTAGTTCCTCTTTGTAAATGATCTCTTGGGATTGGGGTGCCGGCCCCCTTCTTTGCCACAATCACACAGTCACTTCTGGGAAGCAGAGCTGTCTTTCTTCTCTGTTGAACCCTGACAACTGTGGGTAGTCAAGTGGTGCTGGCCTTGAGTCAAAGCTTACACATGGTACACATGTGAGCAGATCATTACTCCTCTCTGCCTCTGTTTATCTTCCTGGAAGATGGGGCTAACACTTGTCCTATCCCCTCTCCCCATGAGACTGTAATGGGATGGAAATGGAGACAGTGAGCGGAAAAAAACACTGAATATGTGGAAAGTCCACTGGGATCAACACAGTAAGTGCCTGGTGAATACAGGGTTAGTTGGCTGCATGGATGGATTTGCCTGCATTAGAGGATCAGGATATTGATTTTCCAAGAGGTAAGAAGGCCACTGACTGCAAACAGCAAACTGGTCCATGGGGGTATGAACTGCTTTGTCATTGCGTGGCAGCTCTGACCAGGCACCACTTTTCTGCCCAGTGTTGCTGGAGCAGAAGGCGGAGAGGGACAGTTCAGGCCCTCGCCCACCATGAAGCCCCTCCTCACTGCCTCACCCACACTCTGCCCGACATCTCTGTGGCTCTGCAGGGAACGGCCCATGGCCCTTTGCTCCCCAATCTTCTCCATATGAGTTCTATTAGCCTGGGTGGGACTGGAGGTTGGGATTTGAAGGGAGGGCAAAGATATGAAAGTTAGCATAGTGATTAAGAACATAGACCCTAGAATCAAAACATCTGAGGCCAATCCTGGCTTTTGCACTTCTAGCTGTGTGACCTTCAGCAAGTCACTTAACCTCTCTGTGCCTCCATTTCCTCATCTGTACAATGGGGATGTTAAGACCAACCTCCTAGGGCTGATACGAAGATTAAAAGGATCATTACATGTAAAGTAGAATAGTGCTTGGCACTGAGAAGTGCCATATAAATCTTCTCAGATTCCCAATGAGGTGTTTGGATATTTCTGTCCTTCCTACATCAAAGCAGCAACAACAGGGTAAACCCTTTGCCAAGAGGGTGCCAACTTCTGAGAAGCTGTAATCCCCACCTGGGTGTTTTGTAAGAACTGCAGTTAAACTCAGTAAGACATTCCCCCGCTGCCCCAGGGAAGAGATCTTAGCATCACTGCCTATTGATTTTCCTCTCTCTCTTCCCAACTTGTAGAGAATTTACAATATTATCATCAACAACAAACCAGGCCTCCGGGAGCTCATCCTTCATGACTCCCTACTTTTATCTCATCAGTTATGGAAATATATGCAAATAAGGGGCTTAAAAAAACACCAGTACAAAACAAATGAATTGTTCCTCAGATGCCTCCACACACAGAATTCACAGATGGGCTCCTCTGGACAGAAAACAACGGGGGTTGGTGGGTGTCGCTGGGGCCAGTGGGAGATCAAGGCACCTCGGATCTTCCAGGGTGGTGGGCACCCACTGGGGACTGCACTCACTGATGACGAGGGCTTAGGACCCAGGGTAATTAACACTGAAGTGTGAGGACTAGATTTCTCCACTTTTTCAAAAATGGACTTTCTTAAAGTCACAGAAGTCTCCTCTGGAAGATTCGAGGGAGGCCAGATGAACGTGAAGGGCCCCTTGCCAACATAAACGGTGTGTTTGGTCACTGACTCCTGGAGAGGTAGCCAGCAAGGTTGTTATACTGAAAAATACATCCTCCAGCAGGATGGAGGGAGATGAGGGGAAAGAACTTCTCTCTGAGATCAGGGTAACAGAGGAGATTAAATCCAATGTTTGGTGGCCACTTCCCTCAGCCTAGGCATGCCCTTCTTGAAGCTTTGCTAGGGGCATGTGGATTGTACTCAGGAAACTTAGCAATGAGTCCACTTTTATTTTATTTTAGGCCCAAAGGTTTTCTCCTAGGATATAGCCAGAAGCCCAATCTTATATCAAAAATGTCAAACAGATTTGAGCTCAAATCTGAACTCTGCTCTGTTGATAATAACTGTCTCCAGGGCTATGCTGAGAAGGATTTAGAAGCTTAGGAGGAAAGATACAGATCAATTAGTGATGTCTGGCACTGCTGTGGGAATGGGGAGGGGATATACACTTTTAGTGTTTGTCATCCCTGTCACATACTACTTTTCATTAGCAATTAATGGGCACAGAGCAGATTCTTTGCAAAATTCTTCTCAAGTGGGCAAATGCTTACAGCACTCCTGCACACAACACAGATATGCAGAGACACTGAACAGAGCAGCTGAGTCTTTTTTTAAGGGGTGGTGGTCTCCTGGGAAAGCCCAGATTCTTACTGACCAGCTCGCTTTTATCTTGTTGAGACATCTGTGTCAGAGAACAGAACTGCTAAGGTCAAGACAACAGACAGGTTAGCATTAAAATTTCAGTTAAAGGAGCTGACCCAAGTCACACATCGGCACCCCCATAAAATGCCAAAGTTCAGGGTAATGGAGGAGTTTATTACTAGGCTATCAGCTCCTGGGAGGCTGAGTCTTGTCATCTTTGAATCTCCAACACATAGTTGATCTTCTATAAAATTAGAGAGGAAGAAAAGACAGAAAGCAGAAGAGGGGAAAGAAGGAGAAAAGAAGAGGGACAAGGTCAGGGAAAGGAAAAATAAAGAGAAGGGGAGGGGACAGGAGAAAGGTGGGGGGGGAGGGGAGGAAAGAGAGGAACACTGGTTCAGGAAATGCACTTGGTAGGCAGATTGTATTTTCCAAAAGCAGCTGTAGCTACGTGTCCCCTCCCACCTGCTCTTTTCACAGTATGATTTTCATACCCACCCACTGAGACGTGGTGGTCTGTGTTTTCTCTCCTTGAATCCAGGTGGACTTACAACTATAGTGGAAGTGACCCTAAATGTCTTTCACAGCTAAGTCATCAAAGGAAATAATGCTTCTGCCTGGGTCTCTTGGGATGCTGGTTCTTGCGACCCAGACACCATGCCATGGGGAAGCCCAAGTGGCCATGGTGAGGTCCACATGGAGAGGAACCTGGGCCCCAGCCCCACCCCTGGCTAAGTTTCCAGCCAACAGCCCACACCCCCTTTCCAGCCAGGTGAGCATGCCATCTTGAAAGTGGGTCCTCCAGCCCTAGGTGAGCTATCCTGACAGACACCTCGTGGAGCAGAGGAGAACTGGCCCCGCCAACTCCAGTAAACTGCAGATTTGTGAGCAAAAGAAATGACTGTTACTTTTCTAAGCCACTAAGTATTGGGGTGCTTTGCTACACAATAATTGATCAGGGAGACACGCCTAACACTCATTTTCTTTTCTGGAAGGGCTACCACATGCTCACCTCTGTCTCCTTTCAATGACTCCAAGGTGGACAGACCTGATAAGCTGTCTGGACCCCAGCTCTCACCTGATATCAGAGCCTGGGAATTCCTCATAGGGAAGGAGCCAGTCATGCCGAAGACACTGCTACTGAAGATGATGGAGGTGCCACTGAGGATCGCCATGCAGATGATGGTGACAGCAAAGAAGCTGTGGGTCCAGGAGGAGGTGTCCACCTTCACCAGCACAGTCATCACCACGAAGATGGCCAGCATGACAGTCAGCGAGGCCAGCACACGGACATGAATTGGAACCCTAAAGTGAGGATACTGGAAGTGGTTAGAGACTCCCTTGGGCATCATGCCAGGCCGGGGTTGGTGAACATTCTTAAGTGATGCAGGTGTGCTCAGTAGCTGGGACCGTCCACTATGCAGTCAGGAGGCCTGGGGCTGAATCCTGCCTTCTGAGCTCTCAGGCTGTGTGGCCTTGGATAAGCAACTCAATCACTCTGGTTTCAGCCTCTACATCTGTACAACAGAAAGGAGAATCTATCTCCCTGAAGGGGTGGTTGTGAGGGTCTCCGGAGGGGAGGATATAGAGCCAGGGAGCAGTGCTCAGCTCAGGGCAAATGCTGTTGGATGCTGCTTCTTTCCATCTTGCTGTAAGGTTCAAAGACAGGACATGAGGGTTCTTGAGGCAAGACCCCTGGTTCTCCTGCCACAGGGCTGAGCTCCCACTGGCTTTGTCTAGTGTTAAACAGAGCAACCACCCACTGGGCCTCCTTCCCCCCAGACTCAGCAGTAGGGGGAGGAGAGGAGGGAGAACGGAAGAAAGTCATCGCCCTGTCGTCACTGTTACCACAGCACACACTCAGACAGCACTTAATTTGTGCCAAGTACTCTTCTAAGTGTTTTCTAAATGCTAACTCATTGAACTCTCACACCAGCTCTACAAAATAGGTATTCTTACCTATCCCACATATATAGATAAGGAAACCGGGCTCAGGGAGGCTAAGGAACTTGCTCAAGGTCAGTCAGCTGTGAACCCAGGAGGTCTGACTGCAGTCTGTGTTCTCAGAGTGACAGTCTACTCCCTCCCCTGGAATGAAAGAAATCTAGGTGGTCCAGAACAGGAGGCCAGGGCAGAAGGATGCCCCTGTGATGGTCTCAATTGTCATGGACAGCAGCTGATGCTAAGCTCGTGCAGCCCAAAGCCAGCCCCCAATCCCTACTCCACTTCTGCATGTGCGTACACCCCTCCCAGCCCCCAACCCGCCAAGACACTGACTGCAGGCAGAAGCAGGGAAGCCTGGCTCTCTGAGAAACTGAATTTTTATTCCAGGGAGAGAGAACATCATTTGAAGGGGCTGTTTAAATCATCAGATTAGACTAAGCTTTAAACCGGATTGGATGTTTTGTTAAGTTTCCTGCTAACCAGTGGGTGAGGGCTAGGAGAAAAGCCAGATTAGTTATATACACACTTCCTTTGGATGAAAAGGAAAGACCTGAAAGGTAGAAAGAAATAATAGGTACATAAATAGGTGCGAAATGATGAGCATGAAAGGCAAGAAAGAATTTTTTTGAAGTGCTTTTGTGGCCCCAGGCTATTTGAGTTTCCTTCCAATCCTTGGCTGAAGGGAGAGCCAGTGCTGCCTCTGCTTTGTCAGGGGTAGAAGGAAGCCCAAGTGAAGGGATAGTTCAAGGTTGTGGTGTGAGTCCGTGGGGAGCTGGGATGTGGACCCAGGTCTGCTGAGCCCCAGCGCATGGCTGTCTGCTAACACGCCTCCTCTCTGGTGTGTTTATTCCACAAATGGATGGCCAAACTACTGTGTGTCCAGCACTGTGCTGGACACCTGGGACACAGGACATCTGGAACACAGGACAGATGAACAAGTATTTTGTTCCAGTGTGCAAAGTGCTCCATCAGCAGGGCCACAGCACATCCTGGACATATTTGAGGGGCACAAAACCCACCCTGAGCATCTCATAGGCTTTTTGGAGGCGATACTTAAGCTGTAGTGTAAGATGTGTCTGGATCTAAGTGCACATATCTTGTGAGAGAGAGCGTAGCACATTCAGGGAATTGAAATGGACTCTGGCTGCAGGTGAGATTGGAGTGGAGGAGGCTGGACAGACACAGAGCCCTGCCCTGGAGGGCCTTGTCCACCTGGTAAACGCCAAGACTTGATGCTCAGGGTGAGGTGTGGAGTGGGCATGCAGTCTTTGTCTACCAGCATCCCGCCCCTCAGGAGCACTCCTTCCATGCCAAGTTGTCCTGCGGAGGTGGCCAGTCATATTGTCCACACCAATCCAGCCACAAATGAGGGCACGTGGCCCAGTCTGGGGTGATCAGAGTGTCCCACGCCACTGGCCACTGGACTGGATTAGGGATTAGCATGTGACCCAGGCAGGGTCGTCCCTGGACTCAAAGGTGGAGAGAAGCTGGCAATCTGCTATGACTGTGTCGGGGGCTGCTGGTCACCAGCTGGCCAGCTGCATGGGGAGAGGCCACATTAGGGATGAAGCCAGGCAGATGCACACAGAGCCCAGGGAGAGTGGGTGAGGAGAGCCCTGGGGAATGTTTGCACTCCCCTAGATCCAATTATGAAGGCAGGCCTGACTTTAACTTTCCAGGGAAAGAATGAGAATATCCTTTTTGTGTCTCTTTTACTTGTTACCAAGAGTGCCACTCAACACAAAGAGGCACATCAGGGTTTCCAGGTAGGGAGTGACATGGTCGGAAACTCCACCTCCGGGCTATGGGTGCCCTGCCCACATGCCCTCCCCTCTTACCAGGAAGCAGGCTGCAAGTGACGGGTAATCAATACTTCCCAAGAGCAGCGTTCAACCAATGCTGGGGAAGTGGGTGGATAAATACCCAGCTCCATCCTCCTTGGGTGTGTGTTCCACATTGGCAGCCAGAGTTCTGGGCAGGTGAAGCTGGGCCACCTTCTGTGGGAGCTGGCTTGATAATGCATCCTTTATTGGCTGCCATTCCTTCTTGGTCTCCCCACTCTCCTACCTTGGCCTCCCAAATAAACTACTTGCACTTGAATTCTTGTTCCAGGGTCTGTTTCTGAGGAACTTCACAGCAAGACATAACTTCCTAGGGTCTGCAGGGGCCTCAGCCTGGGCAGGAGCTGGTGGGCAGCCAGGTGGAGCACCTAGACCCCAGGGGGACCAGAGTATCGATTTTAAGTGCACACCAGGTGCCCTGGAGGCTGGTAGTCAGGCCTTACCTCTGATGCTCTAGGTGATCCTATACACTCAAGCCTATCATACAGTGCCCCCCACTCTCCCAGCTGCTGGAGCTTCCCCACGCACCCCAAAGATAAGAGCCACAGGGGCTCAGAGACTGAGTCAGGATGTAGAAGCCCTGCCAACCCTGCCACCAATTCACTGTGTGACCCCAAGCAAATATTTGACCTTTCTCAATCTCAGTTCCTCATCCTGAAAAAGAAGCAGTGGGACAAGAGAATGTTCAGGTCTCTTCCAGTTTATGAGTCTAAATCTGAAAAAATTCAAGTGGAGAGAGAGCCTGGGAACAAATGCCCCAAAATTCTAGCAGTTCCTCAGGGCAAGAAAAAGGTTGAGGACAGACTAGGAGACATGAGAAGCACCGTGAGGACAGGGCCCTGTCTCGTTCCCACCCCCAGGGCTGGCACAGGGCCTGGCAGGTACCTGTTAAGTATCTGCTGGACACACAAATTGACAAGCAAGGGGTATCAGCAGTGCACGCTGGGCCTCAACCTCCCTGTCAGCTCTCTGCCTCTTGCCCCCCTCAGCATGGCAGGGCGACAGCTGTAAACATCAGCAGAGATTCCAGCCAGCCTTGGGAATGGCCTCTGCCTCTCACCACCTCCTCACAGAAGCAGTGCAGAAAAAGGCCACCCCAGGAAGGTGGCTGGCATCATGGAAGCTCCCCTATGCCTGTCACGAAAAGGTAAATAGTTGCTCGAACAGGAAAGCTGCCGTGGCGAGAGCTGGGGGGCTTCTTACCCAGGCACCCCCAAGACGGGGAGATGAGGGCTGAGTGGGAGAGGAGGAGGTAAACACCCAATGCATTACAAAAGCAACGCAGTGCCCCACTCTGCCTCTGCTTCCCCATGAGGTCCCGCACCTGCACAGGTCTCCTCTTTGCCTGCTAATTAGCAGCTGCAGAACCCATTCTTGGCTGGAGCCTCTGAGCATGGGCTCCAGGCCCTCAAGGATCTTGCCTGGGGCTATTTTCAATGCTAGTGAAGCTTTATGAAATGTGCCCATCCAAGCCCGTCTCACATCCACTGATGGGGGTACACTGCCTTACTCTCTGCCTCTCCCATCTGAGCGGCAACAGTGACCCAGGGGGTGGTAACACTGTTGCAATTTTAGGGAAAGTCTAGACAAGTGCTACCCTGGGGTTGGTGGTTCTGCTCAGGGACAAGGGATAGCGGGGGATGGCTGAGGTGACAGGATGCTGGGGCAGGTCACAGTGACATGAGATTCTTGGAGAGGGCTGCCAGCTGTACTCAGGCTGTCAGCTCCCTCCCCACACTCCACTCATGAGGGCTCAGGACCCCAGGGGACTGATTTCTTCATAAGTCTCCAAAATGTAAATCCTCCTCATAAGTATTTATGATGCTACAGATTTAACATAATAAAACACTTGGCGATTATGGATGAGCCAGTTAGAGAAAGCCAGGGTTCTCCGGGAGAGGAGAAAAGGAGACATTTCAATCTCACACGTTAAATAAAAAACAATTTAGCCCCAGGCCATCTTCCCACAGCCCAGAAACAGACTGGGAGCATTTTCCACATTGCCCTCGCCCCTCTCCTGGGGCGGGGAAAGGGCTAGGGCAGGCCCTGGGGTGGGGTGGGCTGGACCCTTCTGGAGGATGCCCTGTCATGCTGAGCCCTCAGAGACAGCTCCCAGCCATCCTTGGGAGGGCAGCTGCCGGATGGCCCACAGTCCCCACTGTAGACAGACCCAGACCTTCTTAACCACCTCTTTCTTTCCAGTACCCTAAAGCCAGGGCAGAGACGGGCTCTCACTTGTAGGGTCTGAGGCAAGGCTCTGGCTACAGGGAAGGACTGGGCAAAGCTGGAGAACTGAGGGGCAGGTGGCCCAGAGGTTCTAAGCACAGATGTAGGAGGAGAAGGGTCTCAGCTCCAATCCTGGCTCCACCCTCTTAATGGCTACATGACCTTGGACAGGTCACCTCTGTCAGCCTGATTTCCTAACAGTAAAACAGAAGAATAAATTTCCTGCTCTAGCCTGCTAGACGATTAAAGGAGAATACCTCCAAGGCCTACGAGTCCTCAGAGTGCTAATTGCTATGATTAGAGATTATTCAGCCAGAGCCTTGAGGCTGAGCCTTCCCTGCCACTGCTGATCCCCAGTCCCCACTGGCTCCTGTCCCGCTGGACCTCATGACTGCAGAGGGGGCAGTGCTGGGTAAGACCCCAGCAGGGTCGCCCTTTACTGGCCCTGTGGTCCTGGGACATTGCCTAACTTGCGCTTGGAAAACAGGTAACCTCACAGCCTCCCTCCTGGGTTGCTGTGCATCCTAAGTGGTATAATCAGGGGCTCACCAGGCGTTACCCCTTTGTTACACCACAGTGACTCCAGATGTAGAAGGAGGCAGGAGCTCTCATGTATGTGAGCCTGCGCTATCTCAGCTGGACAAACCCCCGTCCCACGGCCAGCAGAGCAAGTGGACAGAGGACCATGAGAGGGGCCTGCGGAGGAGAGAGAGCCATGAGAGGCCAAGTGGCTGCACACTGCCGTGGCTCTGACACTTCTTCCTCATCCTCCTCCTCTTGCAGCCCCTTCCTTTCCTCATGCCTTCTCATCCAAGTCAGTGCCAGGGGCTCTGCTCTGCCCTCAGGGGCTGGCAGTGCTGAGGGAACCCCGGGCCCTGCTCCATTCCCCACCTCCTTCTAGGCGTGGCCTCTGGAGGCTGCAGCTCCTGAGTGCGGGGGCAGGCAGGGACAGGTGTGAGCAAAGAGGCAGCTGGCTTACGGCCCCCAGGTTATAAGACCACTCTTCCTCTTGCTCTTCCAGCCTGCACTTTGGTTTTAAGAGGTATGCAAATTCTTTGACATTCCTTCCGTTGGAAGGTGGAGTCTATGTCCCCTTGAAACTGAGTGGCTTGGGGACTGCCTTGGCAGAAGGGACAGGGAGTGACTGCAGAGACTAGGTTCCAAAAGCCTTGTAGCTTCTGCCTTGCTCTCTTGGAGAACCTGCTCTTCAGCCACAATATGAAAAGTCCTACTACCTGAGGCCAAACTGTGAGAGATCAAGGGGAAAGGAAGAGACTGAGACAGACAGAGACAGGTGCCCTGCAGAGGCCTGGCAGCTCTGGCCTTAACTGTCTGTAGCCGCATGAGAGGCATCCAGCCAGAGTAGCCAGCTGAGCCCACTGACTCCCAGAAGCATGAGAGATTTTGAGTATTGTTAGTGTTTTACGCCACTGTGCTTTGGGATCATTTTTGTGCAACAACAGATAATTACAATAACCCTATAACATAGTATGTTTGGAAAGACTGGTCTACTCAGGCTTAGCACACATGAGGCACACGTGCTGCCCTCTCTCCTTCTGGACTCAGAGCAGACATCACTAATCAATCACAGCACACTCCCTGAGGCCAGACTTGCTTTAGAATCCTGTTCAAGCAGAGATGCAGGCAGTCACTGCAAACTGAGCAGAGTTGGGTAAAACAGGTTTGCCACCAATGACCCAAGGTTTCAGTAGGCTCTGCCCAAGAAATGCCCAGGTTTCTGAGTCATAACGGTTATCAGCTGATGATAGCTTAGGAGAAAAGCAGGCAAAGCAGCCCAGGCTGTTACCCCTGTAAACCTAAGGGGAGGAGGGCGTTAGTCACCCAGTGGGGTTGAATGGCCACGAGCCGTCTCCTAAATCATTCCTTCTTTCACAGTGCATCCAGATGGAGGCTCTCTCCTAGCCCCTCACAAATCCAGTGTCAGAAGTCACCCACTGATCCCCTTGTGAGTGATCGACTCATAAGCTGGGTTGCCAGCTCAGCACTGAGCATGAGGTGACCTGTCCCATACAGTGAGAGCCAGAGTGGTGGGGTGCCAGGCTCTTAACTTCTGACTGCTTTCAGAAAGCCTTGCCTAATTCCGTGGCCACATTTAAGTCGGCAGAAGAGAAACAGCCATGGACCAAGGGGGAGCAGATAAGGCTGGAGGTGAAGGTCGGGGGCCTGGGAGAGGGAGGAAGGTGGCCTACCTGTTGACAAGCAGGAAGTTCACAACCAGGCACAGCACGGAGGGGACAGTGGAGGCAACAGCCAGGTAGCTCTCAAAGTAGTTCTGCAGGCACAGAAGTGAGGAGGCTGTTGAGGTTACTTGGGATGGAGGGGATGGGCCCCGTGTGAGAGCAGAGACAGGGCCCCCGCTGGTGGGGCTTCTCCCCACTGTCTTCAGATACCTGCAAGTGACGGGTAAGTCTACCCCGAGACAGCATAGTCTCATCCCATCTCCAACCCAAGACCACTCACTCAGCCACTCAACAGACAGACATCAGCATGAGCTGTGCTGAGTGCTGGGGACATAAGGAAGGACAGGACATTGTCCCTGCCCTAATGCTCTGCAGCCCATGCTCCCACCCAGCCTACCTGCCACACCCACAATGAGGCAATGGGGACAGGATTCAACGTGTGTTTACAAAGAAAAATTTTGCCCTATCAGTCCTCTTGGCCCACTATCAAATTTGAGAGTTATCCATATGGGTTTGGTTATGACTCACCCACATTCTCACAACAATCTATAGTCTTGCAACCAAGTGAGGCCTCTTAGAAATACACCAGGCCCTGATTTCTGCAGGGAAACTCTGTTCCAACTCTGGGTTTGCTCCCTCAACAGGGCTGCTACCCAAGGTCAAAGCCATTTTGGGAAGTGGCTCCTAGACTGGCCAAGATGAGGAAAATGGGTATTTTCCTGGAAGTAACTCAGGGGTATTATAGACAAAGAGTGCATGAGACCAGAGACAAGAGGAAGAATTCCTGATTATAACGTGCTGGAATTTATAGCTCAAGAAGCTGTGTGGCAACTGTATACATTTTTCAAAACTCAGGAAACTGTCCACTCATTAGGTGAATTTCACTAAGTGTACCTTATCCCTCAATATACCTGTCGTACAAAAAAACCAAAACATTGGAAAGGGCTCACATATTTTGGCTTTGGTCCTCGTATGTCAAACCATGAACCCCAAGTTGGAAATGACGATGGGTTCTAAGCCATGAAAACAGCTCACACGTTTTAAGCATTTACTGTGCGCAAGTACAAGGGCTTTATATGAATGATATTCTTTCCTCTAAAAAATAAAGGAGCTGTGAGTATTCTACTCTGGAAAGCTTACAAAATTGAACTTAACTGGGGAAATATTTTGAGTACAAATGTGCCAAGTGCAAAGAACAATGTATGCAAAAATCTTGCCAATGTGCAGAGAGCTCTGGCAATTGTAGGGATCTCGACAAAGTATAAGGCACGCTTCTTCCCTGTTAAGAACAGGGTGTCCCGTTGGGAGTGTGAGATAGAGTGTGAAGAGTTTTTAACGCCTCAAAACACCATAGGAAGAGCTGTCAGAATTCTGTGGGTTTTGTGCCAAATCAGAGGTAGGAGCAGTGAGTTCTAAGGGAGTTCCGGGTAAGGGAGTGGGACGAGGGGGCTGGGTCCTGGAGAGAGTGGGAATGCAGATAGGTTTGGGGAGAAGAGCCCAGAGTGGGTGGGATTTGTATCAGACCTTGAAACAGAGGGTGAGATCTCTCCTTTCTGGGAGAGTCTGATTGCAATGTGGAAGCCAAGAAAGAAAGATGTCATAATGGGCCCCTTCTAGTCTGAAGCACAGACCGTTCCATGGTCCCTTTTTAAGTCCGCAGAGTGCTTTGTGGTCTTTGAAATCCCCACCCTGAATATAAGGTCATGGTGGCCCTGCAATTAAAATGATAATCACAGTTCGTGTGGTCCATCAACCATGAGCCTTAGAAATAGCCTTTCTCCTTTGAGGTACCACCTCATTGTTCCTGCCCTGATGGGCTCAGTAGAGCCTGGACTGGTCCGAGGCACTCAGTCAATTATGTCTTGACACAGTGGCTGGGCATACGTGAGGCCAGGCAGGCGCTGGGTGGGCGAAAGCAATGGAAAAAGGCCCCAAGGAAGGGATGGCTGCAGGTGGAGGCTCGGACTGTCCTAAATCCCAGCTCCTGAGGACAGCCTTCCTTCAGTGGCTGTTCATCCTGTGGCAAGTCTATGATTGGCCATAACATGGGATGGAGAAGCTCTGTCTGTGTTTTTTTCAAGCAGGCTCAGGTTCCCTGAACATTTTAGGAATAGGGATTTTCTAGGCAATTAAATGTTCTGGTTTATTGATATTTAAGTAGAAAATGTTCCTTTTAATGTTGGAAAGCTTTGTAAATATTGACAACAGGATAAGGCGAGGACTCCCTGTTGACCAAGCGCATCTCTCTGCTTTACAAGGAATATTTGGGGAGCAGAATGGACTTGACCCTGAGCCATCCTTTTACTGGTTCAGCTTGGGGAGCTGCAGATGGTGATGTAGGCAGACTCAGCATATCCCATGGAGCTTTCTTTTTTTTTAACCTTAATTCCTGATATAAAAATGTGGTGGTTTTCACTTATTTGCTGCTTTTGCCTAAGTAGAGTTCTAGCAAAATAAAGAGTGATGGGCAGGCTCCTAGGGTGGCCCCCAGGATCTCAGCCTCCTGTGTTCGTGCCCTGGTATGATTCTCCTGCTGAGTGTGGGTGGGATCTGCCTGTGACTTGCCTCTAACCAAGAGAACACAGCAGAAGGGACAGGACTGTGTTACATGAGACGGTGGCACCCATCTTGCTAGGCTCTCTTTTTCCTGCATTGATGGCTTGCAGGAAGAGGCAGGTGGCCAGGCTGAGGAACCCCACCTGGCAGAGACTGCAGGTGACCCCTAGTTGCTGAGACTGGTTTCTGGTCAACACCCAGCAAGAAACTGAAGCCCTTAGTCCTACAACTGCAAGGAACGGAATTCTGCCAACAAACCAAGTATGCCTGGAAGTGATCCTTCTCCAGTGAGACTGCAGCCCTGCCTAACTCTTTACTGCAGCCACCGAGACCCTGAGCCGAGAGCCCAGTTAAGCTGTGCCCGGACTCCCGGTCTACAGACACTGAGATAATACATGTGTGTTGCTTTAAGCCAGTAAGTGTGTTGTTTTAAGCCAGTAAGTGTGCTGTATTTCGTTATGCAGCAATAGATTCCTAGTTAGTGAGGGTTTGGGATAGTTGAGTTCCTATTAACCAGGGTTTTTCTGAATATTGCAGCCTTCCTATTGTAATTTCAATTCAGTTTGTTGATGAAAGTTGGGACAGCTGACCATAAGTTCATTCAACTTCCTGACAGACATGAAGACCACTGTGCCTGCCCGCGCAGAGAACGAAGATTATGCTTGCTGACCGCATCAGCCCCCTGAGCCTTTCCTCTCCAAATCCTTTGCTGAAATTAGGATCATTTTTGTAAGCAGCATGCACTGATTTCAAGAAACTGGACTTAGTGTACATACCACCCCAGATCTGCTCAGCTTGCCTGCCCCAGGCCATTTGCCTTGCTACTTGGTCCCATGTGGTCATAAAGCCATTGTCATAGCTGCCACCAGCAGGGGACCTGAATGCTTGGGCTGCCCCTACAGAGACTCTTGCTTCGGGGTGGCTGTGGGAGGGGCCGGGTAGCACTCTCTGAAGGATGGGGGAGGCAAAGCCCCACCCACGAGGTAGGCGTTGACCAAAGAGAGGTGGGAGATGGGAAGGAGACTAAAGACACATTGCTTAGTGCCTTCCTCTCCCAATCATCTGTTCTGAAATGAGGTGGCTCCACGTGGCTTCTCGGGAGACATCCCATGTGCCTGAGCAAGCAGTTGTGTTTTGTTGCAAAGCTGTGGCCAGTGCGGCGATACCACAGCCTGCATCTGCTCCTTCCATCCCTGCCTCACTTCCCTTTCCCTCACTCTTACTTCCCTAGGACTGAACTCCCCCACAGAGTACCATACATAAGGTGCTGCCTCAGGCTCCTTTCTAAGAAACATCCAACAGGGAGGGCCCGACGTTCAGTTCTCCATTATGCACCTTGCAGACTTGCAGCTGGCATCCCCTTCCTTGGTTCATCTCATTTGCTTCCAAAGCTTGTGGGGGCTAACTTCTCCCATTTTACTCAAGGAAATGTAAAGCCATCTGAATACTGGTTCAAACATACTGCAATTAGAATGGTAACAGTTCTGTCCCCTCCAAAGCAATCTGGAATCTCCATCCCACAGGGCGATTATACATAATGGAGCGTTTGGGGATCATTCATGCCACAGTTCACCTCCACTTGGGCCTGACTCCTGAGAGCTCCCTCAAAAGGCTCTGTTGTTATTCATCCCACCGGGCACCCTGCAACATGGTGGATGAACATGGCCACTAGCTCCAGAGGTGAACCCAAGGACCCCAAGGACTCCGGGATGGAGGAGTGGAGGAATGAGAAGACCCCCAGGGTGGTGGCACTGGGCCTCCTCAGATGACAGCGAAGGCTGTGCTCTGCACAAAGCCAGGGGGCACCAGTCCAGTGGATGGCGATATGAATGGAGCCCCTCAGGGCTGGGCAACATGGCAGCCCTGTCTACACAGCTCAGAGGGAAACTGCAGTCCTAGGGGTCAGTTTGGGCCTGACATAACTGCATGTGGGGACTGTGTGTGATTCAGAAAGAAGGCAGGGCTGGAAGGTGGGAGGATGCAGCAGGGCAGGACTTGATGAGATGACGAGGCCTCCCCAGGCAGGTTTGTCTGCCCCAGCAGGTAGAAGGCTCAGAGGTTGGTAATCCTGCAGCCCTCAGCCGGGCTGGGTGGCCACTGCCCAACCAGATCAGTATCCCCTCCTGTTTCACTGAAGATGCGGCAAGCCCCTGTGTGCCCAACACTGGGCTGGTGGTTTGGAGTATAAAACAGAAAAGATAGGGAGCCTGATGCCCTCCGGGAGTGTGCAGTTTGGTGCAATCTTATGGCTGTAGAACAATGGATACAAGGGATGGGGGAAGGAGAGAAGGAAGGTGTTCAGGGAGGGGGTTCCCATAGGAGGCCATCTTGCACTACAGCCTGAAAGATGGGGTAAGTTTGCCAGACAGAGGTGGGGGTGCTGGTGGAGAGAGAAACAGCATTCCAAGAGGTGGGGACACCTCGCGCAAGGCAGGGAGGGATGCTTTTTTGCCACTCAGGACTCTAACCTGAGTTCATTTTTCAGAACAGAGCCCCTGAGGTTTTCCTCAGCATCCACAGAAATCTGCTGAGCTGAGACAGAATGGGCACCGTGTGGTCCATTCAATCCAAACACACAGCAGAGAGGCAGGAACACAGCCACAGCACCACCACTCCGCCCCCTGAGGTGTGAGAGAGAGAGAGAGAGAGAGAGAGAGAGAGAGAGAGAGAGAGACAGAGAGAGAGAAAGAGAGAGAGAGAGGGACGCCCCCATCAGTCACCATTCTGAATTCTCCAACTCAGTGTGAGGCAAGGCCTGGCTCTGAGGAACAAAAAGGAAAACTTCCACTCCTTGATGCCTAATCTAATCACCCCCTGCCCTCCACTATTTTCCCTGCACTCTACAGTTACCTAGGGCTGGGCCTCTGGCACAGTAACATTAAAGGTCACCTTTGGCACCTGTCAGGTAACCAAGTATGGACATGGAAGCTGTGCAGAGTACAAGGTAATCGACATTTGAACAAAACTGCCTATATGTGGCCTGCACAGACCCCAGTCCATTGGCTCTTACATAGCCTATAAGAGCAAGGCAGAGCTGGGACTGCTCCCATTTTATAGATTAGAAGCTTGAGACTAACAGAGAAGGATGAAATGCACAGAGGTGCACATCTGGAGAATGCTGGTGGCAGGATTTTCTGATGCAGGGCAGGGGTGGGGTGGGAGGCAATTATTGTCACTTCACAAACCTAAGAGATACTGTAGCTGAGGCTGCCTGCTTATAGTCGCACAAACCCAAACACCGCCACTGGGCTTGCAGCATGCCCCTGGCTGCACCACAGGCTGGGACTGGCAGCCCACATGCCTTCCCAGTAGTGAGCAGGGACCAGCCTTTGGGATCAGAGGTTCATCAGGGTGGTGTCTTCTCTCTGCCCCAGCCCTCGAGGGCAGGTGATCTGCCTAAGTTAGCAAATGATGGGGCTTGATTTCTCCCCTCTGCCTATTAACTCTCTTTTCCCTTTAAACCCCACTGTCAATTCCCCTGGGGATTTCCTCAGGCCTGTGGATCTGAGTAGCGTTAAAAAGGGGGGAAAAAAAAGATTAAGAGAAAAGCCCTCACTACTGTCAGCCACCAAAATGGATGGACACGGTCTGCTGATAAGCACAGACCATGTGAAGGAGAACATTATAGTTGGGAAGCACCGGGCAGGCTTCCAGCTTCTCTCCTGACCATGCAAACTGCAGCAGAATGCCCCAGGATGGGTGGGGGCGGGGATCAAAACCCAGACTGTGGACATAGCCCAGCCCAGAGGTGCCACGTGCCAGCGGCCCCTAGGTGGCAGGTCGGTGTGGAGGAGCCTTCTGTCCAGGGCATGGGGCATTGATCCACTTGCAATGGAGATGAGGAAACCCATTTCCATCTGTGATAGTGGCCCAGCTTGTGAATACCAGGAAGGGGGAGAGATGCTCTTCAAACACAATCTAAAAACCCACCAGAGCCAGTTGGCCAGATGTGAGGACTATTTTACGACGGAGAACATTTCCTCTCCTCCACCACGCTGAGAGGCTCCGTACTTAGCATCTCTTCTGGAAGAATTTAATTCAGGGCTCAGAGTCCAGGTAAAGAGGTTTCTTCAGGCAGGGAGGCCCAAAAATGAGCCCATTTATCTTTGGCAGGCCCTGGGTAAGCTTCCTCTCCCCCAATGCCATTTGGGCACTTTGAAATAAGTGCAGCAAATTAGTCACGAGCTGCAGCCGAGTAGCTGGGGCCGGCCGCCCAGAGGCTTCTGAGAGGCAGCTTTGTGAAGCCCCCACCTCAAGAGCATGGCAGCAGAGGCAGCTGGGCTCCTGCGGGGCGAGAAAAAGCGATTCAAGACTGGGGGTGGCAGCTCAAGGCAGCAAAGCGTTACCTGGATCACAGGGGCATGAAATTAGCAGCAGCAAGGAGGCTGGAGCCAAGAATAGCTTGCCGTTGCAAACTTGCTGCCTTCGGACTGCCGAGAGCCGAGCTCTGTGTCTGGGAGGCTGCAGGGGAGGCGCCCCCGCCTCGGCATCAGCCAAGAAGTGAGCAGATGGCCGGTGTCCCCACAAGGGGTGCAGCAAGCATCCTGCCTACAGGTTCCAGGGCCCCTTGTTTGGGGCACCAGCCCAGGAAAGCTAAGGGGTTCATGGTCAGGGGCCTGGGTGAGCTGGGAGGGCTGGCTGGGCATGGAGGGAAGGGCATTGCCTGTTCCTGGGGTCAAACAGGTGACAGAAACGGGAGCCCAGATCCACCTTGGTGTGATGGGGTAGCCAGGGGCCCAAGGGCAAAACAAAGCTGGGGTCAGAATCAGCCAGGTAAGACCACTCTAGGCACAGAAGGAAGGCCCTGTCAGACCTTTGTGTGCTGCTCTAACATCAGCCTCTGACGTCTGACCTGAGCTTGGCCTCTCAGGCCGTCTCCAGGCCATACTTTGTGGGGCTGCTATAAATCTTGCTGTTGAATTGTGTGGAAGCCCTCCCCAGCCTGCAGTCTTTTCTCACAACTTCTTTAGAAGCCCTGCCAGAGGATAAGCAAGGTTCCTGAGGTTTTTCTGGACGGAGGCTCCGCACCCTCTCTTCCCTCTGTGTAAAGCCTTCTAGGGCAGGAAGGTGCTCTTTCTCCAGCCGAAGGTGACTCCTGGGAGACTTACACTGTTGACTCCTCGCCTTCCTTGTCTGCATTTTCTCTCTCTCCTTCACTGCTGGTCCTTCCTTCTCTTCTAAGAGGCTCACTCAGGTCTCCCTTGGGCTAAGAAAAAAAACCTCGTTGACTTCGCTGTCTCCAGTCACCAGGCCCCTCCTTCCTTTTACTCCAAATGCCCTAAAAATGCAGCCCATGCCCTTACTGCAAACGCCTTACCCCCTCCTGGGCTGCTCTGGGGAAAGACCCTTCAAAGGGCCCTCTTGGCAGCCTACCCACAAGCAAGGCCTGGTCTCGGTCCTCACGCTCCTGACACCACAGGCCACCCCATCTATAATGGGATGAATAGTATCCCCCCAAAATTCACATCTACCAGAACTTCAGATGTGACCCGATTTGGAAATAGGGTCTCTGCAGATACAGTTAGTTAAGATGACATCATACCGGATCAGAGTGAGCCTTCTGATCCAAGGACTGGTGTCCTTACAAGAAGGAGCGGGGACACAGCCAGATATGTGGGGAGGTGCCCAGTAAACACAGAGGCAGATACCAGTTGTGCTGCCACAGGCCGAGGAAGGGAAGGCTTGCTGAGAGCCCCCAGACTTAGAAGAGGCAAGGCAAGATTCTTCCTAGAGTCCTTGAGGGAAGCATGGTCCTGCTGGTCCCTTGATTTTGGACTTCAAGCCTCTGGAAACATGGAAATAAAATTCCTGCTCTTTTACGCTACCCTGGTTATGTATCTTGTTCGCCACCCCACATACAGCACGCCCCACGTGGACTCACAGGCCACCTCCAGGCCCTCCTCAGCAGCTCAGTCCCCCTGCTCTGTCTGCCATGGGAGGAGCCTCCTTAGTTTCTGCCCTCCTGTGCTGCAGTCCTACCCTGGGGGTTCATCTCCCCTGGCTTCAACAACCCCACACCCACGTCAGTCCCTGCCTCCAGGACATGTTTCACTGCCTGCCAGCCATCCCTCCTGGGTGGCCTGCTGAGTCCAAGCTCCTAAATCAAAGGCCTTCAAGAGTACTCCCAGTTCACCCCTCCTGAGGCCCCATGGTACATCCCTCCTTTTCTCAGTGTCCTCCCTTCAAAGTTTCCTTGGTTCCCCTTCACCCTCACCCAGGTCCATCATTTGCCAACCCCCACGTCCCCATCACCTGACTGTGGCTCATGTTCACCCCCCCAAGTCCCAGCTCCCCTGACTTTGGGCCTTTGCCCAGCTCCTCCTGGGCCTGACTGCCCTCTGACCCCACCCCCCACCCCCAAGCCAGGCTCATTTGTCCTGTGCTCATCTGCCTTGCATGTCCCAGCAGCTACGCCCCCTTCTCCATGCAGCCTGGCCTCCTGGCCCCTCCTTGGAGCTCTTCTGTTCCAAGTGCTCTTTACATATTCACACCCTTAATGCCCACAGCACCCCTTTAAGGGATGATTCATGTTGCAGATGAGGACAGTGAGGCTCAGAGAGGTCAGGAACTTGCCCAAACTCACACAGCTCAAACCCAGCCCTCTGTTCCCCGAGCTGGTGCCCTTAGCTGGTTCAGTGGATGGCCTCTCTATTTTGTCTTAAAAAGACCACTTCTGCAGCCTCCATGGAGAACCGATTTGGGGTGGGGTACCCTGGGAGCCACTGGCAGTGAAGCTGAGGGCGGGGCAACAGCTGTGGAAGGGAGAACTGGGGGGATTTGAGATGTTCTGGAGGTAGAACTAACAGGACTTGCTGACGGGCTAAATGTGGGGGTGGAAAGACAGAAGGAAATAAAGGGTAACCTCTAAGTTTCAGGCTTGAGCAACTCGACTGGGCGGGACAGGAGTCGGCCCCAGTCTGAGCATGTGGGTAAAATAATGACCCACGGTGAGAGTCCACCCCCTGAATGTGGAACCACGGCTTGTTGTCCTGGGACGAGGGTCTTCTCCTGTGCCCTCTCCCTGCCAGTCCAGCATCGACCAGTGACAGGCCCTCCTCCACAAACCCTTACTGATTAATTCAACACTCTTGAGCATATTTATTGAGCTCAGTTGCTATTCTAGGCACAGCGGATTTAGTCCAAGTTCCCATTTTCGTGGAACTGATGTTCTGGTCAAGGAGACGGTCAGCAAACACATAAACAAATAAATAAACAGTACATCAGGCAGCGGTGTTACGAAGAGAAGTTAAGCTGGGCAGGCACCTCTATAACAGACCTCAGGACACTTGTGGGGGAAAAACCACAAAGGAGGGGCCAGTCCCGACTGCCCCTGGGGCCTAAATCTGCCCACCTTTGTTTTTTGTAAATACTGGAAAATGGTCACACCCCATTTTTTTTTTTCAGATTATCCACGGTGGCTTTCACTCCACAAGGGCAGAGTCAAGTAGCTACAACAGAGATTCTACGGCCACAAAGCCTAAAATATTTACCATCTGGCCCTTCGCAGAAAAAGTTTGCAAGCAGTGATCTAGTTTCTCAAATAAGGAAACGGTGCCCTAAGTCACCCAGCAAATTTGAAAGAGTCAGAAACAACCCAGTTCTCCTGAATCTCAGGTCTTCCCATTCCGCAGGGTAAGCGGGGAAAACGGCAACATCATTTCTGTCAACCTTCCACCCTCCTCCTCCATCACACCCTCACCCGGTCTCTGAGCAGGGGCAAGGTGGCCTCGGATCTTTGTCCTTTATGTTTCCCCTATGTACGCTCAGCTGGGACCTCAGTGGGCAGAGAAGTGGCTCAGAAACCAATAGAGGGAAAGGTCAGAGAAATGGGGAACCTGCAAATCCATGCACAACCTCTGACGGGTGACAGCTGATTCAGGCCTCAGTCCCTGTTGATGCTTTGCCAGCCTGTCCTTCCTCTTCTGCAGCCTGACCATGTGGCCAGGGCAGGAGGACGGGGCCTTCCAAGGAAATGCCCCACCTGCCCACACAGCCCTCACTTGACCAAGGCAGCTTCTGCAGCCCCCAGAGGACTGATGTGCATCAGTGACCCAGAGCGGATCGCAGGGACAGGGACCAGCCCCTGTGGCATGTGTGTAAAGAGGAGGTGGTCTGGGGCTGCTCCAGCTGCTCTCCGTAGAAGGAGACCTAGGAGAATCACCAGGAAGAGGGAGTCCTGAGTAGACCCAGTCACACTTCCTCACCCAGCATGCCCTCTCCTCTACAGGGAGGGGAGTTCTCTTTGGAGGTCCATGTGAGTGGAAATCACAGGCTGCTACAGGCCACACACACACACAGGACCCCCAAGAGGCCAGCAGGGCCCCCCTCAGGCCCCTGCCACCAGCGCAGACTCCTCCCAGAGGACGGCCCTGTAACGAAGGAACCCGGCAGAGACTACAGTCTGCTTCTGCTCTCCAGATACTCGGAATGATCAATCACATTAAGGAGACACTGGAGCACTTAAGGCCCAGGCCGTGTTCTAATTTGTTGAGGAAATCGTCTCTGGATTCTAAGGACAAGTGCGGGAAGAAATAAAATCGAAGGCAGAGGAGGAGCGATCAATAGCCTGGGAGAGCTGGGGGGCAGGGCGCAGGTGTGGAGAGCGGCCGTGAGCACGCAAGGAGAAAATAAAGAGAAGTCGAGAAGTCAAGGCCACCGAAGGCATGACTGACAGAGTTTCCAGTTGGGCTTTTCCTCTCCCTCTGCAGGACGCAGCAAGAGCTAAAAATGGAAGAGAAAGCCATCACAGGTATATTTACTGGGAATAGCATGCTGGCTGTGTCTGCAGTTAGAATCAAAGGGTGGACAAGGGAATAAAAAAAAAAACTCACTTTGGTTCCAATTTTTAAAAATGGTTAAGAGCAGCCATCCACGCTGGCCCAAGCCACTGGGCAGCTGGGAGGAGGGACCTACCCTCTCTTCCTGGCAGCCACTCACCCATGCCCTGTGCAGGAGGCCTGGAGCTCCATTCCATCCTGCCTGACCCCCAGACCACCCCCATCATCTTCTTTTCTGGGATGACAGGACTCAGATGAAATCGTGCCTAAATATGCTCTCAAGGCGGGTGGGGGCAAGGTTCACTCATCTGACACCATTCTTCAGAATTCTGCTCTTAAAAAGCAGACCGCCAAATGGAGTCTATGCATCTCTTCCATGTGTAGAGATCCAAGCTGCACTAGGAGTGGACTGCAGGAGCATCATGATCCACCTACGTCCAAAATGGTACCTGCTTTCAAGGAACAGCATGTGGTGCAGAGGATCCCCTGCCAGCTGACTGAGTCAGCAGCACTTGGCTACAGTGCACAGGCCCACCCTGGGGAGAAGGAGCCAGTAGGGCGAGCTCTGGGAATATGGGCATTTGTCAAGTGCCCCAGGAAATCTCACTCAGATTCAGACAAACCTCGGTCACAGCCCCCACTCTTGTCTTCATAGCCCTGTGGCATCAGCAAGTCACTTACTGCCCCCACTTTCCTCCCTTGTGGGTGAAGTGCATCCTCCTGGCTGGCCGGGAGGTTAGCGGCAAGCAGGTGGAGCAGGGGTTTTCAAATGACAGGTTGCAACCTACTGGAGGGTAGGAACCCACCTGATGGGTCACAACAGGAATTTTATTTCATTTTCTCTTTGGCTGCCTTCTCTCCTGGTCCTGAGGATGAATCATCCACATGCTCTTCCAGGACCCACTGGACTGCCCCAGCTGCTCTCCAACCTCACTCAGCTGTGCTTCCTCCTCCTCCTCAGCACCCATGTCCCCCTCTCTACTGGACCACTCACATGAGCACACAAACTGGCTGCTATTTCTCCTGTATGAAAAACAAAACAAAACTAGAAAATTCATACCCTCTTGACCACACTTCCTCTATAACTTCTGCCCATTCCTCTAGAATGAGAAAGTTTTAAAGCAAAACTCCTAGAGGCATTTTCCTAGGTTGGCGGTCTCCTACGTCCCTCCCCATCCTCTCCTTCACAGCCTCGGGTCCAGCTTCTGTCCCTGTCCCTAAGACGCTGGCCCACAAGGCCACCAAGGGCCCACAAGAGGTTAAATCCAAAGGTAAACTCTCCATACTCAGCCTAGGTGGCTTATAAGCCATTTTTAAGATTAGCACTAATGATCACTTGCTCCTCCTTGAAAACTACAGAGATTTTTTTTTAAAGTATAGACGCTGCCATGCACCCCAATGTTCACAGCAGCACTATACACAAGAGCCAAGGCATGGAAGCAACGGAAATGTCCATCGACAGATGACTGGATAAAGGAGATGTGGTATATATACACAATGGAACACTACTCAGCCATAAAAAAGAATAAAATGTCATTTGCAGCAACATGGATGGACCTTGAGATCATCATTTTAAGTGAAGTCAGTCAGATAAAGACAAACATCATATGATATCACATATATGTGTAATCTAAAAATAAAATGACACAAAAGAACTTATTTACAAAACAGAAAGAGACTCACAGACATAGAAAACAAACTTATGGTTATCGGTGGGGGAGGGAGGGATAAATTGTGAGTTTCAGATTAGCAGATACAAACCACTATGTACAGAACAGACAAACAAGGTCCTACTGTGTAGCACAGGGAACTATATTCAGTAGCTTGTAGTAACCTATAATGAAAAAGAATATGAACAAAATGCATATATTTATATGTACAACAGAATCACTATACTGTACACCAGAAACTAATACATTGTAAATCAAAAAATTAAAATGTAAAAAAAAAGTATAGATGCTGCTTCTTGACAGTGATGTTTCCATCACAGACATGTCGTTGAAATGTGCATGGGGGTCAAAAGCAGTCTGAAAACATCTAGAAATGCTGACATGGAGCACAGCATTAAGGACATGGACAACAAGGGTTCAGATGGCCTGGTTTGAGTCCCAGCTGTCACTGACTTGGTGCCTGGGAACAAATTACTTGAGCTATATTTTTTGAGTCTTGGTTTCCCTCTCTGTAAAATGGCTATAGTAATACCTATACCTTAGGGCTCTAGCAAGGGCCAAATGAGACAAGGAAAAGGAAGCCTCTCGCACACAGCAGGTTGCTTAATAAATACTGTGAGTTAGTGAACGAAGCAGCACCCTTAGCACAGTGGCTGGCACGGGGTGAGAGTTCGTTAAAGACAGTGAGTGTTATTAGGATTCAGCAAAGTCCTCACACAGCAGCTACCACAGGGGAGGTGCGCAGCCAGTACCAGGACGTCCCCCTGGCACTATCTGGAGCGCTCTGTAAATGCGGCCAGGTGGGTCTGTGTGCACGGAGGACTAGGGGCCACGGAGCCTGGCCCCAAGCCACACAGAAGGTGAGGGCACTGCTAGGACTGGAACTGAATGACGTCCTTCTGTCACCTTCTGGGCTCCTCCCAGCTACCCTGCAGTCCCATGAGACAGACAGATCCAGCTTTCTCCCAGATACAGAGCTTTTACGAAATAAATTACCCACGGCTCCTAAAACTTCAAGAGCAGATCACCGTCCACTCCCTGATCCAGCACAGAGAGGGTGTACTGGCTGGTCCTCACGGTGACAGCATCACAGGAGAGCGGAGGCTGGGGCTTCCTCCACTTCCCTCTCCGTTCTTGTGGCTTTACTTGCTCTTGCTTGTCACCTCAGGTGCTAGGACACCTTGGGGCCAGTTGGCCCTACTGCTCCTTTCCCAGGAGTCTGGTAAATGAGAAGGAGGAGGAAGGTGGTAATGGAGCCCCCAGCTCACAATGAAGGGAGCGTGTACCCAGAGGGAGGGCTGAAGTCTCTTTCGAGGCCGTATTGGCCAATGCAGGACCGGGGACACTGGGGACAGCAGAGCCACGTTGGGGAATTAATCAAGCCCAAAGCATTCAGGTTAGATGAGCACCAGACCATCCATCCATTTGTGAGGGTCCCAGTGAGGACGTCACACTCTCTGAAGTAGACCAGGCCAAAGAAAGCCATTCCTTGGAGTTTCCGAGGAAGAAATGCTCCACTCCACTGCCAGCTTTGACAACCTGCACTGCAGGAAGTCCTTCCAGAGGGCTCATCTAAGTCTCTCATGATGTAGCCCATTCAATGGGCTCTCTGGTGGAGGCAGAGGACAGCTGCTCCTTACCCCCACGTGGTAACTTTTCCCTTGGATCATGCAGCTGCACATTAGCCTCACCTGGAGAGCCTAAAAATGCTTGTGCCCAGGCCCCTCCTTCGATGGCACCAGAACTGGGGGAGTGGGGCCGGCGGGTAGGCTTTCTCAATTCCTCGGGTGACTCTAGTGTGTAGCCAGAGCCGAGGACACGGGAGATACAGCAGTCAGAGCACACTGGTTCCCAGCATGGGCTCTGCTGACCTCCAGACCTGTCCACATCCCAGTTCTGTCCCTTGCTAGCAAATGACTAGCAAACACAGACTGCATGGCAGGGACTTCATAAAATCAACAGGTCATTACCAAGACCTCTGGTCATCTGTCTTCCAGTTTCCTCCTCTCTGAACTAGTTTATCCTGGTTGCTCTTAACCCTTTTGCCTTGAATTGGATGCATGCCCTTAGTCGTAAGAATAGGTCCCAAGTCATGCTATCCTGCTTTTTTGAGAGACTGAGGGGTTGGGCCAGGACCAAGGTGCTGTAAACGAGACGCTCTAGGCCCCCGCTTGCTGAACCAGGGCTACCAGGGTTCCTTCGCTATAGCAGGAAGCTCACTTCTTGTCTCTGCCAACCACCTGAAAGATGAGACCTCCTTTGGTGGTGGCCACAGTGGTGCTCAGATCTTCAGCTCCCTTGCAAAGCCATGCCATCCTTGTTTGTACTGAGGTGACAGGGCTTTCCTCCCCAGCCCTACAATAGCCAACACAACACATATTTATTGTGTGCTGCTATGTGCTGGGGACACAGGGATGTACACTATCCCCAGAGAGGTAAGTTTGGTGGGAGAGGCATCCTCATCCATGAAAAGGGTGTTGTCATCATGGAGAGCAACAGTTCCTGCCTCACAGGATACCACGGGGTTAAGTGAGATAACGCAAGCAATACGCTGAGAGCCGTGGCTCCCACAATAAGGGCTTAATATCCTGAGTTGTGGGGTGAAGACTTCACGGGAAGTACAGTGTAGACCCAGACGAGGAGCCCCTAACTCAGAGGGGTGGCAGCCAGGGAGATTCCCAGGGATGAGATGCATCTGCCTCCTGCCCCATTCCCTGGGACTGGGCTCCTGGGACCCACTCTGGTCCAGGGACGAAATGGATGACAATTGCCAAGACTGGGTCTTGGCCTAGCTGACACCAAGTCAGACTGTGGGTCCCACTCACAACCTGGCCATGCCCCGCAGCCCCCTCAGAGAGGAGCCCTGGGAAGGCCAGGCCTTGGGAGGAAGAATGTGTGGGGAGGGGCCATGGAGGCCTTGTGGCAGGGAATCACCAGGAGAAGGTGCTCCTCTCTGGAGCAGAAAGAGGGGTGTGTCCAACTTACAGTCTCTGGCCAGGGGCAGCCTATGGGCTTGCAGGAAAAGCTCAGGGGAGGGCAAGGAGGCCCCCACAGGATCAGGGATGGTTTACAAACCCCAGAGCCAGGGGAAGACCTGGGCGAGGGAGTTGGATGGAGGTTGGGAAGGGATCAGGGATACTGACAGCCTGGAAGCCAGGTCCAGAATCCAGGGGTAGAACTAAGGAAGACACCTGGGCTTCCAGGGTGGAACAGGAGGCCAGACCATGGGCAGGTTCTGCCTAGGAAGAAAGGCAGCATTTGGTAAAATCAGGGTGTGGGGTGGCCCCTGTCTCCAGGACAGTCCCCTCTGCACCACTCTCTGAGCATGACCAATTTTGCCGTCACTTATCCACCTAAATTCCCCTTAAAACTCTTTATAGCCCTTCCTAGTTATGTGATTAGGGGCGGATTACTCAACCTCTCTGAGCCTCTGGCTTCTTGTCTGAAAAAACAGGGTTGAATGAGAGGCAATGCGTTTACCGCTCTTGCCAGCATGGTGGGCCCAGAGTCATGCTCAGAAGATGGCAGTTGTTGTGGCTCCCCCACCCCCAGCACCATCTTTTCCTATCAATTCTTCCTCATTTATGCTTTAATTTCTTTGGTTCTGGGCCCACCAGCCTGTAGGGAATTTGTTCAAAGTTCTTATTCCAGAGAATGGAGACAAGGGGGCCAGTGAGCAGACTGCTTTCTAAACCATCCCAAAGCTATTCCAGGTAGAAGGAAATAAGCCTGGGATGGGAGGTGACCGTGAAAGTGACACAGTTGGGGGTGGGAGGGGTCTTTGCAAACATTCCTATGGAGGCAAACTCCCCATCCAATGGTATCCATCCCTGGGAAATATAAAAAGGAAAGTACAGAGAAAAACCAACATCCAGACCCACAGCTAATTGAGTTGCAGGTGGCTGCTGGAGACAGACCCATTTGACTCTCCCCCTCCTTCCCCCAGAGTAGCCTTCAGGTGACAGCACAGACCGGCCGCCTCTTGCAGGGAAATCAGGACTAGAGGGGGAAAGAACTGGGGAGGTGGGTGGCAGGAATGAGGAATTAGGCAAAGAAAAATGGCCTGCAAAATGCAGAAACACCCCAGCATGCTTGCTTCCCAAACCTGGCCCATGAATCGAGGGGTGACAGGTCTCTCATCTCTGATGCCAAGAGCCAGGAGCTCTGGGCAGCCGCAGGTACTACATCTGCACCTGCCAGCTCTTGGAAAGAGGCAATAAAGCACAGTAGCAGGGCCTGGAATGCTAAGTGCCTGCAGCTGGGAAGGGATCGCCTTGCAGCGAGAGCAGTTCACGGCAGACATCCACCGGGCCCACTCTGAGACTGGCCCGTGCATCCTCGCCTGCCCTGGGCAGCCTGCTGCCGGGGGCTGGAGCAGTGGGCAGAGGAGGAGGCAGACCAAGTACACGGGGAATCTAGCCCTGGGGGCTGCCCTGGGCCAATGCTGGCCCAGACAGACAGGGATCTTCTGGACGAAGCCCAAGTGGGCTGGCTGATTTACTGAGGCTGGCAGAAAGTTGGGATGCTTGAGTCACTGGTAAATAAAAGTGGATCATAAAGCACCCTGGCTAAGCCAGACGTCTGGAAATACACCAGGGCCACATGCAGCTTAGAAGAGCAGGCCCCATCCCTCAAATGATAATAACGATAATGTCTCTACAGCACTCACCGCAGTGGTGCCAGATTCTGTTCTAAGTGCTGTATGAGTATTAATTTACTTAATCCTCACAAAAACCCTAAGAAGTTGGTGGGAGTATTATCCTCCTGTTACATACCTGGAAGATGAAGCAGCACAGAGAGGCCAGGGGACTAACAAAGGCAGGGTTTGAACCCACTCAGTCTGTTTCCAGAAGCCCTGCCCTTGCCGGTGCTTCCCAAGCTCTATTGTGCCTGCCAGTTGCCAGGGTGGCTTGTTAGCAGCTCCTGACTCAGTGAGTCGGGGGGCCTGAGACTGCATCACTAACACACTCCCAGGCGATGCCTGGTCCCAGGACCACACTTTGAGTAGGATGCTCTAAACTACTACATTAGTTCTCATGACAGCCCTTCAGCTGTACGCACTGCTCTGGACCCTGAAGCCATCTCTTAGTTCCTCAGTTAACAGAAAGAGGCCCTCACAGGGTGTCAGAATCAAGGGGCTGGGGCTAGGGTTGGAGGAGGGGGTATGAAGCCTTACAATGTCCACACTTTACCTCGGCCTCATTCAATCAGAACCTCTGGGGTAGAACCAGACTGGAATTTTTTTTAAAGCTCACTAGGCGATTCTGATGTGTGATTGTGGTAGAGCCCTTGAGATAGACACTAGGGATGCTTCAGTCAGTGTGCCAGATTTATTGAAAGTTCTGTGGGGTTAGTTCAGGGATTTCAAAGGTGCTTTCAGAAAAGGGGTGTTGAGTCGTCTCCCAGGCCAGTTGAGGGGTTTGGCTAAGGTCTGCTAGGGTACCTCCTCTTGTCCTCTGGGGCACCCCTTGAGAGGGGCAACTGGCAACACCCTAGCCTGGCATGCTTCAGAGATGCCCCTGCTTCTCCCATCCCTGAGCTTTTAAGAGAGAGCAGACACTGACCTAGATCAGCTGTGGAAACTGAGGCTCCTGACAAATATTAACCACACCTCTGAGCCCTCTTCTCCACTGGACCTTGACCAGGCCGCCATCCTGTCTTCCACCTGCCCAGCCTAGTCTTAGCAAAACTCCTGCTAAGTCAGTTTATGGAGAATCCCCGAATCCCCTCACCCTTGATATCTGATTACCCTTGAGATTTGATCAAGTTCTTCATCCCCCATCTTTGGTGTCTGTCTTTGGCCTGCCTTGAGCAAGAATCCCCCTACTTTGATGGTTCCTCTTGGTAATTTTCCATCCACTGACCCCCCTCACTCTGCTCCTTGGCTATAAATCCCCACTGGCCCTCGGAGTATTTGGAGTTGAGTCCAACCTCCATCCCTTATTGCAACATTCTTGAGTAAAGACTTCCTCACCGCTTTAACAAGTGGCAGAACACTTTTTTCTTTAACACTCTCCCCGCCCAAGGGAAAAGTCACCCCAACAAAGTGAGCAGCCCTGGGTGGCAAGAGAGGGCTGATGCCACTGCCAATCAAATTCAGACTCCTCACCTTGACATTCAAGGCCCAGGCAAGGATCTCAAGCCTCATTTCTCTCTTATGTGCACCCCACGTACAGCAAAACTAGATGCTTCACTGTTCTTTATACACACCTGAACTTTCCTCCCATCCTGCATAGCTCAGGCTTCTCCTTCCACCTGGACTGTCCCCTCTCCTTCTTCTGATCCACCTGCTCTGAGTCGCAGAGATCTCTCCCCTGGTGATGAGACTATTTATGACCAGGTTTCAATTCCTCCTGTCTTCCACAACTACACAACCTCCCATTTGAGCTGGGTACATGGTTCTCTGAGGTAAAGACTACACTTAAAGACTACATTTCCCAGCCTCCTTTGCAGCTCACGTGGTCACACAACTGAGTTCTGACCAATAAGAGGTAAGCAGAAGCACTGGGTGTTACCCTCCAGAGTGTTCTTCATGTTCTTATGCCTTTCCTTCTCCTCCCTCTATTTGATGTAATGGCTAGAACTCCAACAGCCATCTCAGACTATGAAGTGATCTTGAACACAGAAGCTACCCATGTGGAGCAACTAGGTTCCTGGCAACATGGATCATCACACCAATACGAGGCTGTCCCCTCCAGACTTGCACATGAGAGATAAATTACCCTCCTTCTTGTGGTAGCCACTGGTCTTTTGGGATTTTCTGCAACTCACGGCTGAACTTAATGCTATTAGATCCACACTTTCAAACCTGTGGAGGCACAGACTCTGGACTCTTGGGTTACCATAACACACTGCGCAGAATCATCATTTGCCTCTTCTTTCCAAGTGAAATACCAAGCAATCTGAAGGCTGGAATTGTGCCCTATCCATTTCCATCTTCCCCTGCCACAGGAAGCATGAGGCCTCATACATAACACAAAGTACGTCTTAGGGCTGAAGTGAATCTTTCTGTGCATACAATACTCCACACAGCTCCCCAATTCACAACCATACCCTCAGCAAGCTGCAAGCCTTCCTGGGAGAGTGCACCCAAGTGCAGTCGCCCTTCTCCCCCTCCAGGCTGCATGCTCCCTGCAGCCTCCCAGGAGGAGCACGCCTTACCAGGATGTCTGAGCCCTTAGGTTCCTCCCCTGTGGCTGGGCCGGAGCAGTTGCTGAGTTTGAATATCCAGTACTCCCGGGCAGTGATAAAGAAGTTCCATGGCAGCAGGCTGCCGATGCCCAAGCTGAAGAAGATAATGTAGGCACCGTGGAAGCGGTCCTTGGGCCTCTGTAGGCCAGGTGGTGGGCGATCCAGCTGCTTCTCAAGCAGAGCTTCTTGGTCAGCTTGGAGAGAGCTGCCTGCTGTTCTGTAGGTGGAGTTGGAACTGTGATGAAAGTCATCCTCTGAGATGATGGCCACTGTTGGAGCAGAGTGAGAAACAGAGACAGGGCAACTGATCAGAAGCTGAGACCAGGCATAGCTGGGGACACACCAGTCCTACAGAGCAGACTATGCCCCCACCCTTGGATCCACAGGGTCACCAAAGTGTGGCTAGAGAGCTCAGGTTTAAAGATTAGGGAGAAAGACAAGATGTCAGAACTGTAAGTGACCTCAGGGCCCCTCACCACAATGCCCACGCAGGAGCAACACAGTAGCAAACAAGTGTGGGGCTGGCCAGGAGTAAGGCAATGTGGCATAGTGGGGCCTGTGGCAATCAATCTGCACAAGCAAATCCGGTCTCAAGGCATTCAAATTTCTAAGCAGCCATAACAAAAGGAATTAGGACCCTTGATGAGCAAATAAGGCTTTCTAACCTCTTTTCAACCTTATGTGTGAAAAGTAAGGAGCAGGAAAATGTGTCGAATATGGTACTACTTGTGCAAAAAAGCAGGGATGGGGTAGGTGGGGAGGAGAAAATACACACGTGTGGATGTATATCCTCTGAAAGGATAAAGAGAAATTTTGAACTGTGATTGCCTCTGAGGAGGAAGGCTCGGGACGTGGAGATGGGGACTTCACTGCATACTCTTTTTGCCTCTTGAAATTTGAACTTTGTGAATATATTATCTGCTCAAAAAATAAAATTATAAATAAAAGTAAAGGCATTCAAATTAAATAACATAAAAAAAAAAAAAACCCCATGGTATCTAGAGCTGCCTCCAGAAGCCAGTTTGAGACATTGGATAGTCCACTCTCTCATTTCTCTTGTGGGGAAACTAAGTCCAAAGAGTGGAAGGTCACAGACTTGCCTGGGTTTGCAGCTCCTGCCTGGTCCCCCACCTCTGTTCATCACATCCCACCAAGAGGCAGCAACTCCTGGTCTGTGGTAGCAGCTAAGACAAACTAAAGACTCTAGGTTTCCAGTAACCATTGTGTACACGGCCTTGGGCAAGTCACCATGCTCTGAGCCTCAATTTCCCCATCTGCAGGGAAGCCTTTTTACAATGATTATGTAACAGCAACTGGCTGGCAATGCTGACAAACATCAGCATCTTCCCCGCCATCCTGGGCTTGTCACCTGGCTGACTGGCTGTGGAATTTGGCTGCAAGGTAGCATGTCGACTTCTATGCTCTACATAGCTATGGCATCAGCTTGATAAATGGGAAATATTTCCATAAAGCTGAGGATGGGACACTCTGTAGTCCCTTCTGCAGTAGCTTCCTCCCTAAATAAATCAATGCATCTCAGCTCACATAGGAGGCTGAGCCTTAACTCAGAGCATCAAGCCAGGCAAGGTGAGATAGGAACACTCTCTCACATAGGTACAGAGACATCTGCTATTTCAGGAGAGCCTCACAATATTCCTCAGAATAAGGTAGGACAGGAATTATTGCCTCCTTTTAATCAGCTGCAAAGAATGAGGCCTTAAAGTCACTTGATTTGCCCCACATTCAAACAGTAAGAATTCCTGATCACTAAAATGAAATCCTGTGCTCAAGCATATCAAGGTTTGCACCTAGCACTTGAGCCTGACAACAGCCTAATATGGTAGGTACTACTCGAAGACCCATTTCACAGGTGAAGAGTGAGGCTCAGAGAGGTTGAGTCATTTGCCCAAGATCACACAGCTAACAAATGGCAGGAGTGAGATTACACAGCCAAGCAGTCTAAGGCCTATGTGGACTCCTTGGCCTCCCCAGGAGGAGGGTGGCTGGCAATGTGCATCCTTGTCTGCTAGCTCCAAGTATAGACCTTCTGGAAGGGCTCTCGGCCAGTGAGCTGTAAGCAGAGGCAAAGGCGGCACTGCAGGGCACCCTCATCATTGTCTGCTGAATGAATGGACTCTGTGTAGACAGGATATTTTCCCCTACTGGGGCAGCATATATCCTTCAGCAGGCAGGCAGGAGGCAGCCAGATGCCCAGAGCACCTGAGTCAGCAAGTCTATTTTAAATTCCCCTGGTTGAGCAGAGCCCTTTCCCAGCTTTGATTCACAGAGAGCTCAGCACTAACAAACTAATCAGACAATGTGGCCACAGGCACACCTGCGTGCACACACATCCCATTTCTAAATAAGTATTTGAAAACATAAAAATTATGACCCACGTAGGACAACAGACAAAGGGCAAGTGATTCTTTCCAGATGCTCCAGCTGCAGGGGTGGGTGCAGGGACCAACAGCTGGGTCACTCAGGCCACACTTGGCCGGAGCCCATTCTCAGCTCCAGGTGTCTATTTGTCCAGGACCATTCAGCCTTGACCAAGCTTCTGAAGAAGCCAGGAATTTTCTCTTACCCAGGTCATAGGCCAGGGCACTGGAGTGAGCAAAGTCTTATTACTCTTTATGAAAGCTAGCTGCTGGCTTTTGGATTAAAAAGAGAAAAAGAAAAAGAAAGGTAAGAGCCCCGGCATCCTCAGGACCGGCTGGCTGTGGCCTCAAGTGTATTCGTTCCTCAGGCTCCTGCAGGAACTGGCTGGGCTCAGCCCTGCTCCCTTCCTGGGTGACCTGGGGCAAGAAGCCAGCCCCTAACACAAAGCAGCAGAAACTTGTGGGCCGGCCACAGCAGACAGTCCTCCGGGACTAGGTGCTGGCTCCCAGGAAGTTTCTCACTCTGGCTAAGTCAATCTCACCTCTGTGTCTCGATTTCCTCATCTGTGAAATGCGGGCAGGAGGGCTGGTGAAGCTAACCTATGGGAAAGCATTACTGGGAAACAAAGCGCACCTCCCAGAGGCCAAGGCGGAATCTGCCTTGGAGTTGTGAACACCTGCAGCTTCAGGCTCCCTAATTTGTACAGTCAGTTACGTTCTGGGTACTTTAGGCAGAACTGTCCAAATCCAGGACCCCACATCCAGGCGGTGAGGTCCAGTCTCAGGAAATCCACAAGGAGGAGGAGGAAGACAGAGAATCTGGGAAAGAAAGAAGACAGAGACCCAGGAAAAGGGAAAGTGAGAGGAGAGTGGGGGAGGAGGAGAGAGCAGGGAAGAAGAGATGGGACGTTGGGGAGGAGGACATAGCGAGAGGCGCCCAACGCAAGGAGGCTGAGGCCCTGAGGCTCCCGTGGAGTCCCCTCAGGAAAGCCCTGGCGGGAGGCGCCGAAAGTGCGAGCCCCGGGGAGGGAGGGCGACCGAGAGCCTGAAGAGCTGGGTGGAGGCCAGGCCCGTGCCCGACGACCGACCCGCACTTACTGTCGCCGCACAGCCACCGCCGCCACCGCCACCGCCGCCGCCTCCCCGGCCGCCGCGGCCACTGTGACTTCGGGTTCGGCCGGGCCTCAGGCCCGGCCCCGCCTCCCGGCCCGCCCACGCCCGCCGGGGCTTCCGGGTTTGCAAACCCTTATCCCATCGCTCCTCCCTGCGCCGCCGCCTGGCGCCTGGCTGCGGACACACGTCCATTTCACAGGTGGAGAGTGAGCCGCCGGGCGCCCGGGTGCACTGCCCAGGCTGGCGTGCGAGTGCGCGGTCAGCCGTCTCCCGGTGTTGCCGCCACTGTATCACCACCTTGGACCGGACCCCATCGTCTCAGCCTTCCCCTTTCAGCTCCCAGAGCCCTGCTCCCCAGGACCCCGAAGAGCTCTCCACCCCGCCCCCAGACTCCTGCCTCTCACCCGCCCCTCCCAGATCTCCTGCTGTTCCCTCCCACCCCCACCCTAGCCCCGCCAGCACCTGTATGGTCTCGCTGCCTCAGGGACCGTCCTGTCCCAGAGTCGAGAGCTGGCCCAGCCGCTCAGTTGTGCTCATAGCGTCAGTCAAGCCTACTGTGTGCCAGGCCAGTACCTTTCAGAAGCTCATTGTCTGGCTCAGGCAGAGGGTAGCTGGGCCGGCAGCACGCAGTCCTCCGGACCGTCCCTGCCCCACCAGACCCTCCCACCAGCCACCAGACCTTCACTGTCGAATTACAGGCTAAAGCGACCACTTTTATCCTACCCTCTCTCTGCTGGGCCCCTGACATCCACTGTCTCATTAACCTTACGTGCCTTGAGGGGCTGGAGTTGCATGGTGCCCCTTTTACAGACCTGAGAAAGCTGTGCCTGTGGGAAGCCGAGATGGAGCTGGAATGTAACACCAGATCTGCCTGGTTCTAAAACCCCACAGGTGTGGGCACAGTGCTGGGTGCTCTCCAGGCCAGCGCTGTTTCATGGTGAGGCTCACTGAACACTGTTCTTCCTTCATTAAGTAGACCTGTTATGTGCTAGGCCCTGCGATATTATTATAGAAATATCTATATGATCTGTCCCTGCTTCCTGACATGAGAGCTTCTAAAACACATGGAATTTCCTGAGTAAAGGGGGTGATAATGATAGGAGCATCTTTGTTATTCATAGCAAGCCCCTTTCAACCACACCAGAGTTTATGCTAATGAGGTGGGCTTGGAGGGCCCCAGATAGCTTTCTGGGTGGGGGCTGGTTGTGCCAGAGGTACCCACCCTGGGATTAGAAGGTTGGAAATTTCGGCTCCACGCCCCACCTCCAAGGAGGCGGGAGGGGCTGGAGATTGACTTAATTATTCTTGACCAGTGAGTTAATTATTATGCCTACATAATGAACTTCCATAAAAACCTCTAAATGATGAGGTTCAGAGAGCTTCTGGGTTGGCAGACATATCCACCTGCTGGGAGGGTGGCACACCCCAACTCCATGGGGACAGAAGCTCCTTTGCTCTAGACCTTGTACCCTATTCATTTGTATCCTTTATAACAAACCAGTGAGAGTAAGTTAAGTGTTTTCCTGAGTTCTATAGGCCATCCTAGCAAACTACTGAAACTGAAGGGGGTGTGTGGGAACCCCCGATTTTGTCGTCAAGTTGGACAAAAGTTTGGGCACCCTGGGTATCTCCTCCTTGAGTCTGAAGTGGGGGCAGCTTTGTGCGACTGAGCCCTCAACCTGTGCAGTCTGTGGCTCCAGGTAGTGTCAGAGTTGAGTTGTAGGACACCCCATTGGTGTCCAGAGAGGTGGAGAATAAGTCACTGGTGTTTTCAAACAAACAAACAAACAACAACAACAAAAAACCAGACCCCACATTTGGTGTCAGAGTACTGGGCAGCTGTGGAGGCCCCTTTTAAAACCTAGGAACCGAACGGAGTGGCTACATTTCCCTGCCTTGAGGGCCCCCTACTCTGTGCCTGGGTAGAGATGAAGAGTAGTGCCATTGCAACTGAGAGAGGTTGATGCCAACAACCACCTGCTTGCAGGCATCATCAGAGAGCGTCGGGGAAATATTTGTAAATGGCACAGTGCTGCACTGCCACTGGGTATCGCCATTGTTCTGAAATGCACATGAAGAAGAAAAAGAAGTGGGGAGAGAAAGGAGGAGAGGAAGATAAGTAGGAGAAGGAGGGCAGGGGAAGAGAAGTGATGGAGGAAGAAAGGAGAAGGAAGGAAAGAAAACTCAAAACACCCAAAGCACTTTCCACTGGGTTGATATTTTACAACCCTCAACCCTGTAAGAAAAGTATCCTTTCACTCCTTGACTTGGAAATGCCCTGTAAGTTCTGAGTGCTGGACAGAGGCCATCTCACTATTATAAAGGACTTGCTCCTGCCCCTAGGGAACTGGGAGGTGATGCCAAGGCCTGGCCAAGAGCTGAAGCCAGATGGACCTGGGCTTGGATGCTGTTTAGGCATCGTTAGGAAGGCAAGCCTTGGTCCCCTCCTCGGATCATTCCAACCTAACAGCCTTCCCTGTAGCCTAGTGTCAGTCCCTATAAGCAGGACTGATTGCTGTCAAGGAAGCCCTGTCTGCCCTCCGCCCCACCAGTGACCATCTCCTTGAGTTCAACGCACAACCTCATGAGGTCGCTACTCTAGTCCTCGGTTTACATACGAGGAACCTGGGGTGCTGAGAGGTTAGTATCTTGCTCAGAGTCACACAGCTTGTTAGTGGCCAAGCCCAGATTCAAATCAATGCCTTTCTGCCTCCAGAGCTCAGTCAGGGATTCCATCAAAGGTGGTTGGGAGTGTATGTGTGGCAGGGGGTGGGGGTGGGGTGTCACATAAACTCATTTTACCCAAAGCCTGCAGACCTGTAGGCGGCTAAGCATTAAGAGCCTGAATGTTCGCACAGCCCCAGCACAGAAGTCCACCAGGCAGAGGCTGAGGCCTCATCAGGCTCATGCTGCCATCTTGTGGCCCTGCCCTGTCATTGCATTGCTTGCAGGCTGGGCTGGCTCAATGGGGCTGCATTTCCTGTTTTCCAGGGTTTCCTGGGCCCCCAAACAGGGCGCATTGATCCTGAGATGTAAGGAATCTCCATAACTGCTGACCCATAACTCTCTGTTCCCACATTACTAATTCAAGTCCTAACTATCTCTCCTTACTGTGTTCAACTGCTCCCTCCAGGAGCAGCCCCTGACCCTCCAGCCCCTGACCTCTGTCTCCCCTCCGTGCATCAAGCAGCTTTCTTCCACTCTGAGCCAGTTAGATCCCGTGGTCCATCATTTCAATGACATCTTGGCAATACCCTAACTCCCTTCTCCTCATTTCCCAGTGGTGCTGCTGGCCAACCCCAGGTGAACCCACCTACACCTGAGCAGATGAGTCTTGCTGGAGAAAGTTCCCAGCAGGCCAGTGGCTCCACTCTGAACGCATGTTACCAACCTGAGCCTGGCTTCCAGGATTCCAACATTCCCACGATGCGTCTTAGCTCCTGCTCTCCATAGGAACAGGTGCCACCTTCCTCCTCCACTTGCCTCAAACCCGTGAACACAAGCCATCCTGAGATGGACTTGCTTCCTGCCTCCTACTTGACAGAGTAAACAGAAGCCACCAAAGAGAAACTTCCTGGTTTCTCACCTGTCCCCCATCTGCTCCTGTTTTGTTTTTTTTTTTCCCCTCTCTCACTCCAGTTACATCAGGGAAGTTGCCCGCCTCTGTCCTAGGTCTGCTCTCTCTCCAGCTCCAGATCCCAATCCCTCCCCTCCCACCTGCTCAGGAGCTTTTCAGGATCCACTGATCTTTCTCTTTGCGATGCCTTCAACCTCATCCTCTCTAATGCATGCTTTCCACCGTTTCTTTGGTTTTCTTATTTGACTTTTTCTGATGGAAGTATCCCCTATATATAGACCAGTGTACAAATCATAAGTGTAGAGTCCATGAATGATCACACGATGGCAGCATCCATGCCACCAGCACCACCATCAAGACATGGAACATTACTAGCACCCTGGAAACTCCTCTGTTCTGGTTACTATGGCTGTGAAACAAATGACCCCAAAATGCAGTGGTATAAAATAACCATTTGTTATGTTACTGATTCTGGGGTTCAAGAATTTGGTTTAAGCAATTTGCTCAAGGTCACATGGAAAGTAGATGATGGAGTGTGGGTTCAAATCCAGGGCAGGCAGAACCCCTGAGCTTGTCCCCTGAAACCCACAGCTGAGCTGAAGCTATGGGTAATGTTAGCTGCTATTTCCTGAACCTCCTCAGTTGTTGGTGGCTTTATGCCTCCCACACCGTGTGACATGGGCACCTTCATTATTCCCCTGTGGGAGTCAAAAAAACAGAAGGCCACCAGGAAGCTGAGGGAGCACAAAACCGCACATGGATGTTGGGCCAGGCCACGTGAGGACCTGGCAGCGTTTGGATCAGGGAGAAATGGCTCCAGGGTGGACCGTGAGAGCTTCTTTCAAATATTTGAGAAGCTTTCAGGGAGTAGAAGACTTAGACATTGTTGGTTCCTGACGGGGAAATCAGCCCCTACCGTGAAAATAAGTAAGCCCTCAATAAATGCCAGCTGTCATTGTTGCTGTTAATAAGTGATGCCTTCCCCATCTCTGAAAGTATTCAGAGACTGATCAAACTCATCTGTGGGCCATTGTAGAGGGAATTTTGGCATCAGATGAGGATAGGAGACTTGATGGCCAAGGACCCCCACCTCTGCCATCTAGAAGTCTGTGAAATAGATGCCAGGGAACCCCTGCAGTTCTCAGGGGCTGCCTCTGCCCCGTGTAACCTACTTAGGTAATCACAGTATTTACTGGTGTGAGTGCCGGGCATCTGTCCCCGAGTACCTGGTCATAGGGGAGTTGCTGGGACCTGAAGGCTGGCATCTAAGCCCTACCCTGGGTTTCATCAGGGTCCTGGGAAAAGGACCAGCTGAGGCTGTTATCCTGTGGAGGGATGTGGGAGGGGAGCTGGAGCAGGCGCCACTGTCCCTCTGATGCAACACGGGGAAAGCAGAGCCTAGGCAGGGGCCTCTTGACAGTCTGCAGAGAGGGCCAGTTGCTGGGGACCCTGTCCCAGGCAGCAAACCCCTGAACCAGAGTAGCTCTGACCCTCCACTGCTTCAAAACATCTCCACAGCTCCCTGCTGCCCAGCAGCTCACAAACTGGGTGGGTCTTGTTTGGCCTATGCAGGATTTAAAGACATTTGAGCTAACAATTCCAAATGGAGTAATTTCACATGCCAATCCTCATCCTGAATTCTGGTTTCTAAGAGCAGGAGGATGGAGCCGTCCTGGGTACCCACTCCTGCCTGGCAGCCATGAGTTTGAGCCTGTAGTGAGGGTCTTCCCCTTCCAACAGGCTGTGTGATCTCCAGAGAGCCCCACAGTCTCCACTTTCCTGTCTCGCTCCCCTGTTGCGCTGAGGCCCAACGTGAGAATGCTCATCTTCCCGGGTCCCTCAAGTAGAGACAAAAGTGGACGGTGGGTGTTATGCTGAGACAGCCTTATGTTTCAAGAAACAGCTGAGAGGGCATGTTTCTTTGTGAAGTGTTGATGAGGCTGCCTCTCTTACTCACATGACCAAGCAGTGTGGATCCTGGAGACCTGTGGCCCACAGACAAAGCCCTAAGGCTGACCCCATCCGTGGGAGCCTAGAGGGGGTGGTCTTGTAGGAAGCCACGCCCCTACGGCGGTGGGGTCAGCACGGCCCTTCCCTCCTTCCCAGACCCCCGGCCTGCTCCTGCCCCTTCTCGGACTCCGCCAGCCAACTGCCCACTGTGGGCGTTCTCACTGCTCTGCTTGTGATCACACTATTCCTGCCACCTGGTGCTCCCTTGGGCCCAGCCCTCTGCCCCGGCCTCTACCTACCTCGACACCATACCTTTCAAGGGGGGCCAGCCGGATGACCCCTCCCTTCCTTGTGCCCCCTCGTGCTCTGTCGGTGTCCCTCTCAGGCGGCTTCTCGGTCCTGGTGTACCAGCTATGGGAATTCACTTTTTGGTCTGCCGGGAGCTGCTTGAGGGCCAAGTCTGGGTCTGATTCACGCCCCCTGCACTCCTGGCGCTGTGCCCGTCTATGGATTGGATCAGTAAATATTGATTGAATATCAGTATTTGAATATCAATATCAAGGAGGGCCCTCTCCTTGAGGAAGCTTCCTATGTGGAGGAACTTGGATGGGCAGATTCAAATCACCCACAATGAGCATCCATGAGGCTGCTGGAATAACACAGACTTACTGGTTCCCCCCACCCCCGGTTCCCCCCCATCTCCCAGGTTAGGGTCACTGAGAGGACACCAGCTCTCACCCCTCACACCCAAACACACACCCAAACAGGGCCCTGAGGCCTTCTCAGTGCCTCTGGCAGACAACAGTCTTCACATCTGGCCCATCACCTGCTACAAGGACCCCAGAATCTTCTCTTTGTACAAGGTTTCATAAAAGAAAGTTGCTGCCCAAAGGGGATAGGGCGGGGTGGGGGGATAACTTAGGAGTTTGGGACTAACAGATATACATTACTATGTATAAAATAGATAAACAACACGGTCCTACTGTATAGCACAGGGAACTATATTCAGTTTCTTGTAATAACATATAATGGAAAAGAATCTGAAAAAAATGTATATATATGTGCAACTGAATTGCTTTGCTGTACACCTGAAACTAACATTGTAAATCAACTACACTTCAATAATAATAATAAAAAAAAGTTGCTGCCGACTTTTTCCTCAAAGTATCTCTCAGAAAATGCATCATTGAGAAACTGTCTCAGGGAAACCAATCCCAGCCTTTTAAAATACCATCATTCCAGAAAGCCTTGTGGACTCCTCGGCTTAGTCAAGGCCTCTCTGAGCTTCCATGGTCTCCTTGCACATTTGTTTCCCTGTTTCCCCTTTAGTTCATGGCTCCAAGGGCAGTGTTTGCTGCCCAGACCTGGTACCCAGGAGTGACAGGCACTGTGTGCAATGAGCTGTCTAGCAGCAGCATGGAGGCCAGCTCCCTGCCCTGCCAGTGTGTTTTGAAGAATCAGGAGCTGGGTGTTCCTTATCTTTAGCGCCTCCTGCCCCTGGAATGTTGATCAAGGGCAGGGATTATGGTTAGAAACAGCAACCGGTTGAGAACAATCACTTAGACTCTCCAGCGCCGTTTGGAGAAGGCTGGGGCTTTGGTGTGAGATGCTTGTGCCTGGTGCAGGACGTGACAACTGGCTTGATGGTGCTTTTCCAACTAAGTGACAAGGGAGGAGGGAGGGAGGAAGGAAGATGTCCCTCGGAAGGGAGCAGGCAGTGGTTGGCTGAGGCTGTGAAGAGACTGGCAGAGGGAGGCGTGGAGAGCAGGCAGCACAGCCCCTAGTGGCCTGTAGAGGGCGCTCCCAGGGCTTTAGTTAAAGATGAGGTTGGAGTTCCAAGATGGATGGGTTGAGCCTTAGCAAAGAAAATGAATCTGTCTTAATAACAGCGAGGGAGGGAAAAGCTAGGGACCTCCATGGAGACATTGTTAAGGGAGCCTGCTATCCAGTGGGAAAGATGATGTCGACAAAATGAATTTCCAAGCAGTTATTGGAAAAATAAAACTATTTCATGTTTATACTTTAAGGGATTGAGACTCTTCAATCGAACCCATTATGTTTAAATATTTACATGTATAAATATATGTTTGTACAAGCACAGCTCTTCCTGAGGGGATATGTAAGAAAATTAACAATCGGCTCTATAGGGGAGGACTGGGGGCAGGGGAGGGCTGGAGGGGAGGGGCTGAGACAGGAGGAGAATCTTGTTTTCACCTACTCTTTTTATCTTAATTTTTTAAGCCATAAGCATGTATCATATTTTGAATTAGAAAGAGCAAAAGTTTTGAAATTTTGCTACATAGAACTGGGTGAGGTCTTCTCGAGTCTGAATTCCAGCTGTTGGCTGGGTTGGAATGGATTTTCTCTCCTTATGGCTCCTAGTGAAGGAAAGGGCAGCCGGTGGCCCAGCTGCATCCAGCAACCCTTCAGGGGCAACAGAGCATGACCTGAAGATTGCTGGCTGGCATGTGTGGCAGCCTTGTCACCCCACTGCCCTGCTCTAGGGCACCTCACTGGGCAGCCACTCAGTCACATAGTCAGAACCAGCCCATCTTCTGCCTGCTCCTGGTTGTCCCTCATCCATCCTGGGACAGTGACAGAGGAGGGTCCAAGGGGTGGGGCTGTCACACTCCTGCCTAGAATGAGGACTACCCTCCCCCAAATTACAGAACTATACTAGGCAGAGAAAACTTACAGAGCAGCAAGTCTAAGCCCCCATTTCATGGATGGGGAAACTGAGGCTTGGGGAGGGACAATGACCCCCACAGCTTCAGGACTAGAACCAGGTCCCCTGCTTCCCAGGCTGGAACCCTTTGCAACCCACCAAGGAGCAGGTGGCAAGAGACCATCCTGTTTAGGTGGTAGTCAGAGGTGAGGGGGTTTAAATGGGTACTCTTGACTCCTGGGCTACTTGTATGAAATAACTGTCCCACACCTGACTCTGTCCACCTCCTCCCCGGGCTGCTGCCCCACCTCAGGCTATCCCCTCATTCCCTTCCTTCACACACACACACACACACACACACAAATGTGATGGCTCCAGGTACTCTGGGTCCTCAGGAAATTCTGACAATTTGAGTGGTGGGTCTTGTGCTTGTTTGTATACATGCCTTGCCAATTCCACCTCCCCCTAGACCATAAGCTCCCAGGGGACCCAGCCGGCAGGTGCTCCCTACTCCCAGTGGACAGCCAGGCCATACGTGGCACACACCCTAGAGCCACGGATCCCTGAAAGTCAGAGCTGGCAGAGCCCTTCAGGGCAAGATTACAAAAGGGTTCCCTGGCCAAAAACATCTGGGACACCCTGTATTATTAGGAGGAAACCAGCTTCTTCACACAGGCCTTCTCAGAGCCTTTAATGTGCTGTGACTCTCTGCTATGGAGCCAGAGGGTGCCCTCACCCCAAACTTCAGAGATCACAGAATCCACCCATGGAGCAGGTAATGCATGCTGGAAAATGCTGGGACCAGACTCCTCTCACACAGGGAGCCTGAAGTCCGCTGGGCAGAGATCAGATCTGCTGCCAGTTATCTGACACCTTTGTGCAAATTAGAAGAAGAAAAAAAAAAAAAAAAGACTCCCTCAAGGGACTTCCATCTATAGGAAAATTAACACTAATATGTTGATGTTATTAGAGTAAATTCCTTTACTGCCATCTGCTGGAAACATGTCATAGTAAATACAGAAATCTACAATCTATGTGGGAACAGCACCACCTTTCCTGTTAGAGATGATATTCTTGTCCAGTGTGTACCCTGCCCAACAGTGCAGGGAAGCCTAGGTCCAAAGCCACACAATTTCAGCCCACCCATCATTCCCTTTCTAGCTGCATGATTTCCTTATGTCTCAGGCGAGTGCTCTCAACTGATGTCTCAGCCTCACCCCAGCTGGGCAACACCCTTCTGAACTTCTCACAGGCAGACAGGGATGCCTGGGGGCTTCATCTCTGTCGTCTGTCCCGCCCATCTCCTAGCCCATGGCAGGTTCAAATGACTGACCCCTGAACACATTCCGCAAATGCTCACACACTGAGATGCTGGCTGGGAACAGGGACTGGGATCCAGAGCCAACTTGCTGTGTGACCACGAGGAAGTTCTTATTCCTCTCTGGGCCAGTTTCCACCCTCTGTACAATCAGGCAGTTGAATGTGATCATTTTCAGGAGCTGAGAGCTCTGGTAATGACTCTCTGCCCCAAACTCGTGGATCTTTGAGAAAAGCAGGAAGGTCATTCCCAATTGCTGATAGAGAGACAGTCATGAAGACAGCAGAATACAACCTGGATTTCTTTTATTAGACTAGGAAATATAATTTATTTCATAAAAATTAATTTTGTTACAATAGGAATGCTAAACGTTATTTACAGGTTGTAGTTTACAGAATAAACAGAGGTGGGATTAGGGCCATCCCTGCAGCCCTGCAGCCCTGGGCATATTACCATGTCGATGGCCCAGGCAGGTGGTCCAGCCCTTTGCCCCCAGGAGAGCTGCTCCTTGCACTCAGGCTCCTGGTCACCTCTCCTCAGAGGACCTGCTAAGGGACCTGGCTCAGCTGTCTGGTTGCTGGGGGATGGGGACCAGAGGGCCCTGGATCATCCAGGAGATGGGGAGGGTCCCTCTGGAGCCCCTCCGGAGCCTGGGGCACTGCGAGAGAAGGCAGAGGGAGAGGCACGTAGAAGATACACCGACTGACCCTGTGGACTCAGAGAGGGCAAAAACAGGCATGCCAACCTCCAGATGTCCCAGCATGGACGCGAGGAGGACACACACACACACACACACACACACACACACGTGGGGACATATTCCTGGAGGGGCATGCTGATGTGCCCGATCAAAGCACACACACACACGCATGCGCGTGCAAGCACACGGAGAGGAGAGAGACTTAAACACTGTGCACTTAATCTGCTGCTCTCAGGGTACTGGGCCGCATGGGGCTGCTTCTCAGGTCTGAATAAGCAGAGAAATCACCATCCTACCCCAAGGCAGGCAGTGTGCAGATGTAGTCACAGCAGCCTCAGTAGATTGATGGGGCCAGCAAATCCGTTCTAGGCTTTTCTTATAAAGCTGGACAGTTTGAACCCTCCCAGGAGGCTGCAGCCAACTGGTTCTGTGCTCCAGGCCCTGGTACACAATTTCGGGAAATCAGATTAGAAATGGCACCTGGGTGGCTGGCCTGGCCTCATCCACCAAGGACTTCCGTCCTGGGATCTGAGGAAGCTGGCTTCTGAGGGTGGGGCGGGGAGGAAGGGCATAGCACACCGCAGTCAACCTTCTACCCACTAGGGTTCCCATCAAAAGCCTACAATGATGACGTGTCAAGGCTCAAAGGGTCTCTGACAGCAGCTGTGGGGACTTCTAGGTATAAAAAGGAAAAGAGGCCCCGAGAAGGCCATCATGTGCCCGAGGTCACACAGCAGTTTAATGGCAAAGCGGAGCTTGAGCACAGGTCTTTGGACTGCAGGCTGCCTGTGGGCATCGTACAGCTGGGGAACAGCACCAGTAAAGCCCTTCGCAGCACTGGTGAGGCTGCCCTCAAGCTAGCACATGGGCTCCCACAGCTCAGACTTGGAGCAAGCAGGGAGGCTGAGCCCACTGAGGCCAGGCACCTTGGCAGAGAAGGCTCACTGCCTTTGTCTGAGGCAACGTCCACATGGGCGCTGGGGTAAAGAGCCGTGGTCTCAGCCTCAGGGGCCCAAGTCCGATGCAGGCCTGGCCCCTTTGGCAGCCCTGATAAAAAGGAACCCTGTCTCAAACCCAGAGCCTGTGAATGCCCACAGCCAACCCATTCCCTAGCAGGGCTGATGGCTGGTGAGAACCCCCATCCAATAAATCCCCGAGTGCACGGCAGGCCAGGGTGGGAACACTGGCTGGGACTACAGCCCCGAAACCTGCTTTCCTCCCAGGAGACCAGACTTGCAAAGGCAAGATACGCCCAAGCTGGTCCCAGCAGCTGCTCACAGACCTGTGTGGCAAGCCCAGGGGTCAGTGCCCAGCACTAGCATTTGCTTTGCCCTGGGTACCAAGGAGGAGAGGCTTTTGATGAGGTCTCTGCACCTGCTCAAGATTCTGGTCCCAGCCACTGCCAGATGGCCAAAAGGGACCCTGATGGCCTCTCAGAACATTCTGGAACCCTCCACTCTGGCAACCCTGCCGGTCAAAGCTTATTCAAGCTCTCCCAGACTGCCCCGGGAGGGCGAGGAGAGGGTGGAAGGGAGGTGCCTGCAGAGATGGGAGCTGGAAAAAAAGCCTCCCACCCTTCCTCCTCCACTCTGGGCGGCGTGTAAAGCAGAGCCAGGCCACCCACCTCCCAGCCTTCCAGGCCACAGGGCTGATGCTCACATGCTCCTCAAAACCACCCTGAAGCCCAGAAGTTCATGCAGCTAGAGAGGCCCTCTCATCCATCCCTTCTGTTTTACAGAAGGAGAAACCAAGGCTGGGAAGGGCAGCTCCTGGACTCCCTGGCATTAAGAGAACGCCACCCTGCTCCAGCCACCTGGTCTAGAGGCTGAGGGTCGGGGTGCCCCGGCTGGCCCCATCCTGGGGTCAGGGGAGAGGTGTTCATAGGGGATTATCCCCAACTTCTTTCTCTGCTAGGGCCCCACTTCTGGGCTGCACCCCCTCTCCATGAGCCACCTAAGACAACAGTACTGGAAATTCTCCCTGGCTCACAGCTGGGCTGGCCCATCCACATTGTCCAACCCAGGGCCTCTTAATCTAGATTCCTAGGAGCCCAGAGGAGCCTTGGGGCATCCGCCCGGGCTGTGAGAGGGAGTGGGGACCTCACTCCACACCAGACCTCAGGCTTCTGGCTTTATGGATTAAGTGTCTGCTTAGAATTTTAGAGGAAAACATGGGACCATGGCTCAAACCTCATCTGATCCCGTAGAACTGGGGAAGCTGAGGCTTTGTAAGAATGTAGTCTAAGGTAGAATCATTAGCAGGAAAATGTTTCCTGTTCAGTCTCTCTCCCTGAGTCTCTCTCTCACACGCTCACACACACACACACACACACACACACACACGCTCCTGGCCAGAGCCAATGAGCATGCCCACACTCATCCACTCAAGAAAAGTGTTTTCTATTTTTTTGTGTGTTGTTTTTTCATTTTCTTTTCTTTTTTTTTTTCTTAAAAAGGACTTATCCAAATATCTGGATAATAAATTATTTGCGTTTCCTAAGAAACTGGGTTTTTCTTTTCCCTTGTGGTTCTGGTGTTTTTCTTCTATTTTGAGCCTTACTAGCAGTCTGAAGCTTGCTTTCTTTCCTTCTTTCTTTCCTCTTCCTTTTCACTTGTGGACAGGAGAAAGTAGTTTGTCTGAATTGTACTTGACTCTTCAAAGACGAAAATGGTGTGAAAGGAGGAAGGGGCTTCAGGAGGAGGGAGAAATCAGTAACTGAGGAAGAAAATGAAGAACACAACTAAAACAGATGTCCCCGGGGCCCCGGGGCTGAGGGTGGGAGGGCCACCTCCTTGCTCCCCTCCAGAGGCCCCAGCCTCATCCTGGTTCCTGCACAAAGGTCTGAGGTCAGGAGAGTCAGCAGGGGATGGGGAAGGAATGCTGGGTCCTCCCAGCCACAAAGTCCATGGATTTCCTAAGGCTGGTCGTGGTCTGTGGGGGCAGGCAAGGGGAGGAGGAGGAGGAGGAGGGGCGATTCTGGCTGTGAGCTCGGGGGCAGAGGAGGCCCAAATGCCCCACAGGAGGCTGCCCCGGGCCCGCCTGTGCCGGCCTCCTGCTGGTCCCTCCCAGCCTGCGGGTCTGGGGCGGCTCAGCAATCCCCGTCAGTGGCCATGGCCACCAGCATCTCGCTCTTGCCCATCTCCTCCAAGGCACTCGCCAGACTGTTGAGGTCCCCGTCGTCCTGCTGCAGGGCTTCCCAGAGGTCCAGGATCACACCTGTGGGGCTTGCTTTGGTGGCAAAGTAGTTCAGGTACCTGATAGAGGGAAGGAGAAGGTCCCTGGGCTCCCAAAATGCTCAGCCCCTCCCAGGAGCCTGGGGTGGAGGGAGCACTGGGAGTACCTCCCAGGAGTATTGGGACCATGGGTTCTGGGCTCCCATAATCCTGAGTCTGATTCCCAGCCCCTCTGCTTGCAGGCTGTGTGGCCCTGGGCAAGTCACTGCTCCTCTCTGAGCCTCAGTTTCCTCATCTCTAAAATGGAAACTGTCTTGTTCATCATCAGCACCAGCATCATTATTATTATCACTGAAAGATAGTGACCCCAGGGGAGACTGTCCAAACCTAGTGCTCTGTTCTCTCGCTCCCTCCCACATCTGCTCCCTGCCTGGTCTCCCCTGCCACACGCACTCCCCTGAAAGCAGGAGCAAAGCCTTAGACATCTTTGTAAATCCCTCCCATTTCTAGTAAGATGTCTTCTACATGGCATCTGCTCAGTGCAGTTTTATTAAACGTCTTCTCATCAAGTATACCGTAATAGTAATGATGACTATCACCAGTATATCTATCCAGCATTTTAAGTTCTCCAGAAGAGTCCTGACATCAAGATGTACTGTGTCACACTCAGCAAGCATTTCCAGAATGTCTGTTCTGTCCTGGGCACAGGGCTGCTGACGGTGATCACACCTGGCTGGTATCCTGGTTTAACCTGGCTCTCGTGGGCCAGTGCTCTGAACACGACACTGCTCAAGGAACTGGCTTCTCAGGCTTAGCACACCCAGACTCGAGCCCCCGATGTACTGCCAAAGGTAGATCCAAGCCTGGACTGTCAGACTGCCTGCCCGGCCTGCCCCCTGAGGACGAAGGGAGGGAGAGGGTGGCTGTGGTCCAGGTGGGACAGGCCGTCCCGACACTTACCGGTCCATGGAGAACTTCTGTGCCAACAGCCGCCAGTCGTTGCCACGCGAGCTGGGGGCGTCCAGGCTGTTGCATATCTTCTGACGGATGGACAGTGGGATCTTGAAGGCATAGGGTCCCAGCTGGGTGGTGACCGCACTGCTGGGGGCGGAGCAGAGGGCATCCAGGGAGCCAGCAGGCGTCTGGAAGGGCAGGGGGCAAAGGTTAGAGGGGCAGAGAATTCCCTGTGTGCAATGCCACTGGGCACCTGCCCATCCAGGCTCCCTGCCTGGGGACTGTGAGCTCATGGAGGCTCCAGCCACTCCGCACCCTCTGGGCAGGCGCCAGCTGCTGGGTCAAAGGCCTCCTCCCCTGGAAGGTCAGCTCTCCAGGGCCAGGGCTGCCTGCCCCACCCCTGGCCTTTAGGGTGCACAAACTAACGCACTCCCCAGGCTAGTGCTGATGCCGTCTGGTGATTACAGAGTCACGAGGGGCCTCAGCCACAGTCTAATGCACTTGGATCCATTTTTACATAAATGAAAATGAAGTCTGGAAAGGGGAAGTGACTTATCCACAGTCACATGCCAAGTTAGTGGCAGAGCTGGGTCTAGACCTACATTCAGTGCTCTTTATTCTGCACTGCAAGAGGGCTTAGCATTGTCCCCCCGGGTGGCTGAGGTTTTGGAAACTCACTTGATTGTAGTGGTAGAAAGCCACAGACTTGGGCCAAGCATTGGTCTAATGTAAGGTCCGTAATACCTGCCCTCCCTAAAAACCGACTTTCTCATCTCCCAGGTGGGGATCCTCGTATCTGTCTCCCTGGTGGTTGTGAAGATTTGGTGAGATATTTTATGACACCTGGGACAGGCCAGGCACAGGCTCAGCACTCACTAAGTCACAGCTGTGAGCAGAGAGTGACCACATCCTAGCTCACACACATCTTGATGGGAGATGGCATTTCCCCCAGATGAGGGGGAGCATGGGATCTGCAGGCTGCGCCCCCAGCCCCCTGGGGTGTCCATGCTCTGGCCCTCACCTCTGCCAGTGTGGTGTGCAGCTGGAATATCTGGCCCTCCCCTTCCACCTGCCGCACGCAGATCTTGCAGGTGAGCTCCGTGGAGGCCAGGCTGTGCCTCTCCAGGGTGAAGGTGCAGTGCAGGGCCTTCTGGCTGCCACTCCAAATATGACAGAAGGGGATCTCCTGGGGGAGGGGGTGCAGGGTCAAGGAGGCGAAGCCAGCCTGCCCTGCCTTTGGGGAATGGAGGAGGAGGAAGGTAATGGGACCAGCCTCAGGGAGGGGGGAACCTCTCCATCCAGATGGGCAGAGGGAGAAGAGCTGGGCAGGGGCCCTTCAGCCGAGAAAGGGAGTGTATGGGGGAAAAGGCACAAGTGTGAGTATATGACTGTGTGCATGTATGTGGCTGGGGCTGGGAAGCCCTGTGGGATCAATGGCGTCACACAGATGGGCACGGGCAGAGGGATGTGACCATCAGAGATTAGTCTGGACAATCTGCTAGGCGTGAATGGTTTTAAAGATGGTAAGGCCTCTTTGAAGATGATGTGTACAGACATTCGTATTGGGAGTGTGTGATGGGGTAGGGGTGGGAGGGGGACAGAGAGAGACATGGGGGTGGGGGTGGGGACCAAGGCTGCAGGACCCAGGGAGGAGGAAGGGAGGGGGAATTGGTCTTCTCTCTGCAATCCCCCAAGGTGTGCCCCTCCCCAGTCCGGTCCTTTGGCCCAGTCCTCACCTGGTACTTGGCCAGCAGCTTGCTCCTCCAGTGAGCATGGGGGATGTCATGAAGGGAGAGGCGCAGGTTATGGTAACTGTCCTTAAACAGCAGGGGTTTTGGCTCCTCTACTAGGTAGCCTCCCAAGGTCCGCTCCAGCTCCAGCACCTCCTGTGGGCCGGGCAGCAATGAGAAGGGGAAGCCCATCATATTTGGCTTATGGGCCCTTTCCTGCTGTAAATTTGGGGGCTGGGGACACATGTGGGCAGGCTGTAGCCACAGGGCTGGGCATCTGGTAAGTGCTCATAGAAGATTTATAGTGTGGATGGATGGATGGATGGATGGGGAAATGAACAGATGAATGGACAGACAGTGGGACAGAGAGATGGAAGAATAGATTTGTAGATGACTGAATAGATAGATGAACTAATAGACGGATGGGTAAACAGATGGACTGATAGATGGATAGATAAAGACAGACAGACAAAGTGGTGTGCAGGTGAATATACAAATGACTGGCTATATAAATAGAAGGACAGATGGAAAGAAAGATAAATGGATGGATGAGTGATGGCCGCGTGGACAGATGGACTGAATGAGTATATAGACAGATGCAGAAAGTTGGATGGATGAATGAATGGATGGATGGACAGATGGACAGGTGGACAGATGGGGAATGAATAAACAGAATGCCAACCAGCCGAATGTGCCAGTTTCCCTCTTGATCTCCATTTCATTCTCTGACCATAGCTGGACACTAGCCATGCCCTAGTACCAAGAGATCCAGGCTGCAGGAGCATTTCCGAGGCACCTCCAAGCCATTATGGGCCTCCTGGAATTTCAGGTCAGCCTGGTCCCAGCAGGAGACACTCACACTCCCATGAGGCCTTTTCACCTGTGTTGCATCAGTCAGCAAGCTGGAGTTTGAGACAAGTCTCATGAGACTAGGAGGCAAAGGAGTACAGACCACAGTCCACGGGTAGGAAGGGGCCTGGAGCTACAGGAAAAGAGGACTTCACAGAGGGATGGACGGAAGGCTGGAGAAGGGAAAGGGGTTTACACAGGGCCAAGGGGCTGTGTTCTTCCAGTGTTTGTCAGGATGAGACTGAGGTCCTGGGAATCCGTGGGAGGGCTGGGCAGAGAATGGACGGGGACTTAGAGGCTGGTGGGGACAGGGTGGTACTAACACCTGCCGTCATCAGGTTCTGGGTGCTAAAATCCGACCCGTTCACCTTCTCTCTCCCTGCTCCAAGCCCCTCCTCATCTACCATGGCCCCCTCACTGTCCGTTCTGTCCACACACTAGGAACTTAGCTGTCAGCCCTGACTGCTCCCCTCTCCCCCTGCTCCTCCCATCAGTCACTGCTTCTGTCCGTTCTACTGACTGACACAGGGGCCAGCTCCCTCTCCTCATTGCCTGTCGCCACAGTCCAGCTGCAGCCTCCCAGTTGGCTTCCCTGCCTCTTGCCTACCCGTCCCCATAGTGTAGCTTTCAAAAGAGCGCCTGTGAACCAATGTCTACCAGCTCTCTGCCCCCACCCACTGGATAGGTTCCAAATTCCTTGGCATGGCCCCAAGACTGTTGGGAGGCTGAGCCCTGCCTGTCTCTCCAGCCCCATCTCTCCGCCCACCACACTCACACCCACTGCATGCTTTGGCACACAGAACAACACCACACCTGCCTTTGCGTAAGCTGCTCTGTCTCCTGGATTGCCCTTCTCCCTTCTCTGCCTGGGACTCCTACCTGTCCTTTGGGGCTTAGGTCTAAGGTCAGCTCTGTTGTGATGCCTTCTCTGATCGTCTCCCCAACAACCCAAGGCCTCCCAGCCTGGTGCTCCTGCAGCCCTCTGTCAGAGATCTCTCGCCTGCAGCTCAGTGAGGGCAGAACTGTACCTGACTCATCTCTATATCTTGAGGGTCTGATGCCATTTCAATGTTTCAGGAATGAATGAATGAATGAGGCTGATGGTGGCAGAAGGGTGCCTGGAAGGTACCATGATCCCAGGGAGGGGGATACTGGAAGGTACTGGCTGGCTCGGGGTGAGGCACCTGCAGTGCACCAGGCCTCTGTAGGTGCCCCTGTCCTGGCCTTACCTTCAGTGCTACAGGCGTGTCCTCCAGGCAGTAGACCCTGAGGCTGTACTCCAGGGAGGTGCAGAGGGCGGGGGCGAAGATAGCCAGCTGGAGCCGCTTGACAGCCGAGCGGGAATAGGACTCACCAGTGAACACGTAGGTGCCCAGCTGGTCTAACAGGATGTGGCAGGACCTGGCCTCCAGCTGGCAGTAGCAGGGGGTATTCAGGGTCTCCTCATCCAGGGTCACCACCTCCTGCAGGAAGACAGTGGGGGTGAGGTGGATGGGTCAGCCAAGGGCCTGAAGGGGGTCCGTCAGGTTGGGCCAGGAGGAAAGGGGCTTTCTCTTAGCTCCAGAGGCCTCCTGGGGCAGATTGGGATAGCGGCTCTGGCCCCAGCCTTGGCTCCTCACCTCCCAGTGGCCCTGGTGGGCCTGGGTCTTGAGCTGGAAGATCCAGTCGCCGGCACTGACTTCGGCACAGTGGGGCACTGTGAGGATGACGGGGCGGCACAGCAGGAGGCCCGTGGGCCCGCAGGTCACCGAGGGGCTCAATACTGTCTGGGTCCCTTCCAAAAGCGGGCTGGGGGTGGGGTGGAGGGCAGGAGGGAGACAGTGAGGGAGCGGTGCCGGACTTCCTGCTCTGCACCCCTGGGGCTCCCAGAAGTCAGGGGTTAAGGAAAAATGGCACAGGTCTTGAGATTGTTTCTAGATTTTTGCTGTTATTACACCACGACATCCTCATGGCCAACCCTGCTCCCATCTTCAAAGGCTCTGCACTCTTAAGATGTTTCTGATAGGTGTTGCTAACATGCCCTCCCTAAAGCTGGTGGTACCCATCTGTGTTCCGATTAACACGCCAGGGGAAGGCCGTGTTCCCTTACTCTCGACAGGATAAAGGTATTATGACATCTTTGCAAGTTCATGAAGCAAAGAAACTTCCAGTATCTCATGGCTGTTTGAATTACTATTTCTTTGACTACAGTTAGGTTGAACGTTTTCTCATAACCTATTGGGCCACTGTGTATGTGTATGTGTGTGTAAGAGAGAGACTGTATGTGAATTATTGGTTCATATCCTTTGTCCATTTTTGTACTGAGATGTTCAGTTTTTCTTACTCGTCTCTAAAACCTCTTTATGTAGTAAGGATATTAGCCCTTTGTCATATTACAGCCAGCTGGTCAACTGGCCTTCAGTTTTATGACTTGTGCTGGTTTTGCACGGTTTAAATGTGGACATAAAAAGATCTATCAATGTCTTCCTTGGATACACCTGAAACATTGTAAATCAACTATACTTCAATTTTTAAAAAATGAAAAAGACTCCATGTCTTCCTTGGAGAACTCCCTCTGGCCTTAGGATCAGGCTTAGAAGGGAAGATGGTGATATTTGAGCCCCATGTGGGCAAGCAGCAGGGAGAGAGAGGCAGATGAGGGGGCAGCCGGGGCTGGGGTCTCGCTACTCACAGGGTGTTTTCTGCCTTGTTGATGAGGAGGTACATCTCGTAGAACTTGCCCTGGGGGATGGCTCCATTAGGCACCAGCAGGCTGACCCCTAGGGGGAGAGGGAGGAATCAGCCGGGAGGGGCTGGAGGGAGTCCAGGAGCTTAGAAAAGGGGATGAGGGGGTTGGCTCCAGCTTGGAGCAGGGAGAGAAAGACATCTGAGTTCCCGGTGGTCACCAGCAGTGGTGGGGAGAGGGGACTGGGTGCAAGGAAAGGCCAGGTCACCAACAGCAGAGGGGTCGTCCAGTAACACGGGGGCCTCTGGCATTGCAATGGGGTGTAGGGATGAGGCAAAGACCTTGAGTCTGAAAGCACCAGTGCTAGCTCCAGCCCTAGCTCAGTGGGACACTGGGAAACTGTCAACGGCTGCCTTTGCAACCTGAGATGGGCAGCCCTGTCTTTTCAACAGTACTCTGTAGGTTTGTTGAACTACATACATTCTTTCCCACTTAACAGATGGTGAAACTGAGGTTCAGAGAGTTCCCCTGCCCTAGTAAGGTAAAAGCAGGTCTGGACCCCAGGTCTTCTATTTTATAATCACTTGTCCTCGCTGGGTCTCACTCTTCCCATCTGTGAAGTGAGATCAGAGAAGCCCTGTCTTCAGCTGGGGCTGTCTAGAGGGGACATGCTGAGGCCAGGCTGATGGGCAAGCAGAGCAGAGACCCACCTGTGCCTGGGATGCTGAGCCTCCCGCCCAGGCAGCCAAAGGTGCCGCTGACACTGCTGCCCGGGTCACAGGGGCAGGCCCAGGAGCTGCTGGGAGCCGAGGCTGGCACTGCGCAGGTGCAGGAAGTGGGCGTCCCGGGCAAAATCACCAGGGTATGTGCCTGGTGGCAGGACTCCCAGCAGGTCAGCCCCATCCGCCAGGACAGGCCCAGAGCCAGTGGTGCTGGAGTTGTAGACCTTGATCTTGAGGCTGGGCAGGGGGTCCAGCAGGGGTGAGTTGGTCATGGGGATCTTGTCGGCTGAGTCCTGCAGGGCATACATGGGCCCTCGGTAGATGCCAGCACTGGCTGTGAGGTCCGGAGGCACAGAAGGGTGTAGCAGCTGTGGGTTGTCTGCAGGGGTGGGAGCTATAGTCAGACCCAGCCATGCCTCACTGGCCCGGGCCCACCCTCTGCTCCTGCTGGGGGCCCTTCTCTTGCAAAATCCCACCCAAATAATCAGCTATGTAAGGTTCCATTGCCACCCACAGCAGGAAGCCTGGGGACTTGCCACCTGGGTTACTTCTTTCCTTCCTGCATCTCTCGAAACCATACTCCTTCAGTGATTATTAGAGCAAATTCTAGAAAAACCTCAGGAGGGAGTCAGGAGCCCCTGCTCTGGTCTGGCTGGCTGCCACGCCCCCTGGGTACTCTGCCTGCATCCACCACCCTAGGTGTTCCCAGGTCCTTACTGGGCCTTGCCGTCTTGAAGTTGACTGGGTGGAAGCCGCCAGTGAGGGCGGCAGATGAGTCAGTGATGTCGGTTTCAAAATCTCGGCAGTTGCGACGGTACACCACCACCCCCACCACCATGAGGACAGCCACGACCACGAAGATGGACACCACGAGGCCCACGTACAGCGCCACATCCCCCGAGGACTCCAGGACTGTGGGGACAGGAGGGCTGTGTGAGGAGCAGAGACCCAGGCCCTGGGGGAGCCAGAGAGGCCCATGGTCCCTGGGGAGAGGCAGGGCCTGGGACAGACTGGTGCTGTGCTAGGTTCTAGTCTGAGCCCTGCCAGACAGGCTGGTGACCTCAGGCAAGCCTTGAACTTCTCTGAGCATCCGTCTCTATAAGTAAAATGGTCTAAGCCCCCCTGCCTCGCTGCCCTGCTTCCCTCTTGGTGTGGCAAGGAGAGGCAAAGGGACTCCTGGTCACTCCCAAGAGTTAACCCATTGCTCTCTACCCAGGAGGTGACAGGATCTGTGGCTCAGAGTCACTGGGGCCACAAAGTGTCCTGTCCGAGCTGGCATTTAAACCTAGGGCCTCACGTAGAGCCTGCAGCAACCTCCACAGGACCCAAGGTCCCGGCAAGTAGCTGCTCTGAGCTCACCTTTCATTCTGTGCTGAGGGTGGGAGGCAGAGGTGGAGGTGGAGAATAAGATGCATGGCAATGGGATGGAGAGGAGGGGAGCAGGTGGAGGGGAAGGAAGGGGCTCAGGGAGGCAACCCATGGCTGCTTGCCCCACCACCCCCCTCAACAGGCTGCTGGGCTGGAGGACACCCCTTTCTGCGTGGGGGGCAGGCCAGGCCCCTGCAGGGCCAGAAATAACTCTATACAGCCAGGCAGGAAGGTGTCCGGGTCAAGAGGCAGGGCCTAAAGTAGGGCTGTCTAACAGGACTTTCGATGGTGATGGCGTCTCCCATGCCTGTGCTGTTCCCCCGTGACAGCCACTAGCCATGCCAGGTTAGTAAATAACTAAAACTGCAGCTGGTGTCACTAAGGAAATGAGTTTTTAAGTATGTTTCTTTTTAGCTAAGGTAAATGCGTTTGAAGCCACATGTGGCTTAGTGGCTACCACACTGGACAGCATAGGCAGAGCCAAGATGGCTGCCCTTCCCCCTCGTTTCTTTTAGGAGCTCCAGGAAGCACCTGTCCACTCTCTCCCCTCCCTGGGGGCCCTCGGAGAGGTTTCCCTGCCTGGATTCCCCCAAGCCCCACTCCCCTGGTAGAGGCCTAAGCCTTCAGCAAGGTAGGGCATGGCTCTCAGCCCTGATGTCTGCTTGCTTCCACCTCCTGGCCCCATAGCTTCTCAGCAGCCCTCATTCTTGGGCTGCCCAGGAGAGTTGCCAGAGGAGGTCCCTGGGGCTGGGCTCCCACCTCCCTGGGGGCTCTGGCTCCCCAGGTTTGACTCTGGTCTCCTGACGGCCTTGCTAATCCTGGGGCGGGGGGGGGGGTGTCACTTGCCTGGGGACTTATATCTAATCAGTCACCAGCCTGGCCTCCCTGTGAGACGCACTGAGGGCTTCACTGATGATTTTATAATTCTGGAATGATTTGGAAATTGTGGTCTCATTACCACAGGCCAATCTGCCCAAGTGACTTCCCTGCTCTGGTGCTACTGCAGGGCGGAGCAGCCCCCAGGGGCTGGGCAACAACCCTTCGGGGCTGAGCAGGCCAGTGGTCATCCCAGGGAACCTAGGAGGCCTCAGTTGGCTGCTTGGGGTACAGTAAGGGCATCGGAGGGGACAGGTGTGAGCCTGCCCGCTGGCCCCACCCCAGAGAGGAAAATTGAGGGGGTGAGGCCAAGAGCATCAGCTATGGCCAAATATTTAGGTTCGAATCCTGGCTGGATCCTTGGGTAAGTCCCTTCTCTCTGAGTTCAGTTTCTTCTATAATGAGAGGGTCAGGACAGTGTCTTAGGGCCTTTCTCTCAGCTGAGGGTCTGCCTCTCTGACTGTGATGGAGATCATGCCACGTGCAACTTAAGGTGCTGGGGACCCCATTAAAGGTTGGTGGGGGGCACTTTCAACTCTCTCTGCCCCTTGCCCAGCCCTGCATCCCACCCCCTGGAAAAGCCAGCCAAGGAGAACCAGGGATCCACCCCCAGAGGAAAGAGGACAGCCATGAAATGGGACTTACGGTGGCTTTTGGGGTCACTTAGAGTTTTCTTATCTGTCGAGGGAAATAAAGGGAAAGACAATGACACAGGTGGCAGGGAAAGGGGATAGAGAGGGCGACAGGGAGATGCGCGGATGAGATGACCGTGTGGATGTGGTGGGTGAGCAGGGGCCCTGAGGGGCTACTCCACTGTAGGCTGGGCAGTGGGGGCTGTGGGGGGCCCTTATCCAGCTCCCGGCCCTGCCTTCAGAGGACTCACTCTGCACACACAGCCCGTCAGTGCAGTTCTTGGAGTCGAGCAGGGTCCCGCTGCAGTCTCGGCCCCCGTTCTGGGGCGGGGGCGCCATGCACTCGCGGCTGCGCCAGTGGGCACACTCAGTGCTACAGGCTGACCACTTGCTCCACTCTGTCCAGGCACCATCGACTGTGGGGGCACAGCACAGTTACGCGTGCACAGCAGCGCGCACACACGTGCACGCACACACACACAGCATGGCAGGGAAAGAGGAACCCAAGACACACATGGGCTATCCAAAGAAATCCAGATCGAGTGCCAGTGCAGTCAGGTGCACCAGGTGGGCCAAGAGAGCACGAATAGAAACCTAAGGTCACTCACACAGATACAACCCAGTGCACAAGTGTACACACACAGACCCAAACCCAGGGTGAAAAACACCACATTGTTCACACAGACATGCCTCCAAAGAGGGATAACACAGCCAGACTTGCAAGGACAGACCAACCAATGGGGACACAGAGAGTAAGACATAAGGAGAAAGGACTGTGGCAGGATGGGGGTCCCCAGCCAGGGTGTATCTAGTGGTCAAGGGCAGAGACAAAGGCTCTCTGATCCTGAGTGGCTCTGAGACCCTGGCCTGGGGGCTGACGCTGAGAATGCTCGGCTTGGAGGGCTGAGAGTCCACCCCTCAGACCACAGCTCGGAGCCTCTGCTTCCATCTCTCCCAAAGCCCAGTGCAGAACAAAAAGTCAGAGGTTGGAGCATTCAGACCAGCCTGGTCAGCCAGCTGTGGGCCCCAGGACAAGCACCTTCAGCTTCCCCGATGGGGAGACTGGCTGTCCTGACTCTGGCAGACACCACAGCACAGAAGGTGGGGCTGGGGCTGGCACGGGGCTGGGCATGGGCAGGGTGCCACCCGGCCAGTGGCCCTACCTGGGCACACGGTGGTGCAGGCAGTCTTCTGGAAGGCCTGGCCCTCGCAGAAGGCGCCTCCATTGAGTGGGGCGGGGTTGGTGCAGGTCCGTGTGCGCTTCTGCCAGCCACGGCCACAGCGGTTGGAGCAGGGTGACCACTCTGCCCAGCTGGACCAGCCACCGTTCACTGCAGGGATAATAAGTGTCACCTAGTGGCCTGGATCTTCGCCCCTTGGGACCTCCAAGCCCTATCCCCCAGCCCTGATGAGGCCCCTCTGCTGAGGCTCGGCCCTTCCTAGCTGGGCCCCTCCTACCTGCAGGGCTAGAGACTCACATACCAGTGGGCAGGGCTAGGCTGCATCTATCAGCACCAGAGGGAATTCAGGGGGTTACTGTCTATTCCCCGCCCCATTGTACATGGCAAACGGAGGTCCAGAGAGGGTTGATACTTACCTAGGGTCTCCCGTGAGTGATGGGGGACCCGGAACTGGAACCCAGCACAGGAATCTTTCTAAACCCTCATCCCAGCCATGGCCCTGGCCTGCCCACCCAAGGAGACAGCAGAGAACAGCTCACAGGCCTGGGCAGTGGTTTCTAACTCTGCTAGAACAATAGGTTTGGCCATGGAGATATCGACTAGGCCCTGGCCCAGCCCCGACTCCCAGAGAACTGGGTCTTCCCCTTCAGGGTTAAGCAAGGGCCCTGAGAAGGGGAAGTGCTCCTGGCTGGGGACCCAGGAGTACCTGACTTCACCACGAGCTTTGCTGTGTGACTTTGGTGAAGTCATCTCCCCTCTCTGGGCCTTCTCCTCCTGGTCTGTTCACCAGGGTCCTGCTGTCCTCCCAGGTAGGGCAGGGTCAGGTGGGCTGTATAGCCCCTGGCTCTCCTCCCTCAGCCATGTCCCCCCCAACTCTGGGCCGCACCATAGACGATGATGGTGGCAGTGGTGCTGCGACGTTTGGCCACGATGTTCTTGGCCACGCAGGTGTAGTTGGCTGTATCTGACAGGCGGGCCTGGCGGATGATGAGGTTGTGGTCGATGGTGAGCAGGAAGTTGGTGTCCTGGCTGGGGTCGATGACATCCTCGTTCTTAAGCCATTCCACCTGCAGGAGTGGAGTTGGGAGTTTGAGGGCCCAATGCCTGCTCACCTACACCCCGGGGAGTGGACCCTCTCTGGAGGGGAAGGGAGGCCTGACCATTAACAGGACAGCAGTTCTAGCCATGTCCACCCATGGTGGTGACACGGAGGCAGACATGTGCTGGACACTACAGAACACAGTGGTTAAGGGGACCACCCACCAGCTGGGGGGCCTTGGGAAGGGACTTACACACGGCATTAATTTCATCAACTGTAAGATGGAACCTAATAGCACTGTCCATAAGGCTGTTGTGAGGATGAAGTGAGTTAGTACACGGAAAGTGCGGAGGACGTGCCTGGCTCACCTAAGTACTAACTATGCACATGCCTTCATCATTAACTCTGCAAACCGACTCTCAGCCAGAGTGAGAGGACTGGCAGGTAATTAAGAACATGATCTTAGTTGTGGTATTTATATATATACTACTCAGCCATAAAAAAGAGTAAAATAATGCCATTTGCTGCAACTTGGATGGACCTGGAGATTGTCATTCTAAGTGAAATAAGCCAAAAAAGAAAGAAAAATACCATATGATATCATTTATATGTGGAATCTAAAAAAAAAAAAAGCACAAATGAACTTATTTACAAAACAGAAGCAGACTACAGACATAGAAAACAAACTTATGGTTACTTGGGGGAAGGAGGTGGGAAGGGATAAATTGGGAGTTGGAGATTTGCAGATACTAACTACTATACATAAAATAGATAAACAACAAATTTCTACTGTATAGCACAGGGAACTATATTCAATATCTTGTAGTAACCTATAATAAAAAAATATGAAAAGGAATATATGTATGTATACATATGACTGAAACATTATGCTGTATGCCAGAAACTGACACAACACTTGTAAACTGACTACAAAAAAGAAAAAAAGAACATGCTCCCTAGTCTGGCAGACCTGGGGATACAAATCTCAGCTCCACCACTCACTAGCTGGGTCACCCTGGTGACCGCTTTACCCATCCCAGTGCTGTGTTCCCAGCCGTAGGATGGGATGACAACATCCACCTTGCAGGGTCGCTATGAGGACCAGCACATTGAGTGCTGGGCACACATGGGAGACCCACGAGTGGTAGATAGTACAGAGGGTGTCTGTCAGAACCCATTTCCAGATGGGGGCCTGGGCTGGGGTGGGGGCTAAGTGATTAGAGCAAGGTTCTGAGGTCTGATCCTGAGCTGGAAGCACAGCATCCCATCTTCCCCAATCCCTGATCTACTGGGGTCCTTGGCAGCAAAGCTGAGATGTCTCCCCAGTGCCCTGCCCTGACTCCTGGACCACCAGTGCCAGGAGTCGGAGAGAGGGAGCAGGTCTGGAACACAAGCAGGGCAGTGAGGGGACAGGCGGGCATTGCTCAAGGATGCACAGGCCATGTGGTATGGGAAGGCGTGATCAGCTCATATACACACATTATGAGACATTTTGGTGTCCATAAAACCGGGGCCTTGGGTTCTAGGGTGGGGGAGATAGTGTGTACAGCCACTTCCCTTGCAGGAGACTGAGCCTGGGGCCAGCCCAAGAAACCCAGGGGGTTCCTGCCCCAGCTCTGCCCCATCCCATGGGGTTATGCCTATGGAGGGCACAGCTGGCATCTGGCGTGCACTGAGTTCTATAGAGGTGGTAGTTCCTATCTCTGTCTCTAGCCTCGATATCCCCATCTGTGAAATGGGGAGGGCTCTGGGAGGCTGAGATATCATGGCTGGTGGTATATTCGATGCCTGGCTGGTCTCTGCCATTCCAGCATTCTCCATGTCCTCACTCACCTCAGCCACAGGCACCCCCTCTGGTGGGCGACATTGCAGGAGAACCTCATGGTCCAGGGGCACTTCCTTGCCCAGAGGCTCCTGATCGAAGTTCTTGCGCAGGTCTGGGAAGAAAGAGGGGGGTCCCAAGGCACAGTCAGGGAGGAGGCCAAGTCAGGCAGAGCTGCAGCCTGAAGTGCCCCATTCTAGCCACTGGGTGGCAGTGCACACCGAGGAACAGTTCACAGGGACACCTGGCCTTTACCTGGGGAATTTCTTCTCCAAAGTGGGGTCCTCACCAGGTGGACTTGGGGGACCTGGGTTCCCTCCCTGACTCTGGGATCCTAAACATGTGGCCTGGGATGTGAGGAAGCTAGTACTTCTTTATACAAAGGCAACTGGAAAAGGGCTGTTAGAAATCCTAGGGCCAAAGGTGGCACACGTTCTGGGTCTCCGAGCCTTCTGAGCTGGCATCCCATACTTTGATGTCTGTGTGTGTGCAGTTCTCTCTCCAGGATCCACAGGGAAGGGGAGAGGGCACAGGGGAATGGGGTGGGAGTGTCAGGGTGGCATACATGCAATGCGGACATAGGCCCGGCGACTCTTGGTGGTGCCCGCAGAGCTCCAGGCCACGCACTGGCACCAGTAATCCTCCAGGCCGAACAGTTCTTCCACCTGCTGCCGTGACACCTCGATCTGCACCTCTCGCACCTGCAGGCCTGAGAGGAGAGAGATGCCGTCAGGGGCAGGTCTGAGGATAGGAGACACAGGACACAGCACCATGATCTCTCTCTCCTTTCCAACCACCAAGTCCTGTTGGCTCTTCTCCTAAGTGCCTCTCATTTCCATCTCTTCTGCCTCGAGCCTGGCCCGGGCCACAACTGCAGTTCACCTGGAAATTGCAATGGGAAAAGCTAACCCAAGACCTCTCCTCCATCCAATCCACTTTCCACCCTGCAGCCAGTGTGCTCTTCAAAATGCACAAATAGTATGTCTCCAGTCATCTCAGGGTAGACTGAGATCCTCCACATGGCCTCCAGGTCCTGGACGATCTACCCACTGCATGCTCACTGGGCATCTTCTAGTCCCTCAAGTTCCCCTGGCCTCTTTAGCCACAAGGCCTTTGCACATCCAGCCCCCTGCCTGGAACTCCCTTCTGTCCTTTCTGTGTACAGTGAACTCCCAGTCACCATCAGCTTTGGGCTGGGCCTCACTTCCGGAGGGAAGCCCCCTGATGCTGGCCTACCCCTACCTGCTCTCAAAGTACTGCTCAGCACTCCCACCGCAGCACTGGACACTGATCTGTGCAGTTATCATTCCCTGCCTGGCCTGATTTCCTCATGGCACTGACCATTACCTGGAAATGTATTATTTATTGATGTGTTCATGTGTTAACTGATAGATCTCTTGTAGGAGAATGAGGTGGGGCTTTGCCTGGCACAGACAATGGGCTCAACAAATATGAGGTGAGCATGTGTCCTCTCTCTGCTCTTGGCTCAGGAGCCTGTGGAGCTGGAGCTGGGGGGAGGCACCTCTTCCTGGGAACTCTCAACTCTCAATGGCTCCCTGTCAGGGCCTGAGGGCCTCCCTGGATGACAGGATCCACCAGCCCACAGAGAGGGAATCACTCACTCATCTGCCAATCTTCCCCTGACAAAGTCCTCTATGCAGGAAAGGGACGAACCCTCCTAGATGAGGATGCCCGTCTGAAATTCTTCCCCAAAGCTTGTGGGAGGACTGTGAGGGCTCTTCCTCCGGGAAGCCCTCCCTGACTGCTCCTCAGTCTCAGAATTCCTAAGGCCACTCCCCGTTGCCATTATGTGTCTCAGATCATCCTCTCATGGATGTAGGTGGGTTCTGATAAGCCCCTCGAGGGTGGCATTGTTGTTGAGTGTACAGACTGGGGTACTGTGGCATGGTGACTAAGTGGAGCGCTGGACAGCTAGACAGGTTTGAATCCTTGCCCCACCCTCCCTCCCCAGCTGTGTGATCTTGGCTAAGTTGTTTAGCCTCTCTGAATCTTGGTTCCCTCATTAGAGTAAAACACTCAGGGTAAACTCTCAGTGAGTCATGGCAATTACAGTGCTCAGCCAGGCTGGACACAGAACTACTCTGGTAGCTCCTCTGGATCTCACTCAGCCCCTTCCTTTTACATTTGGAGAAACTGAGGCTCAGAGAGGGTAGGTGGCAGACCCAAAGTCCCACAGCAAGTTGCCAACAGAACCGAGATCAGCTGTCTGGAGTCTTGCGCCAGTTAGAGCTCTGTCCCATAATGTGTGACACCTCTCTGGACCTCTCCCAATGAAGTCATTGCCTTAACTTTCTTGCATCCTGGGGGATGCACTCCCTTATACTAGGAGTCCAGACAGTGAGGAAACCCCTCCTGATGGCCAGGGATCTAAACGGGAAGGGGCAGGGTTTTGCCTTGGGGGAGTACCAGGAGGGAAAAGGCTTCCTGGGAAAGGGGGTGGTGGGCAAGCTCTGCCCACCAGCAGTGGCTGCCTGGAGAGCTTGCTCCACAAGCAATGCTGCACAACCTGGGCAGGAGAGCAGGGACCATCTCAGGGGGTCATCCATTCAGAAGGTTTCAGGAATACCCACAGTTGGACAGATAAACCACCCAGCAGAGAGGAGGACATGGGCCTTTGGTCTCCCAGACTTGAGCCCCAGACTAGGTGTCCCCTCAGCATGACGGCCAAGTGGCAGGCCATGCCTGGACCAGGACACCCAGGGCTGGGCTGCCTGCTTCGACCTGGCATGAGCTAGTGGATAGGCTCGTCCTGCCTCTCCTGGCTCACAGCTGTCATCCTGTGTTTTCTGGGCTTCAGAGAGTGCCAGGAAGGTCTGGGGATGGGGAGCAGGAGGAACCAATCACACTGGTGCCAAGGGTGTGGCCCACTGGACCACTGTCCATTCTTTGTAGCCAATGGGGACAACAGTGCCTGATTTCTAGGGCTGGCAGGGCTTGTGTGACTGGTGGCAGAGAAGTAAGAGCCATGTTGTTACTAATAATTGTAGGGTCTGTGAGGGGCCCAAGCAAGATATACTATCCCCTTTCTCCACAGGGTCAGAGGGGTGCAGGGGGACAGAGAAGTAAGAACAGGTTTCGAGAAAAAAGAGGCCAACAAAAACCCAGAAAGAAGATGGAGAAAATGGGAGTTTACTGAGCATCTGCTGGGTCCTGGCTGTGTTCAATGCTGTGCAGGCACCACATTGTTCCATCTTTACCAAGACCTTTGGTTAACATTCCAGTTTTCAAAGAGAGGAAATGGGGCTCAGAGAAGTTGAGTGACTTCCTCAGGGTCACACAGCCAGAGTTAATGGGGATTTTTTTTTTTCCTTTTAAAAATTCTTTAAAAAAATTTTTTTTTTTAGATTTTGGTTGAGAATGAGACTCCAGATCTAACCTTTTAAATTCTTTAAAAATTTTAGTAAAATATATATAACCTAGAACTTACCATTTTAACCAATTTTTAAGTATACAGCTGAGTGGCATTAAGTATATTCTGGAGTATGGTTCTAAGCCTGAGTGGTTCTGAAATCTGTCAGGTTTCACAGGAAAATAGGAGTTGAAGGTGGAAGAAAGGAGAGTGAGAGAGAGTATGTCAGAGGAGAGACACAGAGAGATAAAGACAGAAGGAAAAAAAGAGACACAAAAAGAGACAGGGATGAGAAGAGAGAGGCAGGAGAGACAAGGAAAGAAGAGAGGGCTGAAAAAAGAGAAAGAAAAGATCAGGGAAGAGAGGGCAAATATGAAGGCAAAGCCAAGGCAGGCTCTGGTGCAAGGGAGCCACCCGGAGCCTGGGGTTGGCTGGGGCTGCCCAACACCGGCCACCCCCGGGCAACCAGCAGTGGGCGGCCCCCTCCCTAGCCTTGGTCTGGGAAAGGCTTTCCACCCTTGCAGGTCCTGTACTGTAAACAGGAGCCGAGCTCTGGGACATGTGAGGAGCCCAGGGCTCTGCCTCCTGCCTAAGGTAGGGGGTGGGGTGGGCCAGGGCCCTGCATTCGTTTCAGAAGGAAGGGGCCTAAAGCTTCCCCCTAGTTTCCCACCTTTCTGCCACTCTCCTCTGTCCCGTGGGACGCGGGCTGCATCCTAGCACCACCTCTATGATTATTTACTGAATATCATTAACCTTTTTTTTAAACCTAAAATGATTGATTACGATGAAGGGAGCATTGCGTCATGATTGTGAACAGAAACAGTATCACTTCCCACAGAGAGGACCTGTGAAACTTAGGATGGTCTAGAATTCTGGTTGGGTGCTGGGGGCAGGGCTGCAAACCGGAGCCAAGACAGAGCCGGCTCCTCTTCCTTAAACAGGGAACACAGCAGGTGCTCGGGGAGTTGGGGTGGAAGAACCCTAGTCCCTGCCTGGACTTGCTCCCTGTTACAATCAAAGGACGGAAGGAAACTGGAAAAGGGAGCGAGTGCTCAGCAAGGAATTCAGCGCTGTTTCACCTGGTCACCCAAAGTCAGGGCACATGGCCAACCCAAGGGGGAATACTGACCCAGGGTCAACTGCAGAGGGGAAACTGAGTCCCAGGGGTCTCGTGGCTATGTGAGGTCTCACACAGAGCCAGGGTGGAGCCAGGCCCAGGATCCTCTGGGCCCAGAGTGACCCGGGGATGCCAGGCGAGTGGGGCGGGCTCACCGGTGGCCTCGTCCAGGCCCTCCTGCATGACATGGTCATTCTGGCTGACCCACTCGCCGTTGCACTTGAAGTAGATCTGGGTGGCGGGGAAGGCACGGCAGCGCAGCTCCACTGGCTTATTCTTCACGATGTAGGCGTCCTGTGGCTCCTGCAGGAAGTGGGGCAGCGGCTCTGCTGGCGCTGACGGGAAGGAGTCCGGGAGCACCTCGCTGCCAGAATCAGAGCCTGCGGAGGGTGGAGGGGTGGGAAGGCTCTGTGAGGCCACAGGCTGGGAGGCCCTGGGTCCCCCTTGGTCCCCTAGAGGCCATGGCAGAGACAGGAGGTGGGGGAGGAGGGAGAACTGCTGGGACACTCGCTGCGACCCAAGCAAGGTCTGGTACTCCCAGGACCTCAGTTTCCTTACTCCACTCTGCTTTTAAAAGGCCGTGTTTTGGAGCCAGTCCCAGCTCTATGATGTTGTGTGATTCTACTTCTTTACAGATGGAGGAGTCAGGGTGGTCCAGGGAGGTGAGGCCATCCATCAGGGCAAAGACACCCCTCCCCAGTGTCCCCTGCACTGGCCCTCTGGGCCTCCCTCCAGTTTCTCATGGTGATGCCACGGTATGTGAAGAGCTGGAAATGGGTCTGAGGCTGGAGCTCAAACCAGGCCAACTCTGCCCCAAAGCCATAGCTGCCCTTTGCAGCCCCAGCTAGCCAGGCTGATGGAAGTGGGGAGACGAGCCAGGACCCACAGGGGCGAGGGGTGGGCTGACGCGGGGTGGCAGCACCAGGCTTGGGCTCCCTGGTGCTCGGTCTCAGTGTGCCTCGTCCTCCGGGAAGCAAGCCCAAGGCAGGTGGCAGCGTGCAAGGCGAGACCACCTTCTCTGCAGACTCCACGCACAGCCTCCCTGCCTCTGGTCTGTGGCTCTGATCCATCTCTTAGCCTTTCTTTTTTCAGCCAAATCCACACCCTCAGCCCTAACGATGAGGACACTTGGGAGGCTGGGAACCCAGGGAGCACTGTGCCCATGGCAATCTCCTCCCTCTAAGGGGCCAAATGGAAACCCTGGCCCCACCCGCCTCCCTGGAAAGAACAGCACCTCAGGAGGTGAGACAAACAGGAAGGGAGAGGGGCCTGGCCACCGCCAGCGCGAGGAGGGAGGGAAACCAGGCCGGGCCAGGATAGTGGTTTACAATCCACTTAGGAAAATTGACTTTCCAATGCCAAGCGCCAAACAATCAGGTGGCTGGGAACAAGCGGTGGGGGGCTTGTCCTCCTCTGCTAACAGCTCTGGGGGAAACAATGAATTAAGCCACAGGGGTGCGCATGTCTGCCCAACCCCTTGCCAGCCTGCCATAGCCCTGTCACTTTCTCAGCGCTCCAGTCCCTCAAGCACAGCTGGGGTCCCCGCAGAGGCCAAGGGTGCAATGTGCTCAGCCCCAGGGAGACCCCTGTGGGCAGAGGGGCCAAGGGGACACCCAGCTCTTCAAGAGCAGAATGAACAAAACGTGCCTGACATGATCAGGCTGCGTCGTCTCCTTGTAAACCAGGAGCTCCTGCTAAGGCTTGGGAGCTCTGAGAAAATGCATGGGTTGTCACTGGCTCCAGGCTCTGGGCCCTGGGTGGGGTGTATATGTGTGACCTGGGGGGAGCTAAGGGGAAGCCAGCAAGAATGGGGAGGGGGTGAATCCAGCTCCATCCAGCATGTTCTGTGTGACCCACGGAGAGCGCTTAACTCTGACCTTGTTACTTCATCTCCGAAGAGGGCAGGGAAGTGAACATTTGTCTCTCTGGGATCTTTTGAGGACAGTATGAGATAAACATGCCTTAGTACCTAGGAGAGGCCTAGGGGGCAGTAGAACAAGTTGCTGCAACAAAATAGCAACTAATGCTTCCCTTGAATTGGCTGCTATGTTTCAGTTACCTAGTTAACTTCCCTAATGCTTGCAACAACTTTGTAAGGTATATTATATTAGTCCCCAGTTTACTGATGGGGAAACAGGCTCAGAGAGGTTAAGCAACTTGCCCAAGGTCACACAGCTAGCAAGAGGCAGGGCCAAGATTTGAACTCAAAAAACCAGACTTATTTGTTTGGGATGTTACCCAGGGCTCCACACTGCCTATCACTGGAGTAGCTTCATAACATTGGGCGTCTCCAGACCTGAGAACCCTAATAAACCCTGACACTGCCTGGATCTCTACAATTGTGGGGGCTCTCTCATCAAAGGGCCAGCAAGGCCGGGACCGTTTTTCTTGTTTCAAAGGTGGGGAAATTGAAGTCCATCCAAATAGGGCAAGTGACTGATGCAAGGTCACCTGGTTAGTGGGCATCTAAACTGAGAACAGCACTGAGGATTCCTGAGGCCAGGCCAGGGCTCCTCCGCACCCACTTCCCTCTGCCAGGCAGGCAGATGCCTTCTCCGTAGGAAAGTTGGCAGCCCCTAGGGTCTGGGAGCGTGGCAGCTGATGGCAAGATGACACAGTGCCCAGAGAGCTGGACATTGGTCTCCCAGTGGCCTGAGAGCTGCTGACTGTGGCCTTCCAACCAGGCAGTTCTAGGGAGAGAAAATTGAGCCCACCTCCCACCACAGCATCCTGTTTCAGTCTCAGGCTTGAGGGATGTAAGGCTTCAGACTCAGACATGCCTGGGTCTGAACCAGCCCTTACTGGCCTCAGACACCTCATCTGTGAAATGGGGGAACTGGGCCTCCTTCTGGGGATGGCGGCCACAAGAGAAGGTGTGCAGGAGCCCGCGGTGCAGCTGCCTGCTTGCTTTACCTTCTAACCACGGCCCCCAGCCTCCAGGTGACGGCCGCCCTGGCTCTCTGTGGCACTGCCGGCTGTATTTATGACTTTGTTTTATAACCCTAATGTGGTGCATTTATAAAGCAGGCGCAGACTCAACTGAGGAAAGTAAACATGGGACATCCATTAGTGCAGGAGGCCCGAGTCTGGAGGGCCCTGGGGCCCCGCCGTCCCTGCCCCACCCCTCCTCTCAGCCCCTGCACCAAGGCTCCCCACCATTCACAGCAGTGCTGGGTGGCTCTCCATAAGATACTGCCCACTTGCCAACATCCCTACCCCTTGGCATCTGAAGGCAGATGGTGACAGGAGACGAGGAAGAAGAATGGAGGGCTGTCCCGAGATTCCTTCCCAGAGGGACCATCGGCAGACTATGTGCTGGTCGGCACAGAGTAGGTGCTCAGGGAGCATAAGTTAAAGGTGTGTGTGCTGGCGGGGGGGAGGGGTCCTACCAGGACCCAGGTAGCAGCTGAGTTGGGCCCCTGCCCTGACCAGGAGACACATCCCCTCCTCCTTGGCTCTGGCTCAGACTTTGGTGGCTGACAAGGCTCTACAGGTGTCCTGGTGAAGGACCACCTGAGTCTGCCTGCCCCTGTGGGGGCCAGCTTGCAGGGAGAAGAATATGAAGTCTTGGGGTTCCTCTGTGCTTTCTCTGCTGGATGCTTTCAGAGGACATTTTATATTAACTCACTGAGCCCTGCAACAATCCTAGACAGAGGTTCCCAAACTTTTTTGGTCTTTAGTGTCTCGGGATTTTTACCAGGTAATTTTTTCTTGGTAATTTTACCCCAGGGCCAAAAGAAATTCCTGGTGATTCTGTTTATTAAGGATTTAGATCTAACCAGCTTACGTACGTGTGTGTGTGTGTGTGTGTGTGTGTGTGTGTGTATCCTAACAACTTGGTAGCCATTTGAAACAATAATACACATAAATTAAAGGAAAAAATAATATTTGTATTCCATTCCTAAATGGCCACAATGAGTTACAATGGGGATGGATGTGCCTGTTGGGCACTGCACAAATTCTCAAATCTTGGAATCACAGTGGACACTGCCACTCCCATTGTTTTGTCTCAAGGTACTCCCAAATGCCAAAATCCCAGCTTTGCTAAGGCATGGTGCCATCTAAAGGAAAGAAGTGTGATCTAATGCTGAAATTGTAAGCTATCTTGAGCTAGTAGTGGTCTCGGTATCTGGTAGCTACCCACTATTGCTGTGTTTCCTTGAAGACTGAAAATATCCCACAGCAGCCCTCTGAAGTTCCTGCAGCACCTGGGGGTGCCTTGGCACACAGTTTGGGAACCACATCCTTGAGTCAGGTACCACTATTATCCTCATACTATTGATGAGGCAACTGAGACCAAGAGAGTTTAAGTAGCGGCCACAGGGCTGTAAAGCGAATACGGAGCAGACCTGGGGGGCACATACAGGCAGCTGGATACTGAGTCTGCCTTCTGAACTGGGAATTGGTGTTTATGTCCACTATTTGCGAGGCGCTTCAAGTATTTCGCCTAATTTACTCCTCGCAAGCCCCAAGGTGGGGGTTATCTTCCCATGGTACAGATGACAACACGGGATATGAAGGGCCCTGCCTGAGGGCACAGGGTCAGTGGGAGGAAGCCAGGCTTGGAGCCATACCTCATGGTCACCTGTCCCCCTGGCTTCACTCCCACTCTCCCCTCTGCTCCATCCTCACAGAGGAGAATAAAACACCTAAGAAGAGGTCCCCTAGGAGGAGAATGCCTCTGCCAGGCAAGATCCGGGTTTCCTGCTGGTGGGAAATGGCCCACATAAAGTGTATTTTTCCAACAGCAGAATTTATTGGAACCTATAGTTGCACAAAAGCAACCTGCCTTTACAGCCACATCCACGAGTGGCCCAGCTGTCCCACGAGGAAGGTCTGAAAGAGGACACATCCCTGCACAGGCCAAACACAGGAAGAGAACCACCGTGGAAGTCCGGAGCCCTGGGCCCACACCCCAGCCGGGGACAGGCATTTCTGTGTGGCCTTGCTCTCTGGCCTCGGGGGTGGGGAAGCCATCTGCAAAATCAGGAAGTTGATGGAGTCAGTCTCGAGCCCTACTCTGATTCTCGCACTTTGAGATTTGAAGATGCCTGATGGGGAATCTGTTCATGTAGGACAGGGCCCTGTTGGGGAGTTTTTGTTTTTTTTTTTTAAACCAAGTGAATTTGCTTAAAGTGGAGTCACATTTCTTGCCATTGTTAGTCCTGGCTCAAAGACCCAGCACCTACTGGTGTCCTGAGGCAAAGTGTGGGGGGAAGCCAGGGAGGGAGGAGGTGGAACTATTTGCTGTTGGGCTCTCCTAACCATGCTCACTCCAGCCTCAGATCAAAAGGACAATCAGTGTCTCTGGTGGGCCCCATTCAAACCCTCACTTTAACTATACCTGCCTATATGAGGTCCCTTGTTAGCCAGTCTCACTTGGATACACTGATATACAGGGATAGAGGTTATTTACTCAAGGGCCATCTCCTACAACATCCCCCATCAACTCCTTATCCAATCTTGACTCACATACCTCCAGGGACAGGGAGCTCACCACTGCCTTCCTCAGCCAGGTTTTCCCTTAGAGCTAACAGAAAAGTCTTCCTTATTTTCAGCTGAAATTTGCTGTCTGAGGTTCCAGCCATCGCTATAATTTTAACCTCTGAGGTTATGCAAAACAGCATGCTTCCTCTTCCCCAAGACAGCGTCCCAGCCTCTGGAGGTTGTGGCCCGTCCTCCCTGGCCTTCTTCTGCATAGCTTTCTCTCAAATATTCTTTCTTTTCAATTTCGAATTTCTACTCTGTCTTTCTTTGAATATTCACGAGACACAGTTTCACACCCCTTTAATACCAAGCTGGCTTCCTCATGGGCAAGTTCCATTTTGCTCCCAGCCCCCTTAAAATGTGGGGAGGGGAGGTGACCAGGGTGGGGTTTGGGGGGTACCTCCCTGCTTCTGGCAGGTCAGAAGCTTCTTGGCAGTTGTGGGCAGCTGCTTCTGGAAAGCAGGGCGTACCCCACAGTGTTCTTGGTGCCCCTCACGGTATCCAGGACAGGGTACTTGTCCCCTGGGAGGGGAATAGAGCTTGCAGGACAGAGCAGGGAGCCTGAGCCCCATTTTTACCCGACAGCGGTACCTGCGCTAGGCCGCATGCTCCTTCCTGGGGCTGGGCCTGGGCAGTGGGGAGGTTCTGAAGGGGAGGATGTCAAGGCCATGGGCTTGTTTAAGAGGTACCAGAATCTAAGCCACTAGAATAAGCAGAAGCCAGGGGCCTTGGAGGTGAAGGAAGTGGCTTCAGGACAAAGGTAAAGAAACTTTATTTCTCAGAGTTACCCTGGGGGTTGGGGAGGGTAGCTAAAACTACAGCATTCAGACATCCCTGAATGGGATACTGTCACAGTTGCTAGGGGAGGCCACCGGGGCTCTGCTTCCCTTGCGGTGACCCTGGGCATGGGGTCCAGACTGGACAGGCACACGGTGGAAAGGGCTGGTCTGAGAGCCAGCAGACCCCGTTCAATCGTCACTCTGCCACTTGGGAAGGTCGTTTTACCTCTCAGGGCCTCAGTTTCCCCATCTATGAAAAAGGGGCTAACAGGTACCGTATTGCCCTGTCAATTTTGAGGCACTGTTGTGAAGGTCAGCTGAGAAGACAGATTCAAAAGTACTCTGTTAACTGGGTAGAGTCCGTGCACCAGGGAGAGGCACCAGGCAGGAAATGTTCTCTGGCTGGACTGTGTGGGGAGTCCTGAAACCCCACACTGGCAGATTCCTGGCCTGTTGACACCTGTACCCCTGCAGGCCAGAAGCACAGCACATCGATCTGCAGAGGGGCCTGGAGCCCTGCAATCTATCAGCTCAGAGAGGGGAAGTGACCAATGCAACATCACACAGCAAGTTCACAGCCAACCTGGATTGGAGCCCCGTTTCTGATTTGGGGCTGAGGAGGGAGACAGCACAGCATGGCAGGGCTCTGGATAACAGTCTGGGCTCTGTATTTCCGTGCCTGGGATGGAAACTCACTACCAATCAACCTCAGCCAGGTCCACTTCTGGCCAGCCCTGCTGCCCAGGGCAGAGACCTCAGAGGCTACAGGGGTTTAGTAGGAGGGCCTTGATACCCTTGCCCCCTGGTTTTTGTCCCCTGCTTGGAGACAAGGCCAGGCCTGGGACCCCCAGGCTCAACAGCAGGGGGTGGGCCTCTGTAGCTGAGCAGGGCTGGCTGGTCTGTGGCGGGCAGGATGGGGAGGGGAGAAGCGGGGCAGGCGGGAGGCGAGGGAGAGAGAGACGCCCCACGCTGGGCACATTTATCATCAGCAATCACAGTCTTTCTCTAGCTCCTGGACACCGGCTAATTCTCACCATACTTGACCTCCCACTGCATGGAAAATCTCTTCCATTCACTTTGAGGTAGATGTGCTCAGTGGGGAGTGGGGAGAGTTGGGGGGAGATGAGCCCGCTTATTATTATGTTTTAAAAATACACTAACTCCACATGGAAGGACCCTTCCCTGGACACAAAGCCCTACTTCCATCTGGCCCTGGCTTCTGGCGGCTGTGGGGTTCAGGCTGGGGCCCCCCTCAGAGGTGGTTACAATGGCTGTTATTGATGACAAATGGGAGCTGACGGGCTTACGGGGCGCCAAGTTCTTCCTAACAAAGGAGGTCCCTTGCATAGCTCTTTTCTCAAACCCTCTGCAGACCTGTCTGTGCCCATGACATCACTTCCTGTGTTGGCCACAGGATGTGGCCTCACCAAGATGGCCAGCTGTGGCAGGAGCTGAAGAGGCATCTGGCTGATCCTGAGAAATCTTTCCCCTGGAAGGACTTAGGAGGAAGCTAATGATCTGACAGGAGATTGGGGATGAGGCCCCAGGTTAGGCACAGAGCCCTGGCATGAAGCCTGGGTTCCATTTTGTCGGGGCTGCATTGTTTACAAAGCAGAGAGGGGACACTATGGTTTCTGGGTCACTGGTCTACTCCCAGACCCTCAGGGGTACCTGGGAGGCTATATTCCACACCCACAGGCCCAGACCCTCCCTTTGGTCACTGGGCTCTCTTGGCCTGGGACTGGGTCTCTCTAGGGCTAACTTTTAGTTTCCCTTCTAAGTTTCAGTCACTGTGCCTGGAGGCTTGGGCCCTGAGCAGGGGGCATTCTGCTTCCCCTTCCTCTTCCAGACAAGGAGCACAAAGCCCTCTCATCCATCACCCTCCAGATGATCACCATTGATACAGCACGCAATGTGACAATCGACATCACCATCAATACAATAATCCTGTGAAGTAGGTGTTGCATTTTACAGATGAGGAAACTGAGGTTCAAAGAAATGAAAAGACATGCTCTGGTTGTCAGCTACCAAGAAACCCAAAGCTCTTCCTGTTAAACCACAAGGTCTCCTTTAGTCCATTATGGCCCTCGGGGGTCAGCAGGGGCAGCTATTTTCCTGCCTACTTTGCAGATGAGCAAATTAAGTCTCTAGAGTTCACTAACTTGCTGGAGGGGAAGAGGGACTCAGCTTTCTAAGCCCAGCACTTGGCCCCCCTTCCTCTGTGGGTCTGACAAGTGCCAGACCACCCCCCAGCCAATTAGAGATCCATCCTAGCCTGGGAGGGGCCTGCTGGTAGCCTGGTGCACCCCCAAGACATCAGACACCCAGGCTCACATCATGAGACCCACCCATGCCCTGCCCCAGGTCACAATCCACAATCATCTCCCCTGGACACCAAGAGAGCCCCAACCAGGATGGGACAGTGGATCCTTTCTTAGAGCTGCTGATGTCAACTCTAAGGCAATGGCAGTGACTTAGGCCTGTGCAGGACCTGCTATTTTATTTGGTCAT